>NC_052147.1:101424414-102024414 GCF_902713615.1 Scyliorhinus canicula | reverse complement strand
ACATATATGTATGTATTTGTTCACATTAAACACCTGTCCACACTGCCTCAGTGTTCTGTCAGATGGGTGTGAGGGATGGGCTACTCTGGGCTAGCCAGAGAAGGGACGGGTGGGGGGGGGGGGGTTGGTCATGGCCAGACCTTGTGTGTCGGCTGGGTTCCCCACCCTATCCCCACCCTCCCTCTCCTCATCCGTCCCCACCTCCATCATCCTGGGGATCCGATGGCACTTCGATCAATTAGCCAGCCCGCATGCAGGAATCACCCAGGTGGACAGTGGAAGTGCTACCGTTGGCAGGAGTCTGACGTTGTCATACGATGTGGAGTGCCAAATCTCATCGCAGAGCGGGTTGTCATCATCCTCCATCCCATGGACCAGACCCACTGTTACTGTCATCCCAGGGCCCCAACCCTGTCGTGTAGTGTATATCATGCAGGGAGTTGCAGGCGAGGGGTTGGTGCCGTGTGGGTTGGGGGGGGGGGGAGGAGAGCAGTGGAGGAGTGACGGGGTGTGGGGTTGGGATGCAGCGTCCATGCCCCTGGCCAATCCCCCCCCACCCCCCCACCCGCTTGTTGGTGATACTGGAGACGATCAGAGCGTCCCAGGCGCCTTAGCCCTGGCCTCCCGTGCCTGCCTGGGCCCCATGTCCTGCCTACCCTCTTCCTCCCTCACATCTTCCTCGTAGGACAGGGTCTGACATTCCTCCTCCTCCTGCAGCACTGTCTGCTATGCGATGTTGTGGAGGACGAAGCAGGCCGTCACATTGCAGGCGATCCTCCCAGCAACATGCTGGAAGGCTCCTTCAGAGCGGCCCAGGCACCTGAACTGCATATTCAGGATGCTGAAGCACCGCTCGATCACGCTCCTGGTCGCTGCGTCAGTGACGTTGTAGCGGCTTTCTGTCGGTCTGTGGTTTCCGGAAAGGTGTCATCAGCCACGATCACAGTGGGTAACCCCTGTCGCACAGGAGCTAACCCCCCCAGCCAGGGGAGGCGTCTCGAACATGTCAGGAATCGTCAAGAATGCCAGGGTGAAGGCGACCTGCACACTACCCAGGTATTCGGTGCAGACGTGCACACTGAGCAGCTGATGGTCACATATCAGCTCCATGTTCATTGAGTGCAACTTCTTTGGGTTTGTGTAGAGCGGCCTGTCATCTGCAGCTGCTGTCAGGGGGATATGCATCCCATCGATCATCCCCTGTACCCGGTGATGTTGGTGATGGTGGCGAACCCCACTGCCAGGCAGCCCGGTGGACATGATCCACAATGAAGTGGATGTATTGAGCCGCCTGGACATATAGGGCCTCTGGCACAAATGCATCTGTGCACCGAGCTCTGTGAGATCCCGGACAGGTCCGAACTTGGCGCCTGGAAGGACCCCGTTGCGACAATGTTCAGGTCGACCATCACCTTGACGACCACAGGGAGCGGGTGTCCTCCCCCATACCACCACTGTGCCAGGTGTGCCATCATCTGGCAGATATGTTGCACTGTCTGTCTGCTCAGCCGGAGTCTTCGACGCCCGGTCCGGCAGGTGGAGAATGCCGGGTCAGGTCCCCTAATGATATGCAAACGGTGTTTACTGTACTTGCGTTCCGGAGCACATTGCCGCTATCGAGGTGACAGAGAATCACGATTTGGTGTCAAATCGGCACCAGCCGGGATTTTGGTATCGGAATCCTTTCTCCGCCCAATCATGTTTCGCGATTTTGGCGTCGGCAAAGGGAGAATCCCGCCCTTCCTGTTTAGTTGCTGATTACCCCACCCAGAGGAAATGGTTTAGCATTTTGAGCACCTCAATTAGATCGCCCCTCAATCTTCTATACTCAAGGAAACGGAAGCCAAGTTGATGCAACCTATCCTTATACGCTGATCCTCTGGGATCAGGTGACTCCACAGTGCTGCTACATTGGTCTGAAGGATGCAGCTGACCCTTCCCACTTTGAGACAGAGGAGCTGCCCAAAGAGAATGGGATCTGAAATGCAGGACCCTGTTTAGACAAATATTTATTGTCAGTGCATAATTCTGTTCCCAGTCAATGAGGGGATAATTTTGATCAGCTCAGATGAGATTTCCTTCTCTCAAACCTTTGAAAATATATTTCACAAAATCTCATTATTTGTGATTGGTCTGGATGGTCACCCTTTGTAGACAGATGCAGAGCATCAGCAATAATGCAGAAATTACTGAACCCATCACGGCAGATCTCAAGGACAAAAATGAATACTTAATGTCCATGCTGTACAATGTTGAAATATTTGAATTTCTAATATGTGATTTGGTGGTTAATGAGACACTTAGGTGGAGCAGTAATGTGGCACATGGGTTGCCAAGGAGAGTCACACGCAACACTGCATTGTTTAACTTTATACTGCTTAACACTTTACACTTGAACATATTGAGATTAGAAGAATCTGCTTGAGCAGTAATCTCTCACACTGCTGGAAATTTCCAAGATAGAATTCAGCAGAAATGCAAAGAAGTCAAATTTGCCCTTCTCGTATGGCAATAACAGGGTTGTAGTGGCTTCAAAATTGGGTCAGAGGCCTTACTTTCCTTTTGACCGTCGCAATGCAACTGGATTCCATTTTGAAAGGGTCCTTCCATTTACATAGAAACATGCATGGGAAATAGAAGCAGGAGGAGGCCATTCGGCTCTTTGAACATGCTCCGCCATTCACTATGATCAAGGCTGATCATCAAGTTCAATACCCTGATCCCGTCTTCCCCCATATCTCGTGATCCCTTCAGCCCCAAGAGCCATATCTAATTCCTTCTTGAAGTTACACAATGTTTTCACCTCAACCATTTTTTGTGGTAGTGAATTCCACAGATTCACAACGCTCTGGGTGAAGAAATTTCTCCTCACCTCAGTCCTAAAAGGTTTACCCCTTATCCTCAAACTATGACCCCTAGTTCTGGACTCCCCCAACATCGGGAACATTCTTTCTGAATCTACCCTGTCTAATCCTTAGAATTTTCTAAGTTTCTATGAGATCCCCCCTCACTCTTCTAAACTCCAATTAATGTAATCCTAACCGACGTAGTCTCTCTTCATATGACAGTCCTGCCATCCCATGAATCAGCTGGTAAACCTTCGCTGCACTCCCTCCATAGCAAGAACATTCTTCCTCAGATAAGGGGCGGGATTCTCCAACCCTCCGCCGGGTCAGAGAATCACCGGGGGCCGGTGTCAATCCCGCCCCCGCCGTGTCCCGAATTCTCCGCCACCAGAGATTCGGCAGGGGCGGGAATCATGCCATGCCGGTCAGCGGGCCCCCCCGGCGATTCTCCGGCCCGCAGTGGGCTGAAGTCCCACCACTGTCAAGCCTCTTCCACTGGCGGGAGCAGGAGGCGTGGGTGGGCTCCGGGTCCTGGGGGGGCACGGGCGATCTGACCCCGGGGGGTGCCCCCACGGTGGCCTGGCCAGCGATCGGGGCCCACCGATCGGCAGGCAGGCCTGTGCCGGAGGGGCACTCTTTTCCTTCCGCCTTCGCCATGGTCTTCATGGCGCGGGGATGACGTCAGCAGCCGCTGACTCTCCTTCGCATGCGCGGATTTACGCTGGCTGGCGAAGTCTTTTCGGCCCCGGCTGGCGTGGTGCCAAAGGCCGTCCACGCCAGCCGGTGGAGCGGCAACAACTCCGGCGCGGGCCTAGCCCCTCAATGTGAGGGCTTGGCCCCTAAAGGTGCGGAGACTTCCCCACCTTTGGGGTGGCCCGACGCCGGAGTGGTTCATGCCACTCTATCACGCCGGGACCCCCCGCCCCGCCGGGTAGGGGAGAATCCCAGCCCAGGACACCGAAACTGCACATAATACTCCTTGGGCGGGATTCTCCCCTACCTGGCCGGGGTAGGGGGTGGTGGGGGGGGTCCCGGCGGGATGGAGTGGCATGAACCACTCTGGAGTTGCAGAGGGACCAACCCCGCACCTTTAGGGGCTAGGCCCGCTCCGGAGTGGTTGGCGCCATGCCAACTAGCGTGGAAGGCCTTTGGCGCCACGCGTGCCGGGGCAGAAGGGACTCCGCCGGCTGGCGGCAGTCCACACATGCGCGGGAGCGTCAGCGGCTGCTGACGTCATTCCCGCGCATGCGAAAGGGGGGGCCTCCTATGCGTCGGCCATCGCGGAGGTTGATGGCCGACGCGGAGGGGAAAGAGTGCCCCCATGGCACAGACCCGCCCGCAGATCGGTGGGCCCCAGTCGCAGGCCAGGCCACCGTGGGGGCACCCCCCGGGGCCAGCTCACCCCGCACCCCCCCCCCCCCAGGACCCCGGAGCCCGCCCACGCCACCTGGTCCCGCCGGTAAGGGATGTGGTTTAATTCACGCTGGCGGGACCAGCATTACAGCAGCCGGACTTCGGCCCACCGTGGGCTGGAGAATCACCGGGAGGGGCCCGCCGACCAGCGCGGCGCGATTCCCGACCCCGCCGAATCTCCGGTGCCAGAGAATTCGGCGGCTGGCAGGGGCGCGATTCTCCGACCTGGCGGGGGGTCGGAGAACCCCGCCCCAAGCCCCAGCTTGCCTGTTTCGGGTGATTGGCCCATTGCAATGTAGGAATGAGGTAGTTTGGACCCTGGTTCAATCCAAGTGGTTCCACAGGTTTGTTGATTTAAGTTTTGCATCAAATTATTTTGAGGATCCTGAAGGAGTAGATATAAATAATAATTTTTAAAATCTCATCCACCCTACCCTGCCGTCTGCAACATACTGCCTGCTATCCCGACCCAGTCTTGAATCCTCAATCCAGTGAGCTACAATGGGAGGGCCATTTGGTTCCCCATCATCTTTGCTTCTGATCACCGTGCCTTCATTGTTAGGCACCAAGAATCATAATCAACTGCAAGAGAGTATTACGTGTGGTGAATGTGATTCACACTATATATAGTTGCCAATATCACTCCATGTATATATGTTCGTTATCTACCCGTTGTAAGATCAATGCTGTATATAGTTGCCAATATAACTCCGTGTATATATGTTCACTATCCACCATTGTTTTTTTTAAAATAATTTTTATTGAAAGAGTTTTTCCATACAAACATTTACCCCTACTAATTTTTTAAATTATTTACAACACAATCCCTCTAGGCAAATATCCCTCCCTCGCCCGCCCTCTCGCGTGCACCAGTCCTCCCCCCCCCCCCCCCAAGCAACAACTTAACAAACAAGGCAGCCTACAGTTTCAGACATGAGCAGCGAGCAGACTTGCCCGCGTTACAGTCGTGCATGTCCCCCCACGACCCTTGCTGCCCCCCCCTCCCCTCCCCCCCCCTCCCCTCCCCCCCTCCCCCCCCTCCCCTCCCCCCCTCCCCCTCCCCCCCTCCCCTCCCCCCCCTCCCCCCCCCTCCCCCCCCCCCTCCCCCCCCCCCCCCGGGTTGCTGCTGCCACGACCCCGAACGTCTATCTCTGATCCAAAAAGTCAAGGAAAGGTTGCCACCGCCTGGAGAATCCCTGTACCGACCCTCTCAGGGCAAATTTGATCCTTTCTAGCCGAATATAGCTAGCCATATCGTTAATCCAAGTTTCAACGCTTGGAGGCCTCGCGTCCTTCCATTGAATTAATATCCTTCGTCGAGCCACTAGGGACGCAAAGGCCAGTATTCCGGCCTCCCTAGCCTCCTGTACCCCCGGTTCTACCCCGACCCCAAAGATCGCAAGCCCCCATCCTGGTTTGACCCTGGACCCCACCGCCTTCGACACCGTCCTTGCCACTCCCTTCCAGAACCCTTCCAGCACCGGGCATGCCCAGAACATATGCACATGGTTCGCTGGGCTTCCCAGACATCTGACACACCTGTCCTCACCCCCAAAGAACCGGCTCATCCTTGTCCCCGTCATGTGAGCTCTATGCAGCACCTTAAATTGAATGAGGCTCAGCCTCGCACACGAGGAGGAAGAGTTGACCTTCTCCAGTGCATCCGCCCACGTCCCGTCTTCTATCTGCTCTCCAAGCTCCCCTTCCCACTTGGCTTTCAGCTCCTCCCCTGATGCTTCTTCCGCCTCCTGCATTATCTTGTAGATGTCTGATATCTTCCCCCCTCCGACCCAGACCCCCGAGAGCACCCTATCACTCGCCCCCTTACTGGGGAGCAGGGGGAACCCCTCCACCTGCCGCCTAGCAAATGCCTTCACTTGTAAATATCTGAACATGTTTCCCGGGGGGAGCTCAAGCTTCTCCTCCAGCCCTCCCAGGCTCGCAAACCTCCCCTCTATAAACAGGTCCTTCAGCTGCCGTATGCCCACCCTGTACCAGCTCTGAAATCCCCCGTCGATGTTCCCCGGGATGAATCTATGGTTCCCTCTTATTGGCGCCGCCAACAGACCTCCCCTTTCCCCCCTGTGTCGCCTCCACTGCCCCCATATCTTGAGGGTGGCCGCCACCACCGGGCTCGTGGTGTACCTCGTGGGGGGGAGCAGCCATGGTGCCGTTACTAGGGCCCCCAGGCTTGTGTTGCCACAGGACGCCCTCTCCGTTCGTTTCCAAGCTGCCCCCTCCCCTTCCATCATCCACTTGCGCACCATTGACACATTTGCCGCCCAGTAATACCCCGAGAGATTGGGTAGTGCCAGCCCTCCACTGTCCCTACTCCGCTCCAAAAAGACCCTCCTCACCCTTGGGGTGCCGTGCGCCCACACGTAGCTCATGATGCTACTCGTCACCTTTTTGAAGAAGGCCCTAGGGAGGAAGATGGGCAAGCACTGAAATAAAAACAGGAACCTTGGGAGGACCGTCATTTTGATTGACTGCACCCTCCCCGCCAGCGACAGCGGTACCATGTCCCACCTCTTAAATTCCTCCTCCATCTGTTCCACCAGCCTGGAAAAGTTCAACTTGTGGAGGGTCCCCCAGTTCCTTGCCACCTGCACCCCTAAGTACCTAAAGCTCTTTCCTGCTCGCTTGAAGGGGAGTCTCCCAATACCCTCTCCCTGGTCCCCCGGGTGTATCACAAAAACCTCGCTTTTGCCCAAATTTAGTTTGTACCCCGAAAAGTCCCCAAACTCTGCTAATAGTTCCATTATCTCCGGCATTCCCCCTTCTGGGTCTGCCACGTACAGCAGTAGATCATCCGCATACAGCGATACTCGATGTTCCTCCCCTCCCCTAGTCAGTCCTCTCCACCCCCCTGAACCCCTCAGTGCCATCGCCAACGGTTCAATCGCCAGTGCGAAAAGTAGGGGGGATAGAGGACATCCCTGCCTGGTCCCTCGGTGGAGCCCGAAATACTCCGACCTCCTCCCGTTTGTCACTACACTCGCCGTCGGGGCCGAGTAGAGCAACTTCACCCACTTAATAAACCCTTCCCCAAACCCAAACCGTTCCAACGTCTCCCACAGGTACTCCCACTCCACCCTATCGAATGCCTTCTCCGCGTCCAGCGCTACCACTATCTCAGCCTCCCCCTCCACTGCCGGCATCATAATTACATTCAGCAATCTCCGCACGTTCGTGTTGAGCTGCCGCCCCTTCACGAACCCCGTCTGATCCTCATGGATTACCCCTGGCACACAATCCTCTATTCTAGCTGCCAGGATCTTTGCCAGCAACTTGGCATCCACGTTCAGAAGCGAGATAGGCCTGTAGGACCCGCACTGCACGGGGTCTTTATCCCGCTTCAATATCAGGGAGATCAGAGCCTGCGACATTGTCGGGGGCAGAACCCCCCCCTCTCGCGCCTCATTAAAGGCTCGTACCAGTACCGGTCCCACCAAGTCCACATTTTTCTTGTAGAATTCCACCGGGAACCCATCTGGCCCCGGCGCCTTCCCCGCTTGCATCTGACCTATTCCCTTGACTAGCTCCTCTAGCCCTATTGGCGCCCCCAGCCCTTCTACCAGCCCCTCCTGGACCCTTGGGAACCTCAATTTGTTTAGGAAGTCCTCCATTCCCCCTCTCCTCGTCGGCGGCTCAGACCGATACAACTCCTTGTAAAAATCCCTGAAGACCCCATTCACTTCTTGCCCCTTCTGCACTACCTTCCCACCCCTCTCCTTCACTCCCCCAATCTCCCTAGCCGCATCTCGTTTGCGAAGCTGGTGTGCCAGCATCCTGCTCGCCTTTTCCCCATACTCATAGACCGCGCCCTGTGCCCTTCTCCACTGCGTCTCTGCCTTCCTGGTGGTCAACAGGTCGAACTTGACCTGCAGGCTGCGCCGTTCTCCCAGCAGCCCCTCCTCTGGTGCCTCCGCATATCTCCTATCCACTTCCAAAAGCTCCCCCACCAGCCTCTCCCTCTCCTGCCTCTCCTTTCTTTCTCTGTGTGCCCTTATGGAGATCAGCTCTCCCCTGATCACTGCCTTCAGGGCCTCCCAGACCATCCCCACCTGCACCTCACCCGTGTCATTCAAGTCCAGATAGCTCTCAATGCTCTTCCGGACCCTTTTACACACCTCGTCGTCCGCTAACAGCCCCACATCCAGCCGCCACAGCGGGCGCTGGTCCCGCGCCTCCCCCATTTCCACATCCACCCAGTGTGGTGCATGATCAGAGATCGCAATGGCCGAGTACTCAGCTTCCCGTACCCTCGGGATCAGCCCCCTGCTCAACACGAAAAAATCGATTCTGGAGTACACTCTATGGACGTGGGAGAAAAAGGAATACTCCCTCGCCCTCGGCCTACCAAACCTCCATCGGTCTACTCCTCCCATCTGCTCCATGTACCCCCTCAGCACTTCTGCCGCTGCCGGCCTCCTATTGGTCCTTGAGCTCGATCTGTCTAGCCCGGGGTCCAGCACTGTGTTAAAGTCCCCCCCCATGATCAAGCCCCCTGCCTCCAGTCCCGGAATGAGGCCCAATAGGCGCCTCATAAAACCCGCGTCATCCCAGTTCGGGGCATATACGTTGACCATCACCACTTTCTCCCCCTGCAGCTTACCCTTCACCATCACATACCTACCCTCCTTGTCCGCCACCACCTCCTCCGCCACGAACGACACCCTCTTTCCCACCAGAATCGCCACCCCCCGGTTCTTTGCGTCCAATCCAGAGTGGAACACCTGTCCCACCCACCCCCTTCTCAGGCAAACCTGGTCCACTACCTGTTTGACTTCTTAAAAGAATGCTCGAAGTCGTCTCTAGGTTAACTGATGCTTTATTGTGCCCCACAATAAACTACAGTGGTACTTGAAAATATACTGCTTTACTTGTCTGCAACTAGGCCCAAAAGACTTGCATCTCCACAGTTGAGTTCCACCTCTTGTCTCTTCAAACCTCTAGCTCCAACTGGCCGAAGGCGGAGCTCTGGCGTTCCTCCTATTTGTCCTCGCGCTGCCCCCTGGTGGTACTTGTACACACACATGCGAGGATCACCACATCCCCCTTTTTCACTCTTTTTTTTTTTTTTTTTTTTCTTAGCTGCAGAGCTGTAACAAAACACAAATGTAACAGTTAGGTTTATATACATATATATACAACAGGGCAGGGCCATGCATGTGTCAGTCCATGTTTACAGGTTCAGACGGTCAGGTGCACGTCTGATCCGAGTGGACCTCCTGAGTGGGCATGGAGATCCAGGGTCGTCTGTGTCCATGTGGACATCTGCTGCTGGAGTGTCAGGATGATGCATGACAGCGTCCTGTAGGTCCAGCGTGTCCTGCCGATCAAGCGTCGGAAAGACCCGTGGTCGAGGTGTGACTTTAAGAAGGTCTCTCCGATTTCGTCGAACCATTGTCCCAGCGTCCAACCGAACGATGTAGGACCGCGGCGATGTTTGGCGAAGGACCACGGCCATTTTGGACCATCCTCCAGCCGGGTTTCGCAACCTCACCGTGTCGTTGCTGGCCAACGGCTGCAGTACCTTGGCCTGCTGGTCATAGTGCTGCTTTTGCACTTGACGTTGGTGACGCATTTTATCCAGGACAGGCGAGTGATCAGGATTGGTGAATTGTAGCGCTGGTAATGTTGTCCGTACGTCCCTGTTGAAAAGCATCTGAGCTGGTGATAGTCCCGAGCTCAAAGGTGACGATCGGTACGACAAGAGGGCCAAGTGTACGTCGGATTTCGAGTCCTCAGCCTTGCTGATGAGTTGTTTAACTATGTGGACACCTTTCTCCACCCTGCCATTTGATTGCGGAAAGTGTGGACTCGATGTTATATGCTGGAAATTGTAGTGCTTGGCGAAGTCCGTCCACTCCCAGCTGGCAAAGCAAGGACCATTGTCGGACATGACCGTCCGTGGGATGCCATGCCTGGAGAAAGTTTCTCTGCAGGCCTTGATGACGGCTGCGGCTGTGAGATCCGGGAGTTGCAGGACTTCCGGAAAGTTGGAGTAATAGTCAATGATCAGAACATAGTTGCGGCCCATGGAGTGGAACAAGTCAATGCCCACTTTGTCCCATGGTAACGTGGCCATCTCATGCTGCTGCAGTGGCTCCTTGCATTGCGCCGGTCGATGTCTTTGGCACGTGTCACAAGTGAGCACCATGTTTGTAATGTCCTCGTTAATCCCTGGCCAGTAAACAGATTGTCGCGCTCTCCTTTTGCACTTTTCGGCACCAAGCTGCCCCTCATGAATCCTGTGAAGGATGTCCGCCCGGAGAGCCGTAGGAATGACGATCCTGTCGTTTCGTAGTATGATGCCATCGACCACGGATAGTTCAGTCCTAACATTTTGGAACTGTGGGCACCGCCCCTTTGGCCAGCCATGTTGCAGGTTGTGTAAGACTTGGAGGAGGGTGGCATCCTCCTGTGTTGCCTGACGAATTTGCTGTAGCCTTTCGTCTGTTGCCGGGAGCGTCTCCTTGCACCACTGTGCATGAGCTTCCACATCATTGATGGAAGCCGGTGGCGGGTTGTCAGCGTCCATGGCTCGTGATAGTGTGTCAGCTATCACAAGGTCCTTGCCAGGGGTGTAGACCAGCGTGAAGTCGTACCTTCGCAACTTCATCATCATGCGTTGTAGGCGCGGTGTCATATCATTTAGGTCCTTGTCGATGATATTGACCAGCGGCCTATGATCCGTTTCCACGAGAAAAGTGGGGAGACCGTACACATAGTGGTGGAATTTGGTCACCCCTGTGATTAGCCCTAGGCACTCCTTTTCTATCTGTGCATACCTGCACTCTGTGACAGTCATTGCCCGTGAGGCGTAAGCCACTGAGACCCAGTCCGACTGGTCGTTCTGTTGTAGGAGCACAGCACCAATTCCATATTGACTGGCGTCAGTGGAGATCTTGGTAGGTTTTGCCGGGTCAAAAAATGCGAGCGTTGGAGCTGCCATCAACTGGTGTCTCAGATCATCCCATTCATCTTGGTGAGCTTGGGTCCAGGCAAACTCCGTGTCCTTCCTTGTCACGTTCCTCAACGCCGTTGTCCGTGCTGCCAAGTTCGATATGAATTTACCAAGGAAGTTGACGAATCCGAGGAACCTTAAAACTGCTTTCTTGTCCTGTGGTCGCTGCATGCCCTGAATCGCAGCGATCTTCTCAGCGTCCGGCGTCACCCCATGCTCGGATATAGTGTCGCCCAGGAAGGTCAGAGAGGACTGTGCGAAAGTGCACTTGGCTTGGTTGAGCTTCAGTCCATACTGGTGGATCCGCTGGAAGACTTGCTTCACCCTCGCAATATGGTCTTCCTCTGTCGGGGACCATATTATGATGTCATCCACATAGACACGGACGCCTTCGATGCCTTCTACCATCTGCTCCATAACCCTGTGAAATATTTCGGATGCCGATATGATGCCGAAGGGCATCCGATTATAGCAGTACCTTCCAAACGGCGTGTTGAAGGTGCACAGCAGGCGGCTGGACTCATCAAGCTGCATTTGCCAGAACCCCTGTGATGCATCCAGTTTGGTGAAGATTCGAGCTTGTGCCATTTCGCTCGTGATCTCCTCGCGCTTGGGAATAGGGTAGTGTTCCCTGCGAATATTCTTATTGAGGTCCTTGGGATCTAGACAGATCCGGAGTGCACCCGACGGCTTCTTGACGCACACCAGCGAGCTGACCCAGTCAGTCGGCTGTGTGACGCTTGAGATGACACCTCGAGTTTGGAGACGCTGAAGTTCGGCTTTTAACTTGTCCCGCAATGGAGCCGGCACCCTCCGTGGGGCATGAATGACCGGTATGGCATTCTGTTTGAGCAGGATCTTGTACGTATAGGGCAGTGTGCCGATGCCCGAGAAGACGTCAGGGTAGTCGCTGAGTAGCAGTTGTATGTCCTCGGCAATTCGTGATGCTGCAGCCGTGTTCATGAAAATCTGCTGAATCAGCCGCAAATCCTTGCAGGCTTGAGCACCGAGCAGTGAGGACTTTTTGTCCTCTACAATTTCAAAGCGGAGTTCTGTCATGACTGTTTGGTTGGCAACTCGTAGGTGGCATGATCCCTTTGAGACGATCTGGTTGCCATTGTAGTCAGTGAGCTTACATGCTGCAGGTAACACCTCGTGCGTCCCTGGGACGGATGCGAGATCTTTGCTCGTCAGCAAGTTTGCTGAGGCTCCCGTGTCCAGTTTGAAGGTGATGGGGAAGTTATTTACGTGCACCATGGCAGTCCATTCGCTTGCCGAATTGATGGCATGCACGTGACGAGGTTTTGTCGTCAGGTCCTGTGGTTCCGCTGTGGCATTAATAATTCCAATGCTGTACTTGTGCTCCCAGGAGTTGAATTCCTCATGGTCGGAATAATTGTCATCGGGTGCCTGAGTGTTCATGACATCAACTGTGCGGACCTTCATGTTCCCGTGCCGTGGCATTGAGGAGTGAAATTTTGCTGTAGACTGACATTGGGAGGCGAAGTGATTCATTTTTAAACACTTTCTGCACTTTTTTCCTTGAGCTGGACATTGCCCTTTTAAGTGGGAGGAGCCGCAACAATAACACGTCATGACGTCATGCGCATGTTGCGTTCGCGCATGCGCAGTGCAGTTTTCATTCCAGGGCCGGTATTGCGAGTAGTGCGCATGCGCATGCCGATCACTTCCGGGATCGCGTCTTTCAGGACGGTGCGCATGCGCAGACGGGCCGGAGAACGGAAGAGACGGCCTGGAGAACGGAAGAGACGACCTGTGAGGGGAAGCCACCATCTTTATATCTGCCTCGTGGTGAGTGTCTTTCAATGAATGCTTTTCAAATAACTCGTGTACCTGCTGCTTTTTCTGCTCATGTAACAAACATTTATCTATGGTAGTTTTGAGTGTTAAATCGCTTTGTAGTAACAGAGAATCTCTCAGATTTGTATCAGCAAGACCAAAGATTAGCTGATCTCTAATGAGTGAGTTTGCCAAATCACCAAAGTTGCAGCCTTGTGCCAGCAAGCGTAGGTCTGTCACAAAGTGGGAGATAGTCTCCCCGTGGTTTTGGAGTCTGCTACGCAGGGTGTACCTTTCAAGGATCTCACTGGATAGAGACTTCCAGTGTTCATCAAATTTCGCAATTACCACGTCATACTTAGTTTTGTCTGCAGCATCAGCATATGTGAAAGAGTTATATGTATTTAACACCTGCTGGCCACCTATTGTGACCAAATGTGCAATTTTTCTGTCATCAGCGATTGTATGTAAGTCCAGAGCTAACAAATGCATCTCAAACTGTTGTTTAAACATTTTCCAGTTGGAATGTAGATTACCTGTAATGCGCATTGGCCCTGTAAGTAGCTTGTGTTCCATCATTGCAGAAGGTCGTCTGGAGGTGAGAGGCTGCAGAGTCTGGTGGCCTGCCTGTTGTTGTTGCTTTTTTTCTGTTTGCTGGTTCCTTTTGTTCAGAGAAGCCACTCCTGTACCATGTTTGACTTCTTAAAAGAATGCTCGAAGTCGTCTCTAGGTTAACTGATGCTTTATTGTGCCCCACAATAAACTACAGTGGTACTTGAAAATATACTGCTTTACTTGTCTGCAACTAGGCCCAAAAGACTTGCATCTCCACAGTTGAGTTCCACCTCTTGTCTCTTCAAACCTCTAGCTCCAACTGGCCGAAGGCGGAGCTCCGGCGTTCCTCCTATTTGTCCTCGCGCTGCCCCCTGGTGGTACTTGTACACACACATGCGAGGATCACCACACTACCTTCAAATGGGTCTCCTGTAACATTGCTACATCAGCCTTCAGTCCCTTCAGGTGTGAGAATACCCTTGATCTCTTGACCGGCCCATTCAGCCCCCTCACGTTCCAAGTGATCAGCCGGGTCGCGGGACGACCCGCCCCCTTCCCCTGCCGATTAGCCATGTCCTGTTCCCTGCTCGCCCCGGGTCGACCCTCCCCTTCTGACCCGCTCCCCATGGCGATGGCCCCCTCCCCCCACCTCTCCAGTCCTCCACTTCCCGTTTCTGGTCTTTCCAGCAGCAACCCGGTGTCCCTCCCTAACCCCCCTCCCCCCCCCCCCCCCCCCCCAGGCTAGGACCCCTCCTAGCCGCGATGTACCCTCCATCGTACTCCCGTAAGTCAGCTGGTTTACGCTGACCCGGCTGCTCCTGCCACACTCCGACTCCCCCCGGCTCGGGGGGGGGGGGGCCTCCCCCCCCCTGCCACTCCTCCCTGGCCCCGCTCCAACGCGGGAAAGGTCGCCATTGCTAGCCACGCCCCGCACTCCTCCCCTCCCCCCTCCTCTGCCCCGCGCGCGGGAAAACAGAGGAAAGCCCGCGTTTTCGCCCTGCCACACCCCACCCCGCCATCTTCAGTTCCACCCCCGTCCCCGTCCATGCCTGTAAAGAACCCCCCCTAGGAGCCCATATCCCCGATCTGCTCTCCCCCCCGTCCCGCCTCCCCAACTTAACATTATAAATAACAGATAGATAACAAATAACAATGTACTTAACAGTCGCCCTCTACCAAACAGTATAAATAACCATAAATAACCATGAATAACCACAATAACAATAACTAAGGGAATTTGGCAAAGGGGGGAAAAAACATCAGAAGAAAAACCCAAAGCAAGAGTTCAAGATCCAAACAAGGAAAGAAGAAAAAAAAAGGAAACCGTTCCAATAAGAGTTGCCCAGTTCCGACCCAGCCGAAAAAAAAAACCGCTTGTTCAGCTGAAAGTACCCGAGCGGCTACGGCCGCCAAGTATCCCCTGGGTCTAATTCGAGTCCAGTTTCTCTTCCTGTACAAAGGCCCACGCCTCCTCTGGGGACTCAAAATAGTGGTGTTGGTTCCTGTAGGTGACCCACAAGCGCGCTGGCTCAGCATTCCGAACCTGATCCGTTTTGCATGTAGCACCGCCTTCGTCCGGTTGTACCGGGCCCGCCGCTTAGCCACCTCCGCACTCCAGTCCTGGTAGACCCTCACCGTTGAATTCTCCCACTTGCTGCTCCTTTCCCTCTTGGCCCACTCCAGCACTCTCTCACGATCGCTGAGTCGCTGGAACCGCACCAGCACCGCCCTCGGGGGCTCATTTGCTCTTGGCTTCCTAGCCATGACCCTGTAGGCCTCTTCCAGCTCCAGGGGCGAAGGGACGGCCCCTGCCCCCATCAGGGAGCTCAGCATTTCTGCTACGTATCCCGGGAGGTCTGACCCCTCCAGGCCTTCTGCCAGGCCCAAGATCCTCAGGTTCTTCCGCCTCATTCGGGTATCCAGCTCCTCAAAACGGCTCTGCCATTTCAGGTGGAGTGCCTCGTGCACCTCTACCTTTCCCACGAGGACCGTGGCCTCCTCCTCCCTCACAGTCATCTCCTGCTGCAGCTCCCGAATCGACGCCTCTTGGGTCGCCTGGGCTCCCATCAGCCTGGTGGTCGTCGCATTCATTGACTCCAAGAGCTCCATTTTCAGCTCCGTAAAGAAGCGCAGGAGAGCGGCCTGCTGCTCCTCCGCCCATTTCCTCCATTCCTCGGGTGCGCCACCGGCCGCCATTTTGGTCTTCTTCCCCCGCTTTTTTTGAGGAGCTGCTGTTGCTTTCTTTACCACCCCACTCCGGGTACCGACCATAAAGTTGGTCTGGTTCTCCTCAGGGAGCCTTCCCCCACCGGGATTTGTCCTTACAGCGCCGTTGGGGCCCTCCAATCGGCCCGAAAACACCTTTGTAGCAGGAGCCGCCAAACGTGCGACTTAGCTGGTCATAGCCGCAACCGGAAGTCCCCACTATCCACCATTGTAAGTGCAGTTGCACTATCCGACCACCAGGGGGAGTCGCTCTGGGAGTACGCGAGAGTTTGTACTGGGCTCCTCCATTGGCTCCGCCCAGGACTCCTCCCCCTGGGACCGATGTATAAAGATCAGTGCCTTAGAGCCAGCCTGCCAGTTCATCTGAAGTTCAACGATAAATAGGCTGGCTCTGTTGTAAGTGTATTAAAGCCTCTGTTCAGATCCAACTACACGTGTTCGCTGAATTGATGGTTCCATCAATTTAATACACTGAAGAAGCTGCCGAAGTAAAGCATGGAATCCGCTCTAAAACCAGGACGTCTAGAACTCGATCCGCAGGATGCAGAGGCGAAATAAACCTTCTGCCACTGGCTGAAATGTTTTAAGGCCTACCTGGCCGAAATCAGCACCGCTGAAACTACGGAGGAACAAAAGCTCAGCCCACTGCACGCGAGGGTAAGCCAAAGAATTTCTACACAACTAAATCCAGCCGGTTCCTACACCGCAGCGCTGGCGATTTTGGACAAAATGTATATTAGGCCCAAGAACGAGGTCTTTGCCTGCCATGTGTTCACGACTCGCTGACAACAGGCTACTGAAACTTTAGTGGAATTTGCACGCGAGTTGAACAATCTCTCAAATGACTGCAATTACCAGGCCGTAACTGCGGCTGAACATAGGAAGCTTGCTGTGCGGGATGTTTTTGTAGCGGGCCTTCGATCTAGCTATGTACGCCAGAGACTATTAGAAAATGGGGCCCAGGGCTTAGAGACTACCGTAGAGGCTGCTATCACAATGGAAGTTTCCTCCCGCAGCCTCAACTCGTTTCCCACGGACCCCGCTAATCCCGCATGGGCCCCCGACCTGAGGACCCCCCAAACCTGTGCCGCAAGGCCCTCCAGCTATCGCGCTGCCACAGCCGGCCGCCCTACTGTCCCAGTCAACTACTCAAACTATCCAGCTGCTCCAGCTAATTACTCAGCTCCCCCAGCCAGCTACTCAGCTCACCAAACCAGTTATTCAACTGCTCCAGTCTGCCACTATTCAGCTCCCCAAACCAGTTATTCAACTGCTCCAGCCTGCAACTATTCAGCTCCCCAAACCAGTTATTCAACTGCTCCAGCCTGCCACTTCTGTGGACAAAGCCAACACCCACGGCAGCACTGCTCAGCCCAATCCGCGACCTGCAGCAGCTGCAGGAAGAAAGGCCATTATGCTAAAGTGTGCCTCGGCAGAAGGGCCCCAGCCCTCAACACCCCAACAGTCCAAAAACATCGCCCCAGCACCAGCAGGCCCGCGGGGCCCGAAACGCTGCGGCCCACGCTCAGGCTCCGCCCCCTCCCGCCACGTGCGATCCATGGGGGCCGCCAACTTGGCAAACCTCCACCATGCAGCCGGCCACGTGTGATTCATGGGGGCCGCCATCTTGGACGCCATCTTCATCACCACCCTCCACGTGCGATCCACGGGCTCTAGCTGCATCCCCAGACTCAAACAGCTCATCGGAGGAGTACGACCTCCCCGGGCAGTCACCACATGGCCCGCAACTCAGCGCAGTGTTCCTGCATCAAGCTCGCCAGAACGCAGCGACATCTACTCGACAGGACACCCGATCGGAAGAATTCGACTCCCCCGGGCACCCACCGCGCGGCCCGCAACTCAACACGGTCACCCTCGACCAATCTCGCCCCAAGCATCTGAGAAATTCGATGACGGAGGTCCAGATCAACGGGTACAACACGTCGTGCCTCTTCGACTCCGGGAGCACAGAGAGCTTCGTACACCCAGAGCTGGTAAGACGCTGTTCCCTCCCTATTTATCCCGTCAACCAAACTATCGCCCTCGCTTCGGGCTCCCATTCCATCCAAATCCAACGCCGCACTACAGCAACGCTAACGATTCGAGGCGCTAGCTATTCCAAATTTAAACTGTATGTCTTGCCCGACCTCTGCGCGCCACTCCTCTTAGGCTTGGATTTCCAATGTAATCTCAAGAGTCTCACCCTCAGCTTCGGCGGGCCCCTGCCCCCACTCACTATCTGCAGCCTTGCCACGCTGCGCATCGCCCCCCCTCCTCTCTTCGCCAACCTCACCCCGGATTGCAAACCGGTAGCCACCCGCAGCAGGTGGTACAGCCTGCAGGATAGGGTATTTATTAGAATGGAGGTCCGAAGGCTGCTCAGTGAGGGGATCATAGAGGCCAGTAACAGTCCCTGGAGAGCTCAGGTGGTGGTCGTCAAGACCGGGGAAAAATTCCGCATGGTCGTCGATTATAGCCAGACCATCAATCGCTTTACGCTCCTAGACGCGTATCCCCTCCCCAGAATCGCAGACATGGTAAACCAGATCGCCCAATATCGGGTATTTTCCACGGTGGATCTGAAGTCTGCATACCACCAGCTCCCAATCCGCCCGGAGGACCGCCACTACACGGCGTTCGAGGCCGATGGCCGCCTCTTCCATTTCCTCCGGGTTCCCTTCGGCGTCACTAACGGGGTTTCGGTGTTCCAACGAGCAATGGACCGAATGGTAGACCAGTACGGGCTGCGGGCCACGTTTCCGTATCTGGATAATGTTACCATCTGCGGCTATGACCAGCAGGACCACGACTCCAACCTCCACCGTTTTCTCCAGACGGCCCAAAAATTAAACCTTACATATAACAAGGAGAAATGCGTGTTCCGCACAAACAGACTTGCCATCCTCGGCTACGTCGTGGAGAACGGAGTCCTGGGCCCAGACCCGGACTGCATGCGCCCCCTCTTAGAACTCCCCCTCCCCCATGGCCCCAAGGCCCTCAAACGGTGCTTGGGGCTCTTTTCCTACTACGCCCAGTGGGTCCCCCAATATGCGGACAAAGCCCACCCACTCTTCAAGGCCACACTATTTCCCCTGTCTGCTGAGGCACGCCAAGCCTTCAGCTGCATCAGGGACGACATCGCCAAAGCAGCCATGCGGGCAGTGGATGAATCCACTCCCTTTCAGGTAGAGAGCGACGCCTCAGAGGTAGCGCTAGCAGCCACTTTAAACCAAGCAGGGCGGCCCGTTGCATTTTTCTCCCGTACCCTATCCGCTTCAGAACTCCGACACTCCTCAGTCGAGAAGGAAGCACAAGCCATCGTGGAGGCTATCCGACACTGGAGGCACTACCTCGCAGGTAGGAGGTTCTCCCTCATTACCGACCAACGGTCGGTTGCCTTCATGTTCGACAACTCGCAAAGCGGCAAAATTAAAAATGACAACATTCTTCGGTGGAGGATTGAACTCTCCACCTACAATTACGATATGAAATATCGACCGGGGAAGCTCAACGAGCCCTCGGATGCCCTATCCCGCGGGACATGCGCCAGCGCGCAAATCAGCCGCCTAAAAGCCATCCACGATGACCTCTGCCACCCAGGGGTCACCCGGCTCGCCCACTACATCAGAGCCCGAAACCTGCCTTTCTCCAACGAGGAGGTAAAAGTGGTCACCAGGGACTGCCCGATCTGTGCGGAGTGCAAACCGCACTTCTATAGACCAGACAGGGCCCACCTGGTCAAGGCTTCGAGGCCCTTTGAACGCCTTGCGATCGATTTCAAAGGGCCACTCCCCTCCACTAACAAAAACATTTACTTCCTTAACATTATTGACGAGTTCTCCCGATTCCCCTTCGCCATCCCATGCCCCGATATGACTTCCCACACAGTCATTAGGGCCCTGCATAGTGTCTTCACCCTGTTCGGTTTCCCCAGCTACGTGCACAGCGACCGGGGTGCGTCCTTTATGAGTGACGAGCTGCGTCAGTACCTGCTCGACAAGGGCATCGCCTCGAGCAGGACTACCAGTTACAACCCCAGGGGGAACGGACAGGTGGAGAGGGAGAACGCGACGGTCTGGAAGACCGTCCTACTGACCCTCAGGTCCAGAAAGCTCCAAATTTCCCAATGGCAGGAAGTCCTCCCTGACGCGCTCCACGCAATTAGATCCCTCCTGTATACAGCTATCAACCAAACCCCTCACGAGCGGCTCCTCATTTTTTCCAGGGGCACTACCACAGGGGTCTCACTTCCGGCGTGGCTGAGGACGCCAGGCCCGGTTCTCCTAAGGAAGCACGTCAGGGCGCACAAAACCAACCCCATTGTTGAAAAGGTGCACCTGCTTCATTCCAACCCACAGTACGCATTTGTTGAGTTCCCGGACGGTCGCCAGGACACAGTATCCCTCCGGGACCTGGCACCCGCTGGATCTAGCCCCCCATCTACCCCCACCGAGGAACTCCTTTCCCCATTCCCTATGCGGCCGCCCCCTTGCGCCCCCGATTCTGCGAGCTCACCCCACCAGTCCCGAGCGCCAGCACCAGCCCAGCCCTGCACCCCCAGTCTCCATTCGACCAGGAGGTGTATGAGGCTTGGACAAGACTCGCCCCAGAGCCGGCAACCGTACCCCAGACCTCGACGCCTGCCCAGCCACCGCAAGAGGCTGCAACCCCGGCGCTCCGCAGATCAAAACGGACAATTCATCCACCGGACAGACTGACTCTTTGAGCCATCACCTCCGCTGGACTTAATTTTTTTAACAGGGGGTGAATGTGGTGAATGTGATTCACACTATATATAGTTGCCAATATCACTCCATGTATATATGTTCGTTATCTACCCGTTGTAAGATCAATGCTGTATATAGTTGCCAATATAACTCCGTGTATATATGTTCACTATCCACCATTGTAAGTGCAGTTGCACTATCAGACCACCAGGGGGAGTCGCTCCTGGAGTATGCGAGAGTTTATACTGGGCTCCTCCATTGGCTCCGCCCAGGACTTCTCCCCCTGGGACCGATGTATAAAGATCAGTGCCTTAGAGCCAGCCTGCCAGTTCATCTGAAGTTCAACGATAAATAGGCTAGCTCTGTTGTCAGTGTATTAAAGCCTCTGTTCAGATCCAACTACACGTGGTCACTGAATTGATGGTTCCATCATTACGATCCCAGACGAGACATCAACAGTGGCTAGAATACTGGACTGAAACCCTAATGTTTTAGTTTATTTTGTAAGACTGTGCGGAAAGAATGATTCGCTCGAGGAGTGATTGCATGGAGAAATTGGGATTTGGTATTTTTAAAGTAAAACTTTACTCTGAATACAATATGAAACTCTTTCACTTCACAACCAAAAAGAATAGCTTACAATTACCCCTTAAACATTCCTACTTAATTCCCCATTAAACAACAAAAAAAGGAACATACAGTTCTCAATCCAGCTTAAATCAGAGTGGCATAGAATGTTCCAGAACAGATTTTTGCCTCCTGTTAGAACCCTTCAGATTGTGGCTGAATGTCCTCAAAAAACTGATTTACTTGGCGTGTTTCAGCTTCTCACTTGTACTCACACAAGACTGCTCTGCTTTAAACATTATTACTGTTTTTACAACTATCCTACTGAGAGAGAATTGTGAAGTCAGTGTCGGACAGATCAGGGGCCAGGTTCTCCGATTCTGAGGCTATGTGCGGAGAATCCGTGGCGTTTTACATGAAACAAATTGGCGGCACCCCCTCACCGATGCTGGGACCAGTGAGAGGCTAGCAGCCGCACCACGTAATACTCCCAGCCTCCATGAAATAAAGGGCCAAAGAATTGCCGGGTCCTTAGCTGCGCATGCGCACGCCAACGACCTGCCGCCGACGGTGTGCGGACCTGACCTGCCAGACAGTGCCCCCCTGGACACCCCCTCGCCACACCCTGGCCACCCACCCCCCAGCCCTCGTGGAAGCCCCCCACCCACCCCGGCCAGCAGCACGGCTCCTGCCTGTGGCAGCGCTGGACACAGTCTGCAGCTGCGACACCGAGTTCCCGATCGCCGAGACCACACGTCCCTCGCGCGGTCAGGAACCCGGCCCATCGTGGGCAGAGCATCAGGGGAGGGCCTTTAGGTGACATGCTGAGGCCATCCCAATGGCGTGCAGTGCGCACCCTGATGATGCCATTTCGTAGGGGGTGGAGCAGGCGAAACCTGCGTCAGGCGCGCCCCCGATTTCAGTGAAAAAATGAATTCTCCGCCCGATTGCCGATTACGAAATCGGCACCGGGAAACGGAGAGTCTCGCCCCAGACTTCAACCCCTCTCTGAAAGCTTTCTCAAAATATCTCTCTGAATCTCTTAACTCCACCCAGAAATGGCATCACCTCCCCAAGCTGAAAAACAACACTCCATGGACTTCCCCATTCAAACCACAGCGCATTGGCTCAGACTAGAAAACACATTCCTCTTGTCAATTTTGCGTTCTGGCTCTAATAGCTCCCAGGCCCAGCAAAACAGGATTCTTTTTTTCAAAAAATCATGACCACTGCAGTCAAACATACCATAACCCAGGTTCTCAACCCTTACATTGCCCAATATTTAGAATCCAAGATTTCTAAAATCCTCTATTCATCACAAGAAACCCAGTACTTTAATTATTTTGCAGGATGTGAGCATTGCTTGCAAGGGGGGCATTTGTTGCCCATCCCTAATTACCCCTGAACTGAGCAGCTCGCATGGCCATTTCAAAGGATAGTTAAAAACCAACCACATTGCTTTGGGTCTGGAGTCACCTGTAGGCCCAGATGGGGTAAGGAAGGCAGATGTCGTTCCCTAAAGAATATTAGTGATCCAGATGGGTTTTTCAAACAAGCAAGGATCATTGCTATGGTCACCATTACTGAGATCAGCTTTATAAATTGAATATAAATTCTACTAGTATTGGGATTTAAAGCCATGCTTCCAAAGCATTAGCCTGGATGTCTATTCCAGTGCTATTGCCACTACACCACTCTCACCCCACCTTGCCACTAGATCAACATCTACCCCTTGTGGTTATTAAGGATTTACACTATATGAGTTGGGTTGATGCTTTAAATCTACTCTTCCTTCAAATGCAGCTGAAGGAAGTAATTAAGCTCTTCTAACTCATCCTTCCACCAAATCCTACAAGCTTGTCATTAAAGCTCCTCACGACCAACATAAAGGTTCTTTGGAGAATGATGCAGCAATAACAGTGTACATTTACTGCCAACCTGCTCACACTCATTGCTTTGAATTATTGCTGCTTAATTTATCATTGGTGACATTTAAATATCCCATGAAACGTTAACTGAAGTTGTTTTGAGTTTACTTGTCTGACACAGAACTGAACGACTGAAGGTGCATGACTCTTTCTTGAATACTGTGTTCTCCATTTGGCAGCAGCCTGCCAGAGCCGTGCCAATTTGACCATTCCTGGCGGGTGTTTTCAAGCAGGGAGTGTTGCCAAGCTGTTTAGCCATGGGTACGATCACAGCAGAGCCCAACTTCCAACTGCGAAAGACAAACATTTTCCAAATGGGATCACTGGATATTTACCAAAGGTGGGACTCCAGAAATTATATTGGTTCTCCCCAGATCAAGTTTACCGTGCCGCAACTCAGCACACTCACTCGTCAACATAATTACCTATAAAGGTACATTAAAAAGGCCCAACAAGCGGCAGAAAAACTCAGGTGTAAGAATTCCAATTTTCCGTAATTTTACCATGAGAAAGAAATAACTTGCATCTTTCACAACACCTGGACGTCTCAAAGTTCTTCAGAGCCAATAAGGTAGTCTTGAAATTGTAACTGCTGCAATGTAGTTAACACAGCAGCCAATTTGGGCACAGAATAGTGCCATGAGACTTTTACTGAGGGAGGAAACAGGGCCTTGGATTAATGCCTTACCTGAATCTCTGACACTGCAGCACTCCCTCAGTACTCTGCACTGGACCACCAGCCTGGGATATGTGTTCACACCGCTAGACTGGAATTTGGTACAGGGGATGGACACAATTCAGTGGACAGAAGATTAATTCCACTGCTGGATGTGTTTGGCGTGTTGTTTCTCAGCAGCTACAGCGCTGAGAAACACCCCAGTATTCAACGCCACTTTGCTGTTTTTTCGGTCTCAGGGAGTTTCTTCCCACCGAGGCCACACTCAGAGATTTTGTGCTGGCGAGCTGATCTCGACCCCCCCCCCCCCCTTTATTGAACCCCCCTTTACCTCCACCTTTGTCGAGGGCCCTGGGTACCCCCCTTACATCCCCCTCCAATGGGCAAGGCGCCCACCCCCCGGTCCGAACCCCGGCAGTGCCAACCTGATATTTGTTCACTTTGGCACTGCTGGCTTGGCACCCTGCTAGTGCCCTTGGAAGCATGGAAGTGTCACCTGGACATCATTGCAGTGCTACGGCACTACCCTGCCCTGCCCCAACCACCCGGGGGTCACTAATAGCCTCCGAGGTGCCATTATACCTGGCCCACACTTGTGTATACCAGTACTCAACAGCGCCCTGGCGAGACCTCGCAGAAACAGCCGTTGACTAACAAGCGCTGGGTGAATCCGGCATCCAGGTACTTAAATGAACCTAACGGCTCATATAAATATGCCCAGAGAGGGTAAGGTCCAGATCGTGCCGGGTGGAGTGAGTCGGGTGACTCATGATCCGATTTAGGGCTGTTGCGCGATTCACCCGTTGTATCTGGACCCGGGCAGGGGCAACATGGTCCACCTGGAATCGGGACTCCAACATCGGGATAAAATATGGGTTTTAATCCCGCTCTCTCAGGAATAACCACATGACATGATTTTTGGAGGATTAGTTAATTCACGACCAGAGGTCACTCTCACTGTCCAATAAAGGACAGCAGGGGGGACTCTGAATGGTAGGAGGCCAATCAGAGGCACTCCTGTCCCAAGTGAGCAGCAGTTTGCTGATGCAGATGAGGTGGGTTTTTCAAATGATAAATGGAGCACCGGTTCCTGGTCTGCCACAGGAGACTGTCTCCTTTTACTGGCTGTGTTTCGGCTGCAGGGGCGGGGTGCCTGCTGACTGGAAAATTCCACTCAGTGAGGAAGGGGCCTTAATAATCCCCTTAATTGGCTACATGCGACTTGTGGGCAGGTAGCCATTGAACCTCTGACCTGGCCTCTTTGAAAGTGGCCTGGAGATGGAAAGATCCCAGCAAAGCAACTCGTAGAGCTCCCACAGCAATGTTTTTGCCTCTGGTCTCCACCCAATTCGGCCTTTGAAAATTCAGCATGGCAACTGCCGCTGAGCCACAGCTGACACTCGAGAGGTATCACACATTTCCATTTACAGAGGATAAAACCCCAGTAGTTCCCCAACCTGGTTTCAGTAACTGGTGATAAAAATGATGATACTCATTTCGTTATCTTTGACCACATTTTCAACATCACCATTATCGTCATTGGGCAATGGCAGCAGCTGACCTGACTGCATTCATTTTTGCTCAGTGGTTTTCCCCTTCAATCCCTGCCTCCTCTCCCCTTTGCAAAGATTGACACCTTGTTGGAAATGGTACAATGCGTTCCAAACATTCTTCGGTGCCTCTCCTCAATCCTGAGCTTTGAGAGACATGCTTCCGTATTGTAAACCTCAATGGTCGGGATTAATTGCTGATGAATTATTCAACGTTGTTTGGGATCAGGGTGGATCTATCGGTCTTCAATTCCACCAATTTCCCCAACACCATTTCTCTACTAGTACTGATTTCCTTTAGTTCCTCCCGCTCACTAAACCCTGTGTTCCCCAATATTTCTGGTATGTTATTTATATCCTCGTTTGTGAAGACAGAACCAAAGTACCTACTTAGGTGTACACACACACGCTTTTACCACTCGTGCCTGCCACATAGCAATCAACATTGTCTCCTTTTCGTATCTAAAAGTCCCATTTGCCACTTGTCACAATTCAATGCTAAATTGCAATCAACCCTCATAAGTTTTGCATATAGCCTTACACTGTGATTACGTGAGCCAAAGATCTTCCCAGCTACTGATCCAATTTCCCCTTTGCTACAAGCCTCTCTCATCGCTTTGCAAGCCCATCTGCCTCTCTCCTGAAAATCCAAAATGACTTCCCTTATACTCTTCTATTGACTTGTTTCTAAAATTTAATTTGTTTTCAATTAGCCAATTTCACCTCATAATCATGTCTGACAAATTGGGCTTGATGGAAAACCTCATCTCATTTCCGCCAGAAGAGCCCCGACAGAAAATGGAAATTGTGTCTGTGCCTAAGGCTGCATTGTAATTCTATTTGTAAGTAGTTGGCAGATGCCACTCACAATTTTCTCTCAATGAATGAAGATCACAGATGGAATCGCAGAATTCCTTGGCACACCACCACGAAAACTCACTGGTGCAACCCATTCAAGCACATGGGTTTGGGGTAATACATTGAGATGAATAGACAAGAAACAAAGAGTGGGAATAAACGGGTCTTTTTCCAAATGGCAGGCAGCAACTAATCAGGTCTGTGAGATCTGTGGACAGGTCCCCACTCGGTGCCTGGAAGGACCCCGTGGCAAAAACGTTCAGGGCGACCGTCACCTTGACGGCCACCGAGAGCGGGTGTCCTCCCGCAGTTCCAAATGCGCCATGATCCGGCCGATGTGCTGTTTGGTTCCCCTGCTCAGCTGGAGTCTTCGAAGACACGCTTGGTCCCGCAGGTGCTCAAACGATAGGCGCTGCCGCTGTACACAAAGCCTGATGTGGCGCCTCCCTCCCATCTCCTCCTCGCCCTGTTGGGCGGCCTGCTCTCCACCCTCACCGGCTGGCTCTTGTTCCTCTATGGGGCAGGCTCCACTGCTGCAGCGTCCGCTCCGAACAGCTCCTGCCAGAGGCAGAGTATCGCGGAAGTCCCGGAGAATACTGAGTTGGCCCGTTAATGTTATGCCCACAGCGTTTACTGTACGTGCGGAGTAGGAATGCATTGACGCCGCTGTTGAGGCGCCAGAGCATGGCATTCCATCGGGCGCCTGTGCGTTTAGGCGGGGGGTGGGGGGGGGTCTCCCTATTACAGGGGTCCTGGGGGAGTCTCCCTAATACAGGGGCCCCTTGGGTTGGGGGTGGGCACCAAGGCAATCCAAGGGTGAGGAGCTACAATGCGGGGGGCGGTTCGGGGCTGATTGACAGTGTGTGGAGGAGTGGCTGACTACGGGACCTCGCTATCGGTCCGCCCGCTCAAAATAGCGGCCTGATAGCAAGATTCCCTCTGGAATCCCTTGTATTCCACGCCATGCAAAATTATATTGGTGGTGACATGAAACATCAGGAGGAATGAAACTCTTTAAGAAAATCCTTGAAGAGGTTAAACATTCATGTCAATTTATGAAAGACCCTGGCTTGTGAATGACCAAAATGGAAAAGGTTCATTTGGGAAGACACTGAACTCCCTGGAAAGATTTCAGTGGGAACACAGAGAGTGAAAGTCGTGGTGTTGAGAATCAGCACAGAAACCCCTCAACAACTTATCAACCCAACCCTCTAGGCAGCATCTATCCCGCAGGTCACCAAGTGTGCAGATCACGCGTTGGGCTTATCAGTCATCTCAGAACCAAAGTAGGAGCAAGTCGTCCTGAGGAACTGCTCGAAAGAAGTAATTATAATATACAAATGAGGCTGAATGCTACTTGTGTTTCCCCATGGCCCCTCCCTCGAACAAGGCTGCTGTAATCTGTCCCGACGATCTCCAAACATGTGCCCTCACAATGACAAGCTCCATGGCCTCTCTTCCCTTGCGGATCTATCTCCTCCTGCAATATCTCTTGGGGCCTCACGGTAGCATGGTGGTTAGCATCAATGCTTCACAGCTCCAGGGTCCCAGGTTCGATTCCCGGCTGGGTCACTGTCTGTGTGGAGTCTGCACGTCCTCCCTGTGTGTGCATGGGTTTCCTCCGGGTGCTCCGGTTTCCTCCCACAGTCCAAAGATGTGCGGGTTAGGTGGATTGGCCATGCTAAATTGCCCGTAGTGTAAGGTTAATGGGGGGATTGTTGGGTTACGGGTAGTCGGGTTACGTGGGTTTAAAGTAGGGTGATCATTGTTCGGCACAACATCGAGTCCCGAAGGGCCTGTTCTGTGCTGTACTGTTCTATGTTCTATCTCCCTTGAGGTCATTGTAGAAGTGTTGGATTCCCAAAGACTGCAGAACCAAGGACTTATTCGGGGCCTCACGGTAGCATGGTGGTTAGCATCAATGCTTCACAGCTCCAGGGTCCCAGGTTCGATTCCCGGCTGGGTCACTGTCTGTGTGGAGTCTGCACGTCCTCCCCGTGTGTGCATGGGTTTCCTCCGGGTGCTCCGGTTTCCTCCCACAGTCCAAAGATGTGCGGGTTAGGTGGATTGGCCATGCTAAATTGCCCGTAGTGTAAGGTTAATGGGGGGGGATTGTTGGGTTACGGGTATACGGGTTACGTGGGTTTAAGTAGGGTGATCATTGCTCGGCACAACATCGAGGGCCGAAGGGCCTGTTCTGTGCTGTACTGTTCTATTCACCAACTGAGCAGCCACTACATGCTTATACTCTGCCCATACTACGAGAAGAATTCCCTTGCTTCCATCACATGACCTCTTAAATAATCACGTCACCACATGGCCACTTGGCCACAGTCAGCATTTCCCATGCCCTGTGCCCCAAGGGCAGCACGGTAGCATAGTGGTTAGCACAATTGCTTTCCAGCTTCAGGGTCCCAGGTTCGATTCTTTGCTTGGGTCACTGTCTGTGCGGAGTCTGCACGTTCTCCCCGTGTGTGCGTGGGTTTCCTCCGGGTGCTCCGGTTTCCTCCCACAGTCCAAAGATGTGCAGATTAGGTGGATTGGCCATGCTAAATTGCCCTTAGTGTCCAAAATTGCCCTTAGTTTTGGTTGGGTGAGGTTACTGGGTTATGGGGATAGGGTGGTGTGGACTTGGGTAGGGTGCTCTTTCCAAGAGCCGGTGCAGACTTGATGGGCCGAATGGCCTCCTTCTGCACTGTAAATTCTATGATTCTCAGCGACAACCCCTTGCTTCCTGTAATCTCTCTCTCCCCTCGCATCGTCCAACAATCTTTCCGTTGCGATCCATTATTGCTCGCTTCAACCACTCCCCGCACCATGTCCATTCTCTCACTTGCAAGATGCAGCCTGGGTCCCTGTGACCCTCCACTCAGAAAGAGCGAGTCATTGGCACTACAAAATCTCAAAGCAACGAATCACTCGAGGTAATGAGCAATGTTTCAATGAAATCGTCCTCCTCCTCCCAAGCGCACACGCAAGGCAGCAAAGGCCAGATTACATCACGTTGGTGAAATTACATTACAATACACATCCTGACTTCTTTAACTCAATAATGTTGTGTACGTATGCCTCCAGATGGATCTCTGAGATTAGCATGCAATATGATAGATCGAAATCAGATAAAGCTGTTGATGTTAACCCATTGGAGCCAACAGCGCAGTCCATTCAGAAAAGTGAAAGCAATACTTTGAAACAGTTGCATTTATATAACACACATCACAACCTCAGGAGGCCCCATAGTACTTACAGCTATCCAAGGTTTCTTGATATATAGTCACTGTTGTACCGTAGGTATTGTGACAAATTGTGCACAGCAAGATTCCATTAACAGCAATGGAATATTGTGCAGATAATCTGGGTAATCAGTGACATTGTTTGAGGGATAAATATTGGTCACGACATTGGGAGAAAGCCCCCTGACCTTCTTCCGAACAGTGTCATTACATACACCGTATTGAGTGCTTTTGCATTTACCTGAGAGGATTGTTTGAACCCCGCAACATTCTGTCTTGGAGACAAGAGTACAACTGTGAAACCAAAGCGGATTCATGTGAGTGATATACACAGTTCCATATAATCCTTCAATAGAATGGTGCTGTACAGGTTTCTGTGTGAGGAGGAAGCTCTAGCTATAGATTGCAAGGTGAGGATTGGTTGAAATGAGTGCTATCAGTTTCTGCGTTCTGCCAGAACTAATTTCAAAGGTAGTAGGGAGATTTATCTTTCTCCTGAAAATGTTCCTTGGATTATGGAGAGGATAAATCAGGCTTGTTTCAATTCCTGTCCTCTCTCCAGCTGTTGGATGTTAATACACATCTGTTTATGTTGGATGGGAACCTATAGGCAGTGCCACTTGTAATTAACCAACACTTGTGGCTGGTGTCTCTTAAAAGTAGCCTGTTCCAGATTCCTAGCTCCCTATTTCCATAGAATACCTACAGTGTAGAAAGAGGCCATTTGGCCCATCGAGTCTGCATAAACCCTCTGAAAGAGCTTACCGAGGCTCACTCCTCTACCCTATCCCCGTAACCCCGTAACCCTGTAACCCTCAGATCTTTGGAAACTTACCAGCAATTTTAGCATGGCCAATCCACCTAACCTGCACATCTTTGGACTGTGGGAGGAAACCGGAGCACCTGGAGGAAATCCATGCAGACGCGGGGAGAATGTGCAAACTCCACACAGTTACCCAAGTATGGAATTGAGCCCGGGTCCCTGGTGCTGTGAGGCAGCAATGCTAACCACTGTGCCACTGTACCACCCCAATTCATCATCAACAGTTTCTCTTTTAGCTGCTACATTTGTAAAAATCCTGCTACTCGAATTTCTGCCTTTCCATTTTTTATCAGCTCCCTAAAGCTTCTCTTTAAGTTTATTTTTACCCGTTATATTTTTCTTAATTTCCTTTTTTGCTGTTTTATTTGGTGCGCATTTTATTATAGATTTGTATAACACGGAATATGACCATTTGCCGCAATTCTTTAAAGAGCTACCCAATTAGTTCCATTTACTATCTCATGGCCCTGCAAGAGTTTTCCATTGAATCCTCTCCCACCACCCTTTCCGGCATTTCATACCAGATCAGAATAACTCACTTCATTAGAAAATCTCCTTTCATCTCCACCAGCCCCAGCTCTTTTACCAATTGTCTGAAATCTGTGGAAACACTCTCCCTCTATTGGTGCCACACAATTGCCAGTCAATTACCATCTCCAACACGACAGCCGATATCTCTCCACTTGACATTCAAAGGGATTATTATTGCTGACTTCCCCGCCATCCATGTACCATTGTCCAGGGCTTGCCATATAAATACTTTGGCTACAAGAACAGGTCAGAAGCTAAGAATTCTGCGGAGAGTAACTCACCTCCTGTCTCCCAATTGCCTGTCTGCCATCTGCAGGTACAAGTCAGGAGCGGGGTGGCAAACTGTACGCTTGACTGGATGAGTGCGGCTCCAACTACACTCAAGAAACTCAACACCATCCAGGATTAAGCAGATCTGCATCCCATCCAACATCTTAAACACTCACTCCCTCCATCACCAATGTATAGTGGCTGCAATATGTACTGTTACAAAAGTGGGACTTTACAAGGCAGTTATTTAAAAATATATCCCATTTAATTGAATACGAAACAGAATGTTCTGAATGGGGGTTGGTGATCATACTAAATCTCTGCCCAGACACAGGTCTATGTGAAAAGATACCCAAGCCGAAACCTATTGAAAATTAAGTTACAGTTGTCACACATTGACATAGACAAAGGGACAATTGTTGCTCTCCCTGAGGGAATGCAGTGGCCTACTGGTATTGTCACTGGACTAGTAATCCAGAGACACAGGGTCATAATCTGGGGGGACCTGGATTCGAATCCTGCCAAGGCAGATGGTGATATTTGAATTCAATAAAACAATCTGGAATAAAAAATACATCTGGTTCACTAATGGCCTTTAGGAAAGGAAATCTCCAACTTGAAATGTGATGATTTCTACAAGCGTGCTGGGTTTTCTGCCTCCCATTATTCCCCGCCCCCTCCCCACCCCCTATCTCCGAGGTTTGGGCCAGAGCTGCCTGCCCGTGTGGGTGTGAGCCTGTTTGTGTGCATGTCTGTGTGTATGTATGGCTTCCTTCCTGTCTGTGAGTGTGTGTGTAGCTTCCTGTGTGTGTGTGTGTGCGCGCACGCGCGCCTTCCTGCCTGTCTGAGTGTGCACCTTCCTCAGTGTGTGTGTGTGAGAGAGAGAGAGTGTGTGTAGCTTCCTGCCCGTCTGTGAGTGTGTGTGTAGCTTCCTGCCTGTGTGTGTGTGTGTGTGTGTGCTCGCGCCTTCCTGCCTGTCTGAGTGTGCGACTTCCTCAGTGTGTGTGTGTGAGAGAGAGAGAGTGTGTGTAGCTTCCTGCCCGTCTGTGAGTGTGTGTGTAGCTTCCTGCCTGTGTGTGTGTGTGTGTGTGCTCGCGCCTTCCTGCCTGTCTGAGTGTGCGACTTCCTCAGTGTGTGTGTGTGTGAGAGAGAGAGAGTGTGTGTAGCTTCCTGCCCGTCTGTGAGTGTGTGTGTAGCTTCCTGCCTGTGTGTGTGTGTGTGCTCGCGCCTTCCTGCCTGTCTGAGTGTGCGCCTTCCTGCCTATCTGAGTGTGCACCTTCCTCAGTGTGTGTGTGTGTGAGAGAGAGAGAGAGTGTGTGTAGCTTCCTGCCCGTCTGTGAGTGTGCGCCTTGCTGCCCGTCTGTGAGTGTGCGCCTTGCTGCCTGTGTGTGCGCCTTCCTGCCTGTCTGTGTGTGTGTGCGCCTTCCTGCCTATCTGAGTGTGCACCTTCCTCAGTGTGTGTGTGTGTGAGAGAGAGAGAGAGTGTGTGTAGCTTCCTGCCCGTCTGTGAGTGTGCGCCTTGCTGCCCGTCTGTGAGTGTGCGCCTTGCTGCCTGTGTGTGCGCCTTCCTGCCTGTCTGTGTGTGTGCGCCTTCCTGCCTGTCTGTGAGTGTGTGTGAGAGAGAGAGTGTGTGTAGCTTCCTGCCCATCTGAGTATGCGCCTTCTTCCTTTGTGTGTGTGTGTGAGAGAGAGTGTGTGTAGCTAGCTACCCGTCTGTGAGGGTGCACCTTCCTGCCTGTCTGAGTGTGCGCCTTGCTGCCTGTCTGTGAGGGTGCACCTTCCTGCCTGTCTGTGAGTGTGCGCCTTGCTGCCTGTCTGTGAGTGTGTGCCTTCCTGCCTGTCTGTGTGTGTGTGCCTTCCTGCCTGTCTGTGTGTGTGCGCCTTCCTGCCTACCTGTGAGTGTGCGCCTTCCTGCCTGTCTGTGAGTGTGTGAAGCTTTCTGCCTGTCTGCGAGTGTGCGCCTTCCTGCCTGACTGTGTGTCTGTGTGTGTGCGTCTTCCTGCCTGTCTGTGTATGTGCGCCTTCCTGCCTGTCTGTGAGTGTGTCTGTGAGTGTGCGCCTTCCTGCCTGTCTGTGAGTGTGTGGTAAACCCTCTTTTTAATTTTTCCCTCTGTGGAGGGGGGATGTGACACATGGTCCCAGTGCTGGATGTTGGTGAGCATGCACCCCGCCTGTCCTGGCGATCGGGGGGGGGGGGGGGGGGGGGGGCGGCGGCGGGCATGGGGGAGGGTGGCAACTGTTGAAAGGAATATTGTTTTTCTGAGAATAGACAATATTATCCTTTGGCTCGCAATCCTGCTCGCGTGATTTTTCTTTTTTGTATATCGGAGGGAGGGGGTTTATGTGGATGGAGTCGGAAAGCCAAGGGAGTAAAGAGGGGTGGTATCCTGTCAAAGTGGCGGGTTCTGGCCCTGGTTACTGTAAGGCGGGGCGGGGACGGCATCCAGTCCTGCCTCTCACAGACCCCAATCCCCCCCACCCATCTGCTCCGGCCTCTCGTCCATCCCGATTGGGAGACGGTCTCTGGTCTGGGTCCATGTACCTAGCCTCGCCGCTCCTGGCTTTTACCTCCTTTCCCTGATTTTTGTTCCCCCCCCCCCCCCCCCCCTTCCAATTCTCTCCTTTTTTTGACTTGTCGTGACATTTCTTGCTGATTAAAGTACGATTTATATAAAACCATAAAAAAAAAGGAAAGGAAATCTCTCACCCATGCCTGGTCTGGCCTACATGTGACTCCAGATCCACAGCAATATGGGCAATAAATGCTAGCCCAGCCAGCGACCCCCACTTCCCATGAGCAAACTCTGAAAAAGGATAAACGGCTCATGAAAAATGGAGTTGGGGTCCCAGATCTGGAAGTCCCATGTCCATTTCTGACAGACCAGTAGGAGAATTCATTGCTGAGTTGAAACAGATCCCATTTCACTGGAGTGAGGGCCTTATCCTGCAGTGTGCGAGCATGCATTTTAGAACAGACATAAATGTCAGTGAAGGTCAGAGTCCAGGCAAGGGACACAGTTTGAAAATTTCACCCGGCGTTCAGGAACAATGTCAGGACGCACTTCATCACGCAAATAGTTGTGAAAAACAGGGTGGCATGGTGGAGCTACCTCACGGCGCTGAGGACCCAGGTTCGATCCCAGCCCCAGATCACTGTCCGTGTGGAGTTTTCACATTCTCCCCATGTCCGCGTAGGTCTCACCCCCACAACCCAAAGATGTGCAGGGTAGGTGGATTGGCCATGCTAAATTGCCCCTTATTTGGGGGGGGAAAAACGTAGTTGTGAAAAACTGGAATTCTCTCCCCAAAATAAACATTGGGGCTGGGACAATAGAACATTTCCAGATTGATTTTGGGAGAGTTTTGTCAGCTCAGGAATATGAATCCAATACAGATTGGTGATGATCTGACTCAGTGATAGAACAGATTTGAGGGTTGTGGCCTCCTCCTGTTCTTAGATTCTTGTGAAAGGGCAGGCTTATCTCCTGGGGGCTTTGATTTAATTAGCTGTAGTATGCAGCAGCTACCAGACACTGATGGTCAGAGCCAACCAGGCAGAGGAATAATTGTGCTTTCTTATTTCATTTGCCTGGAGGGCATTTTGATCCGTGGAACGGTTCACTTGGAATGTAACAGACAGAAACTAGCATAAATACCAAGCACCGGTGAAAGAGAACAACAGCCTTTTAATTCTATGTAGGGGTCATTCCAGCTGCTGGTAACAATGTAAATCCGACAGATCAGCTGCACATTATCCTCCTATCCTGCCTGGTTTTTAAAATCCACTGAAGTCATCGGGGGAGATGCCACCTACACTTTTATTGGCACCTGTAAACCTTGCCCGATTTGGCTAGTTCACAGTCCAGTGAAACATCCCTGTTTCTCCTCATCTTCAGCACTATCTTAGGAATCAGCATTCCAATTCTATTCTCACACCCAGTGGTATATTGAGGCAGACTTTGGTGTGATTCCCTGGCTAGTAATTCCTGGAATAGGTCTCTCGTCTGTCACCGGGGTCTTATAGTTTGAGAGGGGCTACTCCACATCAAGCGTGGCTGACCAGGAGTGTCTCCCACTCTTACCATCTGCCATTGGCTTGTTTGGAAGGACTTACAGGTTGACGCACTCAACCTGTTTCACCGGGTTACAAACACACTTTCCTTGGCCTTCAAGTCTTGGGGTGGGACTCGAAGTCGGAGCCTCTGGCCCAGAGGCAGAGACACACCCACTGCACCACAAGGCCTTACGAATCGTCAGCACAAATGACATCTCCACCATCCATCAAGGTTCATCCAGTTGGGGACTGAGGTGTGGGAAAGTGGACAACTGCTTAGAAGGACATGCTGGGTTCCCAATGGCAGGAATTGGGGGCTGGCACAGGGTGGTGAATCCTCCAGAATTATGCTCAAGCAGATTTGGTAAACGTTGGTTCAGTGAGGCCTCCTGAATTTATGACAATGGAAGGTCCTGTATTCTCAGTAGGATGTCAAATTGTATCCAAAAAGGAGCCTGTATGGGAAAAACCATTGGGGTTTACTTGCCAGGCTCAAACATGTCTGCAGCTAATTTATAGACAGCAGAGCACTGCACAGGGGAAGTGCAAAGATTTTGAAGGAACAGCAACACTCCGCCGGGTCCCACGAGGAAAGATGTGGGTCTGGATACTCCATTGGCTTGATCCTCCATTTCGTTGGCAGCGCACTCACGCCTACGAGTTTCCCGACAATGTGGAGGTTCCCACAATGGGAAACCCCATTGGCCGGCTGGCAGGACGGAGGATCCTGCTGCCGGTGGGGGTGCGCCGGATCAGAAAACGGGTGCGGCGGGGTGGGTAATCCCGCTGTGACCTCCCCTGTCTGGAGCGCAATCCTTTAGCTGTTGTGTTATTCTTCTGTACAATATTGCTGGCTGTAACAATGTGGATATTGTATGGTAGATGAAGGGTTAGCAATTTTATGTAAATACCTCTAACCGCCGGATAGTGATCAGGAGCAGTCATGTAGAACACGTGACACCCTTGATTCTGGGAGAAGGTGTTTAGGCGTGAAGGAGAGTAGTTGTGTATTTGTGAGTTCTGTAGATAGAGTTATAGCATAGTTTATTTAGCAACCTTTGTACTTATAGCTTTGTTAATCAACATAGCTTTATATTCTTTGTTGAACACTACACATCAAAGCCATTCTTATCAAGAAAAAAGAGGGTATCACATGGTACCAGGAGTGGTTCCTAAGGTAAAATAGAAAGGTTTAGTGAGAGAGAAAAACATTTCCGTGCAAAAAAAAAAATTTGTGAAGAAAGAAGTAAAAAACACTCTACCAGGCACCAATCTCAATGACCTTGTGGAAGCCATAAACGTTGAAAAACTGCCCAGTTTAAGCTAGATGGAGGGTTTGAAGACTCCAAAGCAATTCCGGATATCAGGTAAAGTTGATGTTAACTTCCATTAACATCCATTAACAACTTCCATTGAAAATGGAAACATTTCAAACAGAAGTTTTAATTATATATCTCAACCTTAGACCTCGAAGTGGCCAGCGACCAGCGAAAAATTGCGTTGTTTTTAACAATGGCTAGATCGCGAGCTTTAGAGAGTTTGAAATGAAATGAAATGAAAATCGCTTATTGTCACGAGTAGGCCTCAATGAAGTTACTGTGAAAAGCCCCTAGTCGCCACATTCCGGCGCCTGTCCGGGGAGGCTGTTACGGGAATCGAACCGTGCTGCTGGCCTGCCTTGGTCTGCTTTCAAAGCCAGCGATTTAGCCCAGTGTGCTAAACAGAGTTTCAACTCATTCCATTTTGAGAATGAGGATGCCAATAAAATATATCGTAAAGTTATTGAAATATTCAACAGGCATTGCAAGCTTCAGATCAATGAAATTTTTGAAAGATATATTTTCAGGAAAAGAGTCCAGAAAGCAGGTGAAACACTGGACTGCTTTATTACAGGCCTCAGATTGAAAGCGCAGATCTGTAATTTTTGCATATTATTAGACTCCCTTCTGCACGATCAGATTGTATCTGGAGTTAAAAGTGAAAAGCTGCGTGAGAGATTACTGAGACAATTGGAGTTAATGTTAGAAGACAGCAGTGTCGTGCAAGCGAACTTGCTAAAAATGAATATTCTGAGATGTTGGTCCGTGAAAGTAGCGCTTAAATGAGCGACGTGGCCGATGCCATTGATGCTGTGGCGCACTTGAAAAAGCAACGCGCTCCAGACGGTGGCTATTTGGGCATGACATCACAAGCGTCATGACATGCAAACGTTGTGGCCACGCCCACCAAGTAAAAAAATGCCCAGCCTTCATTAAACCTGTGCGAAGTGTCACAGACTGAATCACTCTGCTTCTCAATGTCAAACGGGAACTACATCACAACTCTTTTTTTTTAACTTTATAAAAATTAATTTAGAGTACCCAATTCAATTTTTCCAATTAAGGGGCAATTTAGCATGTTCAATCTACCTACCTTGCACATCTTTGTGGTGTGGGGGCAAAACCCACACAAACAAGGTGAGAATGTGCAAAATCCACACAGACAGTGACCCAGAGCCGGTATCGAACCTGAGACCTCGGCGCCGTGAAGCAGCAATGCTGACCATTGTGCCAGCGTGCTGCCCACATTGCAACTCTTTAAGAAGATGTGTAAAGTTACTAAAAGAAGAGCTGTACAGGAAATCAGTTTAAACAGACATGAAACTAAAGCGAGTAAACCTAACATTGTGCAAGATTAATACAATTTAGAAGACTCTTTCTTTATCGATATAGTTGAAAGTGTAAATAAAATTCCACAGGCAATTCAAATGCGGACAATTTAAAACCAATCTCAATTGATCACGATCATGATGATTGGGAAATTAATGGAACCAATAGTCAAATTAAATTAGATGCTGGTGCACAAGCTAATTTGATAAATTAATCAGATATGGCCAAACTGAAAATAAAACCTAAAATTGATGGAAACGACTATCAGCTGCGGGACTACAGTGGCAATGTTATTAGCACAATGTGGACATGCTATCTCACAGTTCAGGTCAAAGACTTGAAGATTCCTATCAATTTTGAGATTGTAGGATTAAAATGATCTTCATTTTTGGGTATACAGGTGTGCGAGCTACTGCAGCAGCTGGTAAAGCAAATTCACAGCTCAGAAGAAATGTCAGCCACTGGCAAAGACCAAATTGATGCCATTATTAACAAGTTTCCCAATGTTTTTCATGGAATGGGTACGTTAAATATAAAATACAGTTTAGAGAGAATGCCAAGGAGGGTACCAGCTCCCTTGAGGGAACGCTTGAAACTGGTACTTTACCGCATGAAGCAGCTGGGGATCATCTCAAAAGTGGTAGAACCAACTGACTTGGTTAGTTCGATGGTGTGCGTCAAGAAAGCAAATGGCGACCCTAGAATCTGCATTGAGCCAAAGGATTTCAACCAAAATGGAAAGAGGGAACATTACCCAATTCCCAAACGTGAAGAGATCGTGAGTGAAATGTCAGGTTCCAGAATTTTCACAAAATTAGATGCCTCTAGAGGGTTTTGGCAACTTGAGCTAGATGAAGCCAGCAGAAAATGATGTACTTTCAACACTCCATATAATAATAATAATAACAATATCCTTTTATTGTCACAAGTATAAAGTTACTGTGAAAAGCCCCTAGTCGCCACATTCCGGCGCGCGTTTGGGTAATGAGCTGGTATGGGAATTGAACCCGCACTGCTGGCCTTCTTCTGCATCACGGACCAGCTGTCTAGCCCACTGAGCTAAACCAGCCCTACGAAAGGTACTGCTTTAATCAAATGCCTTTTGGTATCATATCAGCACCAGAAATGTTTCATCAGGCGATGGAACAAACGATAGAAGGTATTGCAGTCGTCAGAGTATATGTTGGCAATATCATCATATGGTCAGCGACTCAGGAAGAATACAACACAAGATTGCTTCCAGTCATGCAGCGAATAGAGAAGTTTGGTTTAAAGCTAAATAGAACCAAATGTCAATTTAGTATCTCCAAACTCATGTTTGTAGGTGACCAGATTTCAGCTCAAGGTGTGCGGCCAGACACTGAGAAGGTTACAAGATGTATTTTCCTAAAGACAAAGGAACGGTTCTTAGACGGCTCGGCGTGGTAAACTTTCTGGGTAAGTTTATTCCCAATTTATCATCGCATACTATGGCTCTCAGACAACTAACATGAAAAAGTGTCGTATTCACATGGTCTGAAGAACATGAGAAGGAGGGGCCTGACTAAAAGACAGCACTCACCACAGCACCAGTTTTGTCTTTCTTTAATCCTAAGAATGGAACAAAGATATCTACAGATACTAGCAAGGACGGCATAGGAGCTGTGCTTCTTCAGCAAACATCTGATGGGCAATGGCAACCGATTGCATATGCCCCGAGAGTGATGACACCCACCGAGCAGCGCTATGATGCGCAAATCAAAGAAGAATGTTTGAGTCTCCTCACTGGGGGGGGACAAATTCCATAACTATGCGTATGGGTTTCCCACCTTTACAGTGGAAAGGGATCATTGTCCTCTCGTGCCTACCATCAAGAAAAACCTGAATGACATGCCTCCAAGACTCCAATACCTGATAATGAAACTTCAAAGGCCTATCTTCGAGCTAGTCTACACACTGGGCAAAGACCATGTTGTAGCTGATGCACTGTCATGTGCAACTGATGATACAGGGACGACCGACATTGTCCATGCCATCGAAGCTCAAGCATCTCTGATGGAAGAAAGTCTACCTGTCTCTGATGAAAAAATTAAGCTGATCAAGGAAGAAACAGCCAAGGATCACACAATTCAGTGTGTGTTTCATTGCATGCAAGATGGTTGCCCAAAGGAACTTATCCCAACTACAGGAACATTCGAGCAGATCGGAGCAGCATAAATGGATTCCTGCTTAGACAAGACCATATTGTAATTCCGATGTCGTTAAGAAACCTGATCCTCAGCAAGGTGCATGAAGGCCATGTGGAAAAGTGCAAACGGAGAGTTCGTCAATCAGTATATTGGTATATTGGCCAGGTATCAATGAAGATATCAATAACCTCGATGCAGCATGCGAAACCTGTCAACAGAACCAGTCACAGCAGCAAAACACTGACAATGCATGAACTTGTCAAGACTCCATGGTCATAGGTTGGTATTGATCTGTTTTACTTCCACAAAATGATTACTTGCTAATCATGGACTACTTCTCAAATTACCCCGAGGATCAAATTGCCCAATTCCAGTTCAAAAGCGGTCATAAAAGCCTCAAAAGACATATTTGCAAGGCATGAAATCCCATTTACTGTCATGACTGACAACGGTCCATGTTTTGACAGCTATGATTGGACTGAATTGTCACAACAATACAATTTGCAGCATATCACTTCCAGCCTACTACGTCCACAATCTAATGGGAAAACTGAAAAGGGTGTGCACATAGCTAAGCAATTACTCAAAAAAGCATTGGATTCAAGAAGTGAATTCAAGAAGTGAAGTCCATTCTTAGCTTTGTTAAGCTAGAGTGACACCACTGGCTACTGGATTTTCACTGTGATGAATCAACAGCTACGTACTACATGACCATACTTGCCAGCAGCAGATCCAGATAATGACGATTCTGTGCAGACAACGAAGCAAAATAAGCAAAATCAGTAGCGTTAGTACGACAGGACAGCGAAGGTTCTAGCAATGTTAGAGCCAGAAGATAATCTGCGGGAAGATTCCAACAGGAGGATGGTCTTGCATGGCACGAGTGATTCACCAGGCAGCAGCACACTCATACATCGTTCTGACATACAAAGGTTAAATCCTACAAAGGAATGGTAGAGTGCTTCTCAAAGTGATGACAGCTCAACCTCTATTTCCACACATAGAGCTTGACACAGATCTACTCACGACAACTTCTACAGCATGACAGAGAGATGTTGTTACACCAGAGAAGACAACGATATCTGATGAACCACCATGATTGAGAAGGTCCACACGTAGCAAAAAGAAACCGTACAGACTCAACTTGTGAACTTTAACAAAAAAAAAATTGTTAACAAATGGACAGTAACCATTCAGCCATGTATAGAACATACAATGCTCATTCCATGTAAATATGTTTGTACACGTCTCCAAGCAAATTCAAAGAAAGGGGGATGTAACAATGTGGATATTGTATGGTAGATGAAGGGTTAACAATTTTATGTAAATACCTCTAACCACCAGATGGTGATCAAGAGCAGTCATGTTGATCACGTGACACCCTTGATTCTGGGAGAAGGTGTTTAAGCGTGAGAGAGAGTAGTTGTGTATTTGGGAGTTCTGTAGGTAGAGTTATAGCATAGTTTATTTAGCAACCCTTGTACTTTGGAAAACTTTCAAATCTAGTTTAAGTATTGCTAATAAATTAGCTTTGTTATTCAACTTAGCTTGTTGTTCTTTGTTGAACACGACACATCAAAGCCATTCTTACCAAGAAAAAGAGAGCATCACGCTTGCTTATTTGCTGTACAAGACGCAAAGCACCAATCGCTCATAAGGGATTGGGTAAACATGTTGTGGGTTCATTTATTAACACTAGGCACATGAGACCAGTTATACATAGGGCTAAAGCTTGAAGGCGTCAGAGCTGTGTGTATGTGCTCTGCTCAAAGCAGCAGTGAAACTAAGACTGCATCACATGACACATTTATGATTTATTCATGCTAATATTCATCAAAGGCACATTACAAAACTTACCCCAGCCAAATCCTCTCAAAACCCCCCTCCAAGCCACTTAACTCCTTTGTTCCCTTCTTACCACCCAATAGAAACAAGGTGGAGCAATGGCACTTCTAGGGGACCTGGGAGTTAAAATACATTAGGGTCCGAATATTAGGTCAGTGGGCACATATGATACTTGCCTGATTGCTATTCAACAGCCAGTTGCATCTATATAACACCTTTGAAATAGTATAACATCGTCGGGCACTTCACAGCAGTGTTACCAAATAAAATTTGACGCCATGCCAGGGAAGTACAGATGAACAAAGAGGAAGGACTACAAGGGGTGAGAGGTTTAGAGCAGGAACTCAAGAGCTTAGGATCTAACAACTGAAGGCGAGAGACAAGAGGCCAAAGTTGGAGGAATGCAGAATTTTCAGATGGGCATCGGCTAGAGAAAGATATTAATAAGGTTCTTCAACACTGAGGTCGTTGCGATAGGTTTATAGACAAGCGTACAATACATGCAATAGCAGATAAACATGCATTTAAAATTATGTATTTACACCTGCAGCCAAGGATAGTGTGTTGCCCTTAAAGGGACAATCACCACACTGCCCTTTTAAGGGCAAAACAGGCCGTGCCATCCTTACTCTGCTGTGTTGCCCTTAATATATATATATATATTTTTAAATTTAGAGTACCCAATTCATTTTTTTTTTCAATTGAGGGGCAATTTAGTGTGGCCAATTCACCTACCCTGCACATCTTTTGGGTTGTGGGGGCGAAACCCACGCAAACACGGGGAGAATGTGCAAACTCCACACAAACAATGACCCAGAGCCGGGATCGAACCTGGGACCTCAGCGCCGTGAGGCAACAGGGCTAATCCACTGTGCCACCGTGCTGCCCTGTGTTGCCCTTAAAGTGACAATCACCACAGATGGTATGATTGGGAGCTGGCCAAATATAAAGACTTATTGCAGCCTTTCACTTTTCATATATATAACAAAAACAACAGTTGCTGGAAAAATTCAGCAGGGAAACAGAATTAATGTTTCAGGTCGACCATTCACAGAACAGTTTCATCCACAGATATTATCTGATCGGTTGAGTTTTTCCAGCAGTTTCTGTTTTTTATATCAGATTTCCAACATCCACAGTATCTTGGTTTTGTTTCACTTTCCATATAATTTGCAAATGTTACAACCTTTGGGAAGTTCTTCAAAACAATAATTTGGGACAAAATTAATTGTAACTTGAGCAAATTAATTAAAGAAAGCCAGCATGGGTTTATTAAAGGTTGATCGTGTTCTTCTTTCTTCTTTTCTTTCCTAAATTTAGAGTACCCAATTCATTTTTTCCAATTAAGGGACAATTTAGTGTGCCCAATCCACCTACCCTGCACATCTTTGAGTTGTGGGTGCGAAACCCATGCAAACACGGGGGGGGGATTGTGCAAACTTCGCACGGACAGTGACACAGGGCCGGATTGAACCTGGGACTACGGTGCTGTGAGACAGCAATGCTAACCACTGCGTCACCGTGCTGCCCTTAATCGTGTTTTAACTATCTTGCATGAGTTTTTGATGAAGTAATGGAAAGGGTAGATAAGGGTATTGTGGCCAATGTGCTGTAAAAAGACTTGCAAAAGGCATTTGGTGAGGTGCCGCCTGGCAGATTCATGCGCAAAGTTAGAGTTCATGGAATAAAAGGAGGAAGAATGGCAACATGGATACAAAAGTGGCTGTGTGACATGCAACAGAGAGAAGGGGTAAACCTTTGCTTCCCGGTCTAGAGGGAGGGTTAAAGTAAGTAGAGTTCCCTGGGAGTAGATGCTAAGATCCCTACTCTTCCTGATATATAACCTTGACTTTGGAATACAGAACACAATTTCAAAATTTGCAGGCGGCACAAAATTTGGAAGTACCGTGAACTGTGAGGAAGATGGAGTTAAACTTCAAAAGGTTAGTGGAATGGGTAGACAAGTGGCAGATGAAATTTAATGCAGAGAACTGATTCATTTTAGTAGGAAAAGCTTGGAACAGCATTTTAAAATTTAGGGGTACAATTCGAAAGGGAATGCAGAGGGACCGGAGTGCTATATATGTGCAGGAATCATCGAAGGTAGCAGAATAGGTTGAGAGAGCAGTTAATAAAATGCATGGGAAAGGGCGGCATGTGCCGCAGTGGTTAACACTGGGACTGCAGCGCTGAGGCCCCAGGTTCGAATCCTGGCCCTGGGTCATTGTCCGTGTGGAGTTTGCACATTCTCCCCATGTCTTTGTGGGTTTCACCCCCACAATCCAAAGATGTACTGGTTAGGTGGATCGGCCACGCTAAATTGCCCCTTAATTAGAAAAAAGAAAAATAATTGGCTCCTCTAAATTAAAGAAAAATAATTTTTTTTTAAAAATGCATGGGATCCTAATTAGAGACATAGAGTTCAAAAGCAAAGAAGTTATGATAAACCTTTCAATTAGTAGTACAGCACTTGAAAAGGGAGACATAAAATCCCAACATTGCATAAAGAGGCCATTCGGCCCATTGAGTTTACACCGACCACCTGAAAGCACACCCAACCTTGTCTCACTCCCCCGCCCCATCCGCATAACCCCATCGAACCTGTACATCCCTAGTCACTGAGGGGCAATTCTATCATGGCAAATCCACCTAATCTGCACATCTTTGGACTGTTGGAGGAAACCAGGACACCCAGAGGAAGCTCATTCCGATGCGGGAAGAACATGAAAATTCCACACAATCACCCAAAGGTGGAATTGAACCTGGGTTCTTGGTGCTATGAGACAGCAGTGCTCCCCATGGTGCCACCGTGTCATATTGACAAAGCTTTTCCATCATGCACTCCTTTGGAAAAAAGCAAGAACACCAAATGTCAAATCATCAAAAACAATTTTTATTACAGAGGAAAGGGACCTGAATGGTTGGCAAGTTGACTCTGATTGACTGAGGCATAACCTTGGAGAAAGCCATGAGACCAATAGGCTCCTCAATATTATGGGTTATTTAAGAAAGGTGCAAGGCTTGAACATTTTCCTTTTGTTTGCAGAGTGCGAGTCCCTGCGTACTTGACTTCGAGAGAATATAAATGAGCCACATTATGAGATCAGCTGATTCTCTTAAATTGGTTGTCAGTTATTAGTGCACTCAGCATTGTTCAGCAAGTGCTGCCTCTTCAGCCAAACAAAATGTCTACTGTTGAACATGACTCCATGATTGGGCAGCAATTGCTTGGAACATGATCTGAAGAGGAACGACATCCAAGGCCAAGGGGAAAAGGCAGTGGTGTGGCATAGACAAGTTGTTCTTGCAGAGAGTCAGCACACGCTCGACAGGCCGAATGGTGTCCTTCTGTGCTGTAACCAGTCTTCAATTCCATGGTTCCACTTACTTCCTCCATGTGACAATCCAACGATCCCTCATTACATAATTATACAACAGTTAAAATGCATATACATATCTCACGTAAGGAGAATTTAATGATCTTGTCTCAGATCAATAATTTTGCTTCTCCTTATTTAACGAGCACTGTTTCCGATGGCCTACCAGAATTGGTATAATTCCTTTACTTTATTATCTTAACATAATTTTGTTCTTGTTACCTATCTTTGCTAACCTACCAAGTGATACCTTTAATTAGACGCTCGTCTTTTCTGTCTCGTTAATACCAATTAAAAAGGATGATGTACACAAAGATGTTTTATTTCGTTATCAAACGATTAAAATTCCCTGAAACCTATGAATCAGAATGCAAAGACTTTTCTTTTAATTAAGTTTACTGAAGGAATAAACTAACAATTGCTGAAAGGTCAGCCTTAGTTCACCAACTCAGTGGTCACTGCTTTAAAATTGACTTATACCGCACTCACTTAAAAGGCAAAGCCTGAAGCTTAATGTTACAACCAAAATCAATAGCAGTATAATATTGGTAGATTTCAAGAGAGTCTGTCTGATTAACTCTTTCCTTACAGCAAAGGCCTAAACCTTCCCTTTCAAAGTGGAGCCGGGGAGGTCTTCCCAGTGTGCTGGACAATATTTAACCTTCATCCAACATCACACGAAAGAACAATAGGGGCGGGATTCTCCGTTTGGCAGACGATGTTCTCTTGCCAGAGCTGAATTGCACGAGTTTAAGGATCCCTGATGTACCATCAATAGGACTCGAGACACAATTAAGATCCAAACTGTGGCTTTAATCAGCTAGTTGTTAGCCCGGTGGTCGACTACAGAGAAAGGCCGACCGCCGGGAACTCTGGGTACTTATACCCGGCCTTGCCTCTCGACCAATTGGTGAGCAGTCACATGACTAGTCTCAGCCAATTGGACGAGAGGCACATGACCAGCCAGAGCCAATGGGAAAACCATGCTCTGCACCAATGGCAGTGCTCACATTCATACCACCACATTCACCCCTTGTGGAGAAAGAAGGCGAGGGGGGGGTGTAAGTGGAAGAGAGAGAGGGGGGGAGGGGGGTCCGAGGGCTGGTGGGTATGAGCAGCGAAAATCGAGAAAGGTGGGCTGCCCACTGGCTCGTGGCAAAAAATAACCAATACTACTACTACTTAAGGTGCAACAGAATAACAACAAAGTCCAAAATGTCCCATGGTCGCATCAGATGGACACGATCAGCCTGTCGGGTGCCCGTGGTGTTCTGGAGGACCGTCGCAGTGGAGCCGGTGACGTCGGGCTGATGGTCGTCCTTGCCTCCGGGAACGTCGGTCATAGATGTGTCTCTGTACCCCGGGCCGGTGGTGGAGACGCTGTAATCGGGGGAGAGGGGGCATGTGCTCTGGGTCGTGGGGGCACGGGAGGTGCTGGGGGGAATTGGGGTTGGGGGGAGGTGTTGATGTAGGGGGAGAAGACCGCACGCCGGCGGCTGCCAGGTCCCGAAGCGAGACCGTATCCTGCCGACCGTCGGGATACTCCACGTACGCATACTGCGGGTTGGCGTGGAGTAACTGGGCTCGCTCAACCAACGGGTCGGACTTGTGCACCCGCACATGCTTCCAGAGCAAGATGGGCCCGGGGGTGGCCAGCCAGGTCGGGAGAGGGGATCCTGAGGACGACTTCCTGGGGAAAACAAGACGACGTTCATGGGGTGTTTTGATTAGTAGTAGTACAGAGGAGGGACCGGATTGAATGCAGGGCGTCGGGGATGACCTCTTGCCAACGGGGGATAGGGAGATCTCTGGACCGTAGGGCCAGCAGGATGGTCTTCCAAATGGTGCCATTCTCCCGCTCGACCTGAGCGTTACCCCGGGGGTTATAACTGGTCATCCTGCTAGAGGCTATGCCCCTGCTGAGCAGGAACTGATGCAGTTCGTCACTCATAAAGGAGGACCCCCGGTCGCTGTGGATGTACGCGGGGTAACCGACCAGGGAGAAGATGGATAGGAGGGCCTTTATGACGGTTATTGCGGTCATGTCGGGGCAGGGGATGGCGAAAGGGAAGCGGGAGTACTCGTCGAGAACACTCAAGAATTATGTGTTACGGTTGTTGGAGGGGAGTGGACCCTTGAAGTCTATACTGAGACGTTCAAAGGGGCGGGATGCCTTGATCAGATGCGCTCGTTCGGGGTGGTAGAAGTGCGGTTTGCACTCGGCGCAGACGTGGCAGTCCCTGGTGACGGTCCTGACTTCCTCAACGGAGTAGGGCAGGTTGCGGGTCTTAATAAAATGGTAAAAACGGGTGACCCCTGGATGGCAGAGGTCCGTGTGGAGGGAGCGGAGGCGGTCAATCTGCGCGCTGGCGCAGGTACCGCGGGATAGGGCATCGGGAGGCTCGCTGAGCTTCCCAGGACGATACAAAATATCGTAATTGTACATGGACAACTCGATCCGCCACCGCAAGATCTTGTCGTTCTTGATCTTGCCCCTCTGTGCCTTGTCAAACATGTAAGCTACTGACCGTTGGTCTGTGAGGAGGGTAAACCTCCTGCCGGCCAGATAGTGCCTCCAATATCGCACAGCTTCGACTATGGCCTGTGCCTCCTTTTCCACCGAGGAATGGCGGATTTCGGAAGCATGGAGGGTTCGTGAAAAGAAGGCCACGGGTCTGCCCACTTGGTTCAGGGTGGCCGCCAGAGCTACGTCAGACGCATCGCTCTCGACCTGGAATGGGAGGGACTCGTCGATAGCATGCATCATGGCCTTTGCGATATCCACTTTGATGTGGCTAAAGGCCTGGCGGGCCTCCATCGACAGGTGAAAGGAGGTGGACTGGATGAGGGGGCGGGCTTTGTCGGCGTAGTTGGGGACCCACTGGGCATAATAGGAGAAGAAGCCCAGGCAGCGTTTGAGGGATTTGAGGGAGTTGGGGAGGGGAAGTTCCATCAGGGGGCGCATGCGTTCGGGATCGGGGCCTATCACTCCGTTACGCACTACGTAGCCAAGGATGGCTAGACGGTCGGTGCTAAACACGCACTTATCCTTATTGTAAGTTAAATTAAGGAGTTTTGCGGTTCGGAGGAATTTTTGGAGGTTGATGTCATGGTCCTGCTGGTCGTGGCCGCAGATGGTGACGTTATCGAGATACGGGAAGGTGGCCCGTAAACCGTGCTTGTCGACCATTCGGTCCATCTCCCGTTGGAAAACCGAGACTCCATTTGTGACACCGAATGGAACCCTGAGGAAGTGGTAGAGGCGCCCATCTGCCTCAAACGCGGTGTACTTTCGGTTACTCGCGCGGATGGGGAGCTGGTGGTAGGCGGACTTAAGGTCCACCGTGGAGAAGACTTTATATTTCGCGATCCTGTTAACCAGGTCGGAAATACGGGGAAGAGGATACGCGTCCAGCTGCGTAAACCTGTTGATGGTCTGACTGTAATCGATGACCATCCGGTTTTTCTCCCCAGTCCGAACTACCAGCACTTGGGCTCGCCAGGGACTGTTGCCGGCCTCAATAACTCCTTCCTTAAGGAGCCTCTGGACCTTGGACCCGATGAAGGTCCGGACCTGGGCACTGTATCGTCTGCTCCTAGTGGCGACAGGTTTACAATCTGGGGTGAGATTAGCAAACAAGGAAGGAGGGTCCACTTTGAGGGACGTGAGGCTGCAAACATTAAGAGGGGGGATAGGGCCGCTGAATTGGAAGGTCAAGCTCTGCAGGTTGCACTGGAAATCCAGGCCCAAGAGTGCCGGAGCGCATAGACGGGGGAGAATGAGGAGTTTGAAGTTTTTGAAAACCCTCCCCTGGACCGTGAGGTCCGCTATGCAGCACCCGGTGATTTGGACAGAGTGCGAACCCGAGGCCAATTCAATCTTATGCCTAACTGGATGGATGTGGAGCGCGCAACGTCTTACCGTGTCGGGGTGGACGAAACTTTCCGTGCTCCCGGAGTCCAGCAGGCATCTCGTTTTATGTCCATTGAGCTGGATCGTTGTCATAGTCTTGGCGAGCGTGCGTGGTCGCGACTGGTCGAGTTTGATTGAAGCAAGTCGTGGTGAGAGTTCCAGATCATCCTCGGTGGCAGAGTAATCGCTGGCAGGGCCTTCCGTGTTGGCCCAAGATGGCGGCGCTAGGACCCGCACGTGGAATCGGGGTCCCAAGATGGCGGCGCCCAAGACCCACACGTGGAGCCGGGGTCCCAAGATGGCGGCGCCCATGGCCCGCACATGGCGTCCGGGGCCCAAGATGGCGGTGCCCGTGGGAACCTCGTGGCGGCTGGGGGCAGTGTCAGTGGCGTCTGCGGGCCGGTCGGGGCAGCTGGGAGCAAGGGTCAGAGAGGTTGGTGCGCGGCGGCGCTGGGCCCTAGGGGGACCCGGGGGGGCGATCCACGGTCGCTGCACGGAACAGCAGCGACCGACTTGGTCTGGCAGACCACCGCGTAGTGGCCCTTCTTCCCGCAGCTCTTGCACAGAGCGGAGCGGGCCGGGCAGCGCGGGCGGGGGTGCTTGGAGAGACCACAAAAATAGTAACGGGGCCCCGCTAGCTTGTCGGAGTGTCCCGCAGCGCAAGCTTGGGGGGGTCAGGGTCCACGGAGGACGGGGGTGGCGCGTGCCATGAAGTCCAGGGGGTTGCTGCGCGGCCTGGGGCGTATGCGCTGGCGTTCAGGTCAGCAACCTCCAGGGAGGTTGCAAGAGTCCGTGCCTCAGCTAGGCTGAGGGTGTTCTTCTCCAGCAATCGTTGGCGGATAGAAGGGGACTGCATGCCAGCAACGTAAGCGTCTCTAATTAACAGTTCCATGTACTCAGTCGCCGAAACTTGGAGACATGCGCACGTTCTCCCTAGGTCTGCGAGGGCCTGGTAAAACTCGTCGAGTGACTCACCAGGGAACTGTTGTCTAGTTGTCTGGAGATGCCGTGCGTATACTTTGTTGACCAGCCGGAGAAAGTGTCCTTTGAGAATCTCCATGGCCGCATCATAATCGCTTTTGTCCTCAATCATTGAGTATATCGCTGTGGCCACGCATGAATGGAGGATGTGGAGTTTCTGCTCCTTGGTGGGCTTGCCGGCTGCAGTTGTCAGGTAACTGTTAAAACACGCCTGCCAGTGTTTAAAGATTGCAGATGCATTTGAAGCATGCGGGCTGGTGCGGAGGCAGTCAGGCTTGATGCGAAGCTCCATTCCAAAATTCTAGCTGATTAAATTGATGTACCATCAATTGGACTCGAGACACGATGAAGATCCAAACTGTGGCTTTAATCAGTTAGTTGTTAGCCCGGTGGACGACTACAGAGACAGGCCAACCGCCGGGAACTGTGGGTACTTATACCCCACCTCGGAGGCGGGGTCTACTTGCCTCTCGACCAATTGGTGAGCAGTCACATGACTAGTCCCAGCCAATCAGACGAGAGGCACATGACCAGCCGGAGCCAATGAGAAACCCATGCTCTGCACCAATGGCAGTGCTCACATTCATACCACCACAATCCCCTTGCGGTCTTAAGGTATTTTACAATTCAATGTTCCACTCCATGCAAATTTATGCAAGGTATGGAATACAAGGGGCTATTGGGCCACTATCTTTAGAGGATGGCCCAATAGCGAGTCCCGTGCCCGGCCATGTATGCATGATGTGGAATATGAGGCGTAATTGGGCCGTCCCCTTGAGTTGGAAGCCCATTGCGAGGACCCGCGGTCGTCCCAAACTCCCTTCATCGCAGATTATCCCCTCCCCTCCTCCCCCCCATTGCATAGCAGCTCCCAATCCCCGGATTGCCTGGGTGCCCCCCCCACAACCAGGTACGTGGGTGACCAGACCAACTCTCCCCTCCCCCCAGAGGCTCCTGTAATAGGGACACCCCACAGGGACAGGAGGGCTCTTCCAACTACAATGGTCCCTGTGGGGGGGAGTGGTACCCCTGTAACAGGGGTCCCGGAGGGCGAGCTTGAGTTAAGACCCATTAAGACTCATTTCCATTTGGTTGCATCCCCTCACCAGCGCGCATCATGGGCAGGATTCTCCGTTGCCCGACGCCAATATCGAAATCGCTGATCGGGCGGAGAATCCCTGTTTCTGACCGAATCGGGGACAGCGCCTGTTTTTGGATGCTTCGCCCCTCCAAAAGATGTCATTGAGGAGCGCGCCACATGCCATTGGAACAGCCTCAGGCCCTCCCCCGATGCTCCGCCCCCGATGGGCCGAGTTCCCGACGGCACAGGACACATCTGCTCTCAGTTTTCGTGAACCCGGCGTGGCGGCAGCGGATTGTTTCCAGCACCGCCACAGTCAGAGTGGGGGGTGGGGAGCCATGCTGCTGTCTGGAGGGGGGGGAGGGGGGACTTCAGCAAGGGCTGAAGTCTTCTCCACGGAGAAGTCTAGTAGCTCAGCTCGTTTCGTGTCCATTGAGAAGTGTCTGTGTCGTTGCCGTAGAGAGCGTGCGTGGTCGCGACTGGTCGAGAGTCACTGCAGTAAGTCTGGGTCGTCTTCATTTGCAGAGTAGTCGCTGGTGGGGTCTTCTGTGTTGGTCCAAAATGGCGGCGCCCGTCGGCCGCATGCGGAGTGGGAGCCCTAAGATGGCGGCGCCCAGGTCCCGCACGTGGGCTCGGGGCCCAAAATGGCGGTGCCCGTGGGTCACTCGTGGGGGCTGGAGTCAGGGGCAGAGAAGTCCGTGGGTCACTCGTGGTGGCTGGGAGCGGCGGTAGGGGGGGGCCTGTGTGCCGCGCGGGGCCCTGGGGGAGCGCAGGGGGGGACGATCCGCCGTCGCTGCGTGGAACAGCAGCGACCGACTTTGACTGACAGGCCACCGAGTAATGACCTTTCTTCCCGCAGCTTTTACACACTGCGAAGCGGGCCGGACAGCGCGGGTGGGGGTGCTTTGCTAGGCCACAGAAATAACAGCGGGGCCCCGTGAGCTTATCGGGGAGCCCCGCAGCGCTGGCCTGGGGGTGGTTGGAGTCGGCGGGGGACAAGGGGGTTACATGCCACGTTGCCCAAGGGGCTGCCATGCGGCCGGGGGCATATGTGCAGGCGTTTCGGTCGGCAACCTCCAGGGAGGATGCTAGGGTCCGTGCCTCAGTGAGGCTGAAGATGTCCTTCTCTAGCAACCTCTGGCGAATTGCAGTTCTGTGTGGTCTGCTGCAGTAACTTGTGGGCAGGCGCAATTTCTCCCCAGGACAATGAGGGCCCGATAAAATTCGTCAAGGGACTCACCGGGAAACTGTTGCCTTATAGCTGGGAGATTCCGTGCGTAAACTTGGTTAACAGGCTTGAGGAAATGTCCTTTCAGAAGGTCCATGGCCACGTCATAATCTCGTTCGTCCTCAATCATTAAGTAGACGGCGGTGCCCACGCACGAGTGGAGGATGTGGAGTTTCTGCTCCTTGGTGGGCTGGCTGTCTGTGGTGGAGAGGTAGCTGTTGAAACACGCCAGCCAGTGTTTAAAAGTTGCTGACGCGTTTGTAGCGTGCGGGCTAATGCGGAGGCAGTGTGGTTTGATCCGTAGCATCAATTGGACACGAGTCGAGATGAAGATCCAAACATTAGGCTTTAATCGACTAGTTGTGTGCCCAGCAGTCGACTTATAGAGAAAGGCCGACTGCCGGGTCCTACGGGTTCTTATACCCCGCCTCGTAGGCGGGACTTCTTGCTTCCCGGCCAATCGGTGAGAAGTCACATGACTAGCCTCAACCAACCAGCTGAGAGGCACATGACCGGCCTGAGCCAATGGGCAGTGAGTGTTCTGCACCAATGGCAGATAGGTACCATAAACCTCCTAGTCATATCGCCACAATCAGGAAGGCCATGCGTTTTACATGGCGCAGCTGCTAGCCCCTCACCGGGCGGAGAATCGGTGCTGGGGCCTCGCCGATTTTAACTGTTCTCCCACCTGCTCAACCTCTGTTAAAATCATCCCCAATTGGGCCCTGAATCCATCTGCAGTTCTTGATCCACTGAATAATGAGGATGGATGGCTTACGCAACCAGAATAATTCAAAGCAACCATGATTAACCTTGATCAATAATTATATTACAAAGGTTTTTCCTGAGTGGTGATTCTGAGGATAGATGGCAGGGCTTGATTGGTCTCGAGACAGTTGCTGGATGATATCAATCATCCATATTTGCTGAGGGAGGGCAGTGCATCCCTTCACAGGAATTGGCAAATGTCTTGTTTGCTCATTCATTGAAAACAAATTGATGTTAAAGTACCAAAGGTAGAAAGGAATCAATGTCCTGGGACGCAGGTTCGAGGCAATAGGAATTGCTGACTGATTGCCAAATAATTTCAATTCATCTCGTGGAGTTGGAGAGATAGAGATCTGGATTTTCAGTCCTCCCACCAGGTCAAGAATTGGACAGAGGAAGGAACTGAGGCCATGGCGCTAAAATGGTGAACATTGCTACACCAATAGAAAAACAATTTGCACTTATATAGCACCTTTCACCACCTCAGGATGCAGAAAAGTGTCTCTCAGCCAAAGTGGGATACATTTGAAATGTAGCCACTGTTGTTATGTAAGAAACGGAGCAGACAATTTGCTCAAAAGCAAGCTCCCACAAACAGCAATTAAATAAACAACTGGATAATCTGTTTTAGGTACTAATCAATAGCTGCGGAAATCTGAATTAAAAGCAGGAAATGCTGGAAATACTCAAGGTCATAGCAGCTTCTGTGGAGTGCAACAGAGTTAGCATTTCCTGGGCTGGATTCTCCGCCCCGCCGTGCCACATTTCTGTTTCGCCCCACCGGCGGGACGCTCCATTAGGCCGGCTCGTCAATGGGGTTTCCCATTGTGGAGAAGCCCCACGCTGTCGGGAAACCCCCGGGCTGCCGGCAAAACGGAGCATCCCGACGGCAGAGAGTCCAGTCCCCTGTCTGTGACCGTTCATCAGAATTGGGAACAATTAGAAATATCTTGAGCAAGAGGGTTGGTGGGACAAGGACGGAGGGAAGTTCTGTGATTGAGTGGTAGTCAAGAGAGATTGAACAACAGACCAAAGAGGATGGTAATGAGGCAAGAAAAGAACAAGGAACAAAAGACGTTCCGAAGTCAGGTATGGTGCTGAGTGAAAAAAAGAACAGAGTAAGCAAGGAAAGGAAACAAAATGGAGCACAGATTACGGTCTGAAATTGTTGAACTCAGTGTTGAGTTCGGAAGGTGCCCAACTGAAAATGGGGTGGAATTTTCCCACGATTTGACAGTGCCAGACTCTGACTGAAAACCGGTGTGTATCTCTCCAGATGCACAGTTGAGTTTTCAGACCAGATTTTTCTGACACTGACAAAGAAGAATTGGGGGCATGTTTTATGGGGCAGGGTGGGGCTTAATAGAACCGATAAGGTCAGCTCCACAGAGGTCAGGGTGCCATCTTTAAAGGGCGCCCCAAATAGCAGGGTACAGTCTTCCTCCAGAACCACCACCACACCAGCCGCCCACCCCACCGCAAAGATACCGGGGGCTCTCCCCCACCCCCTGACCACGACATAATCATCGAGGGCTCCCCGCCCCTCAATGCCAGGTGCCCCTCCCCTCACTGCCACTGCCACTCCCTCTCAATGCCAGGTACCACCATCAATGACAGAAGCCCCACCCACACTGCTGGCCTCCCTACATTACTGCCAACTTCCCCCCTTCGAAGGCCTCTGCTGTCCCCCCCCCCCCCCACCATACATAATGGGCACACCTCCCCTTCCCCATTGGGTTCCTTAGAGGACCTGCCTCTGGCACTGCCCCCTGGCACAGGTGCACCAGGAATGTTCCTCTCCCCCAGGGGGCTATACTTACCTTGTAGCCCTCGGCGGAATCCCTTCGACTGTTTCCCATCCTCTCAGCAGTTATGAACCTTGCCAACATGATGACACATCAGCGAGGTTTCACTACTCTGTTGGAGGTAAGCCTGTGACAGGGAGGCTCTTTAATAGTATCAACATTTATTGAGATTTATTTAAATGATGTTGCCGCCCTTTCTGAACTGGAACTTTGTTATGTCACTGGCTAGGGGTGGGGAAAATCAGGAACCAGAATCACACCAGCGAGTACCACATTTCCTGAATCTCACAATATTTTGCGCCCACGCCGTTGTTTTCACTGATGGCTAACGCGGGTGCAAACTCGCCCTCATGAGGTGCTGCCATAACCTGCTAGACATTTCCAGTGTTTTCGGAATAGTCCATTTTAGGTGTTGTTTGAGGCTGGTGTTAGTGTGGGGGGATGGAGGATGGTGGGGATCAGGATGGTCGGGGGGAGTGATTAAGAGGCTGGTGTCAGGTGGGAGGTAAGAAGGCCCAGCGGGGGGGGCCGGGGTGATTAGAGGCCGGGTTGGGGCATGGGTGAGGAGGGTCAGAGGGAGATCAGAGGCGGAAACTGGGGAGGACAGAGAAGGGAGGAAAGCTTGGAAAGGATTGGTGGTGGGGAAGTGAGCATTGTGGCCTCGATGGGAGGGTGGAGAATGGATCGCTCAGAGTGGGAATATGATAGCGGGGGGGGGGAAGGAAAGTTGTGATGGTAAGGGGTCTTATCACTGGGGCAGTGGGGAGTGCACTGTCTTTATGGACTACCGGTGGCAAGAGTGGATGGAAGAATAACTCCTTCTCCTCCTGGCCACAAGCAGTGCCGGAATACCACTTACTTCTCTGATACAGCTGTTCTTGCCTCCCATTTTGCTATCAGTTTTCCACAGAACTGTGAGTCATAGTGGCTGGCACTACAGCTAAAATTAATTCACATATTTAACTGAGGGTCACTTTCTGCGAGTGAATTAATTGTCACACACACCACCCACCCACTCTATTAAAGCGGAGCCGGTGGGTTCAGATTTGAGATTTTTAATATCCTTTATTTTAGACTTTAAACCTTTTTTCTGTTGGGGGTGGGGTGGTGAACATTCCCACTGATGGAATATGCACAGATTGATGGACATTAATACGTAGACATATATAGAAAGAACATGCATGGAGACGAGAAATAGATGCACAACACAAAGAAAGATAATGCAGCCACATTAAAACATAGGAAGAGTGGATTAATGTGCCACAGAGACTAGGGGCAAGAAGGAGGGAGGGACAGAGATGGATACACATGCAGAGAAACTGAGACATGCAGGCAACTGTGAGCAGATGGGGAGACAGCGGCACAAAGACTAATATCTGAAAGTCCCAAGCTGTACTCTGCATGTTGTGTGCTTTCTATATGATAAGGAGCCGGAGTGCGGAGTTAGGGAAAATTGAAATCGTCAAATTTCAAGCCGTCAAAGTCATCAGGGAACTGCAGAATTGCTGACAAGTCACAAAATGGAATGTCATCCAATCACTTGTCATTGCACCAGAAGCAGTGACAGGTCCCACATGGCTTCAGTGACATGAGCGTTGAAGCTAAAATGAAACCTCTTTCAGGATGTCGATAGAGTTGTGAAAGCTGCAAGGAAGCTGGAAAAAAAAACAAGCTGTTTTTCAATGAGCCACAGGGACAGAGAGTGAATAATAATAACCGACTCTACACCGAGGAGTTGAGCGTAGCCGAGTGGTCGGGGAACTCAGTCAGCTGTCCAATGTTTCAGATTTAGCTGCCTCCAGACTATCCTCACAGCCAGTGCAGTACAGTGAGGAATCAATTCTTCCTTAAGTCTGGACCCTTATTATGTTTGGCCTTCCACAAAGTTTAGAAGACACAGGTAAACTGGAAATCATTTTGTATGCCCGTAGCTTTTCTCTTCTAATACTCAATTTCCAATCCTGGAGAAATCGGAACTGTGTCCAAACCCAGGAATGTCTTGAGAATGTCTTGCTAGGTTCAGACAAGATCATTCGATATCCAACAACAACAATTTGTATTTATATAGCCCATTTAACATAGTAAAACACCCCAAGTTGCTTCCTATGAGCGTTTTCAAGCTGGATTTTGCACTCAGACAGATATTAGGATAGGTGACCAAATCTGGGTCAAGAAGGTAGGCTTTAAGGAAGGATAGAGCATTGGTGAGACATAGGAAACAGATTCCAGAATTTAAGGCCCAGGCAACTGAAGGAATGGTCGGCAATGATGAAGTTAAGGAGGTGGGTGATGTGCGAGGTCAGGATTGGAGGAGCGCAGAGATCGTGGAATAGGGCTGAAGGAGGCTACAGAGATAGAGAGGGGGAGAGGTCACAGAGGGATTTGAACACAAGCCAAAAGAAAATGTATAAAGCAAGGCATTGCTGAATCGAGATCCAATTCCGGCTGGAGGGACCAATCCCCACTTGTGGGAAATGCCATCTTCAAAGCACTCTGATTGGCACAACGCTCAACTTTAGAAATAGCTTGAGCCTGGAAGAACTCCACTCAGTGGGGAATAATCTTGACAGTGGGTGACGGTAACAGAATTTTACAGCATAGAATTGCCCATCATGTCTGCACTGGTTCCCGAAATAGCTACCTAGCTCATCCCATTCCCCAACCTTATCTCCTGGAATGAGAGCCTAGATTTTGTGCTCAAGCCCTTGGAGGCAGATGGTGTTAATGCACTCGGAGAGCCAGCAACAAGCCCTTTGATGGGCATAGAGCAGAGGACGGCAAGACCTTGGGACTGGCCAAAGGGAGAACATGGCTCAATCCAAAGGCACCCAGAGCAGGGAGCAGCAGCAGGAGAGGAGGATTAACTGGAATATAGGCATGTGGTAGAGCAGGGGAACAAGTGGGACATCCTGTTAAGAAACTCGAGTGGGGGGCAGCACGGTGGCCTAGTGGTTAGCACAATCGCCTCACGGCGCTGAGGTCCCAGGTTCGAATCCCGGCCCTGGGTCACTGTCTGTGTGGAGTTTGCACATTCTCCCCGTGTCTGCGTGGGTTTCGCCCCCACAACCCAAAAATGTGCAGAGTAGGTGGATTGGCCACACTAAATTGCCCCTTAATTGGAAAAAATAATTGGGTAATCTAAATTTAAAAAAAAAAGAAACTCGAGTGAGAGGATGTGGGTAGATCGGCTTATGCGAGGGAGAGCAGCAAGTGAAGCAAAAGAAAGACCTCATAGCATTCCACTTTTGGAAATATAGTGTAGGGAGTGCAGAAGACAATTCTTGCACAGCGCAATCCCACAAACAGCAAATTGATAATGAGCAATCTACTTTTTCTTTTTGGTGATGTTTGTTGAGGGCGAACTCCATCCTCTTTTGCAGATAGTTCCATGAGATTGTCCATATCCACCTGAGAGGGTAAATGGCGCCTTGATTTAACATCTGTTCCAAAAGATGGCCCTTCTGGCAGTGCAGCACACCCTCAGCACTTCACTGCGAGTGTCAGCTCAAGTTTCTGTTGTAGAACAGAAACCTTCGGGCTCAGGGGAGAAAGTGTCACCATTGGGTGGCACAGGAAGGCAACATTCAGAGAGGACATTAAGGACCAGAACACTTGTCAACATGCACTCCAAAAGTGAACAGGACGGGGGCCTGCAGCACATGAACAATTACGTCAGTCATTCATCACACAACACTAGAACTGGTTCCGTGCATTATTCTAAAAATCAATTGATTATTCTACACAGAGATACACTGACACTGTTTCAGTACGATTGCTGACCTGGTCTGTGTTACACGGCTGTTTTCACCCAGCAATCATTCACTACACACCTGAAAGATTAGTATCAGTACAAACTGAGTTTCTATGCTTATGCTTGGATGTACTCAACTAGTCCCTTCTCTCTGACTAAATAGATTTAAAATGCATTTTTGTAATCTGTGGTTCCATCTGAACCACAGTAATAAGAGATACAGCAGTAATTTCTCGCTAGATGGAGTTCATTTGAGTTCCACTGGTTGTTGGATAATAGTTTCACAGTTTTCTTGCTGAATCTGAAGCTCCAGGACCTGATTCGAGAAGGTCGCCATGTAGAAGTGAAAGCCATCACTGAGATGGTTCTTTCAGCAGACAGTGACTAACTGATGGCAGAGAACCTCATTAATCTTAGACCTTGTAGTCAATCTCGGCTTAATGTCACATAGGTGTCTGACCTTTTTTGTTTAGTCTTTTGCAGGGTGTGCGTGTCGCTGGCTAGGCCAGCATTTGTTGCCCATCCCTAATTGCCCCTGAAAAGGTGGGGTGAGCTGCCTTCTTGAACCACTGCAGTCCATGTGGCACAGTTACACTATAAAGACCCAGGAGGTCAAGTAGTCGGGTGAACGTTAGTTTATTCACGACCAAAATATCTTTCCCTAAGGTGGTGAATACACACACAGTATTAGTCCCATTCAGGACAACCAACATGCCAATCTCTGTCCGGGCCGGCCTTTATACTAGATAATTATAAGACCAGATGGGCTCGCCTCCGCCCACTAGTGGGGGTGCTCATAATCCACCAACCCTACGGGAAGATCAATTAGGATATCTCCATGGGCCTTGAGGGGGTTGTTACATACAGCTACAATGCTGTTATGGAGGGAGTTCCAGGATTTTGGTCCAGTGACAGTGAAGGAATGATGATATAGTCCAAATCAAATAGTGCATGACTTGGAGGGGAACTTGCAGGGGGTGGTGTTCTTCTGCTCTTGTCCTTCTATGGCCATACTAATCTGAAAACGCCCAATCTCGTCTGTTCTCGGAAGCTAAGCAGACTCAGAGCTGGTTAGTACTGGGGGGGGGGGGGGGGGGCATGCTAGCCCAGTGGTTAGCACAGTTGCTTCACAGCTCCAGGGTCCCAGGTTCAATTCCTGGCTGAGGTCACTGTCTGTGCGGAGTTTGCACTTTCTCCCCGTGTCTGCATAGGTTTCCTCCGGGTGCTCCGGTTTTCTCCCATAGTCCAAAGATGTGCATGTTAAGTGAATTGGCCATGCTAAATTGATCTTAGTGTCCAAAAAGGTTGGGTGGGGTTACTGGGTTACAGGGATAGGATGGAGGTGTGGGCTTAGGTAGGGTGCTCTTTCCAAGGGCTGGTGTAGACCCGATGGGCCAAATGGCCTCCTTCTGCACTGTAAATTCTGATTCCATGATTCTAGGAAGGTGTTTGGAAGCATCTTCCAAACGTGCTTCCAAAATAGTACGTTTGGAAGCTGCTATTGAAGGAGCCTTGGTGAGTTGTTGCAGTACATCTTGTAGATGGTACACACTGCTGCCAATGTATCTGTGGAGGAGGGAGCGAATGTTTAAGGCGATCAATGGGCTAACAATCAAGCAGGCTGCTTTGCCCTGTATGGTGTTGAGTTTCTTGACAGTTGTTGGAGTCACACGCATTCAGGCAAGAGTATTTCCTCAGACTCCTGACTTGTGCCTTCTGGATGATGGACAGGATTTGGGGAGGCAGAATTCTCAGCCTCTGAGTTGCTCTTGCCACCACAGTATTTACGTGACTGGTTAGGTTCAGTTTCTGGCCAATGGTAATCCCAAGCTTGTTGAATGTCAAGGAAAAATGGTTCGATTTTTTCTTGTTGTTCTTCTTGTTCTAGTGTGACATGAATCCCAGCCAAGCTCATATCAAAGCTCCAAAACCTAGGACTTGGCTCTTCACTCTGCAACTGGATCCTCGATTTTCTGACCCACAGACCACAATCAGTAAGAATAAACAACAATACCTCCTCTATGATAATCCTCAATACCGAGGACTCGCAGGGTGCGTACTTAGCCCCCTACTATACTCCCTGTGCACACATGACTGCATGGCAAAATGTGGTTCCAACTCCATCTACAAGTTTGCTGACGACATGACCATAGTGGGTCGGATCTCGAACAACGACGAGTCAGAATACAGGAGGGAGATACAGAAGCTAGTGGTGTGGTGCAGTGACAACCATCTATCCCTCAATGCCAGCAAAACTAAAGAGCTGGTCATTGACTTCAGGAAGCAAAGTACTGTCTGTACACACCCCTGTCTGCATCAATGGCGCCGAGGTGGAGATGGTTAACAGCTTCACATTCCTAGGGGTGCACATCACCAAACATCTGTCCTGGTCCACCCAAGTCGACGCTACCACCAAGAAAGCACAACAGCGTCTTTACTTCCTCAGGAAACTAAGGAAATTCGACATGTCCACACTGAGTCTTACGAACTTTTACAGATGCAGCATAGAAAGCATCCTATCGGGCTGCATCACAGCCTTGTTTGGCAACTGCTCAGCCCAAGACCGCAAGAAACTTCAGAGAGGCATGAACACAGTCCAGTCCATCACACAAACTTGCCTCCTAACCATTGACTCTATCTACACCTCCCGCTGCCTGGGGAAAGTGGGCAGCATAATCAAATAATAATAATAATATAATCTTTATTGTCACAAGTAGGCTTACATTAACACTGAAATGAAGATACTATGAAAAGCCCCTAGTAGCCATATTTCGGCGCCTGTTCGGGTACACAGAGGGAGAATTCAGAATGTCCAAATTACCTAACAGCACGTCTATCGGGACATGTGGGAGGAAACTGGAGCACCCGGAGGAAACCCATGCAGACCGTGTAGACACCACACAGACAGTGACCCAAACCGGGAATCGAACCTGGGACCCAGGCGCTGTGAAGCCACAGTGCTAACCACTGTACTACTGTGCCACCTACTCTTCATCTTTGGGTTACGGGGTGAGTCCATCACACAAACTTGCCTCCTAACCATTGACTCTATCTACACCTCCCGCTGCCTGGGGAAAGTGGGCAGCATAATTAAAGACCCCTCCCACCCGGCTTACTCACTCTTCCAACTTCTTCCATCGGGCAGGAGATACAAAAGTCTGAGAACGTGCATGAACAGGTTCTAAAGCAGCTTCTTCTCCGCTGTTACTAGACTCCTAAACAACCCTCTTATAGACTGACCTGATTAATACTACACTTCTACTATTCTCCGGTATGCGGAGAATCGCGGGAAGGCATAGGACCCGATTGCGTATCCGCGCCCCATTCTCCGCCCCTGCGTCGAGCGCGATTTTGCCGCGGTGGCTCAGAGAATCCCGCCCCATAGCTTTGTTTAAGTTAAAGCTATTTTGTGGCCTTTGTGAACACAGCGCCAACCATCCTCAAATAAGCAACATAAAGAACACCACAAGGAAAACTGCTGCAAAATATAATAAAACATAAATAAACTTGCAGGCTTGGGATGTAATTGACAAATACATATCAGTTCCTGAAACGGTGGTTGTGTCAGAAATCCTTGTAAAATTATTTGTTTTTTTATAAATTTAGCGTACCCAATTCTTTTTTATCCAATTAAGGGGCAAATTAGTGTGGCTCATCCACATATAGTAATAATAATAATAATAATATAATCTTTATTGTCACAAGTAGGCTTACATTAACACTGAAATGAAGATACTATGAAAAGCCCCTAGTAGCCATATTTCGGCGCCTGTTCGGGTACACAGAGGGAGAATTCAGAATGTCCAAATTACCTAACAGCACGTCTATCGGGACATGTGGGAGGAAACTGGAGCACCCGGAGGAAACCCACGCAGACCGTGTAGACACCACACAGACAGTGACCCAAACCGGGAATCGAACCTGGGACCCAGGCGCTGTGAAGCCACAGTGCTAACCACTGTACTACTGTGCCACCTACTCTTCATCTTTGGGTTACGGGGTGAGACCCACACAAACACGGGGAGAATGAGCAACCCCTGTAAAATTTAAGAAGAATTTGGACATTCACTTGCACTGCCATAACCTCCAGGGCTATGGGCCAAGCAATGGAAATTGGGATTAGTGTAATCAGATATTTGTTTTTTTTTTTTAAATAATTTTTATTGAAAGAATTTTTTACATGAAGATATTTACCCCAACTAACTATGAAATATTACAAAATATTCCCTCTTAACAAATATCCCCCCCCGCCCGAACTCGCGCGCACGTTGCCCCTTCCCCCCTCCCCCCTCCCCCAAAAACACACAAAGCAACAATCAACATCAAACATGAACTGCGAGCAAATTTGCCCGCATTTCAACCGTAAATAACCCACCACAACCGTTGTTGCCACCCCCCCCCCCCCCCCCCCCCCCCTCCCCTCCCCCCCGGGTTGCTGCTGCTGCGACCTCTGTACCCTATCTCTGAGCCAAAAAGTCGAGGAAAGGCTGCCACCGCATGAAGAACCCTTGTACCGACCCTCTCAGGGCGAATTTGACCCTTTCCAACTGAATAAAGCTTGCCATGTCATTAATCCAAGTTTCCACGCTTGGAGGTCTTGCGTCCTTCCACTGTATTAGTATCCTTCTTCGAGCAACTAGGGACGCAAAGGCCAGTACTCCGGCCTCTCTCGCCTCCTGTACCCCCGGCTCCACCCCAACCCCAAAGATCGCAAGTCCCCATCCTGGTTTGACCCTGGATCCCACCACCCTCGACACCGTCCTTGCCACCCCCTTCCAGAACTCCTCCAGTGCCGGACATGCCCAAAACATATGGACATGGTTCGCTGGACTTCCCGAACACCTGACACATCTGTCCTCACCCCCAAAGAACCGACTCATCCTTGTCCCCGTCATATGGGCTCTATGTAGCACCTTAAATTGAATGAGGCTAAGCCTCGCACACGAGGAGGAAGAATTAACCCTCTCCAGGGCATCAGCCCATGTCCCATCCTCTATCTGTTCTCCCAGCTCCCCCTCCCACTTGGCTTTCAGCTCCTCTACTGATGCCTCCTCCGCCTCCTGCATTACTTTGTAGATGTCCGATATCCTCCCCCCTCCGACCCAGACCCCCGAGAGCACCCTATCACTCACCCCCCTACTGGGGAGTAAGGGAAACCCTTCCACCTGGCGTCTAGCAAATGTCTTCACCTGCAAATGTCTAAACATGTTTCCCGGGGGGAGCCCGAATTTCTCCTCCAGCTCTCTCAGGCTCGCAAACCTCCCATCTACAAACAGATCCTTCAGCTGCCTGATGCCCACCCTGTGCCAGCTCTGAAATCCCCCGTCCATGTTCCCCGGGATGAATCTATGGTTCCCTCTTAACGGTGCCTCCATCAGACCTCCCACTTCCCCCCTGTGTCGCCTTCACTGCCCCCAGATCTTGAGGGTGGCCGCCACCACCGGGCTCGTGGTGTACCTCGTGGGAGGGAGCGGCCATGGCGCCGTTACTAGGGCCCCCAGGCTTATGTTGCCACAGGACGCCCTCTCCATTCGTTTCCAAGCTGCCCCCTCCCCTTCCATCATCCACTTGCGCACCATCGATACATTTGCCGCCCAGTAATACCCCGAAGGATTGGGTAATGCCAGCCCTCCACTATCCCTACTCCGCTCCAAGAAGACCCTCCTCACCCTTGGGGTGCCGTGCGCCCACACGTAGCTCATGATGCTGCTCGTCACCTTTTTGAAGAAGGCCCTAGGGAGGAAGATGGGCAAGCACTGAAATAAAAACAAAAACCTCGGGAGGACCGTCATTTTAACGGACTGCACTCTGCCCGCCAGCGACAGCGGCACCATGTCCCACCTTTTAAATTCCTCCTCCATCTGTTCCACCAGCCTGGAGAAGTTCAGCTTGTGGAGAGTCCCCCAGTTCCTTGCCACCTGCACCCCTAAATATCTAAAACTCTTTCCTGCTCTCTTAAACGGGAGTCTCCCGATTCCCTCTTCCTGGTCCCCTGGGTGTATCACAAATACCTCACTCTTGCCCAAGTTTAGCTTGTACCCCGAAAAGTCCCCAAATTCTGCTAGCAGTTCCATCACCTCCGGCATTCCCCCTTCTGGGTCTGCCACGTATAGCAGCAGGTCGTCCGCGTACAGCGATACCCGGTGCTCCTCCCCGCCCCTTGTCAACCCTCTCCACCCCCCTGAGCCCCTCAGTGCCATCGCCAACGGTTCAATTGCCAGTGCGAAGAGCAGGGGGGACAAGGGGCACCCCTGTCTGGTCCCCCGGTGGAGCCCAAAATACTCCGATCTCCTACCATTCATCACTACACTTGCCGTCGGGGCCGAATAAAGCAGCTTCACCCATTTAATAAATCCCTCCCCAAATCCAAACCGTTCCAGAGTCTCCCACAGGTACTTCCACTCCACCCTATCAAATGCTTTCTCCAATGCGTCCAATGCCACCACTATCTCCGCCTCACCCTCCCCTGCCGGCATCATGATGACGTTTAGCAGTCTCCGTACGTCCGTATTAAGCTGCCGCCCTTTCACAAAACCCGTCTGGTCCTCGTGTATCACCCCTGGCACACAATCCTCTATCCTGGTAGCCAGGATCTTTGCCAGCAACTTGGCGTCCACATTCAGGAGCGAGATAGGCCTATATGACCCACACTGCACGGGGTCCTTGTCCCGCTTCAAGATCAGAGAGATCAGTGCCTGCGACATTGTCGGGGGCAGAGCCCCCCCCTCCCATGCCTCGTTGAAGGCTCGTACCAGCACAGGGCCCACCAAATCCGCATATTTTTTGTAAAATTCCACCGGGAACCCGTCTGGCCCCGGCGCCTTCCCCGTCTGCATATGCCCAATCCCCTTGACTAGCTCCTCTAACCCTATCGGCGCCCCCAGCCCCTCTACCAGCTCCTCTTGGACCTTGGGGAACCTCAATTTGTTCAAAAAGCCCTCCATCCCCCCTCCCCTCGTCGGCGGCTCTGACCTATACAGCTCCTTATAGAAGTCTCTGAAGACCCCATTTACTTCTGGCCCCTTCTGCACTACGTTCCCACCCCTCTCCCTCACTCCCCCAATTTCTCTAGCCGCATCCCGCTTGCGGAGCTGATGCGCCAACATCCTACTCGCCTTCTCCCCATATTCATAAATCGCGCCCTGCGCCCTTCTCCACTGTGTCTCTGCCTTTCTGGTGGTCAACAGGTCGAACTTAGCCTGCAAACTGCGCCGTTCCCCCAACAGCCCCTCCTCTGGTGCCTCCGCATATCTCCTATCCACGTCCAAAAGCTCCCCCACCAGCCTCTCCCTCTCCTGTCTCTCCCTCCTTTCCCCATGTGCCCGTATGGAGATCAGCTCCCCCCGGATCACCGCCTTCAGGGCCTCCCATACCATCCCCACCTGCACCTCCCCCGTGTCATTAATGTCCAGATATCTTTCAATGCTCTTCCGGACCCTCTTACACACCTCCTCATCCGCCAGCAACCCCACATCCAGGCGCCACAGCGGACGCTGGTCACGCGCCTCCCCCATTTCCAAATCTACCCAGTGTGGCGCATGGTCTGAGACCGCTATGGCCGAGTACTCCACTTCCCGTACTTTCGGGATCAGTCCCCTGCTCAATACAAAGAAGTCAATTCTAGAATAGACTCTGTGGACATGGGAGAAAAAGGAATACTCCCTCGCCCTCGGCCTCCCAAACCTCCAGGGATCTACCCCTCCCATCTGCTCCATAAACCCCTTTAACACTTCTGCCGCTGCCGGCCTCCTACTCGTCCTTGAACTCGATCTGTCCAGCACGGGGTCCAGCACTGTGTTGAAGTCCCCCCCCCCCCCCATGATCAGGCCCCCTGCCTCCAGGTCCGGAATGAGGCCCAGTAGGCGCCTCATGAAGCCAGCGTCGTCCCAATTCGGGGCATACACATTAACCATCACCACTTTCTCCCCCTGTAGCCTACCCTTCACCATGACATATCTACCCTCTTTATCCGCCACCACCTCCGCCGCCACGAACGACACCCTCTTCCCTACCAGGATCGCCACCCCCCGGTTCTTTGCGTCCAGTCCTGAGTGGAACACCTGTCCCACCCACCCCCTTCTCAGGCGGACCTGGTCCGCCACCTTCAAATGGGTCTCTTGTAGCATTGCTACATCCGCCTTCAGTCCCTTCAAATGCGAGATTACTCTCGTTCTCTTGACCGGCCCATTCAGCCCCCTCACATTCCAAGTGATCAGCCGGGTCGAAGGGCCGCCCGCCCCTCTCCCCCGCCGACTAGCCATATCCTGTCACCTGCTCGCCCCGAGTCAGCCCTCCCCTTCTGACCCGCTCCCCATGGCGATGGCGCCCTCCCCCCACCCCTCCGGTCCTCAACTTCTCCTCCCTGGCCTTTTCAGCAGCAACCCGGTAGCCCCCCCCTTCCCCCCTCCCCCTCCCCCCCCAGGCTAGGACCCCTCCTAGCCGCGATGCACCCTCCATAGTACTTCCGTAAGTCAGCTGGTTTACGCTGACCTGGCTGCCCCTGCCACAATCCGACTCCTCCCGGCATGTGGGACATCCCCCCCCTTACCACCCCTCCCTGACCCCGCTCCAGCGCGGGAAAGGGAGCCATTGCTGACCACGCCCCTTCCTCCCACCCTCCTCCCTCCTCTGCCCCACGCGCGGGAAACCAGAGGAAAGCCCGCGCTTTCGCCCTGCCACTCCCCACCCCTCCATCTTCAGTTCCACCCCGTCCCCGATCCCACACCGATACACAGAACCCCCACAAAAAACACATACCCCCGGTACTCCCCCCCACCCCGCCCCCCCAACATAACATTATAAATAACAGAAAAAAGAAGAAAAAACCTGGTAAAGAGAAAAAAAGGGGTCCAAAAATACAGCCAAGTAAAAATCCAACCAAAAGAAAGCCACGTGTCCAGCTTAAAGTACCAGAGCGGCAACGACCGCCAAGTATCCCCTGGTTCTAGTTCGAGTCCAGCTTTTCTTCCTGGACAAAGGCCCACGCCTCCTCCGGGGACTCGAAATAGTGGTGCTGGTCCTTATAGGTCACCCACAAGCGCGCTGGCTGCAGCATCCCGAATCTGATTCTCTTGGCATGCAGCACCGCCTTCGTCCGGTTGAACCGGGCCCGCCGCTTTGCCACCTCCGCACTCCAGTCCTGGTAGATCCTCACCGTCGAGTTCTCCCATTTGCTGCTCCTCTCTCTCTTGGCCCACCTCAGCACCCTCTCCCGGTCACTGAGTCGCTGGAACCGAACCAGCACCGCCCTCGGGGGTTCATTTGCTCTTGGCTTCCTGGCCATTACTCTGTAGGCCTCCTCCAGTTCCAGGGGCTAAGGGACGGTCCCTGCCCCCATCAGTGAGCCCAGCATTTCTGCCACGTACCTCGGGAGGTCCGACCCCTCCAGCCCTTCTGCCAGGCCCAGGATCCTCAGGTTTTTCCGCCTCATGCGGGTATCCATCGCCTCCAGTTGGTTTTGCCATTTCAGGTGGAGTGCCTCGTGCACCTCCACCTTTCCCACGAGGACCGTGGCCTCCTCCTCCCTCACAGCCATCTCCTGCTGCAGCTCCCGAATTGACGCCTCTTGGGTCGCCTGGGCTCCCATCAGCCTGGTGGTCGTCGCGTTCATCGACTCCAGCAGCTCCACTTTCAGCTCCGTGAAGAAGCGCAGGAGAACGGCCTGCTGCTCTTCCGCCCATTTCCTCCAGTCCTCGGGTGCGCCGCCGGCCGCCATTTTGGATTTCTTCCCCCGCTTTTTTCGGGGAGCTGCTGCCGCTTTTTTTTCTGCCCCACTCCGGGTGACGACCATAAATTTTACAGGGTTCTCCTCTGGGAACCTTCCCCCACCAGGAATCGTCGTATCAGCGCCGTTAGGGGCCCTCCAATCGGCCCGAAAACACCTTCCTCGCAGGAGCAGCCAAACGTGCGACTTAGCTGGTCATAGCCGCAACCGGAAGTCCATAATCAGATATTTGTTGACCATCGTGGACATGGTGGGCCGAATGACCTCCTTCTGAGTTGTGGATAGTTGCGTCTGTGAGGAAGAATAAGGAAGCCGTCTAGTCCCAGCAAAATGTTAACAGGGAGCAAAAGGATCTAATGGTACAGATCCACAAATCCATAAAAGCTGTGTATAGTAACAATGCAAACATAATGTCGAACTCCGGGACTTGGGTATATCCAACCCAAAGTAGCACCAAGGATATCAGGTACATCAGAAGGGAATAAGAATGAGTTGTTGAAGGAAAGCGAAAGGCTTCAGCTGCAAGGTTTGGGCATTCACCGTTTATTTGCATATTTGTTTTACAAAATGAATCAGTGCAGTACGAAATCATAGAATCATACAACAAATAAGTCAGTTATTCAGCCCATCGTGACTGGGCTAGCTCTTTAAACGAACCATCCAATTACTCCCTCACCAATGCTCTTTCTCCATAGACCTACAATATATGTAGGGTGCAGTTTTCCCACCACGTTGTGCTTGGCTCCTATCTCGTTGTGGCAGCAGCATCGAGGGAGACACTCAAACTGGCTTCGCGCTGGACACACAAAATATGCGTGAGTCACCCAACATGCCCATGAAAGGGGGGGGGGGGGGGGGTGAAGTGGGACATGAAGTGGCATTATGAAGGTTGGGGTGAAGGGGTATGAAGAGGCATTATGAAGGTTGGGGGGGGGAAGAGGTTATGAAGGGGCATTATGAAGGTTGGGGTGAAGGAGGTATGACGATTGGTGGAGTGAAGAGGGTATGAAGGGGCAGTATGAAGGTTGGGGGGTGAAGGGGGTATGAAGGGGCAGTATGATGGATGAGGTAAAGGGGGTATGAAGGGGCTTAATGAAAGTTGGGGGGTGATGGGGGTATGAAGGGGTATTATGAACTTTGGCGGTAAAAGGGGTATGAAGGGGCATTATGAAGGTTAGTGGTGAAGGGGGTATGAAGGGGCTTTATGAAGGTTGGGGGATATGAAGGGGCATTATGATGGATGGGGCGAGGGGGGTATGAACGTGCTTTATGAAGGTTGGGGGTATGAAGGGGCATTATGAACTTTGGCGGTAAAGGGGGTATGAAGGGGCATTATGAAGGTTAGGGGCGAAGGGGGTATGAAGGGGCTTTATGAAGGTTGGGGGATATGAAGGGGCATTATGAAGGTTGGGGGTAAAGGAGTTATGAAAGGGCTTTCTGAAGGTTGAGGGGTGAAGGTGGTATGAAGAAGCATTCTGATGGTTGGGGTGAAGGGGGTATGAAGTTTGGGGATGAAGGGGGTATGGAGGGGTATTAGGGGTATTAGGGGGTGAAGGGGTTATGAAGGGGCATTATGAAGGTTGGGGGGTCAAGAGGGTATGAAGGGGAATTATGAAGGTTGGGAGTGAAGGGGATATGAAGGAGTATTATGAAGGTTGGGGATGAATGGGGGTATGAAGGTGGAAGGTGAAGGAGGTATGAAAGGGAATTATGAAGGTTGGGGGTTGAAGGGGGTATGAAGTTTCGGGGACTGAAGGCGGTATGAAGGGGCATTATGAAGGTCGTGGGGTGAAGGGGGATTATGAAGGTTGGGGTAAAGGAGTTATGAAAGGGCTTTCTGAAGGTTGAGGGGTGAAGGTGGTATGAAGAAGCATTCTGATGGTTGGGGTGAAGGGGGTATGAAGATTGGGGGGGTAAAGGGGGTATGGTGGTGCATTATGAAGGTTGGGGGGCCAAGGGGGTATGAAGTTTGGGGATGAAGGGGGTATGGAGGGGTATTAGGGGTATTAGGGGGTGAAGGGGTTGTGAAGGGGCATTATGAAGGTTGGGGGGTCAAGAGGGTATGAAGGGGAATTATGAAGGTTGGGGGTGAAGGGGATATGAAGGGGTATTATGAAGGTTGGGGATGAATGGGGATATGAAGGTGGGAGGTGAAGGAGGTATGAAAGGGAATTATGAAGGTTGGGGGTTGAAGGGGGTATGAAGTTTCGGGGACTGAAGGCGGTATGAAGGGGCATTATGAAGGTCGTGGGGTGAAGGGGGTATGAAGGGGTATTATGAAGGTTGGGGGTGAAGGGGATATGAAGGGGCATTATGAAGGTTGGGGATGAACAGGGGTATGAAGGTTGGGGGTGAAGGGGATATGAAGATTGGGGGAGGGAAGGGGGTATGAAGGGACATTATAAAGTTTGGGGGAGTGAAGGGTCATTATGAAGGTTAGGGGTGAAGGGGGTATGAAGGTTGGGGATTGAAGGGGGTATAATAAAGGGGCATTATAAATGTTGGGGGTGAAAGGGGTATGAAGAGGTATTATGAAGGTTGGGGATGAATGGGGGTATGAAGGTGGGAGGTGAAGGAGGTATGAAAGGGAATTATGAAGGTTGGGGGTTGAAGGGGGTATGAAGTTTCGGGGACTGAAGGCGGTATGAAGGGGCATTATGAAGGTCGTAGGGTGAAGGGGGTATGAAGGGGCATTATGAAGGTTGACGGGGTGAAGAGGGTGTAAAGGGGTATAATGAGGTTTAGAGGGTGAAAGGGGTATGAAGGGACAGTATGAAGGTTGGGGGGCGAAAGGAGTATAAGACCATAAGGCCATAAGACATAGGAGTGGAAGTAAGGCCATTCGGCCCATCGAGTCCACTCCGCCATTCAATCATGGCTGATGGGCATTTCAACTCCACCTACCAGCATTCTCCCCGTAGCCCTTAATTCCTCGCGACATCAAGAATTTATCTATCTCTGCCTTGAAGCCATTTAGCGTCCCGGCCTCCACTGCACTCCGCGGCAATGAATTCCACAGGCCCACCACTCTCTGGCTGAAGAAATGTCTCCGCATTTCTGTTCTGAATTTACCCCCTCTAATTCTAAGGCTGTGCCCACGGGTCCTCGTCTCCTCGCCTAACGGAAACAGTTTCTTTGCGTCCACCCTTTCTAAGCCATGTATTATCTTGTAAGTTTCTATTAGATCTCCCCTTAACCTTCTAAACTCCAATGAATACAATCCCAGGATCCTCAGCCGTTCATCATATGTTAGACCCGCCATTCCAGGGATCATCCGTGTGAATCTCCGCTGGACACGCTCCAGTGCCAGTATGTCCTTCCTGAGATGTGGGGCCCAAAACTGGACACAGTACTCCAAATGGGGCCTAACCAGAGCCTTATAAAGGCTCAGTAGCACATCGCTGCTTTTATATTCCAACCCTCTTGAGATAAATGACAACATTGCATTCGCTTTCTTAATCACAGATTCAACCTGCATGTTTACCTTTAGGGAATCCTCGACTAGCACTCCCAGATCCCTTTGTACTTTGGCATTATGAATTTTCTCACCGTTTAGAAAGTAGTCTATGCTTGGATTCTTTTTTCCAAAGTGCAAGACCTCACATTTTCTCACGTTGAATTGCATCAGCCATTTCCTGCACCACTCTCCCAAACTGTCTAGATCCTTCTGCAGCCTCCCCACTTCCTCAGCACTACCTGCCTGACCACCTAACTTTGTATCATTGGCAAACTTTGCTAGAATGCCCCCAGTCCCTTCATCCAGATCATTAATATATATGGTGAACAGCTGCGGCCCCAACACTGAACCCTGTGGGACACCGCTGGTCACCGGCTGCCATTCCGAAAAAGAACCTTTTATCCCAACTCTCTGCCTTCTGTCAGACAGCCAATCCTCAACCCATGCCAGTAGCTCACCTCGAACACCATGGGCCCTCACCTTACTCAGCAGCCTCCTGTGTGGCACCTTATCAAAGGCCTTTTGGAAATCCAGATAGACCACATCCACTGGGTTTCCCTGGTCTAACCTACTTGTCACCTCCTCAAAGAATTCTAACAGGTTCGTCAGGCACGACCTCCCCTTACTAAATCCATGTTGACTTGTTCTAATCTGACCCTGCTCTTCCAAGAATTTAGAAATCTCATCCTTAACGATCGATTCTAGAATTTTACCAACAACCGAGGTTAGGCTAATTGGCCTATAATTTTCCATCTTTTTTCTTGATCCTTTCTTGAACAAGGGGGTTACAACAGCGATCTTCCAATCGTCCGGGACTTTCCCTGACTCCAGTGATTTTTGAAAGATCTCAACCAACGCTTCCGCTATTTCTTCAGCCACCTCTCTCAGAACTCTAGGGTGTAGCCCATCGGGGCCAGGAGATTTGTCAATTTTAAGACCTTTTAGCTTTTTTAGCACCATCTCTTTTGTAATGGCAACCATACTCAACTCAGCCCCCTGACCCTCTATAATGTTTGGGATATTACTCATGTCTTCCACTGTGAAGACAGACGCAAAGTACTTATTAAGTTCTCCAGCCATTTCCTCGTCTCCCATCACTAGCCTTCCGGAATCAGTTTGAATTGGCCCAATGTCTACTTTGGCCTGTCGTTTGTTTCTTATGTATTGAAAGAAACTTTTACTATCATTTCTTATATTACTGGCTAGCCTGCCTTCATATTCGATCCTCTCCTTCCTTATTTGTCTCTTTGTTAACCTCTGTTTGTTTTTGTAGCCTTCCCAATCTTCTGATTTCCCAGTGCTTTTGGCCACTTTATAGGATCTCTCTTTTTCTTTGATACATTTCCTGACCTCCTTTGTCAGCCATGGCTGTCTAATCCCTCCTCGGATAATCTTTCTTTTCTTGGGGATGAACCTCTGTACAGTGTCCTCAATTATGCATACAAACTCCTGCCATTTTTGCTCTACTGTCTTCCCCACTAGGGTCTGCTTCCAGTCGATTTTCGCCAGTTCCTCTCTCATGCCCTCGTAATTACCTTTATTTAACTGTAACACCATTACATCCGATTTTGCCTTCTCTCTTTCAAACTGCAGACTGAACTCAACCATATTATGATCGCTGCTTCCTAAGTGTTCCCTTACTTTAAGATCTTTTATAAAGTCTGGTTCATTACATAGCACTAGGTCCAGAATAGCCTGCTCCCTTGTGGGCTCCATGACAAGCTGTTCCAAAAAGCCATCTTGTAAGCATTCCATGAATTCCTTTTCTTTGGATCCACTGGCTACGTTATTTACCCAATCCACCTGCATATTGAAGTCCCCCATGATCACCGTGACCTTGCCTTTCTGACATGCCTTTTCTATTTCCCGGTACATGTTGCGCCCCTGGTCCTGACCACTGTTAGGAGGTCTGTACATAACTCCCATTATGGTTTTTTTGCCTTTGTGGTTCCTCAATTCTACCCACACAGACTCCACATCATCCGACCCTATGTCGTTTAGTGCCATAGATTTAATTTTGTTCTTAACTAACAAGGCAACCCCACCCCCTCGGCCCACCTCCCTGTCTTTTTGATAGGTTGTATATCCTTGGATGTTTAACTTCCAGTCCTGAACCCCCTGCAGCCATGTCTCTGTGATGCCTACCACATCATAATCATTCACGATGATCTGTGCCATTAGTTCGTCTACTTTGTTACAAATGCTACGAGCATTCAGGTAAAGTGCCTTAATGCTAACTTTCTTATCATTACAGATATTGGAAGTCCTAAGATGTCCAAAGTTATCCTTCCTTTTTGTTGAATTCCTAGTCTGCCTCAAGCTTAAATCCACCTGCCTACATGTTATCCTCGTGCGTACCTTGCCATTTAACTCCATGCTCCCTGTCGCTTTCACTTTCCCTTCCCCCCAACTCAGAAGTTTAAAGTCCTACTGACCACCCTATTTAACCTCTTCGCTAGAACACTGGTTCCAGATCGGTTCAGGTGGAGACCGTCCCAACGGTACAGATCCCCCCGGTTCCAAAACTGATGCCAATGTCCCATGAAGTGGAATCCCTCTTTCCCACAACAATCCCTTAGCCACGTGTTTACTTCCCTAATTTTCTTGTCCCTATGCCAATTGGCACGTGGCTCGGGCAGTAATCCGGAGATTATGACCCTTGAGGACCTGTATTTCAATTTTCTTCCTAGTGCTTGATAGTCCCCAAACAGGTCCTCCACCCTAGCTTTACCTATGTTGTTAGTCCCAACGTGGACCACAACAACTGGATCCTCCCCCTCCCGCTCCAATATCCTTTCAAGCCGGTCAGAGATGTCCCGCACCCTGGCATCGGGCAGGCAACACACCATGCGAGACTCCCGATCCGGCTTGCATAGGATACTATCTGTCCCCCTAATTATAGAATCCCCTATAACAACTACTTGCCTTTTTACTCCCCCCTCTTGAATGGCCTTCTGCACCATGGTACCGTGGTCAGCTGACTCATCCTGTCCAGAGCCCTTTTCCTCATCCATACAGGGAGCAAGAGTCTCATACCTGTTGGACAAGGTCAAGGGCTGAGGCTCCTGCACTCCTGAACTCAGGTTCCCCCTGCCTGCCTCACTAACAGCCTCCCGTACCAGCCTCCCCGGACAGGCGCCGGAATGTGGCGACTAGGGGCTTTTCACAGTAACTTCATTGAAGCCTACTCGTGACAATAAGCAATTTTCATTTCATAACAGTCACACTCTGAAGTCCCTGATCACTTACTGAATGTGAATTACTTAATCTCCCAGGTGTGACTGCCTCCTGAAACAAAGTGTCCAGGTAACTCTCCCCCTCCCGGATGTGCCGCAGTGTTTGAAGCTCAGATTCCAGATCATCAACTCTGAGCCGGAGTTCTTCCAGCAACCAACACTTGCTGCAGATGTGGTCATTGCCATTCACAAGGGGAACAGCCAGCTCCCACATCATACAGCTACAGCACATCACCTGCCCAGCCATCTCTGATTAGTTAATTAATTTATTACTTTGTATAAATTTCAGTTTAAAAAAAACCAAACTTGGATTCCTCTGCTATAGTCTTTTTCAACCTAGTTCTGGTTAACAAATAAGAAAAAGAAAAATAATAATGTAATAAGTATGAAGGGGCATTATGAAGGTAGAGGTGTGAAGGGGGTTTGAGGGGTTGGGGGTGATGCGGGTATGAAGGGCATTTTGTAGGTTGGGGGTAAAGGGGGTATGAAGGGGCATTATGAAGGTTGGGGTGTGAAGGGGGTATGAAGGGGCATTATGAAGGTTAGGGGGTGAAGGGGATATGAAGGGGTATTATGAAAGTTGGGGGTGAAGGGGATATGAAGGGGCATTATGAAGGTTGGGGATGAATGGGGGTGTGAAGGTGGGAGGTGAAGGAGGTATGAAAGGGAATTATGAAGGTTGGGGGTTGAAGGGGGTATGAAGTTTCGGGGACTGAAGGGGGTATGAAGGGGCATTATGAAGGTTGACGGGGTGAAGAGGGTGTAAAGGGGTATAATGAGGTTTAGAGGGTGAAAGGGGTATGAAGGGACAGTATGAAGGTTGGGGGGTGCGAAAGGGGTATGAAGGGGCATTATGAAGGTAGAGGTGTGAAGGGGATATGAGGGGTTGGGGGTGATGCGGGTATGAAGGGCATTTTGTAGGTTGGGGTAAAGGGGGTATGAAGGGGCATTATGAAGGTTGGGGTGTGAAGGGGGTATGAAGGGGCATTATGAAGGTTAGGGGGTGAAGGTGATATGAAGGGGTATTATGAAGGTTGGGGGTGAAGGGGATATGAAGGGGCATTATGAAGGTTGGGGATGAACAGGGGTATGAAGGTTGGGGGTGAAGGGGATATGAAGATTGGGGGAGGGAAGGGGGTATGAAGGGACATTATAAAGGTTGGGGGAGTGAAGGGTCATTATGAAGGTTAGGGGTGAAGGGGGTATGAAGGTTGGGGATTGAAGGGGGTATAATAAAGGGGCATTATAAATGTTGGGGGTGAAAGGGGTATGAAGAGGTATTATGAAGGTTGGGGATGAATGGGGGTATGAAGGTGGGAGGTGAAGGAGGTATGAAAGGGAATTATGAAGGTTGGGGGTTGAAGGGGGTATGAAGTTTCGGGGACTGAAGGCGGTATGAAGGGGCATTATGAAGGTCGTGGGGTGAAGGGGGTATGAAGGGGCATTATGAAGGTTGACGGGGTGAAGAGGGTGTAAAGGGGTATAATGAGGTTTAGAGGGTGAAAGGGGTATGAAGGGACAGTATGAAGGTGGGGGGGTGAAAGGGGTATGAAGGGGCATTATGAAGGTAGAGGTGTGAAGGGGATATGAGGGGTTGGGGTTGATGCGGGTATGAAGGGCATTTTGTAGGTTGGGGTAAAGGGGGTATGAAGGGGCATTATGAAGGTTGGTGTGTGAAGGGGGTATGAAGGGGCATTATGAAGGTTAGGTGGTGAAGGGGGTATGAAGGGCATTTTGTACGTTGGGGTGAAGGGGGTATGAAGGGGCATTATGAAGGTTGGGGTGTGAAGGGGTATGAAGGGGCATTATGAAGGTTGGGGTGTGAAGGGGTATGAAGGGGCATTATGAAGGTTGGGGGGGTGAAGGGGGTATGAAGGGGCGACTGCCCTTTCTCCGTGTCCACGAACCAGGCCCAGTGCTTGCTGCTTCACTGGGGTGAGGTGCCCTAGATCCGACGTCCCTCTCCAGTCTTCTCTCTCTTCCGGCGGTTATGTATTTGTGTGGGGGTTGGGGGGGTGGGGGTGCGTTGTAGTGCTGGGATACACAAAGGGCAAAGTGTTAGGCAGTTGAATGCATGCAACACAGAGGGTGGGCAACAGGTGGCCTTCGGGGCCCGGGCACCCGGCCATGGTGGGCAGTATGGGTGCTGACATGTGGTGCAGGGTGGGGAGCGTGTGCACTGCCAGTGGGTGGGATCCAGTTGCCCTCTGAGTGGAGGTAACGGGTGTGTGGGACGGGGTTAGTGCCAGTGGCACGGTGCTGCCTACTCACCCTGACCGCCCTGAGGAGGTTGGGCAGCTTTTTGCGGCACTGCGGGCCGGTCCTTGTGGTGGGGCACACGGCACTCATAGCCTCTGCCATCTGCGCCCAGGCCTGGTGTACGGCAGCAGGTGGCAGCATCCTTCCCACCCCGGGGTACAGGATTGTCCGGGTCTCCTCCATGGCGTCTAACAGGGTCTCTAGCTTGGCGTCCGCAAACCAGGATGCCGTTCCGGATCAGTGCTGCCATCTTGTTGGCTGGGATGAGTGTGTGTGGGGAGTGGGGTGCGAATATGCGGCTGCAGCTTGTCAGCCTCTCGAGTGTCATTCCTGACCCCAGCGAATCAGACACCGTTTTTCATTGGAATCGCTCATGTTCCACATGGTACCGGTGCTAGCCCATTAACCTTTTGTGAATTGCTGCAGGACCGGCGCCAATTTAGTTGTGGTGAAGCCAACCAATTCAGTCCCAGTGTCAGCACTTAGTTTCTGAAATGGAGAATCCCACCCACAATGGCACTTCATAATTTTTAGGAGAATTGCGCCCACAGTTTTTTTTAACAAGTATTTATCCAATTTCCTTGTGAAAATTATTATTGAATCTACTCCCAACACACTTTCAGGCAGTGCAATCTGATCATCACAACTCTCTGCATAAACTCCTCCTCAACTTCCTCTTCTGCTGTTGCTGGTTATCTTAAATATGTGTTTTCAGTTTACTAACTCTCTTGCCAGGGAAATCAGTAACCTACTCAATTAAAACTCTTAATAATAGAAGTCTTAAGACTTCTATTAAACCCCCCATTAACTTCCTCTGTTCCAGAAAATAACCCCAGCTTCTCTAGTCTCACGAAGCAATACAAGTTCCTCATCCAGGTCTGATTGTAATAAACCTCCTTTATACACTCTCCAATGCATTGACATCCTTTCTGAAGGGTCATTCTGCCAAAGTGGACATAGCGGCCAGGATTCTCTGAAGTCTTGGCCAAGTGTTGATGCCAGCGTAAACACCGGAGTGGTGTGCGCCGGCGTCAACGGACCTCCTGGCCCAGCAATTCACCATTTTTCAGGGGCTAGCACAGGGCCAGAGAGCTGTACGCAGCTCCAGCGCCGAAAGGCGACCCTGCACGGCTGGCGCGGGTCCACGCATGGGCGATGGCTGTCTCTGCGACAGCGCATGCCCGTGGTTGCTGTCTCAGCGTAGTAACATGTTGGGACTTTAAAGCGGGCCGCGTGGAAGGAGGTAGGCCCCCTCCAGATCGCGGCCGCCCGCCGATCGGATGCCCCCGATCGTTGCCTGGACCCCGTGGAGACCCCCCCCCCCCCCCACACCAGGACATCCACAGCGACCGCGGGTCTGAGCTCCCGCTGGGTGGTACCAGGTTTGAACCACACCGGCGGGATCGGCGGGAGTTCGGCCCGTTGCCCGCGGAGAATCGCCACGGGGGCCTATTTCAGTGGCCCCCGACCGGCGTAATGGCGACTGCACGGGCGCGATTGGCGCCAATTCTCAGGTCGCCAGAGAATCAGCGGTCCGGCGTCAGAGCGGCGTGGTGGGAATTTCCCGTGTCCAGCTGTTGAGGCCTAAAGTTAATGATTTATAAATCCCCTCATCATTTCCAAAACCCCCACGGAATCTTCCCTTCATCTTCTCTGCTCCAAAGTCGATGACACCTGAGTTGAAGAGTCTGAGTATTGTGGATAACTTGTTCGCAAAAGGTGATACCAACCACTCCTTGTCGATTTAAGCGAGTGCCCCTGATTTAAATCCGCGCGTTAAGGACTCACCAGTGTTTCTACAAAACCAATATGCCCACAAAACCAGACAGCCTTCACCAGTAGTGTAGAGCATCCCATTCTAGTTCGATAAATCTTGTTTGATTGCTAAGCCATCAGTCTAATCAGAGCTAATGGTTTTTTTGGAATACCTTTCTTGAGGGGGAATCATCTGTTTGTGCAATTATGTAAGTGCCGAGGAGTAATAATCACTGGAAACGGTTAAACTATTACAGCCAGCAAAGGCACTGAAGATCTCCCTCGTCCTTTTAAAAAAAAAAAATTTTTTTTCCCCCATCAATAACTCATGGTAACATTTAGGTTGACAAGAAACATTTGTGAATTCAGCCAACCTTATGATTGCTTGAATCAAATTATTCAGCTTCCTTTCAAAGGCAAGGTGGCTAGTTGCAAATAATTCTGCCCTCATAGGTATTTAGTCATTCAACATCTCTCCCCGCCCCCTCTCCAAACCCAGCTCAGCCAAGGCCTGTTGCAATGATGAATGTCTCATCCACCTAATGAGATGTTGGGTGACCTTCCATCTCCACACCTGCAAGGCAAGTAGCTCTGTTAATCAGGAATGAAGCATCTCAGTCACCCTCAACCCAGTTGTGTCACCTGTTAACATTACGGACAAGGAGGTGTGCTAAAAGGATTAATCCTGTGTCATTTAGCAATGGCAAGTCTGTTGGGCCTCGGTGCAGATGATGTGCTTTGGGTTCAGGTAACACATACCATACTGTTTTTTAAAAAATTTATAGTATCCAATTCATCTTTTCCAATTAAGGGGCAATTTAGCATGGCCAATCCACCTAGCCTGCACATCTTTGGGTTGTGGGGGCGAAACCGATGCAAACACGGGGAGAATGTTCAAACTCCACACGGACAGTGACCCAGAGCCAGGGTCAAACCTGGGGCCTATACGCCGTGAGGCAACAGGGCTAACCCACTGCGCCACTGTGCTGCCCTACACATACTCTTGAGGGCTTAAGTCTCCTGTGCACAAATTGAGGAGGCATCCATGGCAATGTGTGCCCAACAGGCAAAACATAGGCTGGATTCATTATGATCTTGGAAAAAGTAGAGATGGAATCCTTGCTCGGTGCTTTGCAAGCACATTAACCACCACGGTAGCATAGTGGTTAGCATATTTGCTTCACAGCTCCAGTGACCCAGGTTCGATTCCCGGCTGGGTCACTGTCTGTGCGGAGTCTGCACGTTCTCCCCGTGTCTGTGTGGGTTTCCTCCGGGTGCTCCAGTTTCCTCCCACAGTCCAAAGAAGTGCAGGTTAGGTGGATTGGCTATGCTAAGTTGCCCGTAGTTTCCAAAAAGGTTAAGTGGGGGTTACTGGGTTACGGGGACAGGGGCTTGAGATAAGTGGGCTTGAGTCGGGTGCTCTTTGTAAGAGGCAGTGCAGACTCGATGGGCCGAATGGCCTCCATCTGCACTGTAAATTCTGTGTGGGCAGCACGGTAACACAAGTGAATAGCACTGTGGCTTCACAGCGCCAAGGTCCCAGTTTCAATTCCCTAGCACACATGTCTGCACGTTCTCCCATATCTGCGTGTGTTTCCTCCGGGTGCTCAGGATTCCTGTCACAGTCCAAAGACGTGCAGGTTAGGTGGATTGGCCATGATAAATTGCCCTTAGTGACCAAAAGACAAAGTTTAGGAGGGGTTATTGGGTTATGGGGATAGGGTGGAAGTGAGGGCTTAAGTGGGTCGGTGCAGATTTGATGGGCCAAATGGCCTCCTTCAGCACTGTATGTTCTATGTTCTATGTCCTATGCTTCCCCGCCTTGTTCCTATTCTTCCCCATTGGCACACTACAGTGCTTGCCTCACTGTCTGCTCATTCTTCCAGTGGAAAGGAGGACAGAGGTGGTTTGCTGTTGGGTGCTGAGTCAATGATGGTCCTTAAACTATATTGAGGGCAGCGGCAAAAACACTCAAGAAACTCAACATCCAGGAAAAAGAAGCTCAGTTGTTCGGCAAACCAACTGCCACTTTGAATATTCACTCCCTTTCCCACCAGCGTACCATGGATTCAGTGTGCACAATCTACAGGATGCACTACAGCAGAGAACAACCTTCATCACTTCGAAGGACAAGGGCAGCAGGCGCATGGTATCATCAACATCTCCATATCCCCCTTCAAATGCCAACTTGGATTTACATCGCCATTCCTTCATCATTGCTGGCTCATAATTCTAGAATATGAAATGCTGCCATTGCCATAAGGCCCACAGGCCAAGAAAAAGAAAATAGGGGAACAAAAAGAAAATGCTGGAAAATCTCAGCAGGTCTGGCTGCATCTGTAGGGAGAGAAAAGAGCTGACGTTTCGAGTCCAGGTGACCCTTTGTCAAAGCTTTAGTGCAGAGAAAGTGGGGAATATTTATACCGTGGAGTGAGAATGACAGATGAGTCATAGGTACAGAAACCCAGGGAGACGGGGAGCTAATAGTCACAGAAAGCAAGGGGAAAGAGTGTTAATGGCAGTCCCCAGAGAGAACAAAAGGCGTGAAAGGCCAAACCTCAGAGAAACTAACATCAGAGGGTAAACTGTGACAGATGTAGATGTGGGGGGAGGGGAAGAGGAAGCAAAGGGGAGAAAGGGTAACGAAAGGTGGATAAGATTGGGGGGGGGGGTGAATATATATAAAGAAAGACAAGAGAGAAAGAAATGGTAAGGGACAGTTAAAATGAAATGGGATGCAAACAAATGGGTCTAGTTGGGGTAGAGCTAATCATTTGAAATTGCTAAATTCGATGTTGAGACCGGAAGGCTGTAGCGTGCCTAACCGGAAGGTGAGATGTTGTTCCTCAGGTTTGCGTTGAGCTTCACTGGAACATTGCAGCTGGCCGTGGGCATGGGAGCAGGGTCTTATGTTAAAATGGCAAGCAACGGGAAGGTCAGGGTCCTGAATGCGCATTGCATGCTCTGCGTCACATTTTTTTTTATTTTTTTTTATAAATGTTTTTATTCAGTTTTCATATTTTATATTGAACAAATTACAAATTGTTAGGAGAGAAAAAAAAAACAAACACGCAAAAATTAACATACATATTTACAGGTAAGCATCTTCGTAGTACTAACTGCGCCCCCCCCCCCCCCTCAACATGTTTATTTAGTTTGGTTTTGGGCCTTAGCTAGCCATCGAACCCCCGTACCGAACCTGTAGCCCCCCCCCTCCCGCTACCTTCCCCCGACTATTCTTCCTCTTGTACATTGGCCACAAATAGGTCCCGGAACAGTTGCATGAATGGCTCCCACGTTCTGTGGAAGCCGTCGTCCGACCCTCGGATGGCAAATTTGATTTTCTCCATTTGGAGAGATTCCGAGAGGTCGGACAGCCAGTCCGCAGCTCTGGGCGGTGCTGCTGACCGCCAGCCAAACAGGATTCTACGGCGGGCGATCAGGGAGGCAAAGGCAAGGGCGTCCGCCCTCCTCCCCAGGAATAGATCTGGCTGTTCTGAAACCCCGAAGACCGCCACTATCGGGCATGGCTCCACCCTCACCCCCACCACTTTGGACATAGCCTCGAAGAAGGCTGTCCAGTACTCCACAAGTCTGGGGCAAGACCAGAACATGTGGGCGTGGTTGGCCGGGCCTCTTTGGCACCGCTCACATCTGTCCTCCACCTCCGGGAAGAACCTACTCATACGGTTTCTCGTTAAGTGGGCTCTATGTACCACCTTTAGTTGCGTCAGGCTGAGCCTTGCGCACGTGGAGGTGGAGTTGACCCTATGCAGTGCTTCGCTCCAGAGTCCCCACCCTATCTCCATCCCCAGGTCGTCCTCCCATTTCCTTCTTGTTGCGTCCAGTACGGTGTCGTCCCTATCTACCAGTCGGTCATACATGTCACTACAGTTCCCTTTCTCTAGGATACTTGCGTCCAGTAGGTCTTCCAATAGTGTCTGTCGTGGCGGTTGTGGGTACGTCCTTGTCTCCTTTCGTAGGAAGTTTTTGAGCTGCAGGTACCGTAGCTCGTTCCCCCCAGCTAGCTGAAATTTCTCTGTCAGTTCGTCCAGTGTTGCGATCCTGTCGTCCGTGTATAGGTCCCTGACTGTCAGTGTCCCCCCGTCCTGCCTCCACCTTTTGAAGGTGGCGTCAGTCAGTGCTGGTGTGAACCTATGGTTGTTGCAGATGGGAGCCCTGTTCGACATTTTGGTCAGGCCAAGTTGCTGCCGCAGTTGGTTCCAGGATTGGAGGGTGGCTGTCACCACTGGGCTGCTGGAGTGTTTTTTGGGTGGGGATGGGAGTGCTGCCGTGGCGAGGGCCCGGAGGGAGGTTCCCATGCAGGAGGCCTCCTCCGCACGCACCCACTCAGCTTCTGGCTCCTGCGTCACATTTTCAAGGGGCAATTAGTGATGAGCAACAAATGCTGGCCTTGACAGCGATGCACACATCCCATGAGAGAATTTTAAAAAAACTTCTCTCTGCACTGCGTTAGCTAATCTTAGTCAAGGTGAAAACTGAGACCATGCAACTGGCTTTTGTTTGGGGAGGGCCTTTCCTTCCCAGGCGTGGTGTAAATATGCAGGGCTATGAGGAGACAGCAAGGCAGTGGTGCTTTGGACTGTTCCAGCAAAGAGCCAACACAGAGACAATGGGCAAAATAACCTCATTTTGTGCTGCATTTCACAATGGCTCAATCGATTGTCTGATGCTAATGGGATTAGAATAGAAAGGTGTTTGATGGCCGACGCAGACACAATGGGCTGAATGGCTTCTTGCTGTGTTACAAAATCTATGGCCATGATTCACCCCAAAAACTTCAGAGTCCGGTTTTGGGCACGTTTGAGGGGGTGTTTCTCGGCAGCTGCAGTGTGGAGAATGACACCACTGGCACTGCCCCTGGCTATTCAACGGCACTTAGCAGTTTTTTTGGGCCTCGAGGAGTTTCTCCCAGTTGAAGCTACAATTAAAGAGATTTTCTGCACGGGGGAGCTGAGCTCGCCTGCAGGACCAGTTCCTCACAGATCCGGATGTCATTTTGAACGGCTGCCCTGATCTCTACACACACCTCTCCCCCTCCCAACCTTTCCTCAGCACCCTGCCAGGGTGCCCAGGTGGCATTTCCAGATGCCAGGCTGAGTGCCAAGGTGTCCGGGTGCCAGGGGCAGTGCCTGGGTACTACCCTGACCTGCGAAGCCCCAGATGTGCTATCACCCCTACAAAACACAAAAAAGGAATGAAACCAGGCCGGCCACCCAGCATCAACCCAGGTATCAGAAACGACAATGACAAACCCAGCCCCATTGACCCAGCTAAGTCCTCCTTATTAACATCTGGGGGCTTGTGCTAAGATTGGGAGGGCTGTCTCACAGACTAGTAAAGCAACAATCTAACATAGTCATACTAAAGAATCATACCTTACAGACAATGTCGCAGACCACTATCAACATTCCTGGGTATGTCTGTCTCACTGGCAGGACAGACCCAGCAGAGGTGGCGACACAGTTGTATACAGTTAGAAGGGAGTAGCCATGGGACTCCTCGAAATGACTCTGGACCCCATGAAGTCTCTTGGCTTCAGGCTTAACACGGGCAAGAAAGCTGCTGATTACCACACACCGGCCACCATCAGCTGATGAATCTTCCATGGTGAACACCACTTGCAGGAAGCACTGAGGGTAGTAAGGGCACAGAATATGCTCTGGGTGGGGGACTTCAATGTCCATCACCAAAAATGGCTCGGAATACCACCACAAACCGAGCTGGCCGGGTGCTAAAGGACATAGCTGCTAGACTGGGACTGCAGCAGGTGGTGAGGGAACCAACAAGAGGGAAAAACATACTTGTCCTCATCCTCACCAATCTGCCTGCTGAAGATGCATCTGTCCATGACAGTATCGGTAGAAGTGACAATCGCTAGTCCCCGTGGAGACAAAGTCCCATCTTCACACTGAGGATACCCTCTATCGCGTTGTGTGGCACTCCCACTGTACTAAATGGAATAGACTTCGAACAGATCTAGCAATTCAAGACTGGGTACCCATGAGGTGCTGTGGGCCCTCAGCACAGCAGAATTGTACTCAACCACAATCTGCAACCTCATTGCCCTGCATATCCCCCACTCTTCCATTACCATCAACCCTGGTTCAATGATGAATGCAGGAGAGCACACCAGGAGCAACATCAAGTATACCAAAAAATGAGGTGTTAACCTGGTGAAGCTACAATACAGGACTACAGCATAAGCAGTGAGTAATAAACAGAGCTAAGCGATTCCACAACAAACGCATCAGATCTAAGCTCTGCAGTCCTGCCACATCCAGATGCGAACGGTGATGGACAATTAAACAACTCACAGGAGATCCACAAATATCCTCTGTGATGGAGAACCCAGCACATCTGTGCAAAAGACAAGGCCGAAGCATTCGCAACATCTCGGTCTCCTCCAGAGGTCTCCAGCATCACAGGTGTCAGTCTTCAGCCAATACAATTCACTCCACATAATAGCAAGAAATGGCTGAAGGCACTGGATACTGGAAAGGCTGTGGGCCCTGACAATATTCCAACAATAGTACTGAAGACTGTTCCAGTACAGCTACAACACTGGCATCTACCCGGCAATGTGGAAAATTGCCCAGGTGTGTCCTGTACACAAGAAACAGGACAAATCCGAAACAGTCATTACTGCCCTATCAGTCTACTCTCCATCATCAGCAAAGTGATGGAAAGAGTCATCAACAGAGCTATCAAGCATCACTTACTCAGCAATAACCTGCTCACGGACACTCAGTTCAGTTTCGTCAGGGTCACTCAGCTCCTGACCTCATTACAGCCTTGGTTGAAACATGAACAAAAGAGCTGAATGCCAGAGGTGAGGTGAGAGTGACTGCCCTTGACATCAAGGTATCATTTGACCAAGCATGGCATCAAGGAGCCCAAACAGTACTGGAGTCCATAAGACCATAAGACATAGGAGCAGAATTAGGCCACTTGGCCCATCGAGTCTGCTCCTCCATTCAATCCTGACTGATATTTTCTCATCCCCATTCTCCTGCCTTCTCCCCATAACCACTGATCCCCTTATTAATCAAGAACCTATCTATCTCTGTCTTAAAGACACTCAGTGAATTGGCCTCCACGGCCTTCTGCGGCAAAGAGTTCCACAGATTCACCACCTTCTGGCTGAAGAAATTCCTCCTCATCTCTGTTTTAAAGGATCGTCCCTTAAATCTGAGATGGTGTCCTCTGGTTCTAGTTTTTCCTACAAGTGGAAAAATCCTCTCCATGTCCACTCTATCCAGGCCTCGTAGTATCTTGTACGATCAATAAGATCTCCTCTCATCCTTCTAAATTCCAACGAGTACAGACCCAGAGTCCTCAAACATTCCTTATACGACAAGTTCTTCATTCCAGGGATCATTTTTGTGAACCTCCTCTGGACCCTTTCCAAGGCCAGCACATCCTTCCTTAGATATGGGGCCCAAAACTGCTCACACAATTCCAAATGGAGTCTGTCCAGAGCCTTACACAGCCTCAGAAGTACATCCCTGGTCTTCTATTCGAGCCCTCTTGACATGAATGCTAACATTGCATTTGCTTTCTTAACTACTGACTGAATCTGCACATTAACCTTAAGAGAATCGTGAATAAGGACTCCCAAGTCCATTTGTGCTTCTGCTTTCCGAAGCATTTCCCCATTTAGAAAATAGTCTATGCCTAGAGTCCTCCTTCCAAAGTGCATAGCCTCACATTTTTCCACATTGTATTTCATTTGCCACTTCATTGCCCACTCTCCTAGCCTGTCCAAATCCTTCTGCAGCCCCCTTGCTTCCTTAATACTACCTGTCCCTCCACAGATCTTTGTATCATCTGCAAACTTAGCAACAGCACCTTCAGTACCTTCTTCCAGATCATTAATGTATATTGTAAAAAGTTGTGGTCACAGCACAGACCCCTGAGGCACACCACTAGTCACAGGCTGCCATCCTGAAAAAGACCCCTTTGTCCCCACACTTTCCCTCCTGCCAGTCACCCAATCCTCTATCCATGCCAGGGTCTAACCCTTAACACCATGAGCTCTTAGCTTATTTAACAGTCTCCGATACGGCACCTTGTCAAAGGCCTTCTTGAAATTTAAATAAATCACGTCCACTAGCTCTCCATTGTCTAACTTGCTTGTAATCTCCTCAAAGAACTCTAACAGATTTTTCAGACACGACCTCCCTTTGACAAAGCCATGCTGACTCAGTCCTATTTTACCATGCTCATCCAAGTGCTTTGCGATCTCATCTTTAATAACAGACTCTAAAATCTTACCAATGACCAAAGTCAGGCTGTCGGCCTATAATTTCCCGTCTTCTGCCTCCCTCCCTTCTTAAACAGTGGTGTTACATTCGCCACCTTCCAGTCCTCTGGGACCATTCCTGTCTCCAGTGATTCCTGAAAGATCATCACTAATGCCTCCACAATTTCCTCAGCTATCTCTTTTAGGACCCTGGGGTGTAGTCCATCCATTCCAGGTGACTTACCCACCTTCAGACCATTCAGTTTTCCCAAAACCTTTTCCTTAGTAATGGTCACTGCCCTCACCTCTTCCCCTGGTTCTCCTGGAGCTCTGGCATCCCACTGGTGTCTTCCACCGTGAAGACTGATTCAAAGTAACTATTCAGTTTGTCTGCCATTTCTTTGTTTCCTACTATTACTTCTCCAGCCACATTTTCTAGTGGTCCAATGTCTATTTTTGCCTCTCTCTTACCTTTTATATATTGAAAAAAATCTCTTCCTATCTTCCTTTATATTACTAGCTAACGTGCACTCGTTCTTTATCTTCTCTCCCCTTATTGCTTTTTTAGTTGTCCTCTGCTCGCTTTTAAAGGCTTCCCAATCCTATGGTTTCCCACTAATTCTCGCCACTTTGTACGCTTTTTCTTTAGCCTTTATGCTGTCCTTGACATCCCTTAGAGGGAAAAACTCTGCTGATTAGAGCCATATCTGGCACAAAGGAAGATGGTTGTGATAGTTGGAGCACAATCATCCATCTCAGCTCCAGAACATAATTGCAGGAGTTCTTCAGGGTAGTGTCCTAGGCCCAACTTCTTTAGCTGCTTCATTATTGACCTCCCTTCCATCATAAGGTCAGATGTTTGTAGATGACTGCACAATATTCAGCACCATTCGCAACTCCCCAGACAATGAAGCAGTCCACGTCCAATGCAACAAGAACCGGACAGTATCCAGGCTTGGGCTGGCAAGTGGCAAGTTACATTCGTGCCACACAAGTGCCGGACAATGACCATCTCCAACAAGAGAGGATCTAACCACTGTCCCTTGACATTCAAAGGCATTGCCATCACTGAGTCCCCCACAATCAACATCCTGGGGGTTACCATTGATCAGAAACTGAACTAGCTATATTAATACTGTGGCTACCAGAGCAGGCCAAAGGCCAGGAATCCTATGGCGAATAACTCAGCCCCTGACTCTCCAAATCCTGTCCATCATCTACAAGGCACAAGTCAGGAGTGTAATAGAATACTCTCCATTTGCCTGGATGAATGCAGCTCCAACAACACTTAAGAAGCCCAACACCAGGGCAGCATGGTGGCGCAGTGGGTTAGCACTGCTGTCTCACGGCGCCGAGGTCCCAGGTATGATCCTGGCTCTGGGTCACTGTCCGTGTAGAGTTTGCACATTCTCCCCGTGTTTGCATGGGTTTCGCCCCCACAACCCAAAGATGTGCAGGGTAGGTGGATTGGCCACGAATAAATTGCCCCTTAATTGGAAAAAATTAATTGGGTACTCTAAATTTATATTAAAAAAAGAAGCTCAACACCATCCAGGACAAAGCAGCCTACTTGATTGCTCCTCTTTCCACAAACATTCAAACCCTCCACCACTGAAGAACAGAGGCAGCCGTGTGTACCATCTACAAGATGCACTGCTGTAACTCACCAAGGTTCCTCAGACATCACCTTCCACACCCTTGACCACTACCATCTAGAAGGACAAGGGCAGCAGATACCTGAGAACCATACCACCTGGAAGTTCCGCTCCAAGTCAAGCTCATATCAAAACTCCAAAATCTAGAACTTGGCTCCTCCCTCTGCAACTGGATCTTTGACTTCCTCACCCATAGACCACAATCAGTAAGGATAAATAAAAACACCTCTTCCATAATAGTCCTCAATACCGGGCCCCCACAAGGCTGCGTACTTAACCCCCTACACTATCCCCTGTACACACACGACTGTGTGGCAAAATATGGCTCCAACCCCATGTACAGGTTTGCTGTTAACACGGCCATAGTATGTCGGATCTCAAACAACAATGAGTCAGAGTACAGGAGGGAGATAGAGAACCTCGTGGTGTGGTGTAACGACAACAATCTCTCCCTAAACATCAGCAAAACTAAGGAGCTGGTCTTTGAATTCAGGAAGCTAAGTATCGTACACACCCCTGTCAACATCAATGGTGTCGAGGTAGAGATGGTTGACAGCTTCAAATTCCTAGGTGTGCACATCACCAACAATCTGTCCAGGTCACCCACATCAACACTATGACCAAGAAAACACAACAGCGCCTATACTTCCCCAGGAAACTAAGGAAATTCAGCATGTCCACACTAACTCGTACCAACTTTTACAGATGCACCATAGAAAGCATCCTATCTGGCTGCATCACAGCCTGGTATGGCAACTGCTCGGCCCAAGACCGTAACAAACTCCAGAGTCGTGAACACGGCCATCACGTAAATCCACCTCCCAACCATCGACTCTGTCTTCACTTCTTGCTACCTTGGGAAAGCGGGCAGCATAATAAAATACCCCTCCCACCCGGGTTATTCTCTCTTTCAACCTCTTTCATCGGGCAGAAGGTACAGAAGTTTAAGAACATGCACTGACATGTTCAAAACCAGATTTTTCCCCACTGTTACCAGACTCCTGAATGACCCTCTTATGGACTGATCTGATCTCTTCATACACCTTCTGTACTGAATAATATTACACACTGTATGCTTCACCCGATGCCTGTGTCTATGTATTTGCATTGTGTATTTATGTATGTCCTATGTATTTTCATGTATGGAACAAACGGTCTGGACTGTTCGCAGAATAATACTTTTCACTGCACCTCGGTACACGTGACAATAAATCTAATCCAATCCAAAGTCACTCAACCACCCTGACTTGGAAATCGATCGGCGTGCCTTCACTGTCACTGGGGCAAAAATCTGGAACTCCCTCCCTAACCACCCTAACCAGCGAAGCCCTCATCCCATAAAAACACCGGTCCACAATTGTGGAAGCCTGTGCTAAATGATACCCAGTTGGGGCCTCGCAGGGGCAGCTGGTGGCTCCGGGTGCCGGGAGTCTAATGCCTCATTTGATCCAGATCACACGGGGCACCGCCAAACGGGTGACCGCCCGGCGCAAAGCCTGATTTGGGGCTGTCCCGCAATTCACGGTGAGTGCTCTCCTCCAGCTCTCTCCCAGAAGTCTGTGAGTCAGTGCCTTATATAGTTCTGCATCTAGCTCCATCTAGTGATTAATTATGATATGACATTAACCCTTTGTATTCCGAACATTTCCCATAATGTCAGAGCTGTGGAGGAGAGGGGTATCATCCTGTACCCTGGGGAGAAAAGGAGGATCCCGGCCTCTGCCATCCGCTGGGTCTGGGCGTAGGTGACAGAGGTCGTCAGTACCATGGGCAACCTCGTCCAGATCGGCCAGCAATGCCAAAAAAAACTCCACAACCTCCTCAGGGCAGCCAGGGTGCGTAGACGGCACTATGCCCTGACATTAATCCTCGTCCCACACACCGGTTACCCCAGCCCCCACCCAGAGGGCAGCCAAACCCTCACCCTGCACCACGTGCTGGCACCCATACTGGCTGCCCTGGCCATGTGCCCTGGCCACTGAGCCACTAGCTACCCACCCCCGGGACTGCATGCGGCAGAGTTTCTAACACTGTGCATCTTCTGTCCCCCACCCCCGCCCGCAAAAGAAGGCCGCATAGCGGGAGAATACTGGAGGGGGACTGCCGGACGTGTGGCCCTTCACTGCAGCAGAACAGAGGGCACTGGACATGGTCGGAGGGCCCGAGGAAAGGGCAGTCGCTGGGGTGGAGGACAACATTGGATGAGGAAGTGAAACCACACCAAGTTGCAGTTCCCCATGGCATGTGTGTCACCCACTCCCCACCGCCCCCCACCATCACGCCTCCATCCACCACACCTCACCACTACCCACATGCCTACACCCACACCAACCACACATTCACACCACCCCCACACACACACCACCCCCACACCCCCTCTCCACCACCACCCCTGTACCCCTTTCCACACACCCTCACCACCTTCACTCCTCCTTGGTTCATGATGCAATCATGCCTCTTGTCTTGTGTCTTGCAGGAATTACTGGTTCTGGCGCAGGCCCCTCTGGTCTCCCCCAGCCACAACCAGGTGCCTCAGTGTTGACCAGCGACGGGGACGAGACCGACACGGACGAGAGTCCTCCACCCGCATCCTGAGTCATCGCGGAACTCGGGTCCGGGGATGAAGCTGACTTCCCATCACAGCTGTTTCCAACACCTGCCACCATCCCAGAGACACCCACCTCGATTGGCACTTTAGTGAATAGGCTCCTGGAACACTCTCTGGTACTCACCACAAACATGGTCTTGTACAGCAAGTGGAGGTGACCGTCGGAGTTGCAGTTGGAAGAGTCCAACCGGGTGCAAGGGTGGGAAGTGGTGCTGACCATACGTGTCACCCAGGCCAACACCGTAGGGGTGGCATCCACAGTGGAGACCTTGGGGGCGAGGGTTTCGGCCATGAGTCAACATGTCCAACACCTGGGGCATTCTGTGCAGTTGGTGGTCGAGGCCCAGGACAGGGCTGCTCTATCACAGGCAGTCATATGCCAGGGCCACCTTGACATTGCATCGGTGCTCCAGAGCGTGGCCTCGTCTCATCTCAGCGATTGTGGCGAACCCCACCATCCTACTGCATCCTAAGTGGGCTCGGTCCACATTGAAATAGATGTATTGTGCCAACCGGGCATTCAGGGCCTCCGTGACAGTGCGGATGCATCTGTACACCGGACAGGTCCCCAATCGACACCTGGAAGGACCCTTGATGGCCGACAGGAGCGGGTGTCCCCCCCCATTCCCCCACGGTGGCAGATGTGTCGCACTGTCCCCCTGCTCAGCTGGAATCTTCAACATCATGCCCTGTTCGGTAGGCCCTCGAATGACAGGCACTGCTGGTACATGCAAGGCCTCACGCAGTGCCTCCTTTGCACCGCCTCCTCCTTAGCTTGTTGGGCGGCCGGCTCTCCATCCTCACCGACTACCTCCTGTTCCTCTGAGGCAGGCTCCGCTGCTGCAGCTTCCTCCTCCTCGAGCAGCTCCAGCTTGTACAGCCGCAGGACATCTCCCAGGGCTGCGATAACTGGGAAGAAGGCCACCATTCTTGGTTGAATTCTAATATCCATTGTTTGCAGGAAGTGAAGGACGACATGTTAGCATGGTACTTACCCTATGCCCAACCAGGTCCAATGGGCTATATGGTGGCCCCGGTTGGCACTGCAGACCCTGCCCCCATATGTCCCCCTTCCCCACCTCCCCATCTCCGCACCCTTGGCCCCATCAGTGCCCAGAACCATAGGGGCCTCTGACCCTGGTGCTCGAGCCTGTTGACAGGGGTATCATCCGCTGGCAGTGCCCTTGCCCGTGGTATGCTTGATGTTCACCTCTGGCCACCAGTAAGGGCTACTGTGGGCATTACCCTTGATTGGGCCACAAGATGCCCCTCTGGTGGGTGGCGGCCATTTGTGGACGGGTGATATGGTGGAGTGTGTGGTGCGGGGGTGGTGGGTGGGGGGGTTGGAGTGCAGGGGTGGTGGGGTGAGAGAGTGGGGGCTGGGGTATGGGGTGATGGGGTAGGGGCACCCATACAGCCATTGTCACTCTGCAGATCACGGGCCAAGATGGGTGGTCAGTGGTTGCGGAGCAAGATGGCTGCTCTGCAGGCCGTGGCAATGGTGGTCCGTACCCAAGGCCAGACCAGCGTCAGGATCAGCTGCCCATGGTCGCACCTCTCAGTGTCCTACCTCCTCTCACTTCCACATCAGCTGTTTCACCATTTTTAAAAGCACAAGTGAACCTCGACATCGGGAATCCCCCCCGGTGGAGGTGGAGCATTGCAGAGACCCCGGAGAATACCGGGTCAGGTCTGATAATGATATGCAAAAGGTGTTTAGTGTATGTGCGGAGAAGAACGCATTACCGCTGTCATCAAGGCACCACAGAATTGTGATTTGGTGTAAACCTGGTGCCGGCCGCGATTTCGGCGTCGAGACCGATTCTCCGCCCAATCGCGTTTCCTGATTTCGGCATCGGCCGACGGAGAATCCCGCTCAAAATCTTCAGAACACTTCAAGAAAAACATTAAAAAATATTAAAGAGAAGAAACACAGCAGATGATAGTTGAGAAGATTGGGAAATCAGTGGTTAATTACTCCAGAGCTAAAAGATTGTCAACACAAAGTTCAGTGATGATTAATAGTAACAGAAAACAATAATAGTGAATTGACAGCCCATTTTGCATCTTAATCCAATACTTCTTCCTCTGGAGGTTGGGAGAGATTAACATCAAGCGCCAGTAAAAAAAAACTCAATTTTGTTCCAAAATAACTAATTTACATTGGTTTCCATTTTATAGCAAGCTCAATATCAAAAACATAAAACTGAAAGTCTGTCAATGTAGCTGAGGGACAATATCTGAATGGCTGTAACTGTCATCATATTAAATATTCCAGGATAGCTTTCATCTTCTTATGGTAATATTTACAACTTCATTCTTTTCTGTACATTTTGTTACGATCACCATAGAGACCGATAACCTGAAAAGAAAGAAATCCCCAAACAACTCAGGCGAAAGGAATCGACGGATATGATTCCAAATTTTCAAACATTTTATGATACCGATAAAACAAAAATCAACACAAAATCAAGTATGCACAACCAAAACAATGTTATTTCACTTGAAAAGATTGATTTCACTTTAAGTAGTCAAGACAACAAAGGTACACCTCGCAAATGTGCAACTGTGGCAATCTCATATGCGAGTGTTTTTCAATCCTTTTTTCCACGGACCCATTTTTACCAACTGGCCGACCTTCATGACCCACGACAGCCAACCTTTGCGCGCACCATTTTCACTTAACTTTAATTCGACAGGTGAGCCTGCTTGGTCCTCACATTTCAGCTGGTGATTTAAGTTCTCACTGCATCCTTTGAAAAAAAATCAAGAGTTTTGCCCTCAAACTTGGCCATGCTTAGATTTCAAATGCCATTGAAGTTTTGAGGATTTTAAACTCTCATTTGCCAGTGCTTCCCTGCATATAACATGCATGGACTTTGCATCCTGATTTGCATCAACACAATTAACAAAGCCATACCTCAAGAAATCATCTTTATACTGCTTTGTTCCTGATATCAGTTTTTTCTATGCTTAAAATAATCCTTCATTCTTCACAGACCTGTTGCCTTGCTTGCTCGCAGCTATAAAATAGAAGAATTTCGCCTCTGTCACTTTGCACCAAAAGCATGGGTGTCAGTATACGAGCCAGGTAAGTAACACTGCTCGGGCATGTGGCAGTGGGTGGTGGGTGCCTCCTTCACCGACAACTGTTTCCATTGTCGGATCCCCATGTTTTGATATCTCCATATTCCCCCTCCCCCCTACTCTGGCCAACCCATCCCATTCACTGCCCTCACTGGAGCCTGGCAGCCTGGCCCAACTGATACACCACATCCCAACCCCCTCCCCCATCCTTCCCCCACTTACCTTTCCGTATGCTCCCACGTTGATCCTCGTTGGAGACTGCTGCAGTTCCAGGAGTGGCCCCCACTTACAGTGACGCTCCTGGGAACAGAAAACTGCCAGCCATTCGATTGGCTGGCAGTTCTTGGAGGCAGGACTTCCTCCACATATGGTGGCAGAAGTCTCATCACTGATCACCCCAGTGGACATTAAATTTCTGTGGATAGCGGGACTGGACTGGGAGCAGATGTTCCACTCGCTTTTGCTTCTGCTCACTTTATGTAAAATTCTGCCCAACGTTATTGTGGTGAATGTAATTCACACTGTAACATATATACCATATTATTGTAAGCGCAGTTGCGTTGCCAGACCACTATGGGGAGTAGCACTGGGAATGCATAGGAGTTTGTACAGGGCTCCGCCTTTGGCTCCGCCCACGGCTCCTCCCCCGGACTGCTGTATAAAGATCGATGCCCAGAGCCAGCCGACCAGTTCATCCAGGGTTCATCGTGTTACAGGCTGGCTCTGTTGTAAGTAGATTAAAACCACTATTCATATCTTAAAGCACGTGTCTCGTGAATTGATGGTCGCATCAGTTATAAAGGGACATCATACCAAGGCACATGGTTGGAGTTTAGGATACAGATCGGCCCTGATCTCACTGTACAGCAGAACTGACTCACAGGGTAAATGTTCCTACATCCTGAGATGATGTTGCGAAAACATTGAGCCCTTGGTATATTGAGGCAATAACACCTCATGTAAAATCAAATGTTGGTCAGAAAGGAGATGATGTGTTGCCCTTTAAGCTGTGCTTAAAAACAAGACCATTGTGAGAGAGAAGAATTTTTGGAAGATGAAGATTCTGTGCCTCAAACTCATTCCTGGCAGATAGACACAGAACTGATACAGTTCCACGAAGTCAATGTAAAAAACATTAATCAGGGTGCAGAAAGGGATATTAATTTACTCGCGGCCATTTTGAACTATTATCGATGTGGAATGTCACTCCCTATATTCCTGAAAAGGAATGTGTGGTGATTTTAAAATTAAGTCCGCAGGCTTCAGGGGTTTAAACAAATGAAGAGCTTTATTAGAAAATGTTCACACTACAGGCCCGTTTGCCTGCACAAATAGTCAATGACATCATCTCTGATGATGTCACATGATCAGTTTCTTTAAGTGCCCCTGTTCCACTGCAAGGCTGCTAGTGAGGAAACAGTAGAAATACCAGGAATACACGACATTTTCTGCCCCCTTTATATCAAAGGTCCCCGACACAATAAAGAATATAACATTAACAATGAATCAACAACGGCAGTCAATACATCAGATGCTTCAGAGGCCATCGTTCTTTGTGTGTGGTCAGCGAACCTCAGGTGTCCCTGTCTTTTAGTGTTTGCTGCAACCTCTGGTATCTTTGGCTTCGTTTGGACATTGTCTGTCGTCACCTTAACTGGAGTTGACATAGTATTCTGAGGTTGACTCTGTATGTGGTTCTCAATTGAGGTACTGCTTCCCCCAAATGATTCGATTAGTGCCATGTTCTGGGGAAGACCCAGGTCCCTTTACTTAGGGGGTCTCCGTGGGGGTGGAGGTGGGATGGGTCACCCCCGTACTGTGGAGGAAGGGAAGGACCCAGAAATTCCAGGGGTGTGGTCTGAATTGCAATGCAGGGGAGGGGGTGATGGCCAGCCGCGGGAACTTGCTACCAGGCTCCATTTTGACTGAGCGCCGCAATAGCAGGATTCCCTGGGGAATCCCTCGCAATCCTTGCCATGAATAAATTTGCATGGCTAAGGATTGGGAATCGCTTCCTCATTTGTGCAAATCTGGTACAAATCAGCTCTGGCAGGAGAAGTCTCCCAAATGGAGAATTTTGCTTCATGTTTTGTCTACTTCTCCCATCATATGAGCTGATCCTGCTGATTTTTCCTCAGCAATTTATTTTGCCGTCAGTGGTTTTAGCAAATTCTGGTTCTGGCTATCTGCTTCATCCTTACAACACCACAGAGGCCTTTGTGTAATTGATTTAATACACGTCGTCTTAATAGTGATAGAATGATGACTGTCATTTTCCAGAGGACGCAACCTGCCTGTGCGGATAATTCAAGTCTCTGCGTGGAATATGGCTTTGATTCAGAGTTTGCGCCTGAAGTCTTTTCTCGAAGCACCATGATCTCTGACAGTACTGGATTATTTCTGGTGTGCTTCTTAACCTGTCATGCGGTTACAGGAGTGTTATCTATTTGCTCAAAGTGGAAAATTCTTCCAGACGAACTTGAGGGGCCTCACGGTAGCATGGTGGTTAGCATCAATGCTTCACAGCTCCAGGGTCCCAGGTTCGATTCCCGGCTGGGTCACTGTCTGTGTGGAGTCTGCACATCCTCCCCGTGTGTGCGTGGGTTTCCTCCGGGTGCTCCGGTTTCCTCCCACAGTCCAAAGATGTGCGGGTTAGGTGGATTGGCCATGCTAAATTGCCCGTAGTGTAAGGTTAATGGGGGGATTGTTGGGTTACGGGTATACGGGTTACGTGGGTTTAAGTAGGGTGATCATTGTTCGGCACAACATCGAGGGCCAAAGGGCCTGTTCTGTGCTGTACTGTTCTATGTTCTATGTTCTATGAACTACTTATCGATGGACTACTAGGCAAGGGAGATGGGAAAGCCCACCGATGTTCCCATGAAGGCCTGAATGCTGATACTTCATCGCGTGTGTGCTGACAAGAGCAATGCCCACCTCTGTATCCTGCTCGCTGCTATTGACGTAATCCCGATATGAGGTCCAGGAATCATCATTAGTGGACAGTGGTCAGTCAGTAAAGTGAATTTCCTCCCAAACTGGAATCAGTAGAACCATTTAATACCCAAAACATTTCCTAGGACCTCTTTCTCTATCTGTGTATAATTGATTTTAGTCTTATTCAAGGTCCGGGACGTGAAGGCTTCTTTTCACCTGTGGGTGTTATGTTGGAAACCAACCCAACCCCATAAGGTGATGCAGTTGTCACAAACCAGTTGCAGGGGTGAATTTGGCTCAAAATGTGTCAGGATTTCTGACTTGAGTACCCCCCCTTTGTCTTCCACGCATGCACTCTCACATTTAAAAAAAAATTTAGCGTGCCCAATTTTATTTTTTTCAAATTAAGGGGCAATTTAGCATGGCCATCTTTGGGTTGTGGGGGTGAGACGCAAGCAGGTATGGGGAGAGTGTTCAAACTCCACACGGACACTGACCCGTGGCTGAATGCTCTCCCACATTGATCCTCCCATGTCCACTTTTTTTTTACATCGAAGATTGTGCAAAGGTTTTATAATAGCAAACAGGTTAGGGACAAACCTTCCATAATAATTTAAAAAACCTAAGAAAGATCAAAATTGGTTCACATTCTGAGGTGAGGATGCCTAGACAATGGTTTTGACTTTCAACGGAAAGTTATGCAATCCCTTGGTGTTGATGACATATCCCAGATATTCAATTGAAGATTGGAAAGATTCACATTTGTCTTTTTGGACTCTTAATCCATCATCTTCTAATCTCTGGAGTGTGATGTCTCAGTTGCAAAGATGATCTTTTTTCTTTCCAGCAACCAAGATGTTATCGAAGTAACGCTGGACTATGTCTCATCCGCTTAAAATTTTGTCCACAACTCATTGCAGCAATGCTGGTGTGGAAGTGATGCCAAATGGCAATCTTGTTTATTGAAATAACCCTTTGTGTGTTACACTCATCAAGAACTCTTGCGAATCTGGATCCATGTGCATTTGAAGATACTCTCGACTGAAGCCAATTTTACTGAAGAGTTGACCTCCAGCCAAACCAGTGATTAAGTCATCAATCAAGGACAGAGGGTGCTGCTCTGCACACAGCACAAAATAAATCCCAGCTCTGGGTCACTGTCTGTGTGGAGTTGGCACATTCTCCCCATGTTTGCGTGGGTTTCGCCCCCACAACCGAAAGATGTGCAGGCTAGGTGGATTGGCCACACTGAATTACCCCTTAATTGAAAAAAATGAATTGGGTACTCGAAATTTATTTAAAAAAAAGATCGCCACAAATGTGTAGATGTCTGCCTTTTCCCATCACGCATACGATCGGCATAGCCCAGTTACTAACATCAACAGGTTCAAGTTCTCCTATTTTGACCAGCTCTTTTAATTCTGCCTCTACCTGCTGTCTGTTTGTGTATTGCAGTGACTTCGCCTTTAAGCATCTTGCCTGATTTTCTTCCTTGATCTTCAGTTTTACTGAAATATCCTTCATGCTTCCCAGCTCACTGGCGTAGACAACAGCATGATTCTTCAAGATCTTGAGTCGGCCTGATTTGGAGTCTGTCATGAAATTTACCTCATCCCAATTTAATCTGTTCCTTTCCAGCCAAATTCTTCCCATTTATGCCGGATAATTTCCTTTGACTATGCATAAGGGCAACTCTGCCGCCTGTCCCTATAATTGCACTGTTACATCAATATGACCCCTCACCGGAAGCACTTGTCCGGTGTAGATTTTTAACACTATCTTTAAGGGTTTCAGCTGCCTCTGTGCCCATCTCCATTTTCACCAGCTGACAGTCCAGTAATGGAATGACCCAGTCTCACCAGTGTGGTAGTCACTACTGTTGTATTGTATGTACCGCATATGAGGTGTATTACGGTAAAGCCCCTGTACTACAGGTACGGGGGTAGATCCCTGCCTGCTGGCTCCGCCCAGTAGGCGGAGTATAAATGTGTGGGCTCTCCGAGCTGCAGCCATTCCGGCAGCAGCTGCGTAATAAAGCCTCGATTACACTCTACGTCCATCTCGTAGTACGTGATCTTCAGACTGTGAATCACGTTTCTTCTCACATTCTTTTTGTACCACATGGACATTTTTTTCTTTATTCAGTTTTCCATTTGATTTATTCGGCTCTTTCTTTTTGCAACTTTTGCCTGAAGCTTGTTGCTTTTTCCAACAAGCATGTTCAATCTGGCCCTTTCTGCCGCAATTCATGCACATGATGCCTTTGCACCAACAATCTGCTGCTGAGTGCTCGGTTTTTGTATGGCTGGGGCAAGTGCAATTTTGTGTTCAAGTTTCGGTTGGCATCTTGTGAATTCTTGTGCTCAAACTCAACTGTTGAGCTTCTTAGGCTGCTAATTCCATGGATATAGCAACTTTAAAGTTTTCTTTAAGGCCAGGTTTGTTTTCGGTTCGCAGTTGTTTTGAATAGCTTCGTTCCTTAAACCGCAGACCAATCTATCTCTGAGGTTATCGTTTAAAACATCCCTGAATTCACAGTTTTCAGTCAGTCCTTTCAGGTTAGCTACAAACTGGGCAATTGATTCACCTTCTAGGCTGCGCTTATGAAACCTAAAGCTTTCTGTCATGACTCATGGTTACGGTAAATAGTGGCCCTGGAATATTTCCACTACTTCACTGCAGGTTTTTGTGCCTGGCCTTTATGGCTGTACCAAACTCTTCAGGAGATTAAATGTTTTCCCAATCATTATGCTCAGGAAAGTTGGGACCACTATATCTGCTGTTATCTTATTCGCTTGAACAAAATAATCAAATCTCTCTGCATACGAGCTCCATCGCTCTGTATTCTCGAATGGTCCCATGGCGTCAGGAACTCCTGCCATTTTGCATTATGGAAGGACCTGCATGTGCACAATGTGCCTTGGCATTTTAGCATTCCTTTGCTTCCTTGCTCCCCAAAACCTTACTTCAAGCCGTTCCAGATGGCAACTGCAACCGTAGTTTGGCTCCCTGATCAACAGCTTTCATGTAACGATGATTTTAATTATTTGTTTTTCTTTTCAGGTGCCTAAAAACGCTGTTAACCGTGTCACCAGTTTTTATATGATGATTTTAAAATTAAGCCTGCAGGCCACAGAGGTTCAAACAATGAAGAGCTTTATTAGAAGATGTTAACAGATGTCCGGCGGCAGCTATGTGGTGAGCAGTCGTACGCAGGGTGGCTCCCGTTAGGGTGCTTTGTTTTTGGCCCTTTTCGCCATGTTTATGGGTAATGTTTGGAGGGAAATTTGAGTAGTTCGATGGGATAAGGTCCTCAGATAAAAGTAATGCCTAACAAGTATAATACAAGGTAGCAGATGGGCAAAAAATTGTCACCAGACTCAGAGGCCCCCTGAGCCTCATTGGTGGAGAAAATGACGGTGGCTTTTGCTGCATCTCTGGCTTGTCCATGGGCAGCTGAGATGCTGGCAAGCTTCTTGATGGAGGAATTTAAGAAGCAGCGACAGGCGGTTTCTGAGGACATTGAAAAGGCACTGGAAGGGGTTCTATTCGTGCAGCCTTGGAGAAGAATTAGAAGGTAAAGGAAGAAGATACAAGGGGTGGGAGTGCCACTCGAGAGAGAGAGTGACCGACTTGTTTCCCTGGAGGTCGACATGGAGTTGCTGGCTGACGGACATAAAGCTTTGAAGGCCAAGGAGGACAATGTGGAAAACCGTTCCAGATGGCAAAAGTTAAGAATCATTGGGCTGCCGGAGGGCCTGAATCCTATGGACTATATGTCCAAGATGTTTGGGAAGATGGTGTGGGAGGTGGGGACTTTCTGTCCCCTCCTAAATTGGACCAGGCCCATTGGTTGTTCTGGCAGAAGCCCCACTCTGGGGAACCACCACGGGGATCTTCATCAGGTTCCACAGTTACCAAGAGAAGGAATGGATCCTGTGGTGGGTGAAAGACCATTGAGGCTATAGATGGGAGGGCCATGCAATGAGGATATATCAAGGTATGTGGGCAAACTGGCTAGAAGGCATGCAGGCATGCGGAGTTCAACAAGGCCAAGGCTGCGTTGTACAAAAGCATCATGCAATTCGGGGTGGTATATCCTGCACGTCTTTGAGTGATTTTTAAAGAGAGAGACTATTATTTTGAGGCACCGTAGGATGCAGACAAGTTTGTAAAGAAGCATGGACTCCGGGCAAATTAATTGTTAACTGTTCAGTGAATTTGTATCTGTATTTATTGTGAGATTTTTGTATTGTGGTTGAGGGCATGTGATTATGGGAATTTGCTGGGTATTTTTTGGGGCATGTTTGGAGTTTGTATTTTGTTGTTTTGGGATTGTTTGTGTGATGGGGGGTTTGTTTTTTTCCCCCTCTATCTTTTTTGTATTAAAGTTGGATATGGGCGGAGGGGCAGGTTGCCAATATGATTGTTTTTCTAGTTTTACTCTGTGGGCGTCACCCTGCTAGCTATAAAGTTCATCAACAGGAGTGGAGGATTGATGGTATCTGCTGCTCATTACTTTAGTTATTTTTTAAAGTAATTAGCTTAGGAGTTTTGTCCTTGGTTTGTTTGGGGTTGGGTGTTGGCGGGAGTGGGGTGGTGATGGTGGGGGGGGGGGGGGGGGGGTTGAGGATACGGGTCCTTGTTCTCCCTTTGTCTGTTAGTTTGTTTATTGGGGTGTGGTTCTGCCGGGAGATGGTGTAGGGGGAAGGGGTAGACTGCTGATGGTGACTAACCCCTTGTTCTGGTCTTACGGGGGAATTTGGCTGAAATCTTAAGTAGGTCTTGTCTCGATACTCATTGAGATGCTGCTCGGTAATCCCACATGATGGGAAGCCCACTATACAGCTGATAACATGGAATGTAAGGGGACTAAATGGCCCAGTAACAAAGATCACCGGTGTTTGCGCACCTGAGAAGTTTGAAAGCTGATGTGATGTTTTTACAGGAGACCCATTTGTGGATCAAGGACCAAACAAGGTTACATAGATAGATAGAACAGTACAGCACAGAACAGGCCCTTCGGCCCTCGATGTTGTGCCGAGCAATGATCACCCTACTCAAACCCACGTATCCACCCCATACCCGTAACCCAACAACCCCCCCCCCTTAACCTTACTTTTTAGGACACTACGGGCAATTTAGCATGGCCAATCCACCTAACCCGCACATCTTTGGACTGTGGGAGGAAACCAGAGCACCCGGAGGAAACCCACGCACACACGGGGAGGACGTGCAGACTCCGCACAGACAGTGACCCAGCCGGGAATCGAACCTGGGACCCTGGAGCTGTGAAGCATTTATGCTAACCACCATGCTACCGTGCTGCCCATCACGGAAGGGGTGGGTGGGAAAAGTATACCATTTAGCTTTCGATGGTAGGGCTCATCGCGCTGCAGTTTTGATCAGCAAGAGGGCATCTTTTCCAGCTGCTAAAATATTGGCAGACCCAGGCGGGAGGTATGTAATTGTCAGTAGGCCGTTTGCAAGCACATAGCTGGTCCTGGTCAACATGTATGCACCAAACTGGGATGTTACAGAATTTATCAATAAGGTGCTGGCTTCTGTCCCAGATATGGATTCACATCAACTAATTCTGGGGGGGGGGGGGGGGGATTCAATTACATTTTGTATCCTAGGTTAGATAGGTCAAGCCCTAAGTCTCTGAGTCCATCAGGGGTAGGGAAGGCATTATTGACCTTTATGGAACAAGGCTGGGATTCTCCCCTACCCGGCGGGGCGGCGGGTCCCGGCGTAGCGGAGTGGCGCCAACCACTCCGGCATCGGGCCTCCCCAAAGTGCGGAGAATTCTCCGTGCCTTTAGGGGCTAGGCTCGTGCCAGAGTGGTTGGCGCCACGCCGACTGGCACCAAAACCGGCGCCAACGGCCTTTGACTCTCGCCGCCCGGCATCGGGGCTGGCCGAAAGGCCTTCGCCGGTTCGCGCATGCGCCGGTGCGTCAGCGGCCGCTGACGTCACCACCCGCTCATGCGCAGTAGGGGGGTTCTCTTCCGCTTCCGCCACGGCCTCCACCATGGTGGAGGCGGAAAATGAGTGCCACCACGGCACTGGCCCGCCGGCCGATCGATGGGCCACGATTGCGGGCCAAGCCACCATGGGGGAACCCCCCGGGGTCCGATCGCCCCGTGACCCCCCCCCCCCCAGGACCCCGGGGGCCCGCTCGCGCCGCCAATCCCGCCGCCACCAGAGGTGGTTGAAACCACGTCGGCAGGATTGGCCTATAAGCGGCGGGACTTCGGCCCATCGCGGGCCCGAGAATCGCCACGGGGGGCACGCCGATCGGTGCGGTGTGATTCCCACCCCTGACAATTCCCGGGTGGCGGAGAATTCCGACCACTGCGCGGGTGGGATTTACGCCGGCCCCAGGCGATTCTCCGACCCTGCGGGGGTTCGGAGAATTCCGCCCCTGATGTGGGGGGGGGGGGGGGGGGGGGGGTGGGGAGTGTAGATCTGCAAAGATTTATGCATCTGAGGGATAAGGACTTTTATTTTTATTCTCACGTCCACTGGGTCTACTCTCAGATTGACTTCTTTGTGGTGGATCAGTCTCTTCTTCCTGAGGTAAAGGAGGCAGGGTACTCAGTGATCAGTATTTCAGATCATGCACCACATTTTGTGGGCTTAATGATGGAGCCGGGCCTCTCTAAACGACCTCCGTAGAGATTGGACATGGTGTTGCTGGAGACAAGAGATTCTGTGAGCATATATCCTCCGCCATTGGAGAGTACATTGAGTTCAATGGGAACGAGGCGATTTCATCTTCCATGCTGTGTGAAACTCTAAAGGTAATTTGTATCTCCCGGGGAATCTCAATGAGCCCCCTGATTCCCTATCCCGCCGTACATGTGCCAGCGCACAGGTGGACTGACTCCGGGCTCTCCACTATGACCTCTGCCACCCGGGGTTCACCCGGTTCTTCCATTTTGTTAAGGCCCGCAACCTGCCCTACTCCATTGAGGAGGTCAGGACCCTCACCAGAGACTGCCAAGTCTGCGCAGAGTGCAAGCCGCACTTCTACAGCCAGATAGAGCGCACCTGGTGAAGGCCTACCGCCCCCTTGAACGCCTCAGCGTGGACTTCAAAGGACCCAAGAGAGGGGCAGCAGGGTAGCATGGTGGTTAGCATAAATGCTTCACAGCTCCAGGGTCCCAGGTTCGATTCCCGGCTGGGTCACTGTCTGTGTGGAGTCTGCACGTCCTCCCCCTGTGTGCGTGGGTTTCCTCCGGGTGCTCCGGTTTCCTCCCACAGTCCAAAGATGTGCGGGTTAGGTGGATTGGCCATGCTAAATTGCCTGTAGTGTCCTAATAAAAGTAAGGTTAAGGGGGGGTTGTTGGGTTACGGGTATAGGGTGGATATGTGGGTTTGAGTAGGGTGATCATGGCTCGGCACAACATTGAGGGCCGAAGGGCCTGTTCTGTGCTGTACTGTTCTATGTTCTATGTTCTATGACCCCTCCCCTTCACCGACCACAATGTGTACTTCCTCAACTCCCGGTTCCCCTTCGTCATCCCATGGCCCGACATGACTTATGCCATAGTAATTAAAGCCCTGCACAGCATCTTCACCCTGTTCAGTTTCCCCACCTACATCCAAAGTGATCGGGGATCCTCTTTCATGAGCGATGAGCTGTGTTAGTTCCTGCTCAGCAAGGGCATCGCCTCGAGCAGGATGACCAGCTACAACCCCCAGGGAAACAGGCAGCTGGAGAGGGAGAACGGAACGTCTGGAAGGTTGTCCTACTGGCCCTGCAGTCTTCCGGTCTCCCGCTGGCAGGAGGTCCTCCCCGATGCGCTCCACTCCATCTCCTCTCACACTCCTCTGTACCGCCACTAATGAGACCCCTCATAAATGGGTGTTTGCCTTCCTCAGGAAACCCACCTCTGGGGTCTCGCTCCCAACATGGCTGACAGTTCCTGGACCCGTCTTCCTCCGGAAGCATGTGCGGAGCCATAAATCGGAACCACTGGTTGAGAAAGTCCACCTGCTACATGCAAACCCACAGTATGCCTACATGGCACACCCCGATGGGCGCCAAGACATGGTCACCCTCCGGGACCTTACACCCATTGGGTCCCCACCCACGACCCCCGACCTGATACCGCTCTTTCCCCCCACCCCGGTTGCCTCATTCACCCCTGCGCCACTCACCCTCCCTCCAGCGAACCTCACCCCAGACCCCACGCCAGCAGGATCCGTCCTCCCACTGGATCCACTCAGGGTTGACAAAGACGAGGACAACACGCTCCTGGAGTCACAGGCGACCAGGTCGGCATCCACATCACCACCAGGAGTGAGGTGATCGTGGCGGAGGGTCAAAGCCCCCGACAGACTTAATTGTAATGTTTCTGTCACCCCGGCCGGACACTTTTTTAACAGGGGGTGAATATGGTAAACACCACTAGTAGTATATTGTATGTATTACAGCACTGCCCATATATTACAGGTACGATGGTAAATCCCTGCCTGCTGGCTCCGCCCAGCAGGCGGCGTATAAAAGTGCATGTTGTCCTGCGCTGCAGCCATTCTAGTTGCAGCTACAGGAGGCACAACATCTTGTCCAATAAAGCCTCGATTGTCCCACCATTCTCGTCTCGTGGTAATTGACGGTACATCAGGTGCACCAGCTGGGGCATCAGGCTGCCTCCCAGGAGATAGTACAAATAAGGGACTCGAATGGTGGGTTGATTTCTGCCCCAGGGCAGATTAATGCGGCATTTGAGGTCTTTTATTTGAGAGTTATATAAGTCAGAGCCTGTTTGGACGGTTGTACTTATCAGTGGTGGAGCAGGGGAGGCGCTTGATGAGATGGTGGGACTGGAGGAGGTTATAAAATGTATTGGATTAACGCAGACGGGTAAAACTCTGGCTCTGGATGGGTTCCCTATCGAATTCTATGTTTGCAGGTGGGTTGATTCCACTGTTGCTGGTTATGTTCAATGATTCCTTGTCTGGGGGAGGGGGCGTTGCTGGTCATGTTGGCGCAGGCATCAATTTTCCAGATCCTGAACAAGGATAAGGATCCTGTGGAGTGTGGGTCGTACTGACCAATTTTGTTGTTGAACGCTGATGCTAGGTTGGTGGTGAAGGTGTTGGCAATGCATTTGGAGCCCTGCCTTCCAGGGGTGACTTTGGAGGAGCGGAGTGGTTTTGTGAAGGGCCGACACTTGTTAGCCAACTTCCGACCATTGCTAAAATATCCCCCTGCCCAGTTGCCGAGCCAGAGGTGATTAATTACATGGATACTGAAAAAGTGTTTCATAGGGTTAAGCGGGGCACCTATTTGAAATTCTGGGGAGGTTTGGCTTTGGGCCAAAATTTATGTCATGGCTTCGGCTTTTGTACAGGGCCCCCCACCGTGAGTGTGCATATAAATGCCCTGAGTTTGGGTTACTTCCAATTGAAGTTGCCGTTTTGCCTGGCCAGGACGAGCTTCCGCTATGTGGGAAATTGGGAATCCGGTTGGCCCACCATTGGGCCTCACTTCACAAGATTAACTTTGTTAGTCTGGTGAATGTTTGGCAGAGCAGACCCAATGGCCCGAGTGGCCTAATTCTGCTCCTATGTCTTATGGTCTCATGGAATGGGGTCAGGGATGGTTTGAAAATGTGAGACGACCTCCCTCTGACCTTGGCGGGCAGGGTGCAGACTGTAAAAACGACGTCCTCCCGGAGTCTTTGTTTCTGTTTCAGTGTCTCTCAGTCTTTCTCCCCAAACCTATCTTTGGTAGGGCTACTGAAATGGTATCCTCCTTTATTTGGGTGGGCAAGACCTCACAAAGGACGTTTCTAGAGAGAGAGAGGCAGTTGGGGGCTTGGCGCTGGCTCATCTTGCGATTCTATTATTGGGCTGCAAGTGTTGAGAAGATGTGGGGGTGACTTAAGGATTTAGATTCTGTATGGGGCGGATGGAGGTAGGCTCGTGCAGAGGTTAGAGTTTGAAGGCCATGGTTACTGCCTCCCTCCCGTTTTCCCCTGCAAAATCTACCTTGAGCCTGGTGTTGGTGGCCACTCTGAGGATTTGGAGGCAGATTAGGCAGCATTTCAGGCTGGGCTCCATGTCAATGTTGGCCCCTATTTGCAGGAACCATTTGTTTGTGCCTTCTGGTTTGGACCCATCGCTCAGGTCATGGGGAGGGAGGGGTTAGAGAGGTTTGAGGACATGTTTATTGATGGGAGGTTCACCAGTATGGAGGAGTTATTGGAGAAGTTCCAGCTCCCGAGATCTAAAGTATTTAGATATTTGCAGGTTTGTGATTTTGTGAGCATGGTGACTCCTTAATATCCCCTGGCACTGTCACTCTCACTCTTGGATAGGATCATGTCTCAGGAAGGGGAGGATTTCAGTTATGTATGGTCGGATCCTGTTGACGGAGGAGGTTTCGTTTAAGGAAGTGAAGAGAAAGTGGGAGGGTGAACTGGGTCCGTTTTAAAAAATAAATTTAGAGTACCCAATTTTTAAAAATCCAATTAATTTAGCATGGCCAATCCACCCAACCTGCGCATCTTTGGGTTGTGGGGGTGAAGCGCCTGGGTCCGGTTTTTGATGGAGGTGTGTGGAGTGAGGCTCTTCACAGGGTTAATTCCACCTCCTCTTACACCAAGCTCAGCTTGATCCTGTTCAAGGTGGTGCACAGGATACACATGACTAGGGCGCAGATGAGTACTTTCTTCCCAGGTGGAGGATATGTGTGCACTGGACCCGGCTTGGGTCTGGGTCACTGTCTGTGCGGAGTCTGCACATTCTCCTCGTGTGTGTGTGGGTTTCCTTCGGGTGCTCCGGTTTCCTTCCGCAGTCCAAAGATGTGCAGGTTAGGTGGATTGACCATGCTAAATTGTCCCTGTGTCCAAAAAGTGTCCAAAAAGGTTAGGTAGTGTTTCCTAGGTTACGGGAATAGGTTGGAAGTGTGGGCTTAAATGGGGTGCTCTTTCCAAGGGCCGGCGCAGACTCGATGGGCCGAATGGCCTCCTTCTCAATTGTAAGTTCTATGATTTTTTAAAAAAGGTGTTACCACTACAGGCTGCGATGTTTGCCTGCCCAAACAACTGATGATGTCAAGTGATGACATCACATGATCGCTCTCCGCAAGGCTACTAGTGAGGAAACACTAGAAATGCCATGAGTACACTGCAGATTGGATCAGCTTTGTGGTTCTGAATGCGTTTAGTGATAGATATGTATGAACCTTAGTCTAGAAAGGACATTGAAGTCCTGGAGACAGTGCAGATAAGAATCATGAGATTAATCTATCATTAATAGAGGACCTGTGTTAAAGCTATTCTATCGGTTAGAAAATGAGAGGATCACAGAGAGCTAGAAGATAGCGTCGCACGAGACAGAATGATATTTAAAACTAAAACACGACAGCGTGACAAAGAGAAAAGGATTCCTAATCACCAGATTGAGGAAGGATTATTTAATAGAAGTTTGGGGGAAGTAACAGGTGAACGGGCAGGGGGATAGTGGTTGAACCTGTAGTTTTTCTGTATGGGGAAGCTGGATTGGGAGCATCCAAGCTATGCTTAGGTGCATACCGTGAAGCCTTGAAGACCATTTATAAAAATTCCAGCAATGTTAATTTTTTTCACGAAGTAATATGTTGGGTTTAGAGTTCATAAGTAATTTGAGACATGATGTTCCGGAACTGCAAGAGGCTGCGGAGGACAGATTCCCAATCGCACCCATGCTCCCAAAGCTCTCCTCCACTGAGGTTTTCTTTGTCTCATGTCTGGGTCTGATGTAAACTCGTTGATAGAGATTGATTGATATGATTAGTCAAAATTATCATTTCTTGTGAGGGTAGAAGATGGACTATGGTCTTTTTTTTAATTCAGCAATTCCTATGCTCCCATTGGCTTCATATACTTGCATTTACTAATACGATCAAATCCAGGTGTTCAGCTTGAGGGTTGATCCTTAAACATAGCATCAACACTAATAACAGCCTTTTCCAAAACACAAATGGAAAGGCACAAGCACAAGAAGAGATATATTGCCTGTTCTTCATGGGCTGGGCTGCCATCTGGGCCACTCTAACTTGAAAGCTTCAGCCTGGAGACAATGAGTTGAAAGGATTTTATAGTCCAAATTGATCATGCATCTTCCTCTAGTTTCTCTCCTATCTCCCCTCTTATCCCTTTCAAATGTATCTTGTCCATACCAAATTGCTTCCTTTCCTGACCCCCATGTTGAATGATATTGTTAACAGTTCCCCCTCCTAAAGTGTTATCCCGCTGTCATATCTGTCGTCACCCTACTTTTCAAAAGAAAGCCTTGTCCCCCAACACCCTTACAAATTGCTAGCCCAGTTCCAGCACCCCTTTCCTCTCCAAAGCCCTTGAACAACAGGGGGGAGCACAGTGGTTAGCACTGCTGCCTCACAGCTCCAGGGTCCCGGGGTCGATTCCCGCTTCGGACCCTGTCTGCGTGGAGTCTGCACGTTCCCCCCATGTCTGCGTGGGTTCCCCCCAAGTGCTCCAGTTTCCTCCCACGAGTCCCGAAAGACGCGCTGTTAGGTGAATTGGACATTCTGAATTCCCCCTCAGTGTACCCTAACAGGCGCTGGAGTGTGGCGAATATGGGATTTTCACAGAAACTACATTGCAATGTTAATGTAAGCCCACTTGTGACATTAATAAAGATTATTTAAACTGATTCCTCCCAAATTCATGTCCATCTTTCCCACAAGTCCATGTTTGAATTCCTTAAATTAGGTGTTTGGCCCTCCAACAGTACTGAATTAGCACTGAATTAGACTTCATCAAAGTCACAAATGGCATTCTATGCAACTGTGGCCATGGTAAGTGATCTCTCTTCATCCCTCATAACCATCTGCTATAGGGTAAAGGGTCAACTCCAATAACAGCTACTGAGCATGTGCAGAAGAAACTATGTCACAGTGATATCACTCTGAGTGAAGATATGCGCGAAGCACCTTAAAGAGAAGCTCCAACTTGGTCTTACTTAACCTTTGTAAATAGTTCATATGTAAATCAATTTGTTTTCAACAAAAGGCAGCAAGATCTATCCTAGTGTAAGAAGCTAACAAATCTTGAGCTAAATCAATGGTAAAAGAAGGTAGCAGCAGTGACACACCCATAGAGAATCAGTGGAAAATCGCTGGAAAAACTTCAAGTGCGGTTAAGTAACAGTGCAGCACAGTGGGTGAAGGATTTTGGGGTCAATCTTTGAGGTCAACGCAGCAAATGTGCTGGAGGTGACAAAATAGTGAGGGCAGCCTAACTACTGGCAAGGCAAGCAGTGTTGGAGATGACAACTTTGAGAAATAGCTATTACGATGCTCCTACCAGAATCATTTGAAAATAAACAGGCCAGACAGGCTGAACAAGGAGAGAATTGGCTAAGAGATTTTACCACAATACCTCGGGCGGGATTCTCTGTTTGCCGACGACGGAATCGTGAAACACGATTGGGCGGAAAATAGGTTCCAATGCCAAAATCGCAGGGGGCGCCATTTTCACGCTTTTGTGAGGGCCACGAAGAATCCAGCACGAGTTGTAGAATAGAAAGAAATAACATTTATTAACAATAACATATATATATATATATACACACAACAGCAGCAGTAACTCCCTCGCTACTCACTCCTCTCTAGCTGGTTCCATACTGGCCAGCTCTATTTATGCAGGGAATCTGCTAATGATTTCTCCGCACCGCCCCCCCCCCCCCCCCCCTCATTGGGGAAGCTCATCCTCCCTAAGGATTGTGGGATTGCCATTAGTCCCCAGCCAGTGGTAAGCAGGCAGGTTATAACATCCCTCCCTCCACCAAAGTCCAAGGAATCCACCGAAGACCGTGGCGAAGGAGGGCGTCGGACTCGTTTTGCCACAGGCCGGACAACATTTGCATGAGGCGCTGGATCGGGCGGCGTGAAACGAGGCGGAGAACAGCGCTTCCGTGATGAACGGTGTAGCAGTTGTACATCCACAGTTCCTGGGCCCGAGGACTCCCCATCTGAGGTGTTCTGTGTCTCCATCTCTGAGTCGGCGTCCCTATTTCCACGCAGTCCTGCAACGACCTGCGCAGGCTTTGAGTGCGACACCAGAAGAAGATTGTGAGGCATATTCTCCGCTATGTCTGGTCTCTATGGGTGTAGAAGTGAGCTCCAGAGGCAGGGAATCTTTGGAAGAAATGTTCTTCTGGACCGAACATGGTCGACATGCTTGCGCTGGAGACGACCCTGGGTTTGCACCTGGTTAGAGATAGGGCCCATTCGGCGAAAGATAACGCCAGGGACCCACTGGGCACCACCAGAAAAATTTCAAACGACCACTGGGTCACCGGGCACAAACTGCCAAATCAGCCGATGCCGAGAAAGGCCATGTCCCTGCCGTTCTTGAGTCCGGCGTACTTTTGCGCCAAAGTCCGGGGAAACCATGCGCAGGCGGGTTTAAAGTCTCCAGACCATTAGGAATTCCGCGGGAGCTACACCAGTCACCGCATGTGCAGTGGTCCTGTATGAAAACAAAAAACGAGCCAGTCTCGTATCCATCGACCCAGAAGACTGCTTCTTTAGGCCCCGTTTGAATGTCTGCACTGCGCGCACCACCAACCCATTTGAAGCCGGGTGGTATGGAACAGTACGGATAGGACGTAAGCTGTTCACCTTCATGAACCTCGCAAACTCCTCACTTGTGAATGGAGTGCTGTTGTCCGTGACTAGCACCTCGGGGAGGCCATGCGTATTGAAAGACAAATGCATCTTCTCGATTGTTGCGCAGGACGTTGTGCCTCCCATCTTATGCACCTCTAACCATTTAAACTGGGCATCGATTAATAGAAGGAACATGGATCCTTGAAAAGGGCCGGCGAAATCCGCATGCTAGCACGCCCAAGGCCGCCCTGGCCATTCCTAGTGATGTAGGGGCATGGCCGGCGGAAGCTTCTGATGCTCCTGGCAAATGGAGCAGTTTTGGGCCACCTTCTCAATGTTGGTGTCGAGGCCTGGCCACCAGACATAACTCCAGGCCAACATTTTCATTTTGGTCACACCCGGATGCCCATTGTGCAAGTCCCTTAGTATCAGCTCCTGTCCTTTTTCCAGGACAATCACACACGTCCCCCACAAGAGGATACCATCTTCCATGTGAAATTCTGACAGCTTGGAGGAAAATGCCCACCTAGGAGCTGTCTATGCTGCCCACCATACAGGACCATGTGCTGAACTTTGACAGGACTGGCTCCGTCTGGGTCCACTCACGGATCTGTGATGCCGTGACAGGCAAGGTGTCCATAAAATTTAGGGTTGGAACCACCTCACCGGTTGTGGGGGTCGACATGGGGCCGGTCGATAAAGGCAATCGGCTCAGTGCGTCGGCATTCGCTATCTGGGTTCCTGGTTTGTGCTCCAGAGAATACTTGTAGGCAGCGAGCAACAAAGCCCAGCGCTGGATCCGTACGGAGGCAATGGGCAGTATTGGCTTATCCTCTCTGAAAAGTCCCAGCAGAGGCTTATGATCAGTCACGATAGTGAAGTGGCGGCCATACACATACTGGTGGAAGCGTTTCACCGTAAAGACCACCGACAGGCCCTCCTTCTTGATCTGCGCGTACTTCTTTTCCGCTGCAGTCAATGTGCGGGAGGCGAAAGTTATCGGCCGCTCGGCCCCGTGCTCCATCTTGTGGGGCAGGATGGCCCCAATACCATACGGGGATGCATCACACATGATGAGCAAAGGCTTTCCAGGATCATAGTGGGTTAGTAACCCAGACGACAACAATTGTTGTTTTACCTGCCAAAAGCAGTTTCCTGCAGCTGACCCAAATCCCAGGTGTGATTCTTCTTTAGCAGAAGGTGCAACGGGGTCAGCGTAGTTGCCAGATTGGGGAGGAACTTCCTGTAATAGTTTACGAGGCCGAGCAAAGAACGAAGATGCGAAGTGTCAGTCGGGGCGGGGGCCTGTTGAATTAGAACATATAACATACAGTGCAGAAAGAGGCCATTCGGCCCATCGAGTCTGCACAGACCCACTTAAGCCCTCACTTGCACCCTTTCCCCGTAAGCCAATAACCCCTCCTAACCTTTTTGGTCACTAAGGGTAATTTATCATGGCCAATCCACCTGACCTGCACATCTTTGGACTGTGGGAGGAAACCGGAGCACCCGGGGGAAACCTACGCAGACACGGGGAGGATGTGCCGACTCCGCACAGACAGTAACCCAGCGGAGAATCGAGCCTGGGACCCTGGCGCTGTGAAGCCACAGTGCTGACCACTGTGCTACTTTGCTGCAGAGAATTGCGTGCACCTGCTCTGCGACGTGATGCAAACCTTCGCGGTCCACCCGATAACCCAGGTAGACTACTTTCTTCGCCTGAAAGATGCACTTTGTACGACGTAAATGGAATCCAACCTCTGAAAAGCGTCTAAGGACAACCTCCAAATTTTCCAAATGTTCCTGCTCCGACGTCTCTGTAGTCAAAACGTCATCTAAGTAGACAGCGACATGCGGTAAACCTCTCAAAATGCCCTCCATGACGCGTTAAAAAATAACGCAGGCAGAGGATACTTCAAAGGGCAAACGTGTATATTCATACAGGTCCCCAGTGTGTATTAATAGTTACATATGGCTGGGAGACAGGGTTCAGCTCCAACTATAGGTACGCGTGACTCATATCTAATTTTGTGAACGAGAGTCCTCCTGCAAGCTTCGCGTAGAGATCTTTTATGCGAGGCATTGGGTATCGGTCTAGTCGGGAAGCCGTATTCATGGTAACTTTATAGTCGCCACACAAGCGAACTGTGGCATCTGGCTCTGGCTTCATTACAGGTACAATTGGCGCTGCGAAGAGGATAGGCCTGATAATACCCAAGGACTCCAAAACGAGGGAGCTCCCCTTCTATCTTCTCGAGCAAGGCGTAAAGCACCGGGCACGTCTGGAAATAGCGCGGAATGGCTCCTGGTTCGACTTGGATACTTATTTTCCCCAAACTGGGCTGGAATACATCTGGGTACCGTCCAAGTACCTCCGTCAACCCTCCAGAAACTGTTTGGGGGATGTGCTGCCACTGCAGCCGCAAATGGCGCAACCAGTCCCGACCCAACAGGCTGGGCCCGTGGCCGCGCACCACGATAAGAGGGAAACGTCCTTCCTGGCGTCCATAAACAACAGGGGTCATCGTAGTTCCTGCAATGTCCAATGGTTCCCCCGTGTAGGTGGCCAACCTGGCCTGTGTGTCGGTTAATGTAAGGGTCTGTATACCCTGCTTGATGCGGTCGAATGTCCTCTGGCCGATCACGGAGACCGCTGCGCCAGTGTCCAACTCCATCTCAAGCGGATGACCATTGACCCGTACTGTCACTTTAATGGGGGCCACAGAATGCAGCTGCAGGCAGTAGTCCTCCGTCTCCACGTCCTCGGGAGTAGTCGCCGCAGGTTCATTCAAATGGAAGGTACGGCCCCTGAGCTGGCCCAGTTTCTGTAATGCTGGACGATCGTGGACGGGGTTGGGTCAAAATGTTGCCCCACTAAGGTCACAAGTTCATCAAACGTTTTGGTGTCCGGCACAGCTGGGTACGTAAGGCTCCTAATCATCCCAAACGTATGCGGGCCGCAGGCGGTGAGCAAAGTGACCACCTGGCGCTCATTTTCGGAGATGTTGTTTGCCCGGAAATAGTAACGCATCCTTTGTGCGTACTGGTTCCAGCTTTCCAGCGCAGCATCACAAACATCCAAACGTCCATACAGAGGCATGGTGTAATAGAAAACAACTTCCAACCTGTATCCAACAAAAATCCAGGGAGGTGGCTTCAGCAGTGTAGACAGCTATTCGCTTTAACCCTCGTCGCCAATTTTGTGAGGGCCACGAAGAATCCAGCACGAGTTGTAGAATAGAAAGAAATAACATTTATTAACAATAACACATATATATACACAACAGCAACAATAACTCCCTTGCTGCTCACTCCTCTCTTGCTGGTTCCATATTGACCAACTCTATTTATGCAGGGAGCCTGCTAATGATTTCTACCCCCCCACCTCCTCATTGGGGAAGCTCATGCTCCCGAAGGATTGTGCAATTGCCATTAGTCCCCAGCAAGTGGTAAGTAGGCAGATCCTAACAGACACGAAATTGCAATTCTCCATCACCTCGACAGCGGCTTCAATGCATACCGGAACGCAAGTACAGTAAACACAGTTTGCAGATCATGAGTGGGCCTGACCCGGTATTCTCCGTGGCGTCCATGATTCTCTGCCTAAGATCGTTCGAATTCTCCACTGCGGGGTTCACTTGTACTTTTAAAAATCATGAAACCGGTGTGGTGGCTGATGAAGGAGAGAGAGAGGAGGTACGACACAGAGAGGAGCAACTGGGGGCTGTCAGGCTGGACACTGGCTGGGTTGCTGGGATGGTGGGGGGGGGCTCTGCCAGGGCCACGGGGAGGGGAGTGATGGACGCACAGGCTGAGTGGCCGGGGTGACCCTCTCATGGGACTGAGACAGTGCCCAGAAATGGATCACCATTCCCGTGGCCATCTTGCTGTGCACATACTGACCACCCACCTTGGCCCCTGGTTCTGCCAGTGACATTGGCCATATGGACGCTCCCACCACATACCGGCGGTCCACCTAGGGCAACACCCACAGTAGCACTTACAGGGGCCGTGGTGCATACACATGGTGAGGGCAATGCCAGCCGATGGTACCCTTGGCTTCAGGGATAGGTTCCAGGGCCAGAGGCCCCCACTATGCCAGCCACTGAAGGGACCAGTGATGCGGGGATGGGGACGGTGGGGGAACATTCAGGGCAGGGCCCGCAGTGCCAACTGGGGCCACCAAGTAGCCCGTTGGACCTGGTTGGGCACGGAGGTTTGCACCATGTTAACATGTTGGCCTTTCACCCCCTTCAGCCAATGGATATTATAATTCAACTAGCAATGGTGGGCTTCCTGCTAGCCACTGCGGCTGGACAAGATGGAGTTGCTTGAGGAGGAAGTTGCAGCAGCAGAGCATGCACCAGCGCAGCGTGCAGCAGTGGAGCATGCAGCAGTGGAGCGTGCAGCAGTGGAGCGTGAGGCAGTGGAGCGTGCAGCAGCGCAGCGTGCAGCAGTGGAGCGTGCAGCAGCGCAGCGTGCAGCAGCGGAGTGTGGAGTAGTGGAGCGTGCAGCAGCGCAGCGTGCAGCAGCGGAGTGTGGAGCAGTGGAGCGTGCAGCAGCGGAGTGTGGAGCAGCGGAGTGTGGAGCAGCGGAGCGTGCAGCAGCGGAGTGTGGAGCAGCGGAGCGTGCAGCAGCGGAGTGTGGAGCAGCGGAGCGTGCAGCAGCGGAGTGTGCAGCAGTGGAGCGTGCAGCAGTGGAGCGTGCAGCAGTGGAGCGTGCAGCAGTGGAGCGTGCAGCAGCGGAGTGTGGAGCAGCGGAGCGTGCAGCAGCGGAGTGTGGAGCAGCAGAGTGTGCAGCACAGGGATAACTGGCAGCCGCCCAGATTGGGGAGCCGGCTGCCCAACAGGCCGAGGAGGAGGAGGTTCCAAGGAGACGCCGCATGATGCATCGCGAGTAATAACATCTTGTCGTTCGAGGACCTGCCGGACCAGCAATGCCGACGAAGACTCCGGCTAAGTAGAGTGACTGTGCGATATCTGCCAGATAATGGCATACCTGGCACCGCAGGGGTATGGGGAGGACACTCGCTCCCGGTGGCCGTCAAGGTGACGGCTGCCTTGAATGTTTATGGGATGGGGTGCTGTGACTCCTGCCCTGCAACAAGTGTCTCCATTGGCGCTCGTCTCCTGGGGTGACCGGGCTGGATGGGTCCACTTGCTGCTCGGCTGTCTCAGGTGGCGTGGTGCCACCCTGTTCTGCCCGCTGCCCACCAGATGCACCAGGGACAGGAGGGGGAGGCAGGGGTCCGATGTGGTGCGGTGTTCCTGCACCTCTCGTGAGGGAGTCGCCGGCATGGGCCCCAGCACCTCCTCCTCCCTCAGGGTGCCCAATGCCCCCTCTGACAGACTGGATCTGTGAACAGTACAAGATGTTTCAAACACCAGACACTGAAAAAAAAAGGAAAATTTTTGCATGCATTGAACTTGACCCATTTAAAATTAATGTATTGGTAAATAGCTTATAAGAGCATGTCAACGATTTAACAATCATTTTGAAAAAGAAGAAGGTGTGATGATATGTGAACGATCATCTATGTATGTAATATAATAACCAAACCGTATGTAAACATTAGTGCCTGTATGTATAGGTTAATATACATATATACATATATATGTATAGGTGACGACAGGAGAACGTCACTGGAAGATGGCCACAAGGTGAGTCAGGATGCATTCTAGCATCCAACCACAGGTGGCATGGCGACAGGAGAACTGCGCTGGAAGACACCCACATGGTGAGACAGGATGCATTCTAGCATCCGACCACATGTGGCGTGGGGACAGGAGAACGCCACTGGAAGGCACACATATGGAGACACAACCTGGACAGAAGGCACAGACTGCAGTCACAGATCGAGCAGCTCCTGAGTCAACAGAAATTTATAATAGTTAATCGTAACAGCCTCCCCGAACAGGCGCCGGAATGTGGCGACTCGGGTCTTTTCACAGTAACTTCATTGAAGCCTACTCGTGACAAGAAGCGATTTTCATTTCATTTCATAGTTGTTTGCATTTAGTCGTCGTGTCCACCTGTAATTTAAGTAGACGTCATAGAAACCTTTTAGTGTTTAAATTAATTAATAAACAGTTTTGTTCATTTACAAAGCCGTATGTTCTCTGATCACTTGAACTACAAAGACCTCGCTATCCGTGCGTACAGAGAACATTACAAATTCTAACTAAACTACAATCTATACTATCCTAACACTTGTCTCGTGCACACTATCTTAAATTGAGCTCTGCTCTGCTCCTTGTCTTACTAATCTACTCTTGTCTTCTCTACACTCTCTCTCCACGAAGCCTGAGAGACATTCCTTTTTATAGGTCTGCTCCCCAGCTCCATCTAGTAGCTGATTATGATATTACATTAACCCTTTATGTACTAGACATTCTACATAATGTCACAGTGACCGCAGTGGAGAGCCTGGTGCACGATGTCAGCACCATGAGTGAGGGTGTCCAAAGAGTTGGACAGTTGGTTACAGCCATGTCTGAGGGCCCTGGCAGACTGTCCGATTTACTGGGGGTTGTGACCCAGTATCAGGTTGAATTGATGAGGCGCTGCGGAACTTGTCCCAGTCACAGGTGGGCATTGCCGAGGTGCTGCACAGCATGGCCCAGTCACTGAGTAGCATCGCTGAGGGTGTGGACACGATGGTGCAGACCATGGGTAACTGCCAGGGCTGGCAAAGCCAGACAATGCAGGGGCAGCCGCCTGAATCAGCTGCCCCTCCATTCCGGGGTGAACCCCAGGGCCCTATAGGCACCGAGCGGGAGGAGAGCACTGAGTACCAACCCGGATCTGTCCCATGGAGTGGGGATGCTGGCCACCTGCCCCTCTGAGTTCAACCCCGCTGATGAGGCCGCGTCACAAGGTCAACACACGGGACAAGGTGGCACCGGGGGAGGGAGTGGTGGGGAGAGTGGGGTGGGGCGGCACCATCAGGTGAGTGGGTAATTGTATGACACAATAAAAACCCTTGAGCATAGCCAGTATGATGCCTCTGTCACTTTCGTCTACAATGCCTCCGAAACCTGGCCCATCTCTCCACCGTTCCTCGCCCTGCGCTCCCCCCTTCACCCCCCCCCCCCCCCCGGGCAGACCTTGAGCAGGTAATGGGTGTGAGCGAGCACTCAGCAGACAGGTAGGGGTCAGACTATGGCATAGATTGAGCAGCTCTGGCACTCAGCTCTCTGCAGGTTTTTATCATCCCCCTGCTCTCGACAATGACCTGGCAGTTCCTCAAATGACACGTGCTGCACGCGAGTCCTCAGGCAGCACCTCCTTTGCACCTCCTCCTCCTCAGCCTGTTGGGTGCCGGCCCATCTCTCCACCGTTCCCCGCCCTGCGCTCCCCCCTTCACCCCCCCCCACCCACCCCCCCACCCCCCCCCCCCCCCCCCCCCCCCCCCCCCCCCCTCCTCCCTCAGGGTGCCCAATGCCCCCTCTGGCAGACTGGATCTGTGAACAGTACAAGATGTTTCAAACACCGGACACTGAAAAAAAAGAACATTTTTGCATGCATTGAACTTGACCCATTTAAAATTCATGTATTGGTAAATAGCTTATACATGCATGTCAATGATTTAACAATCATTTTGAAAAAGAAGAAGATGTGATGATAGGTGAACGATCATCTATGTATATAATATAATAACCAAACCGTATGTAAACATTAGTGCCTGTATGTATAGGTTAATATACATATATACATATATTTATAGGTGACGACAGGAGAACGTCACTGGAAGACGGCCACAAGGTGAGTCAGGATGCATTCTAGCATCCAACCACAGGTGGTGTGGCAACAGGAGAACATCACTGGAAGACACACACATGGTGAGTCAGGATGCATGTGCTGCACGCGATCATGTGCTGCACGCGAGTCCTCAGGCAGCACCTCCTTTGCACCTCCTCCTCCTCAGCCTGTTGGGTGCCGGCTCTCCATCCTGGATGGCTGCTGGCTGCTCCTCTGGGGCACGCTCTGCTGCTGCAGCTTCCTCTCCCTCGAGCAGCTCCAGCTCGTACAGCCGCAGCTCATCCCCCAGGGCTGCTGCGACTAGGAGGAAGGCCACCATTGCTGGTCAAACTCCAATATCCACTGTCTACAGGGGGTGAAAGGCCGACATGTTAGCATGGTGCATATCCCCATGCCCAGCATGATCCAATGGGCTACATGGCTGCCACGGTTGGGAATGCGGACACTGCCCCCATCTCACCCCCCTTCCTCGTTCCTCTGGCCCCGTCGATGCCTAGCACTGTGGCGACTCTGGCCTTGGTGCCTGTCACTGGTATCAGGTGTGCCGCGGCATTCTTTAGGGCTACTGTGGGCGTTGCCATTGAGTGGGTCACATGATGCCCCATTGGCGGCTGGAGGAGAGATGGTGGTATGACGGAGGGTGGGGTGTGGTGGTGGGTGGGGGGGGGGGGGCACACCTATATGGCTGGAATCACTCTTCAGAACCAGGGGCCAGATTGGGTGGTCAGTGGGGTGTGCAGAAAGGTGGCTGCCTTGCAGGCCGCAGCACTGGCGGTGTGTGTCTGGTTATCACCCCAGTCCCGTGGAGGGTCACCCTGGCCACAAGGCCCATTCTCATGCCACTCACCCCCCCCCCCCCCCCCACCCCCCCCCCCGCCCCCCACCCCCTCACACGGCCCTGGCAGGGCCCGATTCCACCCCAGCCAGCCCGGCCAGGCAGCCCGCAGTCGCGCCTCCCAGCGTCCAACCTCCTCTCTCTCCCTCACCGGCCCATGATTTTTAAAAGCACAAGTGAACCTCGCCGTCGGGAATTCGGGCCATCAGAGGTGGAGAATTGTGGAGCCTCCAGCGAATACTGGGTCGGGCCCGCTAATGATATGCAAATGGTTTTTACTGTATGTGCGTTCAAGAACGCTTTGATGCCGCTGTCGAGTGACGCAGAATTGCGGTTTGGCGTGAAACCGTCACCCACTGCGATTTCGGCATCGGAACCAATTCTCCACCCAATTACGTTTCCCAATTTCACCGTTGCCCGATGGAGAAACCCACCCAGGATATTTTAAAGTGGGCTGCATTCCAGAAAATCTATTTATCAGGTGGAAGGAGAAATCTGCGAAAGAACCCTCCATTCAAGAAATTCAAAGCTTGGCCAACTAGGACACTTTCCTCAGAGAAATAAGGATACCTGACCGAGGTCAGTCTCGACGCAGCAGCTGGTGTCTCAGTGTTATCTTAACTCCAACTCAATCTATAGGTTTGCAGATGATATGACTGTGGTGGGCCATATCTCAAACAACGATGAATCAGACTACAGGAGGGAGATAAATCACTTGGTTACATGGTGTACCGAAAATAACCTCTCTCTAAATGTCGGAAAGACCAAGGAACTGATCATCGACTTCAGGAAGCGTAGCACAACACACACCCCCGTCTGCATCAATGGCTCCGAACTGGAGATGGTCAATAGCTTTATGTTCCTGGTGGTCACCATCACCAACAATCTGTCCTGGTCCACTCACGTTGATGCAACAGTCAAGAAAGCCCAACAACGTCTCTACTTCCTATGGAAGCTTAAGAAATTTGGCATACCTGCATGGACTCTCACAAACTTCTACAGATGTGCGATAGAGAGCATCCTGTCCGGCTGCATCACACCCTGGTATGGGAACTGCTTGGTCCCAGATCGCAAGAAACTGCAGAGTGTGGTGAACTCAGCCCAGCACATCACACAAACTTGCCACCCCCACATTGATTCTGTCTACACCTCCTGCTGCCTCAGGGAGGCAGATACCATTATCAGAGACCCCTCCCGCCCAGGTATTGACTTCTTCTAGACCCTTCTATCAGGCAGAAGGTACAGAAGTCTGAAGACTCGCACATCCAGACATAGGAACAGCTTCTTTCCCACAGCTACAAGACTCCTCAACGACTCTCCCTCAGACTGATCTATTCCCTGTAAGAACACTATTCACGATGCCCTATGCTGCTCTTGCCCATGTATTTTCTTTGTTTGGCCCCTTGTACCGCACTGTAACCAAACAGTGTTTGTCGATGTACCATTTGTCTATGTTCTCTGTTGATTATTCTTTTTGTCTACTATGTACATACTGTGTAAGTTCCCTCGGCTGCAGAAAAATGCTTTTCACTGTACTTCGGCACAAGTGACATAAATCAAATCAATCAATCAATCAATCTGACAGAGTTCTATGACTGAATAAAGTGACTTGATAATTGTCCTCTGGTCAACTCCAAGGACCACAGGAGGACAGACATTTCATTTCTCTCTAGGGAGAGGCGAGAAGAAGAGGGGAGGCCAGAAGAAGTGGGAACAGGATGCACCTAGAATGGTGGGTGCCACTTGCAAGATCATATTCTGGACCATAAGATGCTCTATCAAAGAAGAGTGCAAGAGAATGGAGGCACCATTTGAAGAGGTCCTGGACCTTACTGCGCTCTTTGACTCCACTGCCAATGATGGTGAAGTCTGTTGTTGTCTCCTTTGAGGAGAATTACCCTTTGTCGAAAAGGTAATAAAGTGGTGAATTTGTCTGCTTGTTCCAATAGGCCCACCGATAACAACAACAAAATATCAGCAGCCACTGCAAGCAGCCAGCATAAAGTGAACCAGTTGAATGAGACGCTGAACTCCAAATTGGATCAAACCAGAGGTTATTAATCCATTCAAATGTAAGGTGCACTCGGATCTCATCAGCAACAAGGGTGGCTTTCCCACTAGTTGCTGTCTTTCAGTAATGAGGCCGAGGCCAGATGATAGAGCTTACACCTTTGGAGAGTGTGGTGATATGCATCACTGTAAATACACAAGGGGTTAATGTAAATACACGTAGACTAGCTAGAGACTAGAGGGAGCACCAGAGACATGATACACAGACATTCAACCAATAGGCCAGTAAGATAGGACATGACCAATGGGCAGTCACAACACACACAGAGGTGACACTACCACAGGAGGGCATTACACCAACCCATATATAAAGGACACAGCACACATGGGGCAGCACGGTAGCATGGTGGTTAGCATAAATGCTTCACAGCTCCAGGGTCTCAGGTTCGATTCCCGGCTGGGTCACTGTCTGTGCGGAGTCTGCACGTCCTCCCCGTGTGTGCGTGGGTTTCCTCCGGGTGCTCCGGTTTCCTCCCACAGTCCAAAGATGTGCGGGTTAGGTGGATTGGCCATGCTAAATTGCCCGTAGTGTCCTAAAAAGTAAGGTTAAGGGGTGGGGGGTTGTTGGGTTACGGGTATAGGGTGGATACGTGGGTTTGAGTAGGGTGATCATGGCTCGGCACAACATCGAGGGCCGAAGGGCCTGTTCTGTGCTGTACTGTTCTATGTTCTATGTTCTATGATCTTCCTCTTTCCAGTGGAGACACTTAGTGAGTACACAGGGTTGATTTGAAACACATCACACCCACCACGTGGATTGTAGCAGACTGGGTAGATAATCTGAGTAGCTATAGCAGGATTAACAGGAGAGTCGAATCCAAGTAGGAGAATCGTTAACAGTTTAATAAATGTGTTAAAGCTATCTCCAAGTCTGAACCTTCCTTTGTCAGAGTGCACATCAAGGAAGCAGCTTATGCTCCGTCAAGAGCATAACAAAACAGAAAGTAGCTCATAAAAACTTTAAGTCAAGCATCAAATGGAGTTCAAATATATAAAAAATGAGCATGCGTTGGAGAAGTCTAACTACAAACAACAGCAGGATGAACTATAAACCCAGCTATTTGCAGTCACACAACACTGCCAAGCCACGGAGATGGTTTTACACATTAGAATTGGTGCAATAAAAGAAAGTGAATATATGACAGTACAGGAGTAAGTAAATGTCAGATCAAATCTAAGGAAATTTCAAAATCATTGAACACAAGAGTCTAAAGTACTGACATTAACAGCATTTTGATTAGGACTGAGAGTTGTAGTAAAATCATTGAATCACAGAATCCCTACAGTGCAGAAGGACCTGAAGCTGATGTCAAACTTTCAACCAAGTCTGCAGACCAGAGCTTTAAGCAGGAATTTCTGTTAGATCTTGGACCTGACGTTTGTTCCATTGTTAATGATAGTGCAATCCTACTTTCAATAGTTGGTCCCGAGTTATCAATGCCTGCAGTGACACAGTCTAATGCTGAAGCAAGTATGGTGGTGATGCACCAACCTATTTGAAGACCTATCCTCAGAGTGGATCCCACTCCACCAATATGTTTGTCTTCCAAGGAGATGAGAAGGGAATAAAGATGTCCTCCACATCCCCCAAATAAGCCAAGGACAACGTGGGTGATTGACGCCATTGGAGTAAGAAGCTAACAAATCCCAAGGTGAAACCACAATAACAGATCTGAAACTTTTCCCACAGTTGATCACACCATCCTCCTCCAAATTCCTGCTGCCAACAGTGCAGGACTGTCCTTGCTTGGCTTCATTTTCATCTATCCAGTCATGACCAGAGAATTATCTGCAATGGTTTCTCTTCTTGTATCCATATTTTTACCTCTGGGGCCCCCAAGGATTTATCCTTGACCCCTTTCTGTTGCTCAACCACATTCCATCTGTGGCCAAAATTATCTGAAAGCACATGAACGTCCACGTGTACACTGACAGCAACCAACTCTTCTCACCACCATCTCTCCTAACTCCCTGATCTCTCTGACTTGTCAACGCCCAGTTCTGGATGATTTTTTTCCGATCCAATAATTCCATTCAAATTCCTCAGCAACTATCTGAAGCTGCACCCGGCTGTTCCCAACATTGACTCCCTATTTGACCCAGAGCTGAGTCTCCGACCAGACATTCACACCATCACCAATATTGTCCACTTCCACCTCTGCAGCATTGGCTGTCTCTGCCTCACCTCAGTTCACCTGTGGCTGAAACCCTGAACCATGTCTTTATTACCTCGAGACATGACTATTCTATTGCTTGCCAACTTCCCATTTCCACCCTCCATAAACTTGAATTCATCCAAAGCTCTACTGCCCATAACCTAACTCGTACCAAGTCCCATTCACCTATCACTCCTGTACTGGCTTATCTACATTGGCTCCCAGTCCAACAACTCCTTGATTTAAAAATTCTCATTGTTGTTTACAAGTCCCTCCATGTCCTCACCTTTCCCTATCTTACAAGTCCCTCCATGTCCTCACCTTTCCCTATCTTTCTAACCGCCTCCAGTCCCACACACCCTCAGGGATCTTTGATATCTTGTGTATTCCTGATTTTAATCATCCTCCTCTATTGGAGCTGCTGTGCCAGCTACCTGGATCCGAAGCTATGAAAGTCCTGCCCTAAGCCTCTATACCACTTTTCCTCTCTCGTAAATTGCTCCTTAAAATATACCTGTTTTATCAAAGATTTGGTTACCGATAGTAAAATCTCCTCCGAGAGCTCAGTGTCAAATGTTGTCAGGTAATGCTCCTGTCCAAAGATATGCAGGTTAGATGGATTGGTAGGTTAGGTTAAGGGGTTAATGGGATGGGGTGGGTAGTGTGCTTGGGAAGAGTGCTCTTTCAGAGGGTCGGTGCAGACTCGATGAAGGCCTCCTTCAGCATATAGGGGTTCTATGATACAATGAAATAGGGACATAGGAACAGGAGTAGGCCATTCAACCCATCGTGCCTGCTCCACCATTGATATAATTATGGTGGATTGGACACTTCAATGTCTTTTGCACCCACTATCCCCATAACCCTTTACATTACTGTTAATTAGAAACCTATCAATCTCTAACTTAAACATATTCAGTGACTGAGCTTCCAAAGCCCTCTGGGGCACTGAATTCCAAAGGTTCACAATCCTCTGGGTAAAGAAATTTCTCCCCATCTCCGTCCTAAAGTGGCATCCCCCTCATTTTGAAATTGTGCCACCTGGTGACGTTTTAATTTGTTAAAGGCACGATATAAGACCATATAAATGTAAGTTGTTGTTGGGGCATTGGTACCAGGAATAGTTCTTTTATTTAGAGTACCGTAATTTCCGGACTATAAAGCGCACCTGATTATATGCCGCACCCACTGAATTTTTAAAAAAAAATTTATTTTGAACATAAATAAGCCGCACACGTATATAAGCCGCAGGTGCTTACCGGTACATTGAAACAAATGAGCTTTACACAGGGTTTAACGAAATACGGCTTGTAACAAAAATAAAAAATTAGCGGTAAAGAATAGCCTACCAAGAAAGTCATTGGTCACTGTGGAGCGAAATCAATCCGATTAAGCTCTTAAGATTAACATAGAATCATCAGTTTGAAACATTAAAAATAAATAAATCATGTGTAAAAAGAAGTCTTTTATTACTGATCGTAATCAAGATATCACCAACCCAGGTGATCACAGTCACTATCCTCCTCTTGTGCACTGAAACCACTGAAGTCATCTCCTTCAGTGTCAGAGTTGAATAGCCTCAGAATTGCTTCATCCGATGTTGGATTGTTTTCATTGTCGCTCTCATCACTTTCATCCGGAGGCAAATTTCCCGCTGAGCTCATGCTGCCCTCTTCAACACGCAGCAATCCAGCTTTTCGAAACCCGTTGATGATAGTGGATTTTTTAACAATGCTCCACGCTGTCAGGACCCACTGGCAGACTTAACCATAAGTTGCTCTTCGCATGCGGCCCGTTTTAGTGAAGGATTTCTCCCCACTTGTCATCCAAGCCTCCCACTGAACACGAAGCGCCACCTTAAATGCACGATTTAAACTGATGTCGAGTGGCTGTAAATACTTTGTTGTGCCCCCAGGAATCACAGCTTGAATTGAGTTTGTCCTCCTGATGGCTTCTTTCACAGAATCTGTTATGTGGGCCCTCATGCTGTCCAAAACGAGCAATGCCTTGTTCCTGTGAAAGAATCCTCCCGGTCGCTTGCCGTAGCACTCCGTATGCCATTCATGCATTAGGCTTTCCGTCATCCATCCTTTCTTGTTGACTTTCACAACAATTCCTGTAGGGAATTTTTCTTTTGGTATCGTCGTGCGTTTAAAAATCACCATCGGTGGAAGCTTTTCTCCCGATGCCGTGCAACTCAGAACACAGGTGAAGTGCGTTTTTTCATGCCCAGTTGTTTTCAGCATGACGGATGATTCACCTTTCCTGTTGACAGTCCGAGTGAGAGGCAGGTCAAATGTCAGAGGAACCTCATCCATATTATGATATTGTGCGGGCCAATGGAATGCTCCGCTATCTTTGCATCAATGAATTTGCGGAAGTTTGAAATTTTTTCCTCGTAGTCGGGAGGGAGCTGCTGACACAAACTCGTCCGTACCCTGATGGACAGGCCTTTACGTCTCATAAATCTGAGACAACACGATGGTCCACCTCTAAAATTCTCAAACTTCATTGCGGTGGCGATTGTTTTGGCTTTCAGTCGGATCTGTACAGTTGAAACACCTCGGCCGTCTGCTCTCTGCATGTTGACCCAGTCTTCGAGCTCATTTTCTAGTTCGGGCCATCTGCTTTTCTTCCCTCTGAAAGCTTTAGTTGTCTTTTTGCACTGAGTCAATTCCTCACGCTGCTGTTTCCAACGTCTTATCATCGACTCATTAAGACCAAGCTCTAGTGCAGCAGCTCTATTTCCTTTTCCAACAGCCAGATCGATCGCCTTCAACTTGAAAGCTGCATCATATGCATTTCTCCGTGTCTTTGCCATGATGAGGGTGAGGTGACAAAATGACTACCGTAATCAGAATGATGGGATGTTTGAGCGCGCTCGATTTAATCTAAACAGTAAACTAAAAAGTTACATTGTTTTACCTTAACCCGTTACGCAATTTCATTGGTTTAGTGAAAGCGGGAAAAATCCATAAATAAGCCGCGTCGTTGTATGAGCCGCGAGGTTCCAAACGTGGGAAAGAAGTAGTGGCTTATAGTCCGGAAATTACGGTACCCAATTCATTTTTTCCGACTAAGGAACAGTTTTGACATGCCTGAGATGATAGACTTTGGATTTCAACTTCTCGAGCAACACGCCAGCAGAAAGAACTAATTAAATCAATCCCAGAAGTGGCCATGGGGCATTTCAATCCATGAAAAGAAAACAAATGAAACTTTATTGCTGTTGTACTCCTTGTGTTTCGCACATTTAGGAGATAAAAATAAAATGCCTCCATTTACTACATTCGATAAAGATTGAAATCTGGTACAGGGAGGAGGAATTTCATAGTAATGGATGACTCAGATATTATACTTGCAGTTCTGTTTGGAGATAAGTAAGGCGAGAGGGAATGAAAGGCAATTAAGTCAACCAGAGAGGAATTATACGTGCTACTGAAGTACATCTAGTGATAAAGTGATTCAGTGAGTAATAGATAGCAAATCTAATTACTTACCCTGATATAAAAATCCTCAAAGCACATATTAAATCAGTAGGAAATCTGAGCAAGGTATCATGAGGGTATGTTTAATACAGGAAGACTCGTGCTCTCACATAAATGTGTATATGATTGGAAAGTGAAGTATGGTGGTGTGAAGTATACATGTAAAAGGAAAAGGTAAAGTCACCATAGTCTCAGATGACCATAGGCTGCTTTCCCCTTTGAGAGGGAGAACTGACTGGTGGGGATTTAACCTGAGGATCACCACACCTCAGGTGAGGCCTGCATCAATAACTTCAGCCAATCCAGGAATTGAATGGAAACAATGCTGTTGGCTTCACTCTGCATCACAAACCAGCTGTCCAGTCAACTGAGCTAAACCGGCTTCCACCAGCCAATGAAAGAGGAAATGTGGCAAGTTCCTCTCCAGCTCCCTCAGGGGGTCAAAAGCAATCCAGGAGACAAGAACCATGGCAAATGTTCTGAAGAAAATCCGGGCTGGCACTCCACCAGTGCTCGACTGACCTCTTTCAGATGAGATGCTAATCCGAGGCCCTGTCTGCTCCCTCGGGTGAACCCATCGCACAATTTTGAAGAAGAGCCAGGGAGTTATCAACAGTGTCCGGACGATTATCTCTCCCTCAAGTCAACATCACAACAAAACAGTTTACCTGACCATCATCTCATTGCTGTTGTGGGAACTGCTGTGCACAGATTGGCTGTCATGTTTCCTACATTGCAAAGTGACAACACTTTGAAAACACTTAATTGACTATATGCACTTTGGGACATCCTGAAGTCATGAATGGCATTACATAAATGAAAGACTATGGACAAAGTGCTGGAAAATGGGATTAAAATGGATAGGTGTTTGATGGCTGATGCAGACACGATGGGCCGAAGGACCTCTTTCCATGCTGTAAGTTTTGATGACTCTCTAAAAGGCATTTTTAAATGGCCAAATAAGCTAATGAGGATGATATTCAATCGAAGTTTGATAGTCAATTAGCTCTACCATTGCTCTGTCTACTGAGGCAGCAGGTATTGAAGTTAACATGGAAGACGGCCCATGAGACCTATTGTCAGCACAGATCCATCTCTCAGAGGAAAAGTAATGAGAAGCTCTTTGTCCCATCCCTAAAGGCATTGATGCAAAGCTTCACAATAGCTACTCTGCCTTTTTTTGGAACAGGGCGTAGGCAATGCCAAAATGCTCCTCCACTATTGCCAGCTGCTCCTGCTCACTCACACTGTCCAACAAACAGAGTGCCCTCCCCTTCAAGTCAATCTCAGAAAGGACTCATTTACACTCTTATACACAATTTGATGGCAATGGGCACGAAGGGTGTGTGCAATGCATTCTGGGGCATGCTTAGCTCTCTCCAAGAGGCTTATTTGTTGGTATGGCCAGAAGGCTGGCTGCAAAAAAGAAACAAAAATAAGGGTTACAGATCATTACTTCAACTGGCAAAAGTTGAGAACTGGTGTTCCACAAGGATCAGTGTTGGAACCACTCTACCGCTTACATAAATGGTTTGGACTTGGGAATCGAAGGCACAATTTCAAAATTAGTGGAACGTGCCAAATTGAGAAGTATAGTTAATGCAGAGCAGGGCTGTGAACAAAATAAAGGAAAGCTTGACAAATTGTATATCATTGCCAAAGTATTCAATATGGGTAAGTATGAGGTAATGTACTTTGGTAAGAAAATAAGTGTTTGAATGGAGTTGAGGAACAGAGGGATCTGCGGGTACAGATACACAAATCATTAAAAGTAGAAATACAGGTTAATATGGCCACTGGGGTTTATTTCTGGAAGAATAAAAGTGAAAAGTGGGGGAATTATGTTAAGCCTGTGGAGAGCATTGGTTAGACAACACTTGGCGCGCTATAAACAGTTTTTCTATGAAAACGGATGGAGATTGCAGTGACTTGATGGTTCTGGTAATGGTGGGTCGATGCATCACCAAAATCTGACCACCAACCCATCAATGTCACGTGGACAATGGTGGTGCCCTAAAGTACCCACATTAAACAATGTCACGGGCTCCGGAATCCACAGTGGCAGCTGATATTCTCCCAGTAACCTGTGGTAGAATCCAAGAGTGAATCAGCATCAATGGCAGAGCTGCAACAGCAATCAAATGGAAGAAAAACAACCAAGCCAGTGACACTGATGGTATTCCAGCTGACGTCTTCAAAGTTGCTGCACCATTGCTCACCTCAACATTCCATGCACTCACCCTTTGGATTTGGGAGGAAAAGGAACCCACCCCCCCACCCCCCCCACCCCGTCTTCACCATCCAGCTTCAGGAATGCAATAATTATAACTGTATTCAAGAACGGACATAAATCAACCGGCGGAAACCTGTCCATAGCAGGGAAAATCCTGACATGCATTCTTCTGAATCACCTACTTCTGAAAGAAGCCTCCCAGAGGGACAGTGTGGCTTTAGACCTTCCTGGGGAACCTCCAACATGGGCGGGATTTTTATGGCCGTTCCCGACATTGGGATATCCTGGTCCTGCCAATTGCAACGCCTTCCTGCCATCACCGCGAGTTCCCCAGCGTCGAAGGTTGCAAACAATGGGGAACGCTGCTTACAGTGGCGGGAAGATTCTAGCCAACCAATGGCGAGCTGCCTCCGCAGCTGCAGAACACAATGCCGGGCAGGGGGGAGGAGGTGGCAAATCCCACCCACAGTCTTTGTTGTTGGAAAAATCCAAGGAAAATATTGAGAACATTATTCTGATCTCTTCATTGTAGTTATTAACGTTTTCAATTACATTTTGAATCAGTAAATCACAAGATTCTGTGTTTTGTGCACCAAAGGTTTGGATGTCCAAGAAACTTCAATACAAGTGTACAACTGCTTCATGAGGATGTGGTTGCAGCTGTCTTGAGAGAGAGATCTAAAATAGATCCCATCAAAATGCGGACTAGTATTAATCAAGGCTGTGTGATACTATTTACAATCTACCTGACAGTGGTTATTCACCTCATGAAAGATCAACTGATCTTTGGTATTAAATACAGCCTAGGTGACAAAATTAAACTAACCAACCACCATACATATACACGATTTACGGTTTGCGGGTGGCTAAGTGTTGTTGGCTACGCTGCAGCAGTTTTGAAGCCACTCTCATTCTCTTTAATACCGCACGGCAAGAAACCCAGCCTGTCCTTGAATGATGCCAAAACAAAGTTCATATATCAACCCACACCTGGTCAGCCAACTGTCTCACCTCCCAAACATGTTGAAGGAGAGACTACTGAAATATGTTGAGCACTTTGCATACCTTGCCTGCTACCAAGGCCTCTATTGTTGAGGGGATTCAACACTGGATTAGTTGTGCCAGCACAACCTTTGACAAATGTTGGGGTCTGTTCCAGTATCCTAACTAATGTTGGATCTGGTCTAATATCCTAACTAATGTTGGGGTCTATTCCAGTATCATATAGAACAGTACAGCACAGAACAGGCCCTTCGGCCCTCAATGTTGTGCCGAGCCATGATCACCCCACTCAAACCCACGTATCCACCCTATACCCATAACCCAACAACCCCCCCCTTAACCTTACTTTTTTATTAGGACACTACGGGCAATTTATCATGGCCAATCCACCTATCCCGCACATCTTTGGACTGTGGGAGGAAACCGGAGCACCCGGAGGAAACCCACGCACACAGGGGGAGGACGTGCAGACTCCACACAGACAGTGACCCAGCCGGGAATCGAACCTGGGACCCTGGAGCTGTGAAGCATTTATGCTAACCACCATGCTACCCTGCTGCCCCGAATCCTAACTAATGTTGGGGTCTGTTCCAGTATCCTAACTAATGTTGGGGTCTGGTCTCGTATCCTAACTAATGTTGGATCTGGTCTCGTATCCTAACTAATGTTGGGGTCTGTTCCAGTATCATAACTAATGTTGGGGTCTGTTCCAGTATCATAACTAATGTTGGGGTCTGTTCCAGTATCCTAACTAATGTTGGGGTCTATTCCAGTATCCTAACTAATGTTGGGGTCTGTTCCAGTATCATAACTAATGTTGGGGTCTGGTCTCGTATCCTAACTAATGTTGGAGTAATTTCCAGTATCATAACTAATGTTGGGGTCTGTTCCAGTATCATAACTAATGTTGTGGTTTGGTCCCGTATCCTAACTAATGTTGGGGTCTGGTCTGGAATCTTAACTAATGTTGGGGTCTGTTCCAGTATCCTAACTAATGTTGGGGTCTGTTCCAGTATCATAACTAATGTTGGGGTCTGGTCCGGTTTCTTAAGTAATGTTGGGGTCTGGTCCCGTATCCTAACTAATGTTGGGGTCTGGTCTCGTATCATAAACTATGTTGGGTCTATTCCAGTATCCTAACTAATGTTGGGGTCTGTTCCAGTATCCTAACTAATGTTGGGGTCTGGTCTCGTATCCTAACTAATGTTGGGTCTATTCCAGTAATCATAACTAATGTTGGGGTCTGGTCTTGTATCCTAACTAATGTTGGGTCTATTCCTGTATCATAACTAATGTTGGGGTCTGTTCCAGTACCATAACTAATGTTGGGGTCTGTTTCAGTATCCTAACTAATGCTGGGTCTGTTTCCAGTATCATAACTAATGTTGGGGTCTATTCCAGTATCATAACTAATGTTGGGGTCTGTTCCAGTATCCTAACTAATGTTGGGTCTGTTCCAGTATCCTAACTAATGTTGGGGTCTGTTCCTGTATCCTAACTAATGTTGGGGTCTGTTCCAGTATCATAACTAATGTTGGGGTCTGTTCCAGTATCATAACTAATGTTGGGGTCTGGTCTGGAATCTTAACTAATGTTGGGGTCTGTTCCAGTATCCTAACTAATGTTGGGGTCTGTTCCAGTATCATAACTAATGTTGGGGTCTGTTCCAGTATCATAACTAATGTTGGGGTCTGTTCCAGTATCATACTAATGTTGGGGTATGTTCCAGTATCATAACTAATGTTGGGTCTATTCTAGTATCCTAACTAATGTTGGGGTCTGTTACAGTATCATAACTAATGTTGGGGTCTTGTCTCGTATCCTAACTAATGTTGGGGTCTATTCCAGTATCATAACTAATGTTGGGGTCTGTTCCAGTATCATAACTAATGTTGGGGTCTATTCCAGTATCATAACTATATGTGGGGTCTGGTCTCGTATCCTAACTAATGTTGGGGTCTGTTCCAGTATCGTAACTAATGTTGGGGTCGGTCTCGTATCCTAACTAATGTTGGGGTCTATTCCAGTATCCTAACTAATGTTGGGGTCTATTCCAGTATCCTAACTAATGTTGGGGTCTGTACCAGTATCATAACTAATGTTGGGGTCTGTTCCAGTATCATAACTAATAGAACATAGAACAGTACAGCACAGAACAGGCCCTTCGGCCCTCGATGTTGTGCCGAGCAATGATCTCCCTACTCAAACCCACGTATCCACCCTATACCCGTAACCCAACAATCCCCCCATTAACCTTACACTACGGGCAATTGAGCATGGCCAATCCACCTAACCCGCACATCTTTGGACTGTGGGAGGAAACCGGAGCACCCGGAGGAAACCCACGCACACACGGGGAGGACGTGTAGACTCCACACAGACAGTGACCCAGCCGGGAATCGAACCTGGGACCCTGGAGCTGTGAAGCATTTATGCTAACCACCATGCTACCGTGCTGCCCCTAATGTTGGGGTCTGGTCTCGTATCCTAACTAATGTTGGGTCTGTTCCAGTATCATACTAATATTGGGTCTGTTCCAGTAGCCTAACTAATGTTGGGGTCTGGTCTCGTATCCTAACTAAGTTGGTCTATTCCAGTATCCTAACTAATGTTGGGGTCTGTTCCAGTATCATAACTAATGTTGGGGTCCGTTCCAGTATCATACTATGTTGGGGTCTGTTCCAGTAGCATAACTAATGTTGGGGGTCTGTTTCCAGTATCATAATTAATGCTGGGGTCTGTTCAGTATCCTAACTAATGTTGGATCTGGTCCGGTATCCTAACTCATGTTGGGGTCTATTCCAGTATCCTAACGAATGTTGGGGTCTGTTCCAGTATCCTAACTAATGTTGGGGTCTGGTCCGGTATTCTAACTAATGTTAGGGTCTGGTCCGGTTTCTTAAGTATGTTGGGTGTCTGTTCCAGTATCATAACTAATGTTGGGGTCTGGTCCGGTATTCTAACTAATGTTGGGTCTGGTCCGTATTCTAAACTAATGTTAGGGTCTGGTCCGGTTTTTCTTAAGTAATTTGGGGTCTGTTCCAGTATCATAACTAATGTTGGGGTCTGGTCCGGTTTCTTAAGTAATGTTGGGGTCTGGTCCCGTATCCGAACTAATGTTGGGGTCGAGTCCGGCATCCTAACTAATATTGGGGTCAGGTCTGGTTTCCTAACTAATGTTGGGTTCTGGTCCAGTTTATTAAGTAATGTTGGAGAATAGTCCAGTATTCTAACTAATTTTGGAGTCTGGTCTGGTCTCTTAACTAATGTTGGGTTCTGGTCCAGTATCTTAATTAATGTTGGGTTCTGGTCCAGTATCTTAATTAATGTTGGGTTCTGGTCCGGTTTCTTAACTAATGTTGAGGTTTTGCTGCCAATTGGTCAAAATGGTGTCAACTTGTCCATCAAGCTACATCGTGGTTCGAGTCACAACGCCTTTAACAATGAGGCGACAGAGAAGGAAAGATAAGGAAGCAAATCCTTATCTGGATTCCACCACCCCGTGGGATGTTCTGTCTCATGTGTGGTGATATGCATCACTGTAAATACACAAGGGGTTAATGTAAATACACTACAACTAAGTAAACACTAGCGGGGGCACCAGAGACGTCATGACATGCAGACATACAGCTAATGAACACATGAATAGGACACGACCAATGAGCAGTCAAGACACCCAGAGGTCACACTGCCACAAGGGGGCATTACACAACCCATATATAAGGACAGGGCACACATGCTCTGATTCTTTTCACAGTTGACACTTAGAGAGTAGGACAGGGGCAGATCAGAAGTATCACACCCACCACGTGGCTTAGAGCAGACTGGTTAGTTAGACTGAGTTACTATAGGAAGATTAGCAGGAGAGTCGAACTCATGGAGAACTGTGCTAATGGTTCAATAAATCACATTGAACTTACTTCAAAGTCTGGAGTATCTTTTAGTCAAAGCTGCATCGAGTTGCAGCCTGTGTTATCCAGAGTACATAACACAACATCATGTACTCAAGACCTATGGGTCAAGAATCGGTTCGGTCACTTGAAGACCCATGGCAACCCTGAGTCGACATCATCCTCAATGGTGGGACAGTTGACCACTGTGAATACTTAAGCTCTTCAAATTAGCAAAGGACAATTTACTGAAGAAGATGCATAAAAAAGAAATACCAGAATAATACCGGAACCAGGAGACGAGACAGGGGGTCATAAGTAAAGGCCAATCACCAACAAATTCAATATGGAATTTTTTACCCAGGAATTCTCATCTCAGGTAGTTGAGGTGATTAGCATAGATGCATTTAAGAGGAAGTTAAATACACATGAAAAAGGGACAGGAGGGTGTGTAAATGAAGTGAGATGAAGAGGGGTCAGAGAAGGCTTGTGTGGAGTATAAACAATACGAGTGACCAGTTCGGCTAAATCACCTGCGCTGTTCTGTAAATACTTTATGACACATGATAGTATATAAACAATGGTGATGACCGGGTGTCCACAATCACCATTTTATCTTCAACCTGCTGAAAGTTGTAGGTTTTGCAGCTAAAGTTTATTACATTATAATTTGACAATCATGAACAAGATGTGTGAGTGTGGAATTCATATATTCTTAGAATCAGAGCATGAGAAATTCAATGAGGGATCACATTGCGGGATTAACCTGTCTCCGTTCTGAGAGGCAGACAGCATGCAGACATCATGCTGCCTACTAAGTTAAATGCAAATAGCATGCAGCTTAATGCGAAATACTGCACTAAATGAATGGCTGCATGCCTCAGAAAGGGACCCAAGCGCATGGAGTCTAGCACTACTTAAATCTAGCCTTCAAGCAATTAGGGAGCATTCTGGCTACAGCAGATACTGGAAATTGCTAGGGGAATGTCTGACCTGTAATAAAAAGAAAATGTGATGCACAGGGAATGTTCTCTGATGGAGCAATAGAGGCCTTTGTGTAGGACATGGACAGGGGATGATAGGTCCTTTAATCAGAGTTAACCAGGAGCTCCTCCAGACAGAGAGGCAGGTAGAGGAAGCAGACAACAGTCTCTGCAATGTAGCCTTGAGGATCTGGACGTGGTGCCACAAGCAATTCACAGGGCCGGATTCTCCGTTCTCTGACTCCAAAATTAAATTCGGCGATTGGCTGGAGAATCCCCGCCAAAATCAGGGGCGGTGCCGCTTTGCAATACTCCGTCCCCTCCAAAAGGGCGTACTCTGAGTACGCCGCAAGAAGCCTGGTCGGCCGCAGGGTGCCCCCCGATGCTCCGCCCGCGATGGGCTGAGTTCCCGATGCGTGGGGCCTGTGTGCTATTTTTGTTTCGAGAACCCGACTGTGGCGGCTGGGGATTGAGTCCAGCCCCGCCACAGTCGGGGGGGGGGGGGTAGCCGATCCACCGACAGGGGGGGGGCTTTGGCAGGGGCTGGGGAACTAATGGGGGTGGTTCGGGGTGGTGGGCCGGGCCAAAGGGGGGCAGCTTTCGGCAGGCCGGGTCTTCGTGCGGGCGGCGTCATATAGCATGGCGCGGTCGCTGCACGCCGCCGCCATGTGCATGCGCAACCACGGACCCGGCAATTCTCCGGCCGTATCGGCAGCAAAAGCCGGGAGCTCTACACTGAGTGCCTGCTAGCCCCCACCAGACAGAGATTGGTGCTGCTTTTGCGCCATTTTTTCGAGCGTTAAACGGCACTGTTCCCACGCCGGTGTCAGCACTTAGTCTCCCAAACGGAGAATCCGGCTCACTGACCTGACACAAATGGTCAGGGTTAGTGAATTAATATTCAATAGACATATCCTTACAACTGAACCACTAGCCTCTGGCACGGTGCCATTCATGCCCTTCACTCATCTACCAACAATCTCTATCAGCCACAGCCATGAGTTCACATCCCTAGCTTCATCTCACCCTCACACCTAGCACAGTTGCAAGCCTCACATCCACGTCTCACAGCTTGCACACGGCACACCACCCAACCAAACTACAAATTGGTAGCTTCATCCTTTCGGTTGCCCAGAAGGTGGAATCTGTGCAGCCAGTGGTGCAGGGCTTTGAAGTGTGAAAGGAAGAAGAGACCAGCAGCCTTCCATCAGCCATGATGCACCTATTGTATAGAGCGACCAGGGAAGATATTGATATCCAGAAAATAGGCACTTGAGGAAGAGCACAAGGGTGCTTGGTTGAATTTGTATAGAATGTCAGATGGTTCATTTGGTAAAGTTGGTTTGGAATGTTTGTGTTGTGGTGGATGGTGAGTAGTAGAGGGAGGGTTTATACGGGACTGTTGTTGAATGGGGTATTGGGGTTACATTCACAGGTACCACAGTCAGGTGGGCTAATTACAGACAGCCAAGCTGGAAAGAAGACCTGTTGATTGCCTCCACGCCCCTCCCTCCTTCTCCTCCTCTGCTGCTCAAGAAATACCTGACAGCAAGACCCCAGGCCCTCATGATGGCAAGGTTGTGAAGGATGCAGCAGGCCATGATAAATCTTGAGTTGCAATCTGGCCAGGTGGAGGACTCCTCCAGAGTGCTCCAAGCAGTGGAAGGCATTGTTTGAGTTGATTAGTGCTTTGTATGGTGACATGGCTCTCATTATGTGAAAGCTGCCCATATGTGGTGAGGTTGTACACTGGCGCCATGAGCCAAAAGGTCAAAGGGTGGCCCAGCAGCCACCCTTTGTCTTGATGCGGTGGGCTCAGACAATGACGGTGCAACAGGATGGAGCAGAATAAAGACTACCACCACTCTCTATATACACACATACCACAGAGAGGGAAGGGTGATTGAGAGGTAAAGAAAATATTAATAAAAATATCTTTGATGCACTAGATGACTTCCATTTAATGTCTTATGGAGTTTGAAAATTTGTTCGGTATTCTTCCAATAGGTTTGAGGTGGTTTTCTCTGGCAAGGTTGTCTAATTTTCCCATAGATTCAGGATTATTCAAGTTTACAGCAAAGGTGTTACAGGCACTCACTGGTTCAGAGCAATAAAATAGTTGTTCACTTCAGCAAGCAAGAAAGTAAGAGAGAGACCGTCATGATCATTTCCAAGATCTAAAGCACTTCTGCCAAGCTCTCTTAGAAAGCCTCATGCAGGAACCAATCACTGACTGTTGTCAGGCAGAACGCTGTCCCTGGCCAACCCACCAGTTGTCAGCCAACCAATCAAACTAAACTCCTCCACAACGCTTCCTCAGATTCATTTGGCGGCAACAGTACTGTTTTCCTCATCTCCAAATACAAAACCTGGGAATATAATGTCCTGACAAGCAGGCAGCTTCAGCCTGAGTCATCTGCTTAAAGGCACAATTCTGAGTATGAGTTCAAGGACCAAAACTAACGAAAGAATGAAGATGGAACAAAGAAATAACAGGAAGGACTCTTGCATGTTTGACCACAGTTATTAATGCACCTTCCTTGGCCATCAGGTCCTGGGGTGGGACTCGAACCCGGAGCTTCAGGCTCAGAGGCAGGGTGCTACCTCACCACAAGACCTCTATTCCGCCTTCTAAACTCACGAGAAAATGAAACAAAGTTAATCCTATCATTCTATTTACCTTTGCCTCCTTGATAAAATTCTGGTTATCTGCACTCAAGAATACCAACATGCAGAGGAGGCCATTCAGCCCATCAAGTCTGCTCCAACCCTTCGAAAGCTCACCCTACCTAGGCCCAATCCCTCACCTTATTTGTGTACCCCCTCAAGGGGCAATTTAGCATGGCCAATCCACCTGACCTGCATATCTTTGGATTGTGGGGGAAACCAGAGCACCTGGAGGAAACCCACGCAGACACGGGGGGAACGTGCAAACTCCACACAGAGTCTCCCGAGGTCGGATTCGAACCTGGGTCCCTGGTACAGTGATGCAGCAGTGCTAACCACTGTGTCACCGTGCCGCCCCCTCGACTCTCTCCACGGCCATATTTTTCTTGAGGGGCATTGACCATTACTGAACTCACTGCTCCAGATGGGGTCTGAATAAAGCTTTTAACAAGTGAAAAAAAATTCCTCACTTTTATGTTCCAAGTCTCTTGAGATGCAGGCCAGCATTCCATTAACCTTTTTCATTACTTATTGTGCACTATACCTTTAGTGATTTATGTACATGGACATTGAAATCGTTTTGCTTCTCCACAGCTCCTATCCTCTTGCCATTAAGAAATATCCGATCTGTTTTTTCAAAATCCAAATTGGATTACCTCACACTTTCCCACTTTGACCTCAATCTGTCATGTTTTGCCCGCTCACTTAATCTTTCTCAGTCCTCTTTTAACCTTCTGCTCCGACAAACACTACTTAGTGCGCCTCCCAAGTAACTGTCAGCTAGAAACTCGGACACACGAGTCATGTTATGGCTAGACGTGGGGATGTTCACTGATGACTGCACAGAGTTCAGTTCTATTTGCAACTCCTCAGATAATTAAGTAGTCCGTGTCCATTTTCAGCATGACTGGTGACATTCAGACTTGAGCAGAGAGATAGCACTTGTGCCAGACAGTGTCCATTTCCAACACAAATGAATTTAACCACATCTCACCAATGGCATTGCTATCACTGAACCCCATCATCAATGGCCAAGTGGGGAAGTGGGGGCAGGGTGCGGGGTCATCAAACTTAACTGGATCACCCGCATAAATACTGTGGTTACAAGTGTAGACCAAAGGCAGGGTATTATGTGGCAGGTGACTCACCTCCTGACTCCCACAAACCGCAAGCCTGGAGTGTGATGGAATTCTATCCACTTGCCTGATGAGTGGTAACTCCAACAATACTCAAGTTGCTCCACACCATTCAAGACAAAGCAGCCTGCTGGGTCAGCATCCTCCCCTCCACCCTAAACATTCACTCCCTCCACCACCAACGCACAGTGGCAGCAGTGTGAACCACCTACAAGATGCACAGCAGCAACTCACCAAGGCTTCCTCAACATTACCTTCCAAACTCGTGACCTCTACCTCCAAGAAGGGCAGCAGGTGCATGGGATCACACCTGTAAGTTCTCCTCCAAGTGAAGAAGTAACATCCCGCCTTGTCCCGTCATCATGTAAGTCGGCCTGGGGAGTCATTTACGGTTAGAAAATCAGTCAATATTACACTGTATTCATTGTAACAAGTAACAAGGTCAAGGAAGCCATATTACATTAACATGTGACTTCTGCAGCCCTTTCAGATCCTGTATTTTGTACTCTGCGTTAACTATATGTATTGATTTTGTATCAATTAGCAGCCACTGATAACATGGCTGATTATAAAATGAACCTTGATTAGTATGATTAGTGAATTGGTGTAAATAATAAGAATTTTGAAAGGCTAGATTTTTAATTGGGTAAATGTGAATGTTTCTAGAACAAGCCGACATAGCAGAAACTGATTAGAAATTGAGTCTTTCTAATTCTGAAAAAGTAAAGGGCACCATAGCCTTGGCAGAGTCCGGCTTGTTAACACATAATTGATCACAATCAGGTTATGATTTAGCAAAGCAAAGAAGCTGTTGTTCCTCATGGATGATACATTGGTATCTTCTTGAATCAAGTATTATCAACTGAAAAATGTAATTAAAAAAACAATTACCTGGATGAGTGCAGCTGCCACAACACTCAAGATGCTTGACAGCATCCAGGACAAAGCAGCTTACTTGATTGGCACTCCATCCACAGACATTCACTCTCTCTGCCATCGGTGCACAGTGATAGAAGTAGATCCGTGGAGATTTCAAAATCCAGGAGGGGAAGAGTTTTCATACTTCTCCCATGTACATCAAGGCCACTCCTGTATAGATTTTTTTTATGGTCAATAATTCAATTCTCCCAGAAATATTTGGAATGGAATATGGAGCGATTGTGGTCTCTGATCACACACCACACTTGATAGATATTAGGCTGAGGGCAGGTCAATCACAGGGACTCTCATGCAGGATGGACTGACATTATTAGCTGATTAGAAATTTTGCAGAAAAATTACTTTGGTCCTAAAAGAATACATAGAATTTAATCAAAAAGGGGAGGTCTCTTCCTCCACATTCTGGGAAGCATTGAAAGCAGTGGTACAAAGGGAAATGATTGCATTTAATATCCAAAGGGATAAGATGGAAAGATCAGGGAGGCAAGAATTGATTGATACAATTCTGGAATTGGATCCATGGTACCCTGGGACTGCTGCCATAGAACTCTTGGCAGAACAGAAACAAACACAAGGGGTGTTCAATTTAATAACGGTAGGGAAGGCGGTGAATCAGCTTCGTAGAGCAGGGAATGTTTTATATGAATATGGGGAAAAAGCTAGCCGACTGCGACAAGTTGCCACAAGGGAAATAATACAAGTGAGGGAAGAAGGAGGAGAATTGGTAACAACATTGGAATGTATTAATAATGCATTTGAATCATTTTATAAGAGATTATAAATCTGAACCCTGGGGGTAGGGGATGAAATGGGAAGATTTGTTGAGGGATTGGTTTCCCCAGAAGTTAAAAAAGAGAAACGGCAGGAAATGGATGCTCCACTGAAATTCCAGGCAGTGATGGCTACAGTTGACGCAATTCAGTCAGGGGAGGTGCCGAATCCAGATGGATTTCCAATTGATTTTTATAAACGGTTTGCAACAGTATTGCCTCCATGGGCTTTCCCGTTGACAGAACCCCTCGTTGCCTGGAAACAGGGCCGGCTCAAGGCACCGGCAACTCGGGCTGTTGCCCGGGGCGCCATGTGCTCGGGGGCGCCAGACTCGGGTCCCGCGCATGCGCAGTTGGGCCGGCGCCAACCAGCGCATGCGCGGTGGCCGCATTCCCCGCGGTCCGTCCCCTCGCCCGCTCGGTCCGCTCCCCCCCCCCCCCGCCTCGGGTCCGCCTGCCCCGCCCCCCCCCTCGGGTCCGCCCGCCCCGCCCCCCCCTCGGGTCCGCCCCCCCCGCCCCCCCCCTCGGGTCCGCCCCCCCCGTCCCCCCCTCGGGTCCGCCCCCCGCCCCGCCCACCCCCCCTCGGGTCCGCCCCCCGCCCCCCCCCTCGGGTCCGCCCCCCCCCGCCCCGCCCCCCCCTCGGGTCCGCTCCCCCACCGGGTTAAGATTTTAATCTGTATATTTTTCTCTCCCCTGTTTAGTATTTGATGCGGGCAGATGCTACAGAGCTCACTGCGTGGCTGCTGTTCTGAGACCTTAAGATCTGTGTTGGAATACAGCCATTTTTATGAAGCAGTGGAGTGCCCATTGAGCAGTGGTAGTTCGTTAAGGCCTTGGCCAAAGCTTATGGGTTTAACAATATCGTCAGAAGCCCGAGACACAAACGTCTGACCGCCCTGATGTAAGTCTTGCCACATTTACTGAAGACATTCGCTCACCAGTTCCCACACACCCGCACCCCCCCCCCCCCCCCCCGCCATGTGTGCGAGAATAAAGATAGAAGTAAGCCATTACATGTTTGTCTAAGTGCTCTTCATCTGTGGATTTATTAACAAAAGTAAATAAACAGACTCCGCCGCGGTGCTGGGAAAATACTATTTTTGGACGTAGGTTTTTCTTTTCCTATTTTACTAAATGGGAAAGTAAGTGAAGGGTTATTATTGTAAACTGGCAGATGTTTTTATGTCATAGACAGGAAGTCACCAACAGTCATGATGTTGTCACAACCGCTTTTCATTTCACTGCATCTTAAAGTCGAGGGTGCTGCACAGAATGGTTATCAAACAAATTTGACATCAAGTCACATGAGGCGCGGTTGGATTCAGGTGACAGGAATCTTGGTCATTCATCAAAAAAGTAGACTAACGGAGTGTCCGTAAGGAGATTTGAGGAGAGCATTCCGGAGCTTCAAGTCCTGGACAACTGAAAGCGGGTTCGACGTTGAGAATGGCGGAAAAGGTCCGGAGGCCCTCTCGGCCCCGCACCCCCCTCTCGGCCCCAGCCCCCCCTCTCGGCCCGGCCCCCACTCTCGGCCACGCCCCCGCCCCCCCCCCCCCCCGGCCACGCCCCCGGCCCCGCCCCCCCCCCCCCGGCCCCGGCCCCGCCCCCCCAAAGGGCGCCGAAGCTCAGCTTGCCCTGGGCGCCAGCAACCCTAGGGCCGGCGCTGCCTGGAAACCTGTGCACCGGCGTGGGACCGGAATTTCCCTCCGGTGTGAACAGCCGGTATATCCCGCCCCACATCTCTCAGATATGTTTTGTGATTCTTTGGCAGGGGGAATCACCGACTCTGCATACTCACACGCGTCAATTTTATTAATCCCCAAAAATTCTGGCTAAGGTTTTAGCACGAAGGTTCCAGATGTGGTAATGGAAGATTAGACAGGTTTTGTGAAAGGTAGGCAGTTGTCTAATAATATCAGGCGCCTTTTAAAAGCTATTATGACATCGTCTAAGAATAAGATGCCTAAGGTTGTGGTGACTATGGATGCAGAGAAAACTTTTGATAGATTTGAGTGGAGTTATTTGCTGGAGGTTTTGGGTAACTTCGGATTTGAACCAACCAACATTCATCTCATGGGTTAGATTATTATATATGGCCCCACAGCTAGTGTTAACATTAATTTGGTTAATGTTAATGACTTCAGCTCACATTAGCAATAGAACATCTGGTTATTGCTCTCCAAGCTTCTCGGGAATGGTCAGGTATTGTAAGAGGGAATGACAACATAGAGTAGGATTCTCCCACCCCCGCCAGGTTGGGGGGGGGGTGACACAAATCCCACCCCGATGCCGGCTGCCGTATTCTCCGGCTGCCGTATTCTCCGGCGCTGGTTTTCGGGCGGGGGCAGGGTTCACGCCATGCCAGCTGGGGACCGTTGGCAGCGGCCCCCCCAGCAATTTTACGGGTCTCAATGGCCGAGCTGCTGTCCGTTTTTGGCCAGTGCCACTGGCGTGGGTGAGGCATGGTCCCACATGGCGGGATCTGGCAGGTACATTTGCTGGGGTGGTCCACGGGGGGGGGGGGGGGGGGAGGGATCTGACCCCAAGGGGGGCCTCCATGGGGGCCTGGCCCGCGATTGAGGCTCACCGATTGACGGGCGGGCCTGTGCCGTGGGGGCACTTCTTCCTTCCGCGCCGGCCCCTGTAGGGCTCCTCCATGGCCAGAGCGGAGAAGACAACCCACTGCGCATGCGCTAGAATACACCAGCCGGTCTGCGCATGGACGGAACCACGCTGGTGGCTCCGCTCATGCACGAGATCACGCTGGCCCTTCGGCGCATGTATGAACTCGCGCTGTCCCTTTGGCGCCGGTTGGAGCACACCAACCCCTCTGGCGTCCACCTAGCCCCCGGAAGTGCGGATAATTCCGCACTTTCGGGGGCTGTTGACGCCGGAGTGATTGCCGCCCGTTCCCCCACCGGCGTGGGGACTTAGTCCCCGGAAAGGAGAATCCCGTCCATAGAGTTTTGCTGTATGCGGATGATTTGTTATGATATGTGTCCAACCCATTGAAATGTATGGATAAGATTATTAATATATTGCAAAGATTTTAACCTTCTTGGGCTACAAATTGAATATCACAAAAAGTGAAATGTTTCCAATAAATACTCTGGGGAGAGAGACTGATTTAAGTACCCTTCCATTTAAACTAACCAAAAGTACATTCAGATACTTTGGTAATCAGGTAGCTTATTACTGGGCCACGATGTATAAATGGAATCTGACAGGCCTGGTGCAGGGGATAAAAGAAGATTTACAAAGATGGAATACCCTTCCAACTTCCATTAACTGGGTGGGTATAAAAGATCAAAAGGAACATTGTACCAAAATGTTTATTTGTGCTTCAATCTCCCCTGATATTTCTACCTTATAAACTTTATTATTGTCACAAGTAGGCTTACATTAACACTGCAATGACATTACTGTGAAAAGCGCCCAGTCGCCACAGTATGGCACCTGTTCGGGTCACAGAAGGAGAATTCAAAATGTCCAATTCACCTAACAAGCACTTAGTTCGGAACTTGTGGGAGGAAACCGGAGCACCCGGAGGAAACCCACGTAGACACGGGAGGAATGTGCAGACTCCGCACAGACAGTGACCCAAGCCAGGAGCCAGGAATCGAACCTGAGACCGTGGGGCTGTTGTAAAGGAGGACCAGCCAATCATGCCACATGTTCTGGTCATGTCCATGATTAGTGTTGTTTTGCACCTCGATATTAAAAGCATTATCAAAAATTGTGGAGGTGGGAATATTACTGGGACCTCGTGAGGTGATTTTTAGTGTGTCGGAAATACTAGGGGCTGGATTCTCCATTTTGTCTTTTATAAATTTAGTGTACCCAAATAATGTTTTCCAATTAAGGGGCAATTTAGCGAGGCCAATCCACCTAACCTGCACATCTTTTTGGGCTGTGAGGGCGAAACCCACACAAACACAGGGAGAATGCGCAAACTCCACACGGACATTGACCCAGTGCCGGAGTCGAACCTGGGACCTCGGCGCGTGGGGCAGCAGTGCTAACCACTGTGCCACTGTGCTGCCCCTGGATTCTCCATTATTGAGACTATGTCTCCATGCCGGCATCAAAACAGTGGCGTTTTACTCCTGAAAATCCTGTAAAAACGTGAAACGAATTCCAGGGACCTGGAATTAATCTTGCAGCTTTTGCTGCAGATACGGGCCCCTGCACTTCCTGGTCAGAGGCAGACTCGGACCGCGGAGTTAGGCAGAGAATGTCAGAGCAGGCCTCTGGCAATGGCCCCCGGCGGCGCAGCATACTCCCCGGTGACGCCAATTTTCGGTGCCCGGAGAATCACCGAACTGGCGCCGGTCCCGATTATGGTGTCAAACTGGGTTCTCTGCAAACTGGTGCGGAGAATCCAGCCCCATGACTAAAAGAAAGGAAAAGAACCGATTTTTATTAGAATGGAAGTCAGAAGAACCGTCAAAAGTATTGACATGGTTGGGAGATCTTGTGGAATTCCTTATACTTGAGAAAATTAAGTTTGCCCTTTGTGGCTCAGATGGGGAATTCTGGACATGATGGAAGTTGTTCTTATCTCTCTTTACAGATCTATTTGTTGCCAGCCGGCAAAGGGAGGGGGATAGGGGAATGTAATAAGAGGGGAAGGAAAAAGGGAAAGGTTTAATGGAAATAAGAAAAGAAAATCTCAAATTAGGAGGATTGTATTTTGTTTATTTTGTTATTGATTGATTGTTGGTATGTTGTTATGTATACCCTTATTTGAATAGAAATATTTTTAAAAAAGGTGTGTACCATCAACAAGATGTACTGCTGGAACACATCAAGGCTCCTTAGACAGCACCTTCCAAACCCATCTAGAAGGACAAAAGCAGCAGATACCTGGTAACACCACCACCTGGAGGTTCCCTTCCAAGCCTCTCACCTTTCTAACTTGGAAATATATGGCCATTCTTTCACCATCACTGGGACAATATCCTGGAATTTCCTCCCTAACAGCACTGTGGGTGTACCAAAACCACCATGGGTTGTAATGGTTCAAGAAGACAGCATTTTTTCAAGAAGACACTTCACCACCACCTTCTCATAATCATAATAATTCATGTCACAGTAGGCTTACAATAACACTGCAATGAAGTTACTGTGAAAATCCCCTGGTCGCCACGTTCTGGCCCCTGTTCGGGTACACAGAGGGAGAATTCAGAATGTCCAATTCACTTAACAAGAAAGCCTTTCAGAACTTGTGGGAGGAAACCGGAGCAAACTGAGGAAACCCACGCAGACACGGGGAGAACGTGCAGACTCCGCACAGACAGTATGCCAGGAATCGAACCTGGGTCCCTAGCGCTGTGAAGCAACAGTGCTAACCACTGTGCTACATTAGGGACGGGCAATATATGCTGATCCTGCCATCGACAGCCACAACTGATGAATATATTAAAACAATTAAATAAAATTTACCTGACAACAACTAGAAATAATTTTTAAGTGAACAATAACCTGACCTGCTATAGTGTGATCTTCACCAAAGGGTTAAAAGCTGGGGTTCATTCCGAGACAAGGTTTGAAGACTGGAGTACTAACCACTTGTCAATCTCCACAAGTGGGTTCAGGATTGAGATCAGAGACTTGAGAGAGCACAACAGTGACTAACATTCCAAAGGACCGCACAAACAGCTGAAGTTGTAAAAGTCATCATCCAAAGTTGTTAGGTATACCTTTTCTCGAATAAACTTTCTAAAATCTACTGTCCAAAGTGTCCTGTTTTTGCCTTGGTTGGTGAAGTCTTGTATGAACAAAGGTAAATTTATTAAGCCGACATATAAATTGCTGGCAAATTTGGGTGACTGAAATCAATTAAGTGGCGCATAAAGGATAGAGGAGGTAACAGGTGTCTTGTCATGCTCTTGGCGTAGCATAAGCGGCTTCCTTGATGTTCACTCTGACAAAGGAAGGTTCAGATGTGGAGATAACTTCAACACGTTTATTGAACTATTTACAATTCTCCTACTCAGGTTCGCCACTACTGTTAATCCTTCTATAGCTACTCAGATTGACAAATCAGTCTGCTACAATCCTCGTGGTGGGTGTGATATTGAATCAACCCTGTGTCTGAACTCACTGAGTGTCTCCACTGGAAAGAGGAAGATCATGCGTGCTGTGTCCTTTATATATGGGTTGGTGTAATGCCCTTCTGTGGTAGTGTCACCTCTGTGTGTATCGTGAATGCCCATTGGTCGTGTCCTATCTTACTGACCTATTGGTTGAGTGTCTGTATGTTATGTCTCTGGTGCTCCCTCTAGTATCTAGCTAGTCTACGTGTACTTACATTAACCCCTTGTGTATCTACAGTGATGCATATCACCACATCCCCCCTTTTTTCATGTTACATATTTTCTGTCCACTTAAAGAAAATTGAACAAAAAAAACAGGCAGATAAGCGATGCTCTGCGCAAGTTATGAGAACAGTCATTAAACAATAAATCCAACTCACATAGGTTGTGTTGTGTCGGTTGGTTTTGTTGTCGTGGTTGCTGTGCTAAAGGACCACACTTTGTGGATAATACGAGTCCTTCACACAGTTACTTGTGTCAGCGTGCTTTGTGGCATCTGCTGTCACCTTGAGCGTGCCGTCACTGAGTTTGCGGCACTGATTCTCTGCTCCCCCTCCTGTCAGTGGTAATTCCCATTGGAGCCACCACACTGCTGGGACCGCCGGTGGGACCACAGTATCCTGCCACCGGCGAACGGCCGGAGAATTCCAGCCAAATCATTGGGGAGGAGTGTGTAGCCACCTGGGGTGGCCACGTCCCGATTCAAAATGGACACTCGCAAGGAGTGCAGGGAAAAACGGACAACACCAGAGAAAACAAGCAGGTGCAAGATTTCCTGTGTATTAAGATTTGCAGAACCCAGACAGAACTGAAACCAATATCCATTAACATATTAGTGAGCTATCTCCAGGGACAAAAAGAAATATTGAAACAATCGAGACCAAGACAGACTCCCCGGCGTCAGTGGGAGCTAAAACAAAGGCAGGTCAACGACCACCTAGGGCCCACCCAACGATCAGAGATCAACTCCGGTATTGGAGAAAATCGATAGGAACGATTGGGACATGGTCCAATTAATTGGGACCAAGTCCAGGGTCCGCCCAGAAAGGCACGAAATCCCTGGGGACTACAAGATAGTGTCCCCAAGTTCAGTTCGCTCTCTTGGCCTTGGCCTTGGCTCTCAGCGACGAGAGACCTGCCTAGCAGCTGCATCAACCAAGTAAGTCTCAGGTCAACGCACGCTACGAGATAGACGCTTCTAGATACTATTCCGTACCAGTTCGAAGCCAGCAGAATCAGGACCGGACAAAGGCCATTGTTCCTCTGACCTGGTGGGCCATTAGAAGCTAAGTATAGGCTTTTAGTAGCAGTTGTAGTTTAGTGAGTAGAGTTTATGCATGAGTAATAATTGACTGTGTGTATAATAAATGTGTATTGATTTCAAACTTACTAACTGGTGTATTGGGTTATTGATCAGTACTTGGCTTTGAACCTTGTGGAGGTATCAGAAAGATACCTGGCGACTCTTGAGCAAAGGTTATTAAAACAGAGCAAATTAAGGGAAAGCATAACGAGCAACATTTACTGGCGAACTCTGACGGGACTCGACTTAGAAGTGGCCCCCGCCCCCCACTCCGAGTGAACCCAAAATTTGGAATTAAAAATCCAATTGGAAACAGAAAGAACCACAAGATTTTAAGCAGTACTGATCAATCCTCCAGAATTCGGAAGTGTGTTAATGCATGCGTACTAACAGGGATATAAGTTAAACCTGAGAGATTCGGTTGTGTAAAACTGTCGGGAGTTTTGTAGGCCGGAAATTAGCGTAAGCCGTACGCGTGTTTGCATCACCGCTTTATTACCCCCTGTTCCAAATTTAAAGAGAACCCACAGAAATAGGAAAAATGGCAAAGGAGGCAATGGAACGCCTTATGAACCCCCAGGAATTCGTGGTCGCAGCGACCAGTAGAGTAGGACAGTGTCCCGTTTGGGAAGATGAGATTAGGAAGTACCTCAAAGCGAATTTTGCGCGAATGAAGAAACAGGTCCCGGGAGTATAGGACATACTTGGTGGGAGAACCTGAGCGAAATCCATAAGAAGAGCTTGGGAAAAGCTCGCAAGCCGATGGCAATCGTGTCCTGTCTGGCACAATTGCGAGGCACAGAGGAGGTCGTTAGGACGCTCCGTAGAGAGATAGAGGAGAGAGATAGGATGAGTAAGGTAGATGTGAGCGAGATAGAGAAGGAGAACAGAGAATTAAAAGGGAGGTTAGCAGCAAAAGACAGAGAGGTGGATGATACCAAGAGGGCACACCAGTCTTTTCTGGCGCACTTAAGCAGCTTCCAAACCCAGTACGACAAGGCCTACCAGGACACACAACGTGCAGTCCTGGTAAGACAAGAAGCAGAACAGCAGGTAGAGGCATTGCAGAAGCAGTGCAGTGATTTAAAGGCAGCCCTACGAGCACTCCATGCTTCCACAACGGAACAAAGGCAGAGCTCGGTAGAGTGGACCATTCAAAGTGCCGGAAGCAAATTGCAGAATTGCAATCCCTACTTTCAGTCCAGAATGGCTTTCAGAGCACATTTGGATCCCAACTAGATGAGGAAAACGGCCCCGATTGGCAGGAATTAAATGAAACAGCCCACAGATACATACATGGAGCATGTACGCAGGAGAAGCCCCAGAAAAGAAGAGCACCCCAACCCCCCACAGAACAGGTTGAACACACCCCCATGAATCCGGTAACCACACACCGCAGAGCCGCAACAGAAGGAGAAACAGATTTCCTTTATACAACCCCCTTAACCGTGACCCAATTACAGGACGCGTGCGAGAAGACCACACCGTTCCTCCCCACTTCAGACCCCCACCAATTCTTCGCAAAAGTTAAACAACACGCCACCATGTACTGCCTGGATGGGCGAGAGCAGGTGAAGCTCACAGTTTTGAGCCTAGATCCTTCCGTAGCAGCCCTTCCCGACCCACAGAATGTAGGAGGAGGCACCCTAGCAGAGATGCACACAGCGATCCTTGATGCGATTGGCTATACCAGAGGAGACCCGGTAGAAGGCCTGAATAGATGCAGGCAAAAGAAGACAGAGCACCCCACAGCGTTTGCTGGATGCTTGTGGATCCATTTCACTGCAGTTTTTGGAGAATTAGCCCGCGCCCATTTGTCCTCAGATAACATGGCAAAATGGACTCAAATCCTGATCTCTCATGCAACAGAGGCAGGACAGAGAGCTTGCGCAAATTATGACCCCTCAGATGAGGCCCACAACGAGAAATGGGTTTTTAAAAGGTTGTCCCGCGCTTGGGAGCAATCCGTACACAACAAGACCAATTTTAGGAAACCCGAGGAAGAGCAGGCAGATTCAGATATGCATACAGTTAAAGCGCACCAGAACCCCGCATGGATAAATGAGAGTAGAAACAGCCCACCCCAGCCCAAATCGCAAGAGTGTTACAACTGTGGACATCCAGGACACTTTGCACGAGAGTGCAACGCCCCGCAGAAAGCACAGAGAGCCCAACAGACAGGCACCCTAAATAGCAATAGGACAAAGCCTATTCACAGTGTAAGCACCCGTTCAGACCAGACAGACATGAACGGCACAGACTGACGGTGTTTGGGCTCCCCAACTTGGATCTGCGACACCCTTTGGGATAGGTCCGGCCAACCGGTCATTGCAGCAAAAGTACCGGATCAGCCCGTTGAATTTCTTTGGGACACAGGAGGGTCCCGCACCACGCTCAATTCCTCCACCATGTTTCAGAAGGACACATGACCCACTACAGACACCATCACCCTCAGCGGCTTTACAGGCCACTCACAGCAGGGACACATCACAGCCCCACACAGCAGAACACATTTTGGGAATCGATTTCATGAGCTCCCACAACCTTTCATTTGATCCAGTAAACAAATGTGTCTGGAGAATGGCAGAAACAGCAAGAGCCCCCGCCACGCTCACAGTAGGAGATTATGCTAATAGGATAAGCATAGTAGGCGAATACTGGTCTGATCCGAGAACAATTTGTTCAGACAAACAGGTTAGGGCGGTCCTGCAAGAACACAATGCAGCATTTGCACAGCACAAGCACGACTGTGGCAGCTTGGCTGGCTCAGTGAAGATTACAGGTCCTAACCCCAGACCCCAGAAACAGTACGGATTTCCCCAGGAAGCAGAGGGAGAAATCTCAAAGGTTATAGACAGCTTATTAGAACAGGGCATACTAAGATCAGTAGCCTCCACTAATAATGCTCCGATTTGGCCAGTCAGAAAACCCGATGGATCATGGTGACTGACCATTGATTACCGGAAACTTAACAAAGTGACCCCAGCATCAGCCCCCACTTTAGCCACAAGTCCCGAGACCATGCTCAAGCAGGGACTCCATTCACGATTCATTACGGTTTTGGACATTAGCAATGGCTTCTGGTCCATTCCATTGGCTAAAGCGTGCCAGTATAAATTTGCCTTCACTTTTAAACGACAGTAGTACACGTGGACATGCCTTCCGCAAGGATTCCACAACTTCCCTCCATTTTCCACAGACAGCTGGCAAATGGATTAGCTAAATTTTCCCGCCCCGAATTTCTGGTCCAGTAGGTAGATGACGTGTTACTGCAGACAGACACAAAGGCAGAGCACATTTTGCTTCTAGCAGAACTCCTAGGACTTCTAAAAGAAATTGGATGTAAGATTAACCCCTAAAAGGCCCAGATTTTGGAAGAAAAGGTGATATATTTGGGAACAATTATCACGCATGGTAAACACGAGATCGAGCATAAAAGGATTGACTTGATTGTCAAATTGCCCCTTCCCCACAATGTCTCAGCCCTCCGGTCATTTTTAGGACTGGTTGGCTACTGCCGAAACCATATCGACGGTTTTGCCACTAAAGCAGCGCCCCTATCCGAAATTCTTAAGAAAAAAGCACCTTCAGAATGGCTTCTGCAGCATACAGATGCCGTGGATGCTTTAAAACGAGCCCTCAGCACAGCCCCCGCACCACAGGTCCCAGACCCACATTCCCCGTACGCTATAGAAGTAGCAAGCACTGACGGAACCCTTTCAACCGTGCTCGAACGGCACGAACAGTTAAGACCCGTGGCATACGCCTCAAGAGTATTAGGCCCTGTCGAGCAAGGATTTTCTGCCTGTGAAAGGCACCTGCTCGCAGTTTTTTGGGCAGTTCAGTATTTTTCATACATAACAGGACTCAACCCCATCACAATCCTCACAGAACACACCCCAACACAACTTTTATTAGACGGCCGACTTAAAGATGTCACAGTCAGCCAAATCCGAGCAGCCCGTTGGACCCTTCTTTTACAGGGATGGGACATTACCGTTAAAAGGACAAAGACCCACACTTCCCTTGCAGACAATTTACAGTACCCAGGCACCCCTCATGAATGTGAGATTATCTCCACACACCACAACACAGGCCCCTTCATTGCAAAAACACCTCCCAGGAAGATAGGTAGTTCACCCCAGAGACCCCAGCCCACAGACACGTGCGCACCCCTGAAGATATATGTGGATGGCTCCTCGACAGTTTTAGACGGAAAACGCATAACAGGATGCGGTGTTTATGTAGAGGACACGCAGGGACACCCCTAGAGGAAATTTCACTAAAGTTGCCAGGACACTTAGGCTCGCAGGCAGCAGAACTGGCAGCAATTGTGTACATAGTTAATCACCCCGATTCGTTCCCCAGCCCAGCAGACATCTACTCAGACAGCCTGTATGTCTGTAACAGGGTGACAGAATTCCTACCCCTGTGGGAAGCAAGAGGATTTGTTTCCGCAGATGAAAAACCCCTACCATCAGCCCTATTACTCCGCCATATATTGAAGCAGGCAAAGGACAGGAAATATGGTATTATAAAAGTTCGTAGTCACCACCGGTCTTCCCCACCTGGAAATGTTAAAGCTGATGCCCTAGCTAAAGCAGGTTCTAGGCATGGTTATTTTGGAACCCCCCCCCCCGGAAGCGCCCCAGTAGACGCAGTTCAGGTCTCACAGACCAACATACAAGATTTAATGAAGGCCCAGCGACAAGATGAAAAGCTCAGGGAAGTTTTAAAGGGAAACTTCCCAGCCCCTTATGACAAATTTAGGAATTCTCTGACCACACATGACGGTGTGATCCTTAAGAATAGCCTTTATGTAGTTCCTGAGCAGGATAGGAACCAATTCATTTGTTAGTTCCATGACAATCATGAACACCAGGGAATTGAGCCCACTGTAGCCCACCTCAGGCAGCTCTGTTGGTGGCCAAATTTAAAAGCAGACATCACCCACTACGTTGAGAATTACTTGATCTGTGCCCAGAACAATCCGGACAGATACGCAAAGAAGGCTCAACTTAGCCACACCCGCCCCATGAATGGCCCATGGACTAACCTCCAGATTGACTTTATAGGACCCTTACCCCGTGGCAGAAATGGATACAAATATGTGTTGGTGGTCATGGACACATTTACAAAATGGATGGAAGCATTTCCATCACGGACTAATACGGCAAAGACCACAGCCAAAATACTGACCCACCACATCTTTACAAGATGGGGACTCCCCCCCGCAGCATAGAGTCCGATCAAGGCTCCCATTTCACAGGCCGTGTTAAGAAAAACGTCCTGACAATATTTGGAATCACTCAAAAGTTTCACATCGCATACCACCCCCAGTCAAGTGGTATTGTTGAGAGAATGAATAGGACACTAAAAGCCACCCTTAGGAAGATGGTTCAGCACATGGTACTCAGTCCTCCCATTTGCATTGATGTTTTTAAGAAACACGGTATCCACATCCACAGGATGCACCCCCCACACTCTCATGATCGGACGCTCCATGAAAGGCACAGAATATTTATTGGGATTAGACTTGACCAGCCCCGAAGTGATGGCCCTCACCCACGAGAACGCTGTGCGACAGCTGATCGATAACGTTAAAACGGCTCAACTAGCAGCCGCAGTAAAATTGGGCACCAGAAAGAAACAGCAAAGCTTGTTTCGACAAGACAGTGCATGCGACTGAGTTTGCAGTAGGGCAGCAGGTTATGCTCTCCCTTTACAACCCCAGCACATTCCTGTCACCCATGTACTCAGGTCTGAACTCTATATCGGACAAGCCCCTCTGTCTACAAAATTAAGTACCGTACCCCAATGGAAAGTCTGCGTGGTTTCATATAAACCAGCTCAAGGCTTATGTTTCGCAGTCCAACCACGCACACCACATCCTGCTCGCCGCAGCAGACAACCACGCCCCACCCACAGAAAAGGCATTTCTACCCTCCCCCAGCCCGTCCAGCCCATCCACGGACTCACCTTCGACTCCGCCCCCGACACACGACTCCGCCTATACCCGCCCCGAGACAGCAGCGACAGTGACTGCAAAAGCACTGACGACAGCCACAGCACACCACGATACTATCCCCCTGCAATAGGCCCCACACCCAGCGACTCCGAGTACAATTCAAGTGATCCTTTTGAGATCACATACATTAAAGCCCCTGGACCAGACCCACCGCCCAACGATGACGAACTCAACTCCAGTAGCTCCCAACTTGACTCACGTATATGGCACCGCGACAACTCATTCAGGCTCATCAGGAACGATGAGATGAACCCCAGGTCACACAATGCAGCTTTGGCAAAACTTATACATACAAGAGTATGGCAGCCGGGAGAAGATGATGACATTGAGTCTGACTCCCACCACGCAAATCCCTTTGCGACCCTGTTCGCAACAGAAAACTGAGGTGCCCAGATGATGTTTTAAAAAGAAACCGCTAGAGAGAAACGGTGTCCTTTCTGATGGAACCTGCACGATATTCGTTGCATGTTTGTTTGTGTTTGTTAAATGTTCATTGTTTGAAATTTAAACAGCCCACGCCAAGTTTGTCCGCAGATACCTCTGAGAACTTGCCAGCAAGCTTATCAGCCGAAACCCCTGAGATCTTGCCAGAAAACATGTCGTAACTGCTCTTCCGATTTGACGGTAGAGGCATTACTGCAACCCCCACGATGACTACATTCTTGCCCGTTCTTGCCGGTTACTCAGGCAGTGGAGAAACGGCACTGGTCCCCGCCTTGTCTGAGTACCACCCCTCTGGTCAGCTAAGCTCGGGTAGCGCACATCCCATCCTACCCCGGGATTCCATCCAATTCTTACCCCCCGTGGCCCATATGCACCTCATTTTGGCTCTTTTCATTTCAAAAGTTTTGGTTTTGTTTTATAGTAACCCTTCGGTTGCTTCCCCCATGCTATTTACATCCTCAAACATAGGGATGGTAAATCGCACAGGCTGCGAGACGGCTCGCACTGTTTCAGTATTTTTCAAGAATGTCTTGTCCAGAAATTCGGTTTTTTTTTAAATGAGGGAGTCACAGATGGTGACCAATTATAAAGGGAAATTGGCACTAAAGGACAGACGGATTAACACACAAGATCTTTAGCAAGATAATAACAGATGTTATGCTTGTATTCACAGAATCCCAGAAGCTCCTAGAAGAAGAGGAGAGAAGAGAAGAGAAAGATGAAGACGACCTCCATCTTTGCTGTATGGATACTAACCGGATGCATTTAGTTGCGCACGAACGCGAACCCCCTCACCCCCACCCCACAGGCCGTCAATGATTCACTCCCCCATAGCACACAGAGCCCAGTAACAGTCAAGAGTACCCCGACATGGTGTGATAAGTTTATCACATGGTATTCCCTTTCGTATGTTGTCGAAGCACTTTTAGCACTGGCGATATTTTGCAGTATCGTACAGACCATCCGTATGGAGAAATGGCGAAGAAGAGCCTACCGCTCTCGCACCCCGGTATACAGAATAAGATACCATATTTTTGGTTTCCACCAGGCCCCCGAACCCCTTGACATGGAATAAAGAACATTTGTTTTGTTTGTGTGTCTTTATTCCCGTACCAGCCTCCCCGGACAGGTGCCGGAATGTGGCGACTAGGGGCTTTTCACAGTAACTTCATTGAAGCCTACTCGTGACAATAGGCGATTTTCATTTCATTTCATTGTTGAATAAAGAAATGTAAACTCTGCGTTTGACTGCCAAACCAGAGAAAATTTGAATGCTGTTATTTGTACAGTTAGGAAGTTAGTATGTTTGAATGATTTAAGTGAGAGTAGTTTATTGAGGATAGTTAGAGGTTCCAGTTTTTTATTTTGTAATGCATGTCCTTAATGTCATAGCGCCCCCATAGAGTTTTGATGATGTGTATGTAAAATTGTTTAGTTAAAAATTTATTGCATAGTTAGGGTCAGAGTAGAGCCTAATCATGAGTGCCCGCTTGGTCAGAGGACAAAGACATCGCAGTAATGTGATCCTTCATGCTTTGCGTTGAGGATCACAAGGATTGATCACAAGGATCACAAGGCCACCCCAGGGAGTGTAGCCACCTGGGGTGGCCACGTCCCGATTCAAAATAGACACTCGCAAGGAGCGCAGGGAAAAACGGAAAACACCAGAGAAAACAAGCAGGTGCAAGGTTTCCTGTGTATTAAGATTTGCAGAACTCAGACAGAACTGAAACCAATAGCCATTAACATATTAATGAGCTATCTCCAGGGACAAAAAGAAACAGTGAAACAATCAAGACCAAGACAGACTCCCCGGCGTCAGTGGGAGCTAAAACAAAGGCAGGCCAACGACCACCTAGGGCCCGCCCAACGATCAGGGAACAACTCCGGTATTGGAGAAAATCGATAGGAACGATTGGGACATGGTCCAATTAATTGGGACCAAGTCCGGGATCCGCCCACGAAACCCCTGGGGACTATAGGATAGCGTCCCCAAGTTCAGTTCGCTCTCTTGGCTCTCAGCGAGGAGAGACCTGCCTAGCAGCTGCATCAACCAAGTAAGTCTCAGGTCAACACACGCTACGGAGATAGACTCTCCTAGCTACGATTCTGTATCAGTTCAAAGCCAACAGAATCAGAACCAAACAACGGCCATTGTTCCTCTGACCTGGTGGGCCACTCGAAGCTAAGTATAGGCTTTTAGTAGCAGTTGTAGTTTAGTGAGTAGAGTTTATGCATGAGTAATAATTGACTGTGTGTATAATAAATGTGTATTGATTTCAAACTTACTAACCGGTGTAGTGAGTTATTGATCAGGACTTGGCATTGAACCTCGTGGAGGTATCAGAAAGATATCTGGCGACTCTAGAGCAAAGGTTATTAAAACAGAGCAAATTAAGGGAAAGCATAACGAGCAACAAGGGTAAAATATTTTGGATCAGAATGAATAAAGAAAAAGAATCACAAAACTGCAAGTTAAATTGCAGAATTCAATCTGAAAGCACCAATAAAATTCCCGAAGTCGACAGTAGTAAGAAAAACATTAACTTATTCCCAAGATCAGTTACGGATAAGGAAGGCTATTCAGTTCACCTTAATTCGAAACAATCCAAATTCACCACATTGCTCTATCTCGGAGTGTATTCCAAACGAAGGAATCACTCTCAACTTGTTGTTAAGTTACTTTTTCGTGGTTTGAGCCAGTGACCTCTTGTCAGAATAACGCTTACCACACAATTAGGTATCTTCTCCATCTCCGATAGTCCACATCTCAAATCCCTTTTTCAAGACTACATGGTCCAAATTGTTCCTCATATCTCAAATCCAGCATTAGCTCTGCCGCCAATGTCCTGTTCCCCCCACCCCGACATCATTGGGCGGTGGGTCTGGTTCAGGGGCATTAATGTATGTGACCTCCATTTTCAAGATGAAGCACAGATTCGAGCATTGTGTAGTTAGACTTTCTGTCACTTGTATGTTGCAGTTTTGGCTTTGTAGTCAGCTAACACTGTTGGCCTTGATTCACAGAATCAGGCAGCAGCAGAAGGGTGCCAGTCAGTTTGTCAAGCACTTTGAAGAACAATCCAATTATTCCCACTCTCCCCTGCTCTTTTCCCATTGCAGGTTCAGGACTGCTCTTTTCAGTTTTATGCTTGCATTCTCAGCCTTATTTAGAGGCTTGTGCTCACATCTTTGAAGCCAGCCGCCAGCTTCACTGAGTTTCATCGGCTGATGTGTATGTGCTTTTTAGCTGCGGGTCGATGTTCCCTGAGGCTGGGGGCTGGGCTCACAGCAAAATAGGCCCCTTAAGCCCGCTGCCATGCCGCATTTTCCTTTTCAGTTGCAAAGGTCTGCCTTCCACTGTGGGAAACGTGTTAACAGTTTGGCATCACAAATTCAGCCACAGTTGGGCCTGAACTGCAGGGGAGAGAAAAACAGGTAAACATTATCACTCTTTGTGGTAAATGTATTGCTGTAACAATTCACCATATGATTATCTGTATTACGCTATTGCCCATGTGGCTCCACCTACGGGCCATTGTATGGTACTACCTATAATGTAGCATGTTGGGGCCTGTGTGGGCTCCGCCCCTGACTCCACCCCTTGAGGGGAGGTATAAAGAGCAGTTGCCCTGTAGGCGGCTCCCACTAACAGACCAGTCGCAGGCAGGCACGGTTCTAGTTGATTAAAGCCACAGTTTACTTCTACTCCTGGTTTCGTGTGAATTGATGGTCGCATCACTCTTGCTCATTGTTCCTTGGATCCTACACAAAAACGTTGATGGGCTCCCATCTATTGTAAAAGTGCAGTTCTGTAATTGGATCATTATATAAAAAGCCGTGAGCGCATTGAGGCAGTGAATTATACAAAACACTCACCTTTCACCAAGTCAAGTTTCAATGCCTAGGTCCACGTCATTGATGTATTATTTGACATGGAATTACTTGAAGTTGGGACAATTCATTTATTAGATGTGGACGTTGCACATATTGCCCACCCTGCTGCGAACTGAGTGGCTTGCTGGGCCGTTTGAGAGGGCATTTAGAGTCAACCACATTGCTGTGGTCTGTAGTCACATGTAGGCCAGACCGGGTCAGGGTGGCAGATTTCCTTCCCTAAAGGACATTAGTGAACCAGATTAGGTTTTTACGACAATTGCTTCTCGAGAGCTTAAATTCCAGATTTTCTTATATTAAATTTGGGTGCCTGGAGCATTACATTGGATCTCTGGATTACTGGTCCAGTTACAATACCATTACTCTACTGCCCCTCCATTGATTATAATGCTCTTATTTTGTAGTTATTGCGTCCCAGAAAGTACTTGAGAAGTGCGGTCTTGTTATAATGTAGGAAACACAGGAAGGTAATCATCGCCAAATAATCTTTTTGAATGACGTTGGTTGGCATATAAGTATGAGACAGGACACTCCCCTGCTGCTCTTTACAATAGTGTCATTTCACATCCACTTCAGGGGATATGCCATCTGAAAAAGGCCACTTCCGACAAAGCAGCACCCTTTTTGTGTACTATATGCTCAAATATTTGAAGCGGGACTTGAACCAGTAACTTCTGAGATGGAGAAGGATGAGCTACCATCGAGCCAAGGCCTTGGAATGAAATGGAACCTGGTGGAAAGGGGGGGAAATGTGAGTGGCTGCGAGAGAGTTCAGAGAGGAGATTACCTGCACCAGAAAAAGAGGAGCCTTGCTCAGACGTGCCAAAGCTCACCGCAAATTAATTTAACACTTGACTACTGTTGCTATGCATTGAATGAAATCCAAAAGCTAGAAGGATACAAGTAACCTGCTGTGAAAAAGAACTGCACAGTCCAAGAAATATATCAAAGAAAGTAAGCGATCGATGCACCAGATAAATGTATGTCAAAGTCAGAAACATCCAGCTGTCTACATTACTCTGCATCTTACATACATTATGCAACAATAGACCTCAACAAGGAAACAAAAAGTCTTAGATTTGCTCAGCAACCTAGCGTCACTTGAAGAGCAGGTGAATACATTGTGTGCGGCTGTGATTCATTCTACACTGCTAGACTAATGTTTATTGCAGTCAGTAATTGACTCCTCTGCATAGGATCCTGTATGATCTCCAACTGGTTCAGCTTCAATTGTGCAGAAGAACAAGATCAACTTGCATTTCTATTGCAACTTTAGTCGAGCCCATAAACCAGTGAGACTTTGGGCCAGAAAACAGCAAGACTTCAGGGCTTAAAATAGCCAGCATTTGGGGGTTAACCAGCAAAAGTTTGGGGTTTAAAACAGACATTGAGGCTTATTAAAGAGCGGCTTAAGGGTTTAAAAAGGTCAGACTCAGTGGCTTGAACCTCATGGCTTGAAACAACAAGATCTCAAGGCAGAAAACTGAGATTTCGGGGCTGAAAACAGTGAGATTTTGGCACAGAAAGCACTGATATTTCGGGGATGAAACAATGACACATCAGGGCAGAAAACAGTGAGATTTCAAGACAGAAAACTGGAGAGTGAAAGGTTAATATCAGGAGCACCTGGCACTGATGTAACTGCTGATGTAAATATGAAGCAATGTCACATGATGAAGTAACTGTGATCTGGTAGGAAGCAGATGTACATCCTGTATCGCGTACTGAAATCGACATAGACCTGTAAAGGAACAAGAATGGACAATAACAGTCAATGGTGGCATTCTTAAGATCCTAAAGGATTCCTCTTCTGGACACCGAATACAAGTCGAAAAAAGTGACAGGAAATGGAGTGTAAAAAATCCAGAAAAACTCTAAGAGAGGAGTACAGAACTGACAGACAGACAGACAGATCCTTTGGAAAAAGGTTAAGAAGAAAACAGATTGAAGGTGCATTGTGGGTGAAGCAGATGCAAGCTGACACAGAAACCAGCAGCCCCGACATCAGTGAGTACAGGTCACAATCCACAAACTGCTGAAACAGAAACAGATCCAGAGGTCAGGGAAAGCTTGGAGTCTACACTGCAACTCCCAGAACCTTTTCAAAATGCTAATGGCTTGCAACACGTTCAATTGTGGGACATTTGGCAGAAGAGATTCTCCAGCCACAGAACAGCTTCAGGTTCATAAGAAGGAATAAAAGGATCAAGACAGTACTTCGCTCTATGCGGTAGGGGTTATTGCAAATGATGCCATAGCAAGATGGGACTCAATGGGGCTTCAAGCCCATATGATATAGTCACCCAGACATTTGATACATGCTTTAATGTTCAAAAAAATGTGATAATCAAACAAGCAAAATTTAATAAGTAAAACTTGGTGAATGCATGTATTAATTCACAACTGATCTGACAAGACGAGCACAAGATTGTGACCATGGGATTCCCAGAGATTAATTAATATGCAATCATAAAGTAGTTGGAGTCTCAGATGAAACCCTATCAGATCTCTGCAAATGGGGGAAGATTTAACTCTTATAAAGACAGTACAGATGGTGCAAAGGGCCAAGCTTAGGGGGCAAAACAGAGCAGTTGTTCGTGAGAAAAGTGATGTGTCTTAGAAAAACTTGAGTGAGGCCGTTCAATAGGTGGACAAAAAGGGGAAGCACATTGAAACAACACCCAAAAAATCAGGGAAAAGCACACGAACCGTTATCTTGACATGTTCTCAGTGTGGCGGGAAAACTCTGCACAAGAGGGAAGAATATCCAGCAGGGGGAGCAGTGTGCCACAACTGTGAAATGTGAGGACCTTTTAAAAAATGTTTGCTCATCTAACATACAAGTAGCTCACAGGAAGAAGAGAAAATAACAAGGCCAAGTCAAATCCGAGACATGGAGGGGCCATTAAAAAGCAAATAACCTCTCTGGGAGAAGTTACCAAAACATATAATAATTATTGGAGCATTAAATTAGAAGTTGATGATCACCCCACCGAATTCAAGCTAGATACTGGTGCAGGTGTTTCAGTGCTATTTGATGAAGTAGCTTAAAAATATTGGGCTGGATTCTCAGTTTCAGAGACTAAGTGCTGATGCGGGGACTGAACTGGTGGTGTTCTATGACCCTGAAAGCAGCGACAGTATGGTAGCATAGTGGTTAGCACAGTTTCTTCACAGCTCCAGGGTCCCAGGTTCGATCTCCGGCTTGGGTCACTGTCTGTGCAGAGTCTGCACATCCTCCCCGTGTGTGCGTGGGTTTCCTCCGGGTGATCCGGTTTCCTCCCACAGTCCAAAGATGTGCGGGTTAGGTGGATTGGCCAAGCTAAATTGCCCTTCATGGCCAAAAATGTTAAGTGGGGTTACGGGGAAAGGTTGGAGGTGTGGGCTTCGGTAGGGTGCACTTTCCAAGGGCCGGTACAGACTCAGTGGGCCGAAAGGCCTCTTTCAGCACCGTAAGTTCTATGATTCAATGATCCGTTAATAGGCCAACAAAACGGAGTATGATTCGCCGAGGTCGGGATTGGCACTTGGGAGGCTGACAGGCATAAAACACTCTGCTCCCCCCACACACTCACCCCAGGCGAGAAGATGGCAGCCTGAAGAATGGCACCCTGTTTTGCAGAGGTGGAGCTTGAGACCCTGCTGGACGCCGCGGAGGAGAGATGGGAAATCCTATTCTCTGGGTTGGGGAGGGGGCGGCCACCCGCCAACATACACCTGGCCAAGGGGTAGGTGGCAGAGGTCATGAGCACCATGGGCCCCACTGTCAGGGCTGGCCAGCAGTGCTGGAAAAAGCTGCACAACCTCGTTAGGGTGACCAGGGTGAGTTGCCAGCACCATGCCACTGGCACCCGTATCCCCCCTACCCAGAGGGCGACCGAACTACACCCGCCAGCTGTCTGCTCGCACCCCACCCTGAACCACATGCCAACACTCATACTGCCCGCCATGACCGGCGCCCTGCACACACAGGCCACTAGCTGCCCACCCCCTGTCCTGCCTGCATCTGACTGCCCACATTATGCACCTTCTTTTCCCAAACCCTCCCACCCAGGAAAAGGTGGCGCACAATCACAGGGAGGAAGGGCAGACTGGAGGGGCCTGCTGTACATGCGGTCCCTCACTGCTGTGGAGCGGCAGGCATTGGTCCTGGTGGATGGCCCTGAGGAGCAGACAGTGGCTGAGGTGCAGGTTGGCATTGAGGAACCAAGTGAGCCCCTGCTGAATTTCGGTGCCCTAATGGTACGCAGGCATCCTGGCGATGACAGCGAACCCCAGGACCCCACCACCTGGACACCAAACCTCCACTATCCCCAACCCACAATCCAACCATGCGTCATGTCTCGTGTCTTGCAGGATCATCTGACGCTGCGTTGGGCCCTTCAGATGCCCCTCGCGTCCGGCCACAGCCTCAGGACTTATCATAGAATTTACAGTGCAGAAAGAGACCATTCAGCCCATTTAGCCTGCACCAGCCCTTGGAAAGAGCACCCTACTCAAGCCCACACCTCCACCCTATCCCCGTAACCCAGGCACCACACCTAACCTTTTTGGACACTAAGGGCAATTTAACATAGCCAATCCACCTAACCTGCACATCTCTGGACAGAGAAAACAATGAGACAGCAGGGCTGGAAACAGTGAGATTTCAGCCCCATAATCTCACTGTTTCCAGTTACTCGGCTCCCTAGTCGGTGAACCTGGAGGTGATCGGGGCGTCCCGTGTGCAGTGGCCCTGGCGCACACTATGTGCGCCCGCCTGTGGCTGACCAGGCTCCATGCCCTGCCCGTCCTGGCCCCCCTCCTCATAGGACGAGGCCGGGCGTTCACACCCAGGCCATCATGATGTGGGAGACTCTGCTAGCGTTATATTGGAGGGTCCCTCCATAGCTGTCCAGGCACCTGAACCGCATTGCACCACTCGATCGCGCCCCTGGTTGCTGTTGTTTTAGGTCTCTGCATCGGTCTGTGGCCTCTGGATAGATGTTGTCAGCCACGACCACAGGGATAACCCCTGTCGCCCAAGAGCCAACCCATTAGCCGGTGTGCTTGTCGAATGTGTCAGGAACCATTGAGTGTGCCAAGATTTAGGTGTCATGCACGCTGCCTGAGTATTGGGTTCACACCTCCAGATGTGTATTTCATGGACACATACCAGCTGCATATTCATGGAGTGGAACCCTTTCAGTTTGTGAAGTCAACATTCTCAAGTGCTGGTGTTCATAGGGGGACATCCGTCCCACTGATCATCCCCTAGACTGGGGCATCCCGGCGATGGCAGTGAACCCCACTACCCAGGCACCCTGGTGGGCTCGATGCACATTGAATTTGATGCACTGCGGGGGTATGGGGGAAGCACCCTCTCCAAGTGACTGTAGCGGGTGCTTCCCTAATACCCCCACGGTGCCAGATGCACCATGATCCAGCAATTATGCCAAATGGCCCTTTCGTTCAGTTGGAGTCTTCGACAACACGCCCGGTCCAGCAAGTCCTTGAATGATGGACGCTGCCGGTACACACGAGGCCCGATGCGGTGTCTCCTTCCCACCTCCTCCTCCTCCTCGGCCTGTTGGGCAGCCGGCTCTCCATCCTTACCTTTGTTCTTCTGGGGAAGCTCTGCTGCTGCAGGGCCCTCCCCGAGCAGCTCCAGCTCATACAGCCTCAGTCTATCCACCAGGGGTGCAGCAGCAAGGCAGATGCCAACCATTCCTGGTTAGATTCTGAAATTCATTGCCTGCAGGGAATGAGAGGCAAACATGAGCATAGTGTGTACACCCATTCCCAAGCTGCTCCAAGGAGCTACATGGTGGCCCTGGCCTGCACTGCAGCCCCTGTTCCCACATGTGCCCTTCCCCCACTCCTTCCTCTCCCATCCCCACACCCACCCTGCCACTCTGCCCTAGCCGGGTCGGTGGCTGGCAGTACGGGGGCTTCTGACTCCAGCACCCATCCTTGTCAGCAGGGGTACCAGTGCTGTTAGGTGAATTGGACATTCTGAATTCTCCCTCTGTGTACCTGAACAGGCGCCGGAGCGTGGCGACTAGGGGCTTTTCATAGTAACTTCATTGCAGTGTTAATGTAAGCTTACTTGTGACAATAAAGATTATTATTATTATTATATAGGACATCATGTTCAAGTAATTAATTGCAGTTCTTTGAAGGAGTCACATGTGCTGTGAGTAAAGGGGAACTGATGGATGTACTTCGATTTTCACAAGACATTTGATAAGGTGCCACAGCAAAGTAATTGCACAATATTAAAAGCTCATGGTGACTTCCGGTTGCGACATGTAGGTGGAGCTCGTAGGTTTGGTGGCTCCTTCCAGAGTTGTCCTTTTTGGCCCTTTTAGTCCAGTTTTGTCCACGGAAGATTTTTCCGTGAGGAGCTGTGTGAAGGTTTGGGCCATTTATAGAATGTCAAAAACCGACAAGAAGAATCCAGGGAAGAAGGCAGCGAGCGAAGGTCCACTGTCGAACGTGGTGAGGGGTGCAGCAGGTGTAATGATAGTGGGAGAGAGCTCGTTCAGTGGGGCCACACCCATCACAGTGGCAAAGGTCATGGCTAGGAAATTCGAACGGCTGTTCTCTAAATATTTTGAAAAGCATCAGACCGTGATGATGGCCTCGCTTAAGGTGTGCATGGGAGAGACCCTTGCCCCGGTGAGAGAGGAGTTTGTGAGAACTTTGACGATGATGCGGGAGTAGGGGGAGAAAATGAAAGGGGTGGAGGAGGCCTTGTCACGGCATAGTAACCATTTCTCCTCAGCAGATGAGGAGCTGCGGAGGGTGGAGAGATCAACAGAGGGCTGAGAGCCATGGTGGAAGACCTGGAAAACAGGTCGCGAAGGCATAACCAGAGGATCATGGGTGTGCCCGAAGGGGTTGGGGCCAGAGGCCTACGGAATACTTCGCCGATATGCTAACAAAGTTGATGGGGGAGGGTAATTGGACTGGGCGACTCGCCGCTCTGGCTGGAACCGTGGATGAATGAACCTCCGATGGCAGTGATCATCTGTTCCAACAATTTTCAGATGAAGGAGAGATTGCTGAGGTGGGCGATGCAGAAGCATGAGGTGGAGTGGGAAGGCAATGGTGTACGCATATACCAGAACTTGACAACAGGGTCGGTAAGAAGGTGGGTGTCTTCAGGTGGTCCAAGGCGGCGCTGTACAAGCGCAATGTGCTGGTTTAGCTCACTTGGCTAAATCGCTGGCTTTTAAAGCAGACCAAGCAGGCCAGCAGCACGGTTCGATTCCCGTACCAGCCTCCCCGGACAGGCGCCGGAATGTGGTGACTAGGGGCTTTTCACAGTAACTTCATTGAAGCCTACACGTGACAATAAGCGATTTTCATTTCATTTTGTCATGTGCAGTTTGTTGTAGTCTACCCAGCAAAGCTGCAGGTTACTTCGAGATGGTGGCAGTGGCGGAGGCGTTTGTGAAGGCAGAAGGCCTGAGACTGGAATGAATTTGGATTTTTGACGTTTTTTGACTGAGTTTTTCTTGTGTTTCTCTTTTGCTGGGTTTTTTTTCTTGTACGGGTGTTAAGGATGTGAAGGGGGTTTGAATCGGGTGGTTTGGGATTCAGGATTGTTGGGGTTGGTGGGGGTTTTGTTAGGATGAAGGGTACGGGGTGTTTAGAGGGGTGAGGGGGGCATTGAGGTTGGTGTGGCTTCGTTTTCGATGTGGGGGAGGGGGCTCTGGCAGGGGCTGCCACACTAGCAAATGTATTGTTGGCCAGTGAAGGGGCAGGGAGGGGCCACAGTCATCCGAACCTGTATGGGCAGGTTTCAATGGTCCTGGGAGGCACAAATGGTGGGGGGTTGGGGATGATACTGGGTGAGGTGTTGTCAAGGAGCTGGATCCTGGCCATGGGGCAGGGCCTGGAAGGATGGTCATGGTGGGTAGGAAGGGCGGGGGAGGGGGGGGTAGTAGGGCCTGGGGGTGGCGGTACTGGTGGGTAAACGGGTGAGGTTCCAGATGGAGAAGGTGGCAGCGGACCAGAGGGCAGGTACGTGTTAGCATGGGTGCGTTGGAGGGGAGGCTGGTGGTATTGGTTTTTGTGTATGCCCCTAACTGGGACGAAGCTGGGTTTGTGAGGAAGATTTCAGCAGCCATATCAGATCTGTATACTCGCCAGTTGATACTGGGGGGAGGGGAGGGTGGCGGGGAATGGAATATGATGCAGGAGCAAAAGTTGGATAGGTCTCGGCCATGCTTGCTGGTTCCTTCGAGGGGGGGCAAAGGTGTTAGTCGGGTTTATGAAGGAGATGGGAGGGACGGATCTGTGGAGCTTTCTGCACCTGCGGGATAGGGAGTATTTGTTCTTCTCACTGGTACATAAGGTGTACTCGAGGATCAACTTTTTTTGTGGCAGGGAAGCCGTTGCTGGCAGGGTAGTCGGCGATCGTGACACAGATCATGTGCCGCACCGGGTGGATGTGGTCTTGGAGAAGGAGTCGGCCCAGAGGTGTGGAGGCTCGATGTGGGCTTGTTGGCAGACCTGAATATTTGCGTCAAGGTGGAGAAGGTGATGGTGGAGTATGTGGAGTTCACCCGAAATGGGGAGGTCTCGTCGTTGGTGGTTTGGAAGGTATTGAAGGCAGTAGTTAGAGCGGGGGTCATTGCATTCACGGCAAAGGTGGTTAGGGAGGTGCAGGAGGAGCATCTGTGGCAAATAGAGGAGATTTTGGAGGTGGATGGAAGATACTCAGAGGATCCAGAGCCGAGGCTATTGGTGAGGAGGAAGGAGAGGCAGGCAAAGTTTGACATCCTGTCCAGATAGGGCGGTTTGGCAGTTGAGAGAGCGCCGGGGGGGGGGGGGGGGGGGGGGGGGGGGGGTTGTGTCTGAGTATGGTGAGAAGGCCAGTCGATTGCAGGAGGGCCAACTCCGTCGGTAGGCAGCTTTGAGGGAGATTGTGAGGATTAGGAATGGTACGGGAGGGTTGGTGGTGGAATGGAGCAGGTGGACACGGTAGCATGGTGGTTAGCATCAATGCTTCACAGCTCCAGGGTCCCAGGTTCGATTCCCGGCTGGGTCACTGTCTGTGTGGAGTCTGCACGTCCTCCCCGTGTGTGCGTGGGTTTCCTCCGGGTGCTCCGGTTTCCTCCCACAGTCCAAAGATGTGCGGGTTAGGTGGATTGGCCATGCTAAATTGCCCATAGTGTAAGGTTAATGGGGGGATTGTTGGGTTACGGGTATACGGGTTACATGGATTTAAGTAGGGTGATCATTGCTCGGCACAACATCGAGGGCCGAAGGGCCTGTTCTGTGCTGTACTGTTCTATGTTCTATGTTCTATGACAGGGTGTTTGAGGTCTTTTATAGGGGGTTAAATAAGTCGGAACCGCCAGAGGATAAGTCAGAGATGAGGGAGTTTCTGGAGCGACTAGAGTGGCTGGAGGTGGGAGAGGAAAGGGCTGTGTTGGTGGGACCATTGGGGTGGGGGAAGTGAGGGCAGCGATAGCGAAGATGTAGTCAGGTAAGGCACCGGGGACGGATGGGTTCACGGTGGAGTTCAAGAAAACGTTTAAGAACAAGTTGGCGCGCTGATGGTGTAAATGTTTGCGGATGCGATGGTAAAGGGCTGCCAGAGACAATGAGGTATGTGGTGATATGCATCACTGTAGATACACAAGGGGTTAATGTAAATACACGTAGACTAGCTAGACACTAGAGAGAGCACCAGCGACATGACACACAGGCACTCAACCAATAGGTCAGTAAGATAGGACATGACTAATGGGCATTCACGATACACACAGAGGTGATGCTACCACAGGAGGGCATTACACCAACCCATATATAAAGGACACAGCACACATGATCTTCCTCTTTCCAGTGGAGACACTCAGTGAGTACGGACACAGGGTTGATTCAATATCACACCCACCACGTGGATTGTAGCAGACTGATTTGTCAGTCTGAGTAGCTATAGAAGGATTAACAGTAGTGGCAAACCCGAGTAGGAGAATTGTAAATAGTTCAATAAACGTGTTGAAGTTATCTCCACGTCAAGGAGGCCGCTTATGCTACGCCAAGAGCATAACAAGACAAGGCAGGCATCCATTTCATTGTTGCTAAAAAAGAAGTGTTTGATGGAGTGTGGGTCGTATAGTCCCATTTGTCTCCGGAATGTGGATGCCAAGATATTGGCGAAGGTGCTGGTGGTGAGGCTGGAGGGGTGTCTAACAAAGGTGGTGGGGAGGGTCAGACAGGGTTCGTTAAAGGCAGACAGCTGTCATCGAACGTGGGCGGCTGCTGAATGTGGTGCTTTCTCCGGCAGAGGGGAGGGAGTTAGAGGTGGCGCTGGCGTTGGATGCAGAGAAAGCATTTGACAGAGCGGAGTGGAGATAACTGCGGTACTGGAGAAGTTTGGGATTGGGCCTAAGTTTGTGGCTTGGTAAAATTACTATATAAGGATCCGACAGCTTGTGTGTGGACGAATGAGACGCAGCAGGAGTATTTCCACTATTCCGGGGATCGAGGCAGGGTACCCCATGTCCCCTCTCTTGCGTTGGTGATTGAGCCCTTGGCAATTGTGCTGAGGGGTTCAGACATATGGAGGGGGATGGTGAGGGGGAGGGTTGGAGTACAGGGTCTCTCTGTACGTAGAAAATTTACTATTGTACATTTTTCAGACCCAGGCTCATTCGTGAGAGACATAATGGGGTTACTTGGGAAAATTGGGGCGTTTTCAGGTATAAATTGAATTTAGGGAAGAGTGTGTTTTGTTACGTCTCCTTTGGGTGTAGGGGTGGGAAAGGAAGGTTTGCCATTTCGGGTGGCGACAACTCACTTTAGGTCTTGGGGGTGCAGGTGGCGCGAGATTGGGCGCAGTTCCAGAAGCTAAATTTCACGAGCCTGCTAGGGAAGGTGAAGGAGGATCTGGGGAGGTGGGATAGTCTCCCTTTGTCATAGGCTGGCCAGGTACAGCAAGTCAAAATGAACAGAATGAATATTTTGCCACGTTGCTCTCATTAACCCCAGGGACATATTCTGGGAATCCAGTAGTGGTTGTCACACTGAGTATTTGGGGGCAATTCCGACAGTAGTTCAAGTTGAGGATGGGGGTCGAGGGTGATGCCAATAAGAAGGAATCATGGGTTTGAGCCGGGGAGGATGGATTCAAGGTTCTGGGGATGGGAGGAGAAAGGGGTGAAAGAGATGAAGGATCTGTTTCTGGAGATGAGATTCAGAAGTCTAGAGGAGTTGGGGGTGAAGTATGGGCTGCAGCGTGAGGAATGCTTTAGGTATATGCAGGTGCGGAAATTTCGGGGAAAAAAGCTTTTCGAGTTTCCTGGTGGCTCCGCCCTCCTCGTTGCTGGAGGAGGCACTGTCGGTGGGGGTGTTGGAAAGTGGGGTTGTCTCAGTGATTTATGGGAGGATTATGGAGGAGGATAAGGAGTCTATAGAAGGGATTAAGGCCAAGTGGGAGGAAGAGTTGGGGAAGGGGCTGGAGGAAGGATTATGGTGGAAGGATTCCAATGAGAAATGGTGTTGGATTTGCCGGATTTGGAATTGACATTCAGGAGGCCCTAAGTTCACAGCGGGCAGTCAGCGGCGTGTGCAGCTGCATTGCTGTCTTGCAGGCTGCGGCAATGGTGTTCCATGCCCGTCCACCTCCACCCCATACCCCACCTCCTGGCCACAACCCCCTGCTACACCCCGCGGCACTGGGAGAGGCCCTCCAGCCAGCAGTTCAACTGTCAGCAAACTATGGCGATGTTGGACACTTTCCGTCCCCCCTCTCTCTCCCTCAGCAGCCACGGTGCCTGTTGCATGATTTTTAACAGCACAAGTGTACCTCGCCGTCGGGAATTCAGGACATTGAAGGTGGAGAATTACGGAGGTTTGGAGAATACCGGGTCAGGCCCGCTAATTATATGCCAACGGTGTTTACTGTAGGTGCATTCTGGAACACATTTATGCCATGTCAAGGTGACGGACAATTGCGATTTGGCGTGAAATCGGCGCCCGCCATGATTTTGCGTCGGAACTGATTCTCCGGCCAATTGCGTTTCCCAATTCCGGCTTTAGCCGATGGAAAATTCCGCCCAGGATTTGTTCATTTTGCATGGTTACTGTCAAGGGGGTGGGTGGGGTTGGAGGGAGTGGTGGGGTGAAGGGGGGCATCGGGCACTTTGGTGTACAAATGTTAAATATATTGAATAAAAATATTTTTTTTAAAAACAAAGCTCATGGTGTACGGAGTAACATAGTGGCATGGATTGAAGATCGGCTAACAGGAAACAGAGTGGCAGAAATGGGTCTTTTTCTGGTTGGCAGGATATGATGAGTGGTGTGCCACAGGGATCAGTGCTGGGGCCTCAACCTTTTACAATTTATATACATGACTTGCATAACGGGACTAAAGGAATGGTTGTTAAATTTACTGATGGCATACAGATAGGCGGGAAAGTAAATTGTGACGAGGATGTAAGAAGGCTACAAAAGGACATAGATAGGTTAAGTGAGTCGCAAAAATCAGGCAAACGGAGTTTAATGTGGGAAAATGTGAAATTGTCCCTTTTGGCAGGACAAATACAGAAAAAGCTTATTATCTAAATGGTGAGAGATTGCAGAGCTCTGAGATGCAGAGGGATCTGGTGGTCCCAGTGCATGAATCACAAAAAGCTAGTATACAGGTAAAGCAAGTAATTAGGAAAGATAATAGAATGTTATCATTTATTGTGAGGGGAATTGAATACAAAAGTAGAGAGGTTATGCTTCAGTTATACAGAGCATTGGTGAGGCCATGGGTGGGATTCTCTGTTGCCCGACACCGATATCATGATCGGCGATCGGGCGGAGAATCCCTTTTTATAACCGAATGGTCATAGAAATGCCTGTTTTCAGATGCTCCGGCCCCTCCAAAACGGCATCGTCGGGCGTACGGCGCACACCGTTGGGATGGTTTCAGGATGTCACCTGAAGGCCCTCCCCCGATGCTCCGCCCCCGATGCTCCGCCCCCGATGGGCCAGTTCATGATGGCGCAGATCACTTGTGCTCTCAGTTTTTGTCAACCTTGAGTGGCGGCTGCGGACAGTGTCCAACTCCGCCATAGTTGGGGCGGGGTGGGGGAGTCGGGCCGCTGGCCGGGGGGGGGGGGGGGGGGGGTGCTTTGGTGAGGGCTGGGGGATTGGTGTGGGGGGGTTTCCAGGGGGTGGCGAGGGGGGTCCAGGGAGGCACTATCTGGCAGGTTGGGTCCGCACGCGACCGGCGACATGTTGTACAGCGCGACTGCTGAAGATCGTCGCCGTGCGCATGCGCGGCCATGAACCTGGTCATTCTCCGGCTGTTTTTGGCATGGGAGCCAGGAGTTTTACCCAGCGCTGCTGCTAGCCCCTCACCGGTCCCTGAATTGGTGAGGGTTTGACGCCGATTTTGGTGTCGTAGATCGCCATAGTTCTCACACCAGCGTCAACATTTAGCTGCAAAATTGGAGAATCCAGCCTCATATCTCTGATACTGTGTACTGTATTGGTTTCCTTATTTGAGGAAAGATCTAAATGTGTTCGAAGAAGTTCAGAGAAGGCTCACTATAGTAATTGCAGAAATGTGCGGTTTATCTTACATGAAAAGGTCGGAGAGGTTAGGCTTGTATCAACTAGGGTTCAGAAGAGTAAAAGGCGACTTGATCAAAACATTTATGATCCTGAAGGTTTTTTATGTGGAGAAGACGTTTCCTCTTGTCAGAGAATCTAGAACTAGAGGTCACTGTTTAAAAATAAGGGGCGGCTCATTTAAGACAGAGATGAGGAGGAATCTTTTCTCTCAAAGGGTCGTGAGTCTCTGGAACTCTATTCTTCAAAAGGCAGTCGAAGCAGAGTCAGTTATTTTGAAGGCAGAATCAGATCCTTTTTAATATATATTTATTCAGCAAAGTTTTTCATTATAACAAAGTAAAAGAAAACAATAACATATAACAAATACCATTGCGAAATATACCCACCCATAACTAATCCCCCAACGCCAAACCCCCATAAACAAAAAAATCTCAACAAAATCCCAACCCCTCCCTGTAATGTTATGTATATTGACTGGGATGTAAAGAGTTAACAAGTTAATGATAATGCTTCTTACCACCAGAGGGAACTACAGAACAGTCATGTAAATATCATGTGACTACGAGATTTTGGGATTAGATTAGAAAAGGATTAGAAGAGTTAGGAGAGAGCAGTTGTATACTTGAGAGTTCTGTAAATTAGAGATAGCATAGTTTGATATAAAAATCTTCTACTTTAAGAATGTGAACAAACCTTAGTAGTGTGATAGATTTATGGTTTTGTTCGTTAACAAAGCTTTGTGTTCCTATTCAACACGACGCATCCGAGCCATCCAGGCAAAGCAGAATGGAGAATACAACAGTACTCCCACCCCAGCACTGATGGTGGCCAATTCCCTGAAAAAGATGGAAAGCAGCCACCTCAAGTGGAACCCATCCACCGACCCCCTCATGGTATATTTAACCTCAAGATACAAAAATGTCATCAGATCACTCAGCCAGGCCAAGGCATTGGGCAGTACTGGGGACCTCCACCAGAGTAGAATTCACCTCCAGGCTATTAATGAGGCAAAGGCGAGGACGTCTGCCTTCACCCCCGTCTGAATCTCTGGCGAGTCCAATACGTAGCCACCAACGAGCACAGCTCCAGCTGAATACCCAGAATCCCTGACATGGTGCTGAAAAAGGAGACCCAGAAACTCACAGGTTTAGAGCAAGGCCAGAACATGTGCGTGTGATTCACTGTCCCCCTGGCACAATGTTCACACATATCCTCCACACGAGAAGAAAGTACTCATCTACGCCCTGGCTAAGTGTGTCCTGTGCACCACCTTGAACTGGACCAGGCTGAGCCTGGTGTAAGAGGAGGTGGCGTTGACTATGTAGAGCCTCACTCCACACTGCGCCCCCCATCCAAATCCAGACCCTGTTATCCCTCCCACTTTCTCTTTACTTCCTCCAACAAAGTCTGCTCCATTGAGGCGTAGCTCTGTTAATTAAGGATGATGTTGGTACAAGCTGTAGAACCAATTTGGATAGATACAAGAACTATAAAGGTATGAAGTCACTTGTGGGAGTGGACTATAGGCTCCCTAACAGTAACTACAATGTAGGATTGGATTATACAAGAAGAAATAATGGAGCTTGTAAGAAAGGCATGGGAATAATCATGGGTGATTTTAATCTGCATATAGATTGGACTAATCGGATTGTCAAACGTAGCCTGGAAGAAGATTTTAAAGAGTGTTTTCAGACAGTTTCTTAGAGCAGCGCATTCCAGAGCCAGGAAAATAGCAGGCAATTTTAGATGGGATAATGCACTATGAGACAGCATTCATTAAACACCTCACAGCAGAGGAGCCTCTAGGTAGAAGTGATCATAAAATAATTGAATTTCATGTTCAGTTTGAGGAAGAGAAGAATGGGTAGGGTGTAAACTTCAATAAAAGCAATGGTATGAAGACAGTGCTGGCTAAAGTGAACGAGAAAATTAGGTTAACAGCTGGGTGCATAGAAATGCAACGGATATTTAAGGAGATATTTCATAACACTCAGCATAAATACCCCCCTGTGAAAAAGAAAGATTCTAGGTAAAGATTGCACTATCTATGGCAAATTAATATTGTGATCCCAGACCAGACCCCAACAGTGGCTAGGATACTGAATAGAAACCCCAATTTTAATATTAATTTTGTAAGACTGTGAGGAAAGGATATCTCATTTCTAGGAGAGATTTGACGTAAAATATGGTTATAGCATTTTAAAACAAACTTTATTACAAACACAGTATTAAAATATCTTTAACATCACACAAGAAAATAGATTGCAATTACCCCTTAAACAATGCTAATCAATACAGTGACACAATAACCCTTAACAGCTATCTTTATTCCCACTCAAACAACAAAAAACCATCTCAGCTCTCAATTCACTTTCAAATACAGTTAGCACTCAGGAATACCTGCTGTACAGAGATATCTGGATACTCGACTTTGGTAAAGAGAGATCGTTTGACACTGCTTTTAAGAAAAGACCTGAATCCTGTCAGAACCACGCAGAAACTCTCATTTCTTCAGAAGCTACTTCTTGGCTTGTTTCAACTCACCTTCCAATAACACAATTCTGAACTGCTTGGAAATAAACTGCTAATCTGTCTACAAACATATCTTTAACTGAGCTGCAGTGAGAGCAGATGTTTGACTCAATCTAAAGCTCAACTAAAACTGCTTTTTTGCAAAATGCCTGACACATTAGCTCATTCCATTATCCAACCGCCATCATCTTACCAAGTTGAACTTGAATGACCTCCACAGGGAACCCCCTTAATCCAAACAAACAGCATTAGCCCGAACTATTTATGATGCTTTAATTGCACCTCTGACTCCCAAAAACTTTCAAACCAGGATTCTTTAAAAACATTACTGCAGCAGGCATACACACACTAACTCTGGCTTTTAACCCTTACTGTAATACCAAACACCAATAATACAATATATCTGAAATCCCTACATTCATCACACTAAGGTAATTAAAGAGGCTATCAAATTAAAATAAACAGCTTCAGTGAAGATTAGTAGTAGGCCAGAAGATTGGACAGAATTTGGAAGCCAGCAAAGAATGACCAAAAAAAATAATTAGGAGGGAGAAATTAGAGTATGAGAGATATCTAACTAAAAATATAAAAATAGCAAGAGTTTCCACAAGTATCTAAAAGGAAAAGAATAATAAAATTGAACATTGGAATGAGTCTGGGGAATTAATAATGGATAATAAGGAAATGGTGGATGAACTGGACAAATGTTTTGCATCTGTCTTTACTGGAGAGGATGCAAATAACATCCCATAAATAAGTGTAAATCAAGAAATGAAAATTGCAATCACCAGGGAAAGGGTACTGAGAAAAGACCATAAGACGTAGGAGCAGAAGTAGGTCATTTTGCCCATCGAGCCTGCAGTGCCATTGAATGAGATCATGGCTGATCTGATATAATCTTCAACACCCCTTTCCCGCCTTATCCCCATAACATTTGATTTCCTACTGATTAAAAATCTACCTATCTCAGATTCGAGTATTCAAATCAAAAGCTGACAAGTTCCCAGGATTGCAACTGAGGGTGTTAAAACAAATTGGCAGCAGAGATAACAGATACATTGTTTGTAATTTTTCAAAGATCCCACTGGAAAATAATGAATGTAACTTTTATATTTAAGAAAAGTGGTAGACAGAAAGCAAGCATGTACAGGCCAGTTAGTCTTACATTTGTCAGAGGGAAAATGCTGGAATCTATTTTTAAGGAAGGTATAGCCGAACATTTCGAAAATCTTAAATAATCAAGAATTAACAGATTAGAGCTCTTTAAAAAAGTGACAGGCAATATGGGGGATAAAAGAGAACCTGTAGATGTGGTGTACTTGGATTTCCAAAAGCCACTTTATAAGGCTATTATATCACAAGTTACTACACAAAATAAAAGCTCATGGCATAGGGGGTAACATATTAGCATGGTCAGAGGATTGGTTAGCTAATAGGAGGCAGAAAGTAGGATAATTGGTTCATGTATGGGTGGCAAGCTGTAACTGGTGGGATGCAACAAGGATTAGTGCTGGGACCGCAACAATTTACAATCTATATCAATGACTTGGGGGAAGGGGCTGAATGCATGATTGCTAGACTTGCTGATAACACAAAGGTAAGTAGGAGAGCAAGTTCTGAATAGGTCAATCTGCAAAGGGATTTAGATCATAGAATTTACAGTGCAGAAGGAGGCCATTTGGCCCATGGAGTCTGCACCAGCCGTTGAAGAGAGCACCCTAGTTAAGCCCACGCCTCCACCCGATCCCTGTAACCCAGTAACCCCACTTAACCTTTTTGGACACTAAGGGCAATTTAGCATGGCCAATCCACCTAACCCACACATCTTTGGACTGTGGGAGGAAGCCGGAGCACCCGGAGGAAACCCACGCAGACACGGGGAGAAAATGCAGACTCCGCACAGACAGTGACCCAAGCCGGGAATCGAACGTGGGACCCTGGAGCTGTGAAGAAATGGTGCTAACCACTGTGCTACCGTGCTGCCCATGGTATAGACAGTGATTGGGTAAAAGAATGGGAGGTGGAGTATGAAAATATGAACATGTCCACTTTGGCAGGAAGAATAAAAATGCTACGTATTATTTAAACACAGAGAGATTGAATTTCACAGTTTCAGAGGGATCTGATACATGAATCACAAAAGGTTAGTATGTAGGTATAGTAAGTGAATAGGGAGCCAAACATAATAATGCTGTTGTTTATTGCAAGGGGAATGAAATGTAAAAGTAGGAAGGTTTTACTGCAGCTGTACAGGATGTTGGTGAGATCACCAACCTTGCACTCACATTGATGGTAAGCTTGGAGGCAGGAAAGATGTCTATTTAGGCAGGATGGTGGCGTACTGGAATCATACCATCATCCCACCTCGGCCCGAATTACATTCTGGATGGGATGGGAGAGACTCATGGTCAAACATGGTTGGCCATCTCTCCTGTAGTACTCTCAATAACGACACAAAAGAGTAGAACGGTAAAAGAAGGCTTTGATAAGCAGAGAACCAGCCTGATGCCGAGACGGGTGCTTACTGGGTGCTGCTTACAGGGCGGCCCCTTATATGCGACTCCCTGGTGGGCGGAGCCAGAGGCGGAGTCCCCCAGGATTCCAAGCCCGGTCTTAATGGGGCATCATCTACATGATGATAAGGGTACAGTTACCGTTCATCACACCTTCCCACTGCCAACTGAGGGTCTTAAGTGGTTCATCTTGCTGCCCCTGGTATTAACACATTGCCTGGCGCCATGTGGTCTGCAGGACAGATAAACCTGTGTGAGCTGCTTGTCACTCTCGGGGCATTGCAATCTTGATCAAAGGCACTCAGAATGTGATCGAGGGACTGGACAGTAAGAAAGGGGTCCTGCTGAGAGCCCTTGCTGCTGACATACCCTGCACCCCTCTCTCCATGACCCCCACCCCACAACTCCCCCCTTCAAACACCCGCTTTACCTATCTATGGCCTGGGTCGCACCATGATCCTGGGACTCTAGTGCCTGTCTTTCCAGTAGCAGCCACGGCTTCCCCTGTGGCACTGCTGAGCACAAGAGCTGCCAGCCTCCAATTGGCTGGCAAGGCTAGGTCGGCAGCACATCCTCCCATGGGCTTTGAATCCAGGAGAAGGCCTGCCGCTGGCCTCAACACTGCCTGATTGGCTTATGGTTCAGCAGGCTTTCTAGAAAGGTAGCAGCGTCCCTCTCTTACCAGCTCCTCCCTAATGACCTCAACAAGATTGCACTCCACATCGGCAGAACTGTGTACAGTTTTGGTCTCATTACTTAAGAAAGGATATAACTATATTCAAAATAGTTCAGAAAAGGTTCACTTGGGCAGCACGGTGGCGCAGTGGGTTAGCCCTGCTGCCTCACGGTGCCGAGGTCCCAGGTTCAATCCCGGCTCTGGGTCACTGTCCGTGTGGAGTTTGCACATTCCCCCCGTGTTTGCATGGGTTTCGCCCCCACAACCTAAAAATGTGCAGGTTAGGTGGATTGGCCACGCTAAAATTGCCCCTTAATTGAAAAAAATGAATTGGGTACTCTAAATTTATTTTTTAAAATAAAAATAAAAGAAAAGGTTCACTTGACTTATCCATGGGATGAGGGGCTTATCTTGTGAGGAGCCATTGGAGTTCAGAATGAAAGATAATCTCATTGAAATATGTAAGGAATTTAGGGAACCTGACAAGGTAGATGCTAAAAGGATGTTTCCCCTAAGAGGAGAGGCTTGAACGAGAGGACACAGCTTAAAATAAGTGGCGAGATTCTCCGACGCCCCGACGGTGGCTGCCGAATTCTCCGGCGCCGCTTTTCGGGCGGGGGCGGGAATCACGGCGTGCCGGTCGGGAGCCGTTGGCAGTTCTCTGGGCCTGGATGGACCGAGCGGCCTCCTGTTTTCGACCAGTCCCTCCGGCGTGAAATGGACATGGTCCATCCCGGCGGGACTTGGCTTGGAGGGTGGCTGACGGAGTCCTCGAGGGGGTGTGAGGGATCCTGCCCGCGGGGGGGGGGGGGGGGGGGGGGGGGGGGGGGGGCATGGTGGGGGGGCCACGGTGGGGGGGGGGGGGCCACGGTGAGAATGTAAGTTGCATCCTTGAACAATTTAGACCTGATCCAATGAAGGAAGAAGTGTCATTTTTCAGAAGTCCACTCTTTCTGTGTTTATCACATTTAATGTGACTAGGAGTTATACTACTCAATTGCACGTTCATAAAAAGAAATCAAAGATCCTTCACTAAAATGCTTAATGGTCAAAGAGATACCTTGGAAGTGCATTCGCTCTTATAATGTCAGAAACATGGCAGTCAACCTGGGTACAGCAATGTTCCACATGCTGCGTAATAATGAGCAAGTCATCTGTTTTAATGTCAGTAGCGGGTAAATAATGATCAGAACAGCTCTTAATTAAAATAGCTACCTGTAAGTGCGGGATGGGGGTCTCAATTTAACATTTCATTCAAAAGACGGCACTTCTGACAACATGGTATTCCCTTGGTGTTATCCGAGAGCCTCAGACCTTGCTCACATCTCTGGAGCTGGGATTGATTCCATGCCCTTTTGGACTCAGGCAAGAATGCAACCCATTAGGTCATGGATGGCCCATGTGATATCCAGTTTGGCACTTTATATTTTTGAGTGTAAGTAAAATATTCAGGTACATGGGGCGAAATTCTCCAACCCCACGCAGGGTCGGAGAATCAGCCGGCGGCGCCGATATTGCCGCTCCCGCAATGTTAATGATTCACCCACCCGCCATAAAACGGCGTTCTTCAAATCCCGCCGGCCGCCACGGATAACGGCTGGCGCCGGCGGGATGCCATTGTTTTTTTAAGCTTTTTTATTCACCGGCCCGGATGGGCCGAAGTCCCGCCGACGTGGCCACGGGTCACGTCGGCGAAAATCAAAGTAGGTTTATAACGGCGTCAACCCGCCGATCAGTTACCTACATCGAGTGCGGGGGGGGGGGTTAGGGGGTGGGGGGGGGGGTGGGGGGGTTAGGGGGGTGGGGGGTAGGGGGGGTGGGGGGTAGGGGGTAGGGGTGGGGGGGAGGAGGGTAGAGGTGGGGGGGAGGGGGGTACGGGTGGGGGCTAGGGGTAGGGGTAGGGGGCAGCGGCATGCAGAGGGGGGGGCAACGGTGCGTTGGCCCCGGGTATCCATTGGATGGGGGCATCAGCAGATCTTCCTCAAGGCTCCCCTTCCTCCCAGCTGCCTTGTCTTTGTTTGAGAGAGAGAGAGGGAGTCCCGTCCATCCTCTGGCTGAGAACAGGGCTTTGGTGAGTATATTGCAATCTGCCTAAACCCAGGAATATTGCCTGGTTAGAATGCAGAGGGAAATGCTGGGATCCCGGGGTGGGAGATGTGTCTGGATTTGTCTATTTCTGCTTCAGCCTCTGCGATTTCAGGTCAGTTTCACAACAACTGGAAAAACGCGCGGAGAGAGAGGGATAAACTTTTGGCAAAGTTTCTGGGTTCTGCCTTTATAATTCACAGCGCAGAAAGGGTTCTGCGCTGTGAATTATAAAGGCACCTTTTCTAATCCTGGGGAGAAAACAACCTTTTGAAGAGTCTGAAGAAATAAGCAGGAATTTGGATTAATTCTGCCTCCCCACCCCCTGGGCCTCTTTCTCCTCCCTCCCTCGCGCTGTTCACGCCGGCAGAGACCAGATGTGGTTGGCGCCAGCGTGAACCGGTCGTATTAGGCAGGCCGCTCGGCACGTCCGGGCCGGAGAATCGCCGCTCGACCGGAGTGGCGATTCTCCGAACGGCCTGTCGCAAAACGTGAAACGCCATTTTGGGGGGTTTGGGAGAATCGCGTGCGGGTGCCAGGGCAGCGTGGCGTGAATTGCCTGGCACTCCCGCGATTCTCCGACCCGGCGTGGGGGTCGGAGAATCGCACCCATTAACTTTGTTTCTCTCATGGGCGGGATTCTCTCCTACCCGGCGGGGCGGGGGGTCCCGGCGTAGCGGAGTGGCGCCAACCACTCCGGCGTCGGGCCTCCCCAATGGTGCGGAATTCTCCGCACCTTTGGGGGCTAGGCCCACGCCGGAGCGGTTGGCACCACGCCGACTGGCACCAAAACTGGCACCAGCGGCCTTTGATGCCCGCCGCCGGGGCTGGCCGGAAGGCCTTCGCCGGTTCACGCATGCGCCGGTGGGGGATTCTCTTCCACCTCCGCCATGGTGTAGGCCGTGGCGGCGGCGGAAGAGAAAGAGTGCCCCCACGACACTGGCCCGCCTGCCGATCGTTGGGCCCTGGTCGCGGGCCTGGCCACCGTGGGGGCAACCCCCGGGGTCCGATCGCCCCGCGCCCCCCTCCAGGGTCCGATTGCCCCGCGCCCCCCCCAGGACCCCGGGGGCCCGCTCTCGCCACCGATCCCGCCGCCACCAGAGGTGGTTCAATCCTCGGCGGTGGGAGAAGCCTCCCAGCAGCGGGACTTCGGCCCATCTCAGGCCGGAGAATCGCCGCTGGGGGCTCGCCGCTCAACGTGGCGCGATTCCCGCCCCCACCCTGCGGGGGTCGGAGAATTTCGCCCCTGATAGATGCTGGCAGACCGGCTGAGTTTTCCCAGCATCCTCGGTTCTTGTTCCATATCTATAATGTGGAGATGCCGGCGTTGGACTGGGGTGAGCACAGTAAGAAGTCTTACAACACCAGGTTAAAGTCCAACAGGTTTGTTTCAAACACGAGCTTTCGGAGCACGGCTCCTTCTTCAGGTGAATGGAAAGGCTTGTTCCAGAAATGTTTATATAGACACAGTCAGAGATGCCCGGAATGCGAGCACCTGCAGGCAATCAAATCATCAAAGATGCAGAGAGAGAGGTAACTCCAGGTTAAAGAGGTGTGAATTGTCCCAAGCCAGTTCAGTCGGTAGGCCTCTGCAAGTCCAGGCTTGTTGGTGGGGGCCGAATGTAATGCGACATGAATCCCAGATCCCGGTTGAGTCCGCATTCATGCGTGCGGAACTTAGCTATAAGTTTTTGCTCAGCAATTTTGCGTTGTCGCGTCTCCTGAAGGCCTCCTTGTAGAATGCTGACCCGGAGATCAGAGGCTGAATGTCCTTGACTGCTGAAGTGTTCCCCAACTGGAAGGGAACAGTCCTGCCTGTTGATAGTCGCACGATGCCCGTTTATTCGTTGTCGCAGTGTCTGCATGGTCTCGCCAATGTACCACGCTTCGGGACATCCTTTCCTGCAGCGTATGAGGTAGACTACATTGGTCGAGTCGCACGAGTATGCGCCGCGTACCTGGTGGGTGGTGTTTCCACGTGTAATGGTGGTGTCCATGTCGATGATCTGGCATGTCTTGCAGAGATTACCCTGGCAGGGTTTTGTGGTGTTGTGGTTGCTGTTCTGAAGGCTGGGTAATTTGCTGCAAACAATGGTTTGTTTGAGGTTGCGCGGTTGTTTGAAGGCCAGTAGTGGGGGTGTGGGGATGACCTTGGCAAGATGTCCATCCTCGCTGATGATGTGTTGGAGGCTGCGAAGAAGATGTCGTAGTTTCTCCGCCCCAGGAAAGTACTGGACGACGAAGGGTACTCTGTCAGTGGTGTCCCGTGTTTGTCTTCTGAGGAGGTCGGTGCGGTTTTTTGCTGTGGCGCGGTGGAACTGTCGATCAATGAGTCGAGCGCCATATCCCGTTCGTACGAGGGCATCTTTCAGCATCTGTAGGTGTCTGTTGCGCTCCTCCTTGTCTGAGCAGATCCTGTGTATACGGAGGGCTTGTCCATAGGGGATGGCTTCTTTAATGTGTTTCGGGTGAAAGCTGGAGAAGTGGAGCATCGTGAGATTATCTGTGGGCTTGCGGTAAAGCGAGGTGCTGAGGTGACCGTCCTTGATGGAGACGAGTGTGTCCAAGAATGGAACTGAATTTGGAGAATAGTCCATGGTGAGTTTGATGGTGGGATGGAACTTATTGATGTCATCGTGTAGTCGTTTCAGTGATGTCTCGCCGTGGGTCCAAAGGAAAAAAATGTCATCGATGTATCTGGTGTATAGCATCGGTTGAAAGTCCTGTGTGGTGAGGAAGTCCTGTTCAAACTTGTATCTATAAGCATTGATAGTTCCAACAAGCAACCCTCAAGGCATTTATTGGGCAAAGAAGGAGCAGGAATATTTCTCGCCAAACCAAAGCGTTGAAAGGGGTCATATAAATGAGAATATTTCTGTTTTTCAAATAATAAATCACTGTAGTGAGTGACAGTTGGTTTATGAAATGTGGATTTTTTTTGTTGAATTCAGTGAGCAATTAAGTTTTATTAAGTGCATGCAATGAGGCTAGATTTAACCAATACAGTGAAAACCTTAATTAATCATTAAGGCAGTAAGGTAATTAATTGCAGTATTCAGTAAATGAATTAACTGTAATGAATGCTACAAATTAATAATAAAATCTACTTAGTTGTGACACATGGAGCTGTGACCAGATGTGGATGGCTCTCTAACATCTTGACAGAACTCAGTTTATATTGAAGTATAAGTTGAAGCCTATAATTGAGAATAAATGTAAAATCATCAAATTACATTGAATTTGCTGTGCAGGATCAGGCCACTTTGCCTGCTGGTTTAAATCAGTGTTAGTGCTCCACATGAGCTTCCCCCTACACCACGTCATTTAACGTTTTCTGCATAATTTCTATTTCTATACCATTTTACCATCTACCCTGTCAAATTCCTACAGAATTTTCAAGATCCTATTACAGCAGGGATGGGAAAAGTGTTTCATTAGTTTAAAAGTTTAATTCAATCAACAAAATGTCCAATCGTTTATCATCGCTTAACCAGGCTTCAATAAACTCAGAATGATTGACTTTTTATAAAACAGATCTTATTTTTTAAACCAAGTTGCAAGAACTAGCGAATGCACAATTGTACTCTGGAAGCATAATTATCTATCCCTTTTAAAAATACTCCAGCACACACACGAACATGCACATGAAAGAAAGCAAACAAAGGAAAAACATTTAGATTCTCTGTAGTGAAAGGCTTTGGAGGATAGGCTTGATAAAATATAAAGGATAAAGTTCACAGGGTTTCGGCATTGTTGATCTGGAGCTCCCTCATGTGAACATGGACCGTTGATCATTGTGGATGTCTGGAGATTCTCACCAATGAGCTTTAGCCTGGAGGAGAAATAGAACTGGATCAATTCTTCTTGCCTCAGTTTTGCAGGTTTCCAAATGCAGACAAGTTATACTCAGATGAGCATTCTCTGGCAGCAGGTTTATAACCACACATGGAATTTGCAGCAAGACAGGACAGAGTGGGTTAGGCCAGCCTTCCTTTCAGTTTATTCCCCAAAACACAGTGGGCGAAATTCTCCCATCGGGAGACTAAGTCCCGACGCCGGAGTGAAAACTGGAGTGTTTCACACCGGCATCGGAGGCCGCTCCTCACCCCCTATTCTCCCGCCCCCGGGGGCTAGGAGCGGCACCGCGTCATTTACGCGCGCCGGGCCTTGCCACCGTGTAAAAGCGCGCCACGTAAATTACGCAGCCGGCGCCGCGTAAATGATGTCACCCGCGCATGCGCAGGTTGGCCAGCGCCAACCCGCGCATGCGCGGTTGCCGTCCTCCTTGCGGCCGCCCAGCAAGAAATGTCAGATGGATCTTGCGGGGCGGCGGAGGAAAGGAGTTCCTCCTTCAGAGAGGCCGGCCCGCCAATCGGTGGGCACCGATTGCGGGCCAGGCCCCTTTTGAGGTCCCTCCCGGTGCTGGGTCCCCCCTCCCCCCCACCACAGGCCGCCCCCCCTCAGCGTTTCCGCACTGTTCCTGCCGGCAACGACCAGGTATGGACAGCGCCGGCGGGAACCCGTCATATTGGGCAGGCCACTCGGCCCATTCGGGCGGGAGAATCGCCACTCGCCCATTACAAACGGCGAGTGGCGATTCTCCGAGCGGCCAGCCGTGAATCTCGCCGCCCAGGTTTGGGGGGGTGGGAGAATCGCGTGCGGGTGCCGGGGCGGTGTGGTGGGTTATTTAGATTGCAAGTGCACATCTAAATAAATCATTGTTCTCTCCCTCCACCACCATTAAGGCAGTGAGTTCCAGACTCCCACCATGCCCTGGGTAAAAAAGTTTCTCCTCACATCCCCTCTAAGCCTCCTGTCCCTTACCTTATATCTATGCCCCCCCCCCATGCATATCTAAATCATTTATACAAACCACAAATAGCAAGCGTCCCAACACTGATCCCTGCTGGACCGCACTGGACACAGGCTTCAAGTCAGAAAAATACCCGTCGACTATCATTCCCTGCTTCCTCAACCAATTTTGGATACAATTTGCCAAATTTCCTTGGACCCCATGGACACTTGGGCGATACACAATTTATGAAACAAAGTTTAAACATGTACTCACTCAGTGAGTCCACTCCTTTATACAGGATCTGTAGAGTTTTTTTCTAACTCTTTGATTTCCAGATAATTCTACAAAATTCCATTATTGGTAATGTACCAACACTTATAATTATCCTTTCCAGCAACAGGAACATTCTTTATGTTATCAAGCTGTGTTAGCGAGCTCCATCAGAACAGTCTATCATTCCGAGCCTTAAACCTTTCCACAAAGTCCAAGGGATTATAGTTAGTCTATATTAGTGTTTCTTTACAACCGTGACAGATATGTATCTCAAAATGTTTAAGAGCCAGTAGCGATCCCAGGGTTCCCTCTTCGACTCCACAGTATCTCATTTGATACCAATGTTTTTTTTTAGCAAAGTATCCCACTGCCTTCTCGATGCCTGATTCGTCTTTTTGCAATCAAACTGAATCCACCCCCAAACACCAGTTTATTAGTTAGGATCACCTTCAGCTTCTCAAAAGCTGTCTGCCACTCTCTTGACCTTACCACCTTTGCAATAAAGCTGCCAGTGGAGCAGTAGTTGTGCTGAGGTTTGGCACAAACCTACGACAGACGTCACACATTCCCTCAAAATCTCATGATTTTCCATTTAATTTTAGAGGCAAGGAATTCCATCAAGACCCATACTTTTGCTTGTCTTGGCAACACTTGCCCCTGCTCTACGATATGCCCCAGGCAAGTTACTCACACCTTCGGGAATTCATCCTTAGCCAGGTTTATTGCTAGATCTGTCAACTGTGATTGTTGAAATAGGGCTTCCGATTGTTCTATTTGATCGTTCCCCGTTTTGCTGTAAATCAATACATCATCCAAGCAAGCTGCATGATTAGGAACATTGGTTACACTGGTTGCAATTCGATTTATGAGCCTTTAGAAAGAAGCTGGAGCATTTTTCAGCCCAAACGGCATTACTCAGCATTAGAATAGCATTGGGCGTGTCAAACGCTGCTATCTTCCCAGCTCACGACATTAAAGGTACTTGTCAATATCTTTTCAATAAATCCTTCTTAGTAAGGAATGTGGCACTGCCAATCTGGTCAATACAATCTTCTAAATTGGGTAGGCATTCATCTGCACAGAATCTGGTTGGCCCATGAGGTCTAGACACTAACAGTACTCGAGAACACCAACTGTGTTGACTAGGTTCAATTAAGTGATTTTTTTCGCACATATTGAGCTTCTTTCTCTGGACTTAAAATTAAGAATGTCATTTTACAGGAGAACATTCCCATACACCTGTGTCATGCATAGCTAAAGATGTACACCCTGATTTTTGTTGACAGATTCCGTTAAATTCTGTAAGCAACCTCACTAGGTCTTCTCGTTAGTCTGCCTTTAAATATGAAAACATGAGGCGGGATTCTCCGTTTGCCGACGCCGAAATCGCGTTCGCCGGTTGGCCGGAGAATACCCGTTTACGACCAAATCGGGGGTGGCGCCGCTTTCGCAATGCTCTGCCCCTCCAAAGCAGTGTACTCAGGACAGAGCATTGGTCGCATGTGGCATCATCTGTCGAGAACGCGGTGTGGCAGCTGCGGACTCAGTCCAGCGCAGCCACAGTTGGGGGAGGAGGTATCCATGTGCAGGAGGGACTTTGACAGGGACTAGGGGCACTATTGGGGGTGGTCCGGGACTCATGAGCTGGCCAAAGGGGGGGGCACTCTTTCACGGGCTGGGTCTGCGAGCGGCAGTCGCCATGTTGCACGGCGCAGTCGCTGCAGGCTATTGCTGTGCGCATGGGCGGCCACGGACCCGGCAATTCTCCGGGCCATATCAGCAGCCAGAGTCGGGTGCTCTACACTGCTCGGTTGCTAGCCCCCAGCCAAACGGAGGATCGGTGGCTGTTTTACGGCGAATTTCCAGCCCATTGGCTAGAATTCTCTAGCTGTTGGGATTCTCTGCCGGCAGTGCATCCCAATGCTTCAATGGGATAGCCCATTAACAAGCGACGGAATGCCATACCAGCGAATAGCGCTCTGCTGAGAAGCAAGCATTGGGGGACTGGAGAATCCTATCCATGGTGTCTACCTGTCCTATTATTTAGTCTTAGCTAACTGGATAGTAGGAGATTCCACTTGTGAACTTTCTAAGATCCCCTTCTGCCTCACTCTCGCTGTCTCTCTCGTTCTCCACTGTGTTTACTACCTGACATATTTGCATCTTCTTAACCTCCTCCTGACGATGATATTGTTTTAACATTGACATGACACAACCAATTATTTTTCCTATGATCTGGGTGTCTATCACATAATTTACTTTACCAACCCTTTTAATCACCTTGTATGGGCCGCTGAACAGTGCTTTCTGAGGTTCCCCCTGTAACGGCAATAACGCTAACACTTCATCCCCTGGTTGTAACGTTCTGGCCATTGCCTACTCCTTCACCTTTGATTGAGAAATTTAAGATGGTTTTGAGCCACATTTCTGGCTTCCATGAGCTTTTCCTGGAACACGGACACATCACCTAACAGAAAGGATTTGGCCCTCTGTCTTAAAAATATTTCTTTCAGAGGACCTCTTATCTCCTGTCCACAAATTAATTCAAAGGAATAAAGATTCATTTGGTGAACAAAGGGTAGCAAATAAAAGAAAATCTAGCGCTTTGTCTCAATCTTGGAGATATTCATGATGATATGCTTCAATCATTATTTTGATAGTTTGATGATAATCTTCTAAGGGTTCCCTGGGTGCATTTCTCCCAAATCCCTGCTGGAGGGTTCGATGGCGGGCATGGGGGAAATGGGCATATGGTGGGAGGCTCAGAAATCAGTTTCACGCAGGTGTGAATTTACAATGGGATCTTGAAATGAATGAATGAAAATCGCTTATTGTCATGAGTAGGCTTCAATTAAGTTACTGTGAAAAGCCCCTAGTCGTCACATTCCAGCGCCTGTCCGGGGAGGCTGATACGGGAATCGAACCGTGCTGCTGGCCTGCTTGGTCTGCTTTAAAAGCCAGCGATTTAGCCCAGTGAGCTAAATCAGCCCCTTGAAAAGCCCCTAGTCGCCACATTCCGGCGCCTGTTCGGGGAGGCTGTTACGGGAATCGAACCGTACTGCTGGCCTGCTTGGTCTGCTTTCAAAGCCAGCGATTTAGCCCTGTGCTAAACAGCCCCTTAATCTTCCACTGTTTGGAACAACATAGCATACCAATTTTGGGACTCACCTGAACAATACCTGGGCTGCATCCGAGTTCGGTATGGAGGCAGCCTGCAATCCGAGACCCTGGAACACCATAGCAGTGTTTTGGGGAGCATCTGCAGGTAGACCTTCCAGAGTCAGTGTCCTGGAGTAAAACCACCTTCCAGCCTCAGAATGTTCCTGGAGATCTATCTTTGATGTCAGGAGGTCCATCTTCCAGCTTCAGAATGTTCCTGGAGATCTATCTTTGATGTCAGGAGGTCCATCTTCCAGCTTCAGAATGTTCCTGGAGATCTATCTTTGTTCTCAGGAGGTCCATCTTCCAGCTTCAGAATGTTCCAGGAGATTCATCTTCATTCTCAAGAGGTCCATTTTCCTGCCTCTGAATGTCCTTGGCGATCCATTTTTGTTCTCAGGAGGTCTACCTTCTGGTCTTAGAACACTATTGAACACTATTTGGCCACTATCTTCATTGTTAGGCGATCCGCCTTCTATCTTCAGGAGTGGGTTTGTGATGTTGGCACCTTTTCAATATGACACACAGACTATATTCCATTCGGGCCTGTCCCGCTATGGAATACGGTGTTAAACACCTGGGTGTACATTGGGACTCGAAAACCTGTGGTGTTTTCCCTCCAGCCTCTGCAACGGGAAATACTCCGGATTCCTGCCCCCGCTAAGGGAGTCAAGTCTTAAAATGGAAGAATTCCTCCCCTGTGCCTGTGAACGATATGCCCTGGATCTTAACTGTTTTTTACCCAAGTGACTCATTATGTTTTGAAAAATCCTCAACATAAAATTGGAACTTTGATCTGACTGAATCTTTATCGGTAATCCATATTGACTGAGGAAATTGAGTTAACTTTTCTACTACTACCTCAGTTGTAATTTCTCTTAAAGGGATGGCAAATGGAAATCGAGTTGTCACATCCATAACCGTAACCTGCTTTTAGTTTTGGTAATAGACATAGAATTTACAGTGCAGAAGGAGGCCATTCGGCCCATCGAGTCTGCACCGGCTCCTGGAAAGAGCACCCTACCCAAGGTCAACACCTCCACCCTATCCCCATAACCCAGTAACCCCACCCAACGCTAAGGGCAAATTTGGGACACTAAGGGCAATTTATAATGGCCAATCCACCTAACCTGCACATCTTTGGACTGTGGGAGGAAACCGGAGCACCCGGAGGAAACCCATGCACACACGGGGAGGATGTGCAGACTCCGCACAGACAGTGACCCAAGCCGGAATCGAACCTGGGACCCTGGAGCTGTGAAGCGATTGTGCTATCCACAATGCTACCGTGCTGTCCCACTTCGCCTACTAACACCCTACTAAATGGATCCGCAAAAACTGGTATGGCAATTAAGGTGCCGGTTTGATTGTAGATTATGGTTTTCCCATCATATGTCACGTATGCAATGTCTTACAAAACTGCACCACTTCCTTGTGAAGACTTGGCCGGTAAAATGTTGGTTTCTTCGCACTTGAGTTTTCTGTAACCCTCCATATCCTGCCACAGGAATTTTGTGTGCTATCCATAATATCACTTTATGATATTTGTGCTGTATCACAACCTGATCCATTCCTCATCTCCAGGTCTGTGAAGAGTTCTCCACATCCTCATGAGTATTCTATTTCCGATCGAATGACGTTCTGGAACTTCCTCAGCTCCAGCTTGGGTTGATTGCTCTCCCCTCTGGAAGGATCGGCTTGTTGGGCCTCAACAAGAGAAGGTTTACTAAACATCTCTTTTGGATTATCTAAGTCTTTAAGGAAAATCTCAGTCTGTGGTATTACTTGGACCTCTGATGATGGACTTTGCATAGCCATCACTCAGGTCATCACACACTAAGCAAAAATTCCTGGAACCTGTTCCTGGAACTGCTCCATCTCTTGAACCTCACTAAAGCTTTCTGTAATTATGGGAGAAGCCACCATCTTTGCTCCAGTTAAATAATTTCCTGGGGTAAATCAATTCCATCTACGGGTAACTTCTGAACACCTCTACTATCACTGCTCCAGATATTAGGTCATGCTCCAAGTGTATCCAGTATAAAGCTTGGGGGTGTATACTCCCCATCAACACTATTTATTAAAACTTAGGCTTTTAATCTGCTTTCTGGGGAAAAGTTCCCTTGCAAAAGTAAGAAGTCTTACAACACCAGGTTAAAGTCCAACAGGTTTGTTTCAAATCACTAGCTTTCGGAGCACTGCTCCTTCCTCAGGTGAATGAAGAGGTGGGTTCCAGAAACATATATATAGACAAAGTCAAAGATGCAAGACGATACTTTGAATGTGAGTCTTTGCAGGTAATTAAGTCTATAGGTCCAGATGGAGCAACTTGTGAGAGGGATAATTAGAGAGAGGTTAAAGAGGTGTGAATTGTCTCAAACCAGGACAGTTGGTAGGATTTCGCAAGTCCAGGCCAGATGGTGGGGGATGAATGTAATGAGACATGAATCCCTGGTCCTGATTGAGGCTGCACTCATGTGTGCGGAACTTGGCGATAAGTTTCTGCTCGGCGATTCTGCGTTGTCGTGCATCCTGAAGGCCTCCTTGGGGAACGCTTACCCGGAGATCAGAGGCTGAATGCCCTTGACCTCTGAAGTGTGCCCCGACTGGAAGGGAACATTCCTGCCTGGCGATTGTCACGCAATGTCCGTTCATCCGTTGTCGCAGCGTCTGCATGGTCTCGCCAATGTACTATGCTTTGGGACATCCTTTCCTGCAGCGTATGAGGTAGACAACGTTGGCCGAGTCGCACGAGTATGTGCCAAGTACCTGGTGGGTGCTGTTCTCAGGTGTTATGGTAGTAATTTTAAAAAGTGAAAAGTGTTTAGCAACAATGTTTAAGTAGCTCCCGTGCCACTTAATAACTGTCTCATTTGAGGGATAAGGGGTTGTAAGGGGTTACATTTCGTCTTGATAAAAATTCTTGATAACTCTCGTATCTTATTCACCTCTTCTGAATTAACAGCAGTATTCACATTTAGTTTCACGGTTGTAGTTAATGCTACAACTTGATGTGTTGTATTTTCAGTCAGGGCTCCTTTTCCTGAACCGCCCTTGTGTACCTCAATAAATCCCATGGCATTCCAATGCAACTTCCAGCTGTTTGCATGAACATGTCCCATGTTGTTACAATGGAAACACTTAGGTCTTTGAATATCGCTTCCACTCTCAGCACTTCCATTTCCAGCCTGAGAAGTTTCCGGGGAATTCCCATCTGTCCCTTCTTTTCCTTTGCAACTTGCCTTCCTTTCACATTTCCACCTTCCATCCTTCTTGTGGGGGTGACGGAAATGTCATTTGGATTTATGGACCAGCTCATAATCGTCAGTCATCTCCTCTACCTGTCTAGCTGTTGTAACTCTCTGATCCTCAACGTGGGTTTTCACTCCTGGAGAAAGTGAATTTTAAAATTTAGTTATTGCCCTTAGGGCTTGATGCAATGCCTTCAATACCCATCCCTGACAGTCAACATTACTTTACTGTAACCTTCCAAATTCAATATAGGTCTGCCCAGGCTGTTTCCTTACATTTCAAAATTTCTGACTACATCTCAGGAACCAACTCATATGCACACAGATAGCCTTTCTTACTGCATAATAACCCACAGGAACCTCTTCTGAAAATTACGCATTCGTCTCATGAACTCTGCCAACCTACTCAGTAAGAGCAGTGTCCAATTTTCGTTTGACCACTTCATTTGCATAGCTACCTTCTCAAATGAAATAAAGAATGCTTCTATATCCTTGTCCTCAAAATTTAGAAGGTCTTGTACAAATTTAAACATCACACCATTGGATTGTGGGTTGGAGGTAGCTATTTTCTTCGTCAGAATCTTGCTTGTTGCCTGAGACCGCTTTTTAAAATTCCAGCCTTTTAAGGTGTGTTCCCTTTCTTGATTCTTCTCTTTCTCCTTTGTCTCCTTTTCTTTATCTTCCTTTGTTAACTTTTCTCTCTCACCGTAAGCTCTTATTCCTTTACTGTTCAAATATCTAACTAGCTTTGCCTTAAAAACATTCAATGAGGTAGCCTCAACTGCTTCACTGGGCAGGGAATTCCATAGATTTACAACCCTTTGGGTGAAAAAGTTCGTCCTCAACTCAGTCCTAAATTTGATCCCCCTCCTCTTCAGGCTATGCCCCTAGTTCTAGTTTCACCTGCCAGTGGAAACAACCTCCCTGCTTCTATCCTATCTATTACCTTTATAATTGTTTTATGTTTCTATAAAATCCCCCCTCATTCTTCTAAATTCCAATGAGTATAGTCCCAGTCGACTCAGTGTCTCCTCATCAGCCAATCCTCTCAAATCCGGATTAAACCCAGTGAATCTCCTCTGCACAACCTCCAGTGCCAGTACATCCTTTCTCAAGTAAGGAGACCAAAACTATACACAGTACTCCAGGTGTGGCCTCACCAGCACCCTATAACCTAACCTCTCGGCTTTTAAACTCCATTCCTCTAATAATGAAGGACATTGTCGAGCACCCGGCCAGGAGACTTGTCTACCTTTAGCTCCATTAGCTTGCCCAACACTACCTCCTAGTGATAATGATTGTTTTCAGAGCCTCACCTGCCATAGCCTCCTTACCAACAGTTTTTGGCATGTTATTTATGTCTTCCACTGTGAAGACTGACACAAAATACCTGCTCAATGACACAGCCATTTCCTCATTTCCCATTATTAAATTCCCCTTGTCATCCTCTGAAGGTCCAATGTTGACCGTGGCTACTCTTTTTCATTTTATATATTTGTAGAAACTTTTACTATCTGTTGTTATATTCTGAGGTAAATTTACTCTCATAATCTATCTTACCTTTCTTTATAGTTTTGTTGTGGCTTTCTGTTGACCTTTAATGTTTTCCCAATCTTCTAGTTTCCCACTAGTCTTTGCCCCTATCTATGCCTTTTCTTTCAATTTGATACCCTCCTTTATTTCCTTAGATATCCATGGTTGATTATCCTTTTTCCTACAGACCTTTCTTTTCACTGGTGTTGACCTTTTCTGAGCACTGTGAAAAATCCCCACTGTTCCTCAATTGTCCCATCACAATGTCTTTGCTCCCAGTCTACGCTAGCCAGTTCCTCTCTCATCCCATTATAGTCTCCTTTGTTTCAGCACAAGACACTGGTATTGGATTTTACCTTCCCACACTCCATCTGTATTGGCGTGGTAGCACTGTTGCTTCACAGCTCCAGGGCCCAGGTTCGATTCCTGGCTTGGGTCACAGTCTGTACAGAGTTTGCACTTTCTCCCCATGTCCATGTGGGTTTCCTCCGGGTGCTCCAGTTTCCTCCCACAGTCCAAAGATGTGCAAGTTAGGTGGATTGGCCATGCTAAATTGCCCTTAGTGCCCAAAAAGGTTGGGTGGGGTTACTGGGTTACAGGGGTAGGGTGGAGGTGTGGGCTTAGGTAGGGTGCTCTTTCCAAGGGCTGGGGCAGACTTGATGAGCCAAATGGCCTCCATCTGCACTGTAAATTCTATGAAATCAACCATACTGTGATCGCTCCTTCCGAGAGGATCCTTAACTATAAGATCATTAATTATAGCTGTCTCATTACACAGGACGAGATCTAGGATAACTTTCTCCCACGTAGGTTCAATACATACTATTCGACAAAACTATCGCGAATTCTGTGAACTCGTTCTCGAGGCTGCCCTGACCGACCTGGTTTGACCAATTGTCATGTAGATTTGGGTGTTGGTATCAGGGGGGGGGAGGGATTTGTGATTGTTTGTTTGGGTTGATGTCTTGTTTTTGTGTATATATATATATATAAAAAGCCTTGAATGAAAAGATTTTTTTTAAAACTACCTTTGTTTTCTTAACACAACTCCAATTAATTCTAATTATTATTGACTAGTAGGAAGTGCACACAATCTTTATTTCCCTCCCCTCCCCCACTCACTCTCACTTTCTTCCTCTCACTTTCTCTCTCTCCCTTAGACTTCTGGCCTCCCCAAACTTATCCAGCATCAGGCTCCACCACGCAGCCTGCAGAGGGCCCCTATTCTCATCCCGAGGGAGGCCCACAATTCCGAGTAATTTCCCTGCCCGACATTCTCCCGGGCCAATGACCTCTGCCAATGGGGACCCAGAGCCTCGTGGGGAATGCCTCGCAGTTGGTGGGGCACGACACTCAGCCGGGACACCGAGATCCCGGACGTCTTCCTTACTGCACTCAGCAGCATTACTACTGACCGAGCTGGCCAAGTCTGAGGGACATAGCTGCCAAACTGGGATGTGACAAATGAACAGATCACCACTAGTGAATAGCCTACTATAATGATATGAATATCATTTGTGTATATAGCATAATAACCAAACTATATAAACATTAGTGCCTGCATGGAAAGATTACAATTTTAGCATCCGACCACAAGTGGCACGGCTACAGGAGTAGGTCACTGGAAAACAGGCCGCATGGGAGACAGGATGTATTCTCCTGCACAGCACAGAGACACAAAGCTGGACAGCAAGCACAGACCGCAGTCACAGATTGAGCAGCTCCTGAGTGAATAATAATTAATAATAGTTAATCACAGTTGTTTGTATTTAGCCGTCGTATCCAACTGTGATCTTAGTAAACATCATAGAAACCCTTTAGTGTTTTAGTTAATTAATAAAGTTTTGTTCATTTACAAAGCAGTATGTTCTCTGATCACTTCAACTACAAAGACCTCGCTATCCGTGCGTACAGAGAACTTTACACCGACTTGACCTCTCCCTTACCAATTAACCAGTCACAGATGCATCCGTGCATGTGACCATTGGTAAGAGTGAGTGGCGATTAACCTTTAATTCCTGGACCCCTGTCAGGCTGCTAACATTCGGCCAGATTGGACACGGGACATTCTGATTGCTAAATTGTTTTAATTTGCACCCATTTTCTGCCTGAGAAGCAGGTCCAACAGATTAGTTTCAACTCCAAAATATTCTTGTTAAACATTCCTACACATAAAAGAAAATTGAATGCAATATTTTCCACAGCTGTAGTTATTAGTAAAATATCTGTTAAAGGGATCACACTGTAATTGTTACATTTGGTATGGGAGTAGATGAGATCCTTGAATTTGATTGAGGCAATTAAAGAAATTTGCTCAATTACCTAATGAAGCAACTGACAATTCCTATTATTAATTGAACTGTGGCAGTGTGCGAGTCTAATGTCTTGGTTTGATGGGCTGTAATTGGTTATACTGAAAAGCTGAACTGTGATTGAACTGCAATACAAGCGTTTTATATGATGATTTATTTAGTTCACCGATGATTGTAATTAAGGTTGAGGAGCACCAGAAGGGGAGGCTTCGAAGTATCTTCCTCTATCAATTTAGTAAGAAGTCTTATAACACCAGGTTAAAGTCCAACAGGTTTGTTTCAAACACTAGCTTTCGGAACACTGCTCCTTCCTCAGGTGAATGAAGAGGTATGTTCCAGAAACATATATATAGACAAATTCAAAGATGCCAGACAATGCTTAGAATGCGAGCATTTGCAGGTAATCAAATCTTTACAGATCCAGAGATAGGGGTAACCCCAGGTTAAAGAGGTGTGAATTGTCTAAAGCCAGGACAGTTGGTAGGATTTCGTAAGGCCAGGCCAGATGGTGGGGGGTGTATGTAATGCAACATGAATCCCAGGTCCCGGTTGAGGCCGCACTCATGTGTGCGGAACTTGGCTATGAGTTTCTGCTCGGCGATTCTGCCTGGGTAGTTTACAGCAAACTACCCAGCCTTCAGAACAACGACCACAACACCGCACAGCCCTGCCATGGCAATCTCTGCAAGACGTGCCAGATCATCGACATGGATACCACCATTACACGTGAGAACACCACCCACCAGGTACGCGGTACATACTCGTGCGACTCGGCCAACGTTGTCTACCTCATACGCTGCAGGAAAGGATGTCCCGAAGCATGGTACATTGACAAGACCATGCAGACGCTGCGACAACAAATGAACGGACATCTCATGACAATCACCAGGCAGGAATGTTCCCTTCCTGTTGGGAACACTTCAGCAGTCAAGGGCATTCAGCCTCTGATCTCCGGGTAAGCGTTCTCCAAGGCGGCATTCAGGACGCGCGACAACGCAGAATCGCCGAGCAGAAACTCATAGCCAAGTTCCGCGCACATGAGTACAGCCTCAACCGGGATCTGGGATTCAGGTCGCATTACATTCACCCCCCACCATCTGGCCTGGGCTTGCAAAATCCTACCAACTGTCCTGGCTTGAGACAATTCACACCCCTTTAACCTGGGGTTACCCCTATCTCTGGATCTGTAAAGACTTGATTACCTGCAAATGCTCGCATTCTAAGCATTGTCTGGCATCTTTGAATTTGTCTATATATATGTTTCTGGAACATACCTCTTCAGGTATGTTCACACCTCTTCAGCAAAATACTGTACACACCGCTGTCAGCATCAAAGGGGATGAGGTGGAGATGGTGAGCAGTTTCAAATTCCTAGGGCTGCACATCACCAAAAATCTGTCCTGGTCCACTCACGTCGACGCTATCACCAAGAAAGCACAACAGCGCCTATACTTCTTCAGGAAACTAAGGAAATTCGGCATGTCCACATTAACCCTTACCAACTTTTACAGATGCACCATAGAAAGCATCCTATCTGGCTGCATCACAGCCTGGTATGGCAACTGCTCGGCCCAGGACCGCAAGGAACTTCAGAGAGTCGTGAACACCGCCCAATCCATCACACGAACCTGCGTCCCATCCATGGACTCCATCTACACCTCCTGCTGCCGGCGGAAAGCGGGCAGCATAATCAAGGATCCCTCCCACCCGGCTTACTCACTTTTCCAACTTCTTCCATCGGGCAGGAGATACAGAAGTCTGAGAACACGCACGAACAGACTCAAAAACAGCTTCTTCCCCACTGTCACCAGACTCCTAAATGACCCTCTTATTGACTGATCTCATTAACACTACACCCTGTATGCTTCAACCGATGCCAATGCTTATGTAGTTACATTGTATATCTTGTGTTGCCCTATTATGTATTCTCATGTATTTTCTTGAATTTTGTTTAATTCCCTTTTCTTCCATGTACTGAATGGTCTGATGAGCTGCTTGCAGAAAAATACTTTTCACTGTACCTCGGTACACGTGACAATAAACAAATCCAATCCAATCCAATCCAATCATTCACCTGAGGAAGGAGTAGTGCTCTGAAAGCTCGTGTTTGAAACAAACCTGTTGGACTTTAACCTGGTGTTGTAAGACTTCTTACTGTGCTCACCCCAGTTCAACGCCGGCATCTCCACATCAGGTCTATCAACTTAGAAATAGGACCAGGGAAAGGCACAATGTAAATGGAATGAGTGCATTCCTAATTGGTAATGATCCACCCGCTCATATTGCTTCAGTTAATCTGTTAGTGGAATAACACTCATTATCAATTATCAATCATTGTTCTGCCTGATTATTCAATTGGCAAATTACACCACACAGTGTTAATCTAAGACAAACAGAAGAGCCCAGCCTCGATCCCGCTGATCTCAGCCAAGCCAACATAATTGGTCACTTTTCACCTCTGTGGACGTCAACTCATCCAAAACTCCGCTCTCCCTATCCTAATGATCACCAAGTCACATTTATCCCTTACACCTGGGCTCACTGGCCTTGGCTCTTGAGCTACCAACTAAAACCTAAAATTCTCAACCTGAGCATACATCTACGATCAAATGAAATAGGAGCAGGAGAAGGCCATTCAGCCCTCAAGCCTGCACCGCCTGTCAATAAGATTGAGGCTGAGCTGTTTGTGTTGCGAATTCTATGTTCACATCTATCCCCTTTGATTCATTTGCCCAACAAAAATCGATCTAAAAATAAGCAAAAATACTGTGGATGCTGGAATCTGAAACAAGAACAGAGATGCTGGGCAAACTCAGCAGGTCTGGCAGCATCTGGAAGGAGAGAAAACAGAGTTAACAGTTCAAGTCCTTTTGGTTCTTTGTCTGAAAAACAATTTACCTTGGTCTTAAAAATATTGAATGACCCCCACCTCTAATGCCTTCTGAGGCAGAAATTTCCAAAGTCATGCACCCCTTTGAGAGAGAAAATGTCCCCTCCTCTCGGGCGGCTTTTATGCTTTGTTTGACAAGGCCCAGCTGAGTGGAATATGAGCTACCTGGGAAGCTGGTACTCCATGAGCCCCACAGGGAGATCAATAATGATTTCTCCGTGGGCCTCATGGGGGTTATGATACCTACGTCTATAACCTCTTCCAGCCTTACAACCATGTGGAATTTCTGAATTCTTTCAATTCTGGCCTGTTGAACATCCCCAGTTTCCATTACCTCAGCCACCCAGGTTCTAAGTTCTGGAATTCCCTCCCTAAGTCTCCGTACCACTCCCTCCTACTTTAAGACCTTAAATACTTACTCCTCTGATCAAGCTTTTTTTAAATATAAATTTAGAGTACCCAATTTATTCTTTCCAATTAAGGGGCAATTTAGCGTGGCCAATCCACCTACCCTGCACACCTTTGGGTTGTGGGGATGAAACCCCCGCAAACACGGGGAGAATGTGCAAACTCCACACGGACAGTGACCCAGGGCCGGGATTCGAACCCGGGTCCTCAGGGCCGTAGGCAGCAATGCTAACCACTGTGCCACTGTGCTGCCCTTCTGATCAAGCTTTTGATTACCCTTCCCAATATCTTCTTCTGTGAGCCAGTGCCAAAATGGTAGCTTTTTACATTAACGCCAAGTGCCTTGGGATGTCTTGTTAGGTAAAGGTACTGGCTGAATTCTCCGACTGTTGCGATTCAATTTTCCCGCTGGCAGTGTACACCCGCCAACGGGTTTCACTATGCCTGGGGTGCTTACAATGGGAAATCCCATTGACAAGCACCAGGAGGATACAATCATGCCATCAGCGAACAGCGCACGGCCGAGTAACACGCGACTGGTGTACCGAAGAATCCTGCCCACTGTATTAATGAAAGTTCTTGTTCCAGGGGGCACATAGCATTGCTGCTGGTGTACCATAATCTTCACTTTTGTATTGGGAGAATAGTAGCAATTGGTCCTTTCATGTCAATAATATTGTACTGCAGGCTTGTGTCCATTAAAACAAAGGTGTGACTCCCAAATTAATTCTGTTCAAATCTTCTGCAGTCGACAGAAAGTGGAAGCTTTTGACCCTTTGATCCGGGCTGGCTTTTCACTCAAGTGCCAGAGGTGAACCGAGAGCGCAGTTCAGCATTTCCCAACAGCAGCTACTCCACGTCAAAGTTTATGCTCCAGTGGCGAGACATTCTGCAGCCTGATAGGTGTTCGTAAAGACACCAGAAAAGTGGAAACAACAGCAAAGCCTGATGGTTAAAAAATCTAACGCTGTATCAGGCAAGGACTGTGAGAGCAGCAAGGCTGCAGGGGTCTGCAGTGAAGAACAGGCACAGGAGCTGATTGGGCGGTGGCTGTTACTATGCCTTGAACAAACAGTTATTGAACACAAGCCTCTGTGTCGCGCTCCCAAGAGAAATATGACCCCTGAGAGAGTCGTGACTCTCTGAACATTCATGACCAAAAAGACACCGATTGATTAGTCCTGTGAGTACGTGACGGAAACATGGTAAGTGCCAGCAAGTTTTGTATAAGAAGGAGAAACAAATGAACTTCTGGAGTGATAACTTGCCGGGAAAAATATCATCAGAAGCAGCGCCCTGGGCCTGGGACTCAGAGAGGACATCGGAATCCACCAAGAGGGAAACCAATCACTTTGCCTTTACAGGCGGTATTTAGATCCAAGCCATGGGTTTTGCTACCTTTTGTAGAACAGAGTTTTGATACTTCGTGTAATAGAGCTTCTGATGCATTTATAGTGGAGTTTTGCTACTTTTGCGGTAACTTGGTGAGGTACTATAAAGCAGATTGTTGTGCAATAATTTGGGGGTTTGGGTGCTTTATAGTTGACTCCAGTTTGAGATGCAAAAATTCTTAATTTCCCAGCTTTAACTGTTGACAATGGTTGAATAGGCAGCACTCACACGCCTGAATTAGGATGTAGGTTCATGTCTCACACCAGAGACTTGATCCCATAATCGAGGCTGACACTACAGTGCTGAATTGACAGAATGTTGCACTTTCAGAGAAGGTGCCTCTCAGATGCGACATTAGGCAAGAGCCCACCTGGGTGTAAAGGATCCCATGGCATTACATTGAAGAAGCACAAGGATTTTACTCCTGTATCCTGACCAATATTTCTCCCTTCAATTACGAAGGATTATCTGATCAAGGTTGCATGACCACCTGCGGGATCCTGCCCTGCACAAATCCACTGCCACACTTCCTAATTGACAGCAGTTTCTTTAGGTGTGTTCACACAAACATATTTCCCATAAGGAATTAGTGGGGAAATGTGGAAGGATGAGCTGATTATCAACTTAATGAACAGCATTGTAACTATTGCGTCCTAGAGTGGGACTTGAACCCAACGTTTCTGGCTCCACAGTCTCCAACAGTGACTAGATTTCAAAAGTACTTAATTCGCTTTTGTAAAGTGCTTTGAGATGTCCTGAGGTGATGAAAGACGTAAAAAAATATATGCCTCGCTTTCTAATTACACTTAGCAATTATAACTACAGAAGATATTACATAAGGGCTCCCTATCACAAGGTTTAGAGGCTATCCTTTCCTTCCAAATCTGTATTTCATTCTAATTTTAAATCCGCCAAACTATTTTTCATTGCCATATCCAATTAGAAGCCATTCAGGGCGGTTAGACAGAATCAATAATTCAATGTGGAAATCGATCCAAAGTAAATTGTCTTCCCTTCTTGTGTATCGATTCTTGAGCATGCCAATTCACTGAAAGGCCACTTCAAAATCTATGAGGCCATCTTGCTCGAAACATACCTTTCGTCATGTTGATCTATCCGCATCAAACAATTCTTCAGGATCGGGATTTTCGGGCCTCCCCAAGGGGTTTTCCGACGGTGGAGGTAACTCCCCATTGGCCGCCGAAAGGATCTTCCAGTCCTGCTGAAGTCAATGCCCATTTGCATTGCTCACCGGCTCCACCGCCATGGACCTGCCGGGGAGGTTTGGTGGGGGTGGGGGTGGGGTTCCTTCAGTGGAACTGGACGATCCGGGAAGGGCTGGAGACCAATTTTGTACCTTATTATACAGTAAATATCCGCAGGCAGTTCATGTGGGAGCATTGGAACCATCAAAGGGGTGTGTTATGTTTTCAGGCGTTTTACTTTTACTCCCAGTATAAACAAAGGATAATCACGTTGTCACACCATAGGTCGCTTAACCAGCTGTCAGAGTTTATTGCAGAGGTGTTGCTTGCTCACAGTCTAAGATGGACGAGAGGGAAAAATTCCCAAGTGTCTCTGATGATGTTGCCACGTAATCATATGACATACTATCCAGAGAGGCAGAGCACGACTGCGTACAAGGAGTGAAAACAAGTGTAAATGTTTTTTTAACATAAATTTAAAGTACCCAATTATTTAATTTTTTCCCAATTAAGGGGCAATTTAGCATGGCCAATCCACCTAACCTGCACATCTTTGGGTTGTGGGGGTGAAACCCACGCAGACATGGGGAGAATGTGCAAACTCCACACAGACAGTGACCCAGGGCCGGGATTGAACCCGGGTCCTCAGCAACGTAGGCAGTTGTGCTGACCACTGAGCCACCGTGCAGCCCTGTAAATGGGTTTTTTATCCATTCCTTAATCTTTATCCTTGGCAGATGTGTGACCCTGGAACAAAATGTTATGAGGAACACTATATCCTTAGAATGAATATTTGGGAGCAAATTATTTATACATTTTACACGAATCGCTTGCAAATATCAACTAGCACTGACATTAAAGCAGTAGCTCAGTGGTATTGCTATTGCCTCTGAATCGGGCGGCCATTGTTTCAAGTCACCCAGGAGGTTTAAACAAAGAGTCCAATTTCATACTGTGTAATATTGAGGGAATGCTTCATTGTTGGACATGGGATTATCCGCTCCACCCCTGCGGTATGTTTCCTGGTTCCGCTGCGGATATGCCGTTTAATGTGGTTCTCCTTCTCCCGCTGCTGTGGTGGTGTTGGGGGGGGGTCACTTTCAGCGGAACCGGATGATCCCACCGGCAGGAAGGGCTGGAAAATTCAGCCTGTGTCTCACTTTGTGAGGTGAATGGAAAGACCCCACTGCATAATACTGAGAAAGAGTAGGGGAGTTCTCTCCTCTGCCTGGCCAATATTTATCCCTCAACCAACATCACTGAGAACAGATTGTCTGCACTCATCCCTCCACTATTCATTATTTGTCACACTGTCTTGTCTGATATTCAGTACCGGTTAAGCAGGAATTTCCCCTCAATACTAGGAAGACTGAAGCTCGCCTTAACATCTGTACTTTGTTATATTACCATTCGTGGTAATATGTTATATTATTTATCCTTTGTTCGAGAATGATCCGATGTGTTGTTGACAAAGAATTCACCAATCAAAAGATTGAAACAAAACTAATTTATTATAACACTATTAATTAAATGAAGTTCGAACACTCGACTGAGCTACAGATGATAATTAAGTAATATTGAATCTGTCTTGCAGTACTCAATAATCAAAATAGTCACTAATTACACTATGATCTAACCTCGTGTGAACTCTGTCTAATCTATTCTTCTTCTAATGCTATCACCATGCTTTCTCCAATGCTACTCCCAGAATTCCCTCAGGGTCTGATTTAAATACAGAGAAGTGGTAGCACCCTCTAGTGTTTGATTTACACAGAGATGTAATAATTTAACTCTTCACTAACCTGACTATATACATATCATGACATACTTGAGCTGCTGATTCCATCCCTAGCCACTGAGATTCAGACAGACTTTTCTCCACCATCAAGACCACCTACTTTCATGTCTATTATATCATGTCGTTGCTCCGCTCCTGCCTCAGCTCATCTGTACATGTAACTCTGCTCCATACCTCTAATTGTTACCTCTATCAAATGCCTTCCTGCCTAACTGTCATAACCCCCATGAGGACCACGGGGAAGCTTTCATTGATCTCCCCATGGGACCTGTGGAGTATGAGCTCTCCAGGAGGGGGCAGAGGCCTACCACCTGGGGCTTGTTATTAGCAAAGGTTAAAAGCAGGCCTAAATCGGGGCCTGGTGAGATAAGTCCTCTCAGCTAGTCCAAACAACAAAAGGGCACCATCGAAGGAGATCATCAGCAGAATTCTCCTTCGGCAGGAACCTCCAGTCTGCCGGCAGCGCACCCAAGCCCATGGGTTTCCCGACGGCATGGGGTAGCCACAATGGCCATTGGCCGGCTGCGGGAATGGAAAATCACGCTGCTGGCGGGGAGCTCTGGAAAACATGTCTAGCAGACCGGAGAATCCGATACACCAGTGCGACTGCTGGCTGTCGTGTATTGTGTTTGTTCCAAGTTGGAACAAGGTCGCATAAAGAGCCTGAACACTTGATGCCTTGATTACACATTGGCCATTTGTATGGGCAGTCTCTCCGAACAGCCTGGAGAGTTAACAGCTTTCCAACAAAGCAGTTGTTGTTTGTTTGTTTGTACCTTTGTGGTCTGTAAGCCTATCCTTTAAAAATAGAACACACAAAATTGCCTTTCTAAATAAATTGTTTGCAAACAACAATCATGATCACCCAGGGAAGGCAACTAATGTGCTTCAATTTGCTCCCACTCATAGACTGCCTCAATTTATGTTATCCATTGAAATAAATTTAGTAATACAGTTGGGCCTGAGACATTTTGTTCCTTGTGCATTGATGTCCTGCTGAGAAAGAACTCCAATACTGTTAGTTACATTAAAAATACTTTTTATTATATTTGAATTTTTAAGAAACAAAATACGTTCATTTAAACCGCAGCTTTCATGACTTCAGTGCAAGTCAAAGCGCCTCAATCAATGAAATTGTTTTTCAAGGCCAGTCACTGTCTCAATAGGAAATTAAGCACCATTTTGAACTCAGCAAATCTCCACAAACACCAATTTGTTTTAGTGATGTTGGTCACAAGATATATATTCACCAGAACACTGGGTATAACACACTTTGAAATAGTGGCATGGGATTTTTTGCAATAGCTGAGAGGGAAAATGCTTTAATACCCCATCCAAAAATCTGCATTTAACTCTAGTGCCAGCCCAGGTTTCGAGCAGTCATTTTAAACAGCAGATGGCGTGAAGTTGGCATTGTGACTGATCTGCAGGCAATGGAAGTAGGTTAATCGTACACCCTAAACCCTACACGAGCGTCTACCTATTCTGAACCCCTTCTGGACTTTTCAAAAAGTCAAACTTTTAAATTTGTAGCAGGGTTGAAGGTTAAAATCGAAGGAGAATAAAATCCATCAGTTGGTCATGTTACGGAAAAGATGGTCGCTGTTTAACCATCCACCTCATTGCTCGAGACATCATCACTTTGTCAATTTGTCAAGTACAGTGACATTATCATCCATATTTTAGATCCTTGTTTATCCTCGGAGATCTTCCGTGATGTTGTCAGAGTGGATAAAAGGATATTGTTAAATGTGGCATTAGAAGTGTGATGTTGGAAATGGCAGGAAGTAAAATGACATGGAATTAACTATATTTAAAGGTTTTAATATATTAATGGTAAATGTGTTTTTAAAATCAGAAAATGTGTATTCTCAATGTGATCTCCTCAACCAATTATGATCAGATAAAGGGGCTGGGGAAAGATTTTCTATATCCCATTCCCAATTGACCAAGGTTTAACTGTTTGTTTACCTCCTCTCCCAGGTTCCTGGATCTTGATGAAGAAGGATACATGGGACTTAGTGATAACTCAGTAGATCTTTTTCTGACCACCATTTTGGTATGTCCCTGGACTCAACAATATGGAGACCAGCAATTGGCACCCTCAATCCTAGATTATAAGATCATAAGAACTCAGGACCAGGAGTCGGCCATTCTGACCATCGGGCCTGCTCTGCTATTCAATAAGATCATAGCTGATCTGATTGTAGCTTCAACTCCACTTTCCTGCCTTTCCTGCGTAACCCTTAACTCCCTTGTCAATGAAAAATCTGTCTGACTCAGCCTTGAATATATTCAGGACCCAACCTCCACTGTTTCTGGGAAAGAGAATTCCAAAGGCAAACCGCCCTCTGAGAGAAGAAATTCCTCTCCATCTCCGCCTGAAATTGGAGTTCCTTTTTTTTTAAAACTGTGCCCCCTAGGTTCCCCCTCTAGAAGAAACATCCACCTAACCTGTCAGGCTCCCTGGAATCTTATGTGTTTCGATAAGATCACATCCCATTCTCCTAAACTCCATGAATCTAGGCCCAAACTGCCCAACTTTTCCTCATAAAACAAATCCTTCATCCCAGGAATCAGCCCAGTGAACTTTCTCTGAACTTCCTCCAATGCAAGTATGTCCCTCCTCAAATAAGGTGACCGAAACTCAGTGTTCAACGTGAAGCCTCATCAATGCCCTGAACGGCAGTAGCAAGACTTCCCCAATTTTACACTCCATTCCCCTTACCATAAAGTCCAACATTCCGTTTACCTTCCCAATTACTTGCTGAACCTGCATGCTAACATTTTGTGATTCATGTACAAGGTCCCACTGTGCCGCAGTATTCTGCAGTCTCTCCGCTTTTTGGAATATGTTGCTTTTCCATTCTTCCTGCCAAAGGGAGCAAGCACACATTTTCCCACATTATACTCCATCTGCCAATGTTTCACTCACACACTTAACCCATCTACATCCCTTTGCAAATTCTTAGTCTCCTCCACACAACTTGCTTTCCTTCCTCCCTTTGTATCATCGGCAAACTTGGCTGCAAGACAGTTGGGTTTCTTCATCCAAGTCATTCATACAGATGGAAAATAGGTGAGGCCCCAGCACTGATTCCTACGGCACTCCACAAGTTAGTTTGCCAACCTGAAAACGATCCATTTACTCATAATAACGAGTGAGAAGCTATTCCAGTTTCTCTGCTAAGTGATTATTGAGTCACAGAACTCACAATAACAATGAATAAAATAGATTTTTTTTTTATTTGGACACAATCAATTTGCAGAGTCAGACCCACGCTGGCACAAGTGCTGTTAGGTATTCTAACATTTAAGTCCCTGTAACATGAAAAGAAAGCCAATTAAATTATGTTAAATAAGCTTTTTCTGAACCTGAACACATAAATCTGATGCTTAGTCACAGGAAGGACATTATTATTCTTGCGATGCGACAGTAGGTAGCGGTGAAAGTGATAATGAGAGATTAGGAATCCTTGAATGTTACAACGCAGCGGCAGGACATTACGTCTATTAAATCTGTTTTTCTCCACATTGAAAAATTGAAATTGAAAATAGCTTATTGTCACGAGTAGGCTTCAATGAAGTTACTGTGAAAAGCCCCTAGTCGCCACATTCCGGCGCCTGTTTGGGGAGGCTGGTACGGGAATCGAACCGTGCTGCTGGCCTGCTTGGTCTGCTTTAAAAGCCAGCGATTTAGCCGAGTGAGCTAAACCAGCCCCTAGTGAGCTAAACCAGTCCCTGGTTAGGCTCCAACTCTAATTTCACTCTCCTTGCTCACTTTAATATTGCTCTTTTTCAAATAACCACCAAATCCCCTCTTAAATTGCACATCAACTCCATTTTAATAATGGTTTGTGGCAGGGAGTTTTAAATTCAGGAAAATGCAGGCTTCATGATTGGCGGCCCACACGTCACCTTAAATGTCCACCATGTCCGCAATGGGTTCCCCACGTCTGCGCTGTGTACCATCGACAGTATGCACAACTGCAATTCGCTAAGGCTTCTTCAACAGGACCTCCCAAACCTGCAACGTCCACAACCTTGAATGACAAGGGCAGCAGGCGCATGGGAACACCGTCACCACCAAGTTCCGACCAATTCACACACACACACACACACTTCACAACTTACTCCTCCATCGCCATAGTAACGGGGCAGTAGGAAACTGACCTCGTCTGGTGGCCCTATTAATATCAAGTGAGGGCTGTGGAGGTTGACCAGTATCTATCTTCCCAAGAAATCTCTTCATATTTTGACTTATTGAATAAATAATCATTTTGCTGCTTCAGGACTCCTGACAGTATGCTGTGTATTTACAGTTTGAGTTTCTACTACTGCGTCATGCTCTCTCTTTATGAGTTTTGGTTTATTTGAAGGCAGATGAGGGAAATAACCACAGGACTTGTTAACATCTGCTGAAACCGCTCACTAGGCCCTTTCTGAGTGTTTTCCTATCACACAGTACCAATCTCCACTGTAACCCTGCTCCATGCCATAAAAAAAATATATATATACCTCCGCCCCCTGACTGGAGATATTAAATCCCAAGGAGTTGTACAAAGGCCATTTACATTTCCAAGACCATAGAATCATAGAATGTACAGTGCAGAAGGAGGCCATTTGGCCCATCGAGTCTGCACCGGTCCCTGGGAAGGGCACCCTATCCAAGCTCACACCTCCACACTATTCCTGTAGCCCAGTAAACCCACCCCACCTACTGGTCACTAAGGGCAATTTAGCAGGGCCAATCCACCTAATCTGCACATCTTTGGACTGTGGGAGCAAACCGGAGCACCCGGAGGAAGCCCACACAGACACAGGGAGAACGTGCAGACTCTGCACAGACAGTGACCCATGATAGGAATCGAACCTGGGACTCTGGAGCTGAGAATCAACTGTGCTAACCACTGTGCTACTGTGCTGCCCAGGCTATGATCAATGGAGTTGATATGCCTGTGAGGACAAAGGATGTCTGAAACCTCTGCTGAACTTAGTAATTGGCGAAACATTAACCATCTCAAGAACCCAGACCAGGAATAAACATCTTTTGTCCAAACCAAGATGACAAAGTGGGAGTTGTCACATGACACATGACAAGGGAGGCACGGTGGCACAGTGGTTAGCACTGCTGCCCCAAAGCGCCAGGGACCCTGGTTCAATTTCCGCCTTGGGTCATTGACTGTGTTGAGTTTTCATTTTCTTCCCGTGTCTTCGTGGGTTTTTCAGGATGCTCCGGTTTCTTCCCACAGTCTAAAGATGCACGGGTTAGATGGATTGGCCATGCTAAATTACCCTTTAGTGTCCAGAGATATGCAGGTTAGACGATGGCATTAGGGGAATACGGTGGAGTGGACAGAGGGGTGGACATGGGTAGAGTGCTTTATCGCAGGGTTGGTGCAGACTCAGTTGGTCAAATGGCCCTCTTCTGCACTATAGGCACTCTATGACACTACCCCCAAAGCTATTGGGACTTGTAATATTGCCGTGTGGAGCTGAAAGATGCGCACTGCCATTTTCCATCTCGCAGGCAGTAGAGGAAAAGGGCTCTGTCCAGGTTTTTGAGTACCTGGCCCCCCACCTACACTATTTTTTGATTGGAATGCCTGACCTTCTGTATCAGCACATACAAGATTAATTTATAGAATTATAGAATTTAAAGAATTTACAGTGCAGAAGGAGGCCATTTGGCCCATCGAGCCTGCACCGGCTCTTGGAAAGAGCACCCTACCCAAGTTAACACCTCCACCCTATCCCCATAACACAGTAACCCCACCCAACACTAAGGGCAATTTTGGACACTAAGGGCAATTTATCATGGCCAATCCACCTAATCTGCACATCTTTGGACTGTGGGAGGAATCCGGAACACCCGGAGGAAACCCACGCTCACACGGGGAGGATGTGCAGACTCCGCACAGACAGTGACCCAAGCCAGAATCGAACCTGGGACCCTGGATCTGTGAAGCGATTGTGCTATCCACAATGCTACCGTGCTGCCCTAAATCTCTATGTACTCCTCCCACCATGGAAGTCATCACTCCTGGAAAAGAGGATGACCCAGCATCGACTTCAGCCTGCTGACCTCTCTGCAGGCAATAATTTATTTGTCTCATGTGAGACAATAATCCTTATTTTGCCGGCGGTCTTTGCATTGTAAATTTTTCTTTCCCTTCGCCATTTTTCATTATGTAAATGTACCGGGGGCTATGTAGTGACACACCCCTCCCCTTGTTTTCAGTGTGTGTAAAACAATCTAACCCTCTGATTTATCTCAGGTTTGCTGTGTGGGGTTATCAATAGAGGATTGGATCACTCTAAAACGGAAGTGCTGGAGAAAATAAACTTCGAAAGAGGGAAATCAAAACTCAAAAACACCTTTCTGTTTATGAATGGGTGGTGAGAAAAGTCAGGGCCATTTAAATGAAACCCCCTCCTGTTCACATCAAAAATCAGACAAATATCGTCTTTCTCCTTTTGCAGTGCCATAATTCTTTTGCACATACTTGGGGCAGGATTTTCCATTTTGGAGATTTACAGTACGATTCTCTGGCTCTCGCTTGAGCGAAACGAGGCTGGTGAATAGCGGGAGTGGCGAAAACAGCAATGCAGCCGACCCGCTCCCATAGGCGAAACCTGGATCTCACCGTAGCGTGGCGAGAAACAAATTATCGCCACTTAAGCCCCATTTCCATACAATTAACGAGAGCCATCCCATATCCACCGGCCTCCTGTCATTCAGCGGCCTCCCCAGCAAGTCATCACGCTGGCGCTGATTAATACTCCTTTTGAAAAACGTGAACCTGGCAGAAGGGTTTTGTGGGCAGCCGAGGAGGGGAGTAGCCACCTTTGCTCACAGGCAAAGATCCCGGGCCATTAGGCTTGCGCCCCAATGCTCAGTGGGAGAGGAGGATACTCGGCTGGCAGATGGGGGGACCCTCGACTGGCCTCAAACCCTCAGCTGGGTTGACAGGTGGACCCTTTGGCAGGGGTGGACCGCCATGGGGAGTTGGAGGGGAGGTGCTGGGGAGGCAACCGCACGTGGCACCACCATGCCAACCCCAGATCAGGCGTACCCGTTCCAGGGGCAACCCTTGTCCCTGTCCGTCTGCCTGACTGACCACCTATATATAAGCCCCACCCATTGCTGAGGCTGCTGGCCATGAGACCGAAGTCTGTTGATAATAGGGAATTGGTAATTGTGGTTAAGTGAGCACTTCGCACAACCCAAGTGGATTCCCTTGGGTGGGCGGGGCCATGTAGCATGTGAGAGTCATTGCCTCGCATCCCAATCACACCATGATGCCTGGACATTGTGCCTGAATACTGCGGGAGACAAGACCACACACGCAACATCCGAACACCCAGGGGATGGGACACAGCTCTGGGGACATGTCCACGGCCGGAGGGTGGGTGACTGTCACAGGGAGGGAACCAGCACCCGGTCCAGGTGATGTTATGAGCGGGTGTCTCGGGTACAGAATCTGGGATCTGTGGTGGGGGGCCCGCTGTGCTGGGAGTGCATGGGCAAGGCGTTTCAGGCATGGGGGGGGGGGGGGGGGGGGGGGGGGTGGATCAATGGGGGAATGGAGGGTCCCAGGTTGAGAGCTACTGATGTTTGCCAGTCTAACACCCTCTCCCAATTTTTACAGATATTGAACTGTATCAGCGGTATTTTGGATCTCGCAGAACAGGCCCTCGTGATGCTGCTAGTAGTCCGGGCAGCCAGGCACCAGAGATGGCTGCAACAGCAGCCTCTCCAGATGCTCGAGGCAGCAGTCCACCTGCTGGACCCTGCCCCATACCCTGAGGACCCAGCTGTGCATCAGGCTAGGGAGGGACCCAGAGGGGGAGTCTCGCGACGGCCCAGGGTGTACAAGCGTCGCTGGTCCTTTGAACAGATGACAGACAGCATGTACTGCAGGAGGCTCCATCTCACAAGGAAACGGCGGCACCTGTACTATATCCTCGCGGACCTGGCTCCACATAGAGGAGGAAGACACTTGCCCTCTGTGGCCTTCAAGGTCACCGCAGCCCTGATCTTTTACACTACAGGATCATTCCAGGGCTCGAGCAAGGGCTTGTGTTGTATCTCGCAGGCCAAAGCCCACAGGTGCATTCGACAGGTCCGGGCGGAAAACTGCATCAACTTTGACATGAACCAAGCCCAGCAAGATGCCCAGGCAGCAGGATTCTCCGCCATCACCAGGATGCCCCAGGTCCAAGGGCTGATAGACTGCACGCCTGTTGCCCTGCGCTCAACAAGCCACCTGGGAGTGCCCTACGTTAACAGGAAGGGGTTCCACTCTTTGAACATTCAGCTCGTATGCGACCACCACATGAAGATCATGCACGTGTGAGCCTGATGCCAGGAAGTATGCTTGACAGCTACATCCTGGGGCAGTCAGACATCCCCGGCCTCCTCGAGGACCACCCCAGGATGGGTAGCTGGTTCTTTGGGCATAAGAGATACCCACTTAGGACCTGGCTAATGGCACCAGTACAGAGGCTGGTGATCAATGCAGAGACCTGATACAACAAAGCCTATGCAGCCACCCGGGCTGAGTCTGAGCAGTGTATCGGACTGCTCAAAATGCGTTCCGATGCCTCGACCGCTGTAGTGGGGCCCTGCAGTGCATCCCCGAGGGTTGCACGCTTTGTAGTGGTCTACTGTGCCCTCCACAACTTGGTGCAGCAGCGAGTCGACGTGACGGAGGCTGGTGTTGAGGAACATGTGCCCACCTCCGAGGAGAAGGAGGATGAGGATTATGAGGCGGCGCCGGACAAGCAGGGCCTGGAGGTAAATCCAAGGGAGGAATTGGAGCACCAGCTAGAGGCTGCAGGAGAGGTGGCACTGGCAAGGGTCCTGCAAGCCTGGATGGCCAGGGAGTTCCTCATACTCGCTCGCTTCACATAAGACGTGGCCTGGTCCATCATCAATACCTTACCCACCCCATACCCCCAGCTTCCACCCTCCCAGGGTCTGTATCACATCATTCCAGGGTGCTGGGACTGTGTCAGCACCGTCAGCGGCTCATTGTCGAGGGCAGGGGGTTGTGTGATGATAACCCACAGAGACCTGGGAGCTGCTGCTCCTCAATCTGTGGCATTGTCTGACCCCTGCCTGTCTGCTGACTGCTCACTCACACCCATCACCCGCACGCAATGTGCCCGGCAGCTGAAGGGTGGTGCCTGGAGAGATGGGCAAGGCGTTTCAGGCATGGGTGCGGGGGGGGGGGGGGGGGGGGGGGGGGGGGGTCAATGGGGGAATGGAGTGTCCCGGCCCGCATTGCAGAAGAAAGTGACAGAGGTGTCATACTGATTATGGTCAAGGGTTTTTAACATGTCAAAAGTGTCCAACAATGCCCCACTCTCCCAAAGGTTTCGCCCCACTCTCCCCATCACCCCCTCCCACCCCACACCAGTACCAACCCCCGATCCCTCACCTTCTCCCCCCTCCCCCCTCCCCCAGTGCCCTCAGTGATCCTCAACACGCTTAACTTTCCTTGCTCTACTAATACATCTAGGTGTGTCCTCAGGATGCACATCTGAGGTGGAGGCAGCCAGCTGCTTACCACGTCCTATGACCTTCAATGCCCCTGGTGGCTGTCTCCTGGTGCTCTGGGACCGGTGGCACTTGTTGATGTCACATGCACAGCGGTGCCATCCTGTCCTGTGTGCTGACTTTGAGATGCAGCCCCATCAGATAGGTGGACCTAGGGGGAGCTGGTGGCCACCCACGAAGACAAGACTTACATTGATAACAACTTGTGAAAATGCTGTATTGCTGTATGCTATATTGTTTACAAAGGTATAAATGCACGTAATATTATAATTGCTACATAAACATTTTACTCTAATTTCTTTTTTTTTCTTCTTTTTCTTTTCTATAAATTTAGATTACCCAATTATTTTTTCCAATTAAGGGGCAATTTAGCGTGGCCAATCCACCTACTCTGCACATTTTTGGGTTGTGGGGGCGAAACCCACGCAGACACGGGGAGAATGTGCAAACTCCACACGGACAGTGACCCAGAGCCGGGATCAAACCTGGGACCTCAGCGCCGTGAGGCGGTTGTGCTAACCACTAGGCCACCGTGCTGCGCTTACTCTAATTTCTGTATGTATTATGATTTATTGTTTCAGATGTATATATGTTACTATGAAAGCCTCATATCCTCATGAAGATGTTTACTGCCTACAATGCACAGTATGCATTTCAACGAGAAGCATTTTGTTTGCATTTAAAGGTCACCTGGTGGCCACCATCCCCACTCCATGGAGCGGGTCTGGGTTGGCACCCGGCACCTCCTCCTCCTTCAACTCACCCATGCTGTCCGGTGAAGGTCGTTGACATTCTTGCGACACTGGAGGCCAGTCCTCCTGGTCGCGCTTCCCAAGATAATGGACAGGCTCTTGGGGAGTCCGGAGACATGTTCCCCACCAAAGAATTCCCAGCCTCTGACCTGCTCTGATAGGCACAGTATTTAAATGGCGTGTTCAGTTAATGATAACCCCAGGATATTGACAGTGGGGGATGAGTTCAGAGATGATAATGCCATTGGTCATCAAAAGAAGATGGTTAGATTCACTCTTATTAGGGATGGTCACTGCTTGGCACTTGTGTGGCGTTAATCTTACATGCCACTTATCAGTCCAAGCCTAAATGTTGTTGAGGGCTTCCTGCATGCAAACACAGACGGCTTCAGTATCTGAGGAGTTGTGAGTGGTGCTGAACATTATGTAAACATCAGTGGACATTGCCACTTCTGATCTTATGAAGATAGGATGGACATTGATGAAGCAGCTGAAGATGGTGGAGCCTAGGACACTACCCTGAGGAACTCCTGCACCAATGTCCTGGGGCTGAGGTGATTGGTCTCCAACAACCACAACCATCTTCCTTTGTGTCAGGTATGACTCCAACCAGTGGAGAGTTTTCCACTCTGATTCCCATTTTCTTCAACTTTGCTCGGGCTCCTTGAAGCTACACTTTGTTTCCATGATGTCAAGGACAGTCACTCTCACCTTGCTACTGGAATTCAACTCTTTTGTCCATGTTTGGCCGATGCTGTAATGAGGTCAGTAGTCGATTGGCCTGGTGGAACCCAAACTGAGCATTGGTGACTAGGTTGTGTCAGGTTTATCCAATTTGATAGCCTTTAACAACACGTTTCATCACTTGAATGAAAATTGACTGATAGGACAGTAATTGGATTTATTTTGCTTTTTGGATAGGGCATACTTAAGCGATTTTCCACATACACGGATAGATGCCAGTGTGGTGGTTATACTGGAACCGCTTGGCTGGGTGTTCAGCTAGTTCTAGAAACATAGAAAATAGGAGCATGTGAGGCCATTCAGCCCTTCAAGCCTGCTCTGTCATTCATTATGGCTGATCATCCAACTCAGTAAACTGTTCCCACTTTCCCCTCATATCCTTTGATCCATTTAATCTAGTTCCTTCTTGAAAACATACAATGTTTTGGCCCCAACTGCTTTCTGTGGTAATGAATTCCACAGCCTTGCCACTAGTTGGGTGAAGTAACATCTCCTCATTTCAATCCTAAATTGTTTATCTTGTATCCTTAGACTGTGACCCCTGGTTCTGAACACCCTCAACATCGGGAACATCATTCTTGCATCTACCCTGACTAGTCCTCTTCGGATTTTATAGGTTTTTACGAGATACCCCCCCTCATTCTTCTGAACTCTAGCGAATATAATCTTAACTGACTCAATCTCTCTTCATATATCAGTCCTGTCATCCCAGGAATCAGCCTGGTAAACCTTCTCTGCATGTCCTGTATGGCAAGAATATCCTTCATCAGATAAAGAGACCAAAACTGCACACAATGCTCCAAGTGTGGTCTCACCAAATCCCTGTATAACTGCAGCAAGACATCCATGTTCCTGTACTCGAATCCTCAATCTGGGTCACAAGTCTTCAGGACAAGAGCTGGGATATTGTCAGAGCCCTTAACCTTTCCTGTGTCCAATTGTGCCATTACCCATTTCTTGATATCACTCCTTCACTGCCGCTGGGTCAATATTCTGGAACTCGCTCCCTAACAGCACTGTGGGTGTACCTACATCTCAGTGATTGCTGTGGTTCAAGAAGGCAGCTCACCACCACCTTCTCAAAGGATGGGCAATACATTTTTTAAGTGGATTGAATCTAACTGGCTGAAGACTGTCAGTTGGGGGCCTCTGCTTGAACTGGATCATCACCTGACATGTGATGGTTAAAACGCTTTAACTTTGTCTATTGCACTGATGTGCTGGACTCTGTCTTCATTGAGGATGTGGGTGTTTGTGAAGTTTCCTCCTTGGTAAGCTCTTTAATGAACCACCACTGCTATTCATGGCTCCATGGAACAATTTCAAAGTTTTGATTTGATCTTTTATTTGTGGGGGTCATAGGCAGCACGGTGGCCTAGTGGTTAGCACAACCGCCTCACGGCGCTGAGGTCCCAGGTTTGATCCCGGCTCTGGGTCACTGTCCGTGTGGAGTTTGCACATTCTCCCCGTGTCTGCGTGGGTTTCGCCCCCACAACCCAAAAATGTGCAGAGTAGGTGGAATGGCCATGCTAAATTGCCCCTTAATTGGAAAAAATAATTGGGTAATCTAAATTTTTAAAAAAAATTTGTGGGGTTCATTTAATTCTGTCTGTAGTGTCCTTCTTCCACTGTTTAGCATGCATGAGGTCTTTTGTTGCAGCTTCACCGGTTTGGCACCTAATATTTAGGTATGTCTGATGCTGCTCTTAGTATGCCCCCCAAGACTCCACATTGAACCAAAGTTCGTACTCTGGCTTGATGAGTGAGGGATATGTTGGGCAATGCGGTTATACGTGCAGTGGAATATAATTTGGGTATTGCCCACAGTACCAACTGTACAGCGGCCATATCTGTTCGTCATCTATTCCATTTAGCATGCTGGTGGTGCCACACAACATGATTTAAAGACCGGACTTTGTCCCCAAAACCACTGATATATCAGCTGGAGGGTGAGGCATGTGGGTGAGCCAGGGGGTAATCCTCTATGTCCATGCTTGACCTGATGCCATGAGGCTTCATGGGCTCTGAGTGAATGTTCAGCACTCCTAGGGCCACTCCACTTGACTCTTTACTGGGTCCATCTTGCCAGTGGGACAGGACACACCAAGGTATGGTGATTTAGGAGCCTGGCAGATTTGCTGTAGCTTATAATTAAGTGAGTACGACTATATCAGGCTGTTGATGGACTAGCCTGTGGGGCAGTTCTTCCAATTTTGACGCAAGTCACAGGTGTTAGTAAGCAGTGTGGGGTTGGGGAGGGGGACAGGGTGGCGATAGTTTGTTAGAAATATGAAAAGATGAAGCCTTCCCATAATGACTCCCAAAGTACACCTTCAACATACATTGCAATAGATAATTTGTTTACGTTTCTGTTTCATCCCACTCGGGTAGGATTCAATCACCATCTGTTACCAGGCAGAATACAGCCTTTTGGACAATTCATTTGCTACCAGCCAGCCAAACGTACCGAGTCCCACCCCATCGCTCGGGTGCCACAGAGTTTGAGTTCTGCTGCTTGGAAACTAGCACCATATACTAGGCTGCAACGTTTTGAATTTCTCATTCTCACTGCTGCTTGACTTGAAGATTCATGTCCAATAAGCATCCATGGATCAAAATGAGAACGGCAAAAAATAAAGGGGAAGGGGAAATAAGGGACTCAACAGGAATGACCCTTATATTCTATTGAGCAATTTGAGCAACAAGTGAAGCTAGTCATTTCACGCTGCTACTGTGCAGTAAAACACAAGTAATTACAGAGAAAATGTTTCCAATCACAGGAAGGTCAACAACCAGAGGGCACAGATTTAAGATCATTGGCAAAATAACCAGAAGAGAGAGTAGATATTTTAACGCAACAAGTTATGATTTGCAATTCATTGCCTGGTGGGTAGGGGCCCTACCTCTGAACCAGAAGCTCTGGATTCGAGTCCCACCCCAGGACTTGATGGTGCAAAAATGATCTCTTAGTGGTTTCCTTCTCTAGTTCCCTGTCTGCCACGGTTTGCGACAGCTGAAAGAGAAATTATAGCTCACCTGGGCAAGGTTCAAGATGTGCTTTGGAGAAATTCAAGACACTTTTGCATTAACACTGACCCACACCGATCTATCACCACCACTAAATTTGACTCTTCAGTAAAATATTGAGGGAGTGGTGCATTGCCAGCCTTTGGAGAAGATTCTCATTTGCCCTCTCATATGGATGTCTTCCAATTGCAAAGTCTGCAGGGAAATTTTCCTTTGTGTCCTGGCCGATATTTGTCCCTGAAGCCCACATCACTAAAAGTGGATTTCCTGCTCGTTATATCTCATTGATGTTTGTGAGACCTTTCTGAGCAGAAATTAGTTGGCCATTTCCTTATATTGCAACAGTGACAAACCCCACAGGTACTTAATTGGCTATAAAGCCCTTTGGGACGTCCTGAAGTTGTGAATTTCACGACGTCAATGTATTAACACAAGTCTTTATTTCCAGTCAACGCAAGAGTCAGGCATTACGCAGTCAGCTATTGCCGTCTCTCATCTTAAAAGCACTCGAAAGGAAAACATTTTGTTTTTAAAAATTGAATAGCGAATGCAGTGAGAGAATGAAAGGGAATAATATAATCATCATAGTTGCAGAGTTAGGTTTTTGTGCCTGCTTTATTTAGAGCTGTCTCCTCCAATTATTGTTAATGTGCTTTCTATGGTTCCTCACATCCTATCAACTCAGAATGCATCCTTCCAGCAACGAAAGGATTATGTTTCACAAAGTAACTGTGAGGAATTACAAAGGCCTAACGGCCAAATTTATAAATCAAAAGTGAAATATACTCTCCGTGCTTCATCGTGTGAACAGGATGAATATTGATGGAATGGTAAAAGTCATGTGGAATTCCATTAACCCTACAAGTAACCGATAGTTAATGAACATTGCACAGAGAATAAATCATGATAGGGGCCACAGTGAAGTAATGATCTGCACCAAACCTATTAATCAGCACCGTGTGGGCACATTCAGCCAGCCTTGTATTCCTTTCATGTCACAGAATGGTTCCTACTTGTCAAGGTTCTGCCAGGACTTCCAATGACCTGGAATCACCTCTATTGCACAGTGGGTTCCAGAGCATTTCCAACAACGGGATCCATGTTTGCCTTCAAGTGATGATAAGTTCCATGTTGGTTTGCATAACGTGTATGTTTACTGGGCTAGTAATCCAGAGATGGTCCAGTGGCAAGTGGCAGCTGGGAATTTAAATTCAATTAATTAAATAATGCTGGAATAATAAGTTAGAGTCAGGAAAGTGATCATATAATTGCCACATTGTTGAAATAAATCCACCTGGTTGACCAATGATCGTTTGAAAAGGGTCTCTGTCACCTTTACACAGTTTGGTCTTTATGTGATTGCAGACCCACAGCAATGTGCTTGGCTCTGATCTGCCCTCTCAAATAGTCCAGCAATTAGTTGCCAAGAAGGTGACTCTACACCATCATCTCAAAGGCAGTTAGGAATGGGTAATAAATGTTGACCTTACCAGTGATGTTTGTAGAGGTTGTGTGTGGGGTTGGGTGTTGCCACTGATTTGTCATGATCATAGATTTGCATTGGGGGGGAAGGGGTCACTGGATGTGAGGTTTCAGAGTTGGCGGCAGGGATTGAGTGATTCGGGGACCTGTTTGTACAGGGCAGCTTTGCGAAATTAGAGGACCTGGAGGGGGAGTATGAGCTGCCCAGGGGGAATGGTTTCAGGTACTTGCAGGCCAGGGATTTTGTGAGGGGAGAGGTTTCTCGGGTTGCCACCCTTGGGTGACATCAAGGAAACATCTGACCAAGTGTGGTATCAAGGAGCCCTAGCAAAATTGAAGAGAGCGGGAATCAGAGTGGAAAACTGCACTGGCTGGATCATACCTGGCACAAAGGAAGCTGGTTGTGGTTGTTGGACGCCAATCACCTCAGCTCTTACATGCTGTGTGTCTGCCTGTGCTGGGGGAGAACTCCTGCACCACCGATACATCCCTTCCTGTATCACACAGTACGTTGTGTTTGAATTTTGAATTTGACCTATTCATGCACCTTGAGTGTGTGATTGTGCCATTTATCTGTGTTGGGATGCCCTTGGGTTGCTGCCCTCAGGTGGAGGGCATCAGGTGAACTTATGATGTTCCTCCTGGTTGCAGGGCCAGTTGCATTGGCCTCGGGAGGGGCTTCCATTTCCACCAGTGCAGAGGGTGCAGATAGTCTCAGGAACGGAGGATCCCACCCCTGATTTGGTGTGTTGGATTCTGTGGTGGTGCTAGTTCGGGTACCTGAAAAAGGTGACACCGATTCCTGACGTAGAGAGCACCATCTGGGTCTACCACCCAGCTGTTTGGTTTGGGGTGTTATGTTCTTTGTTGTTGCCACAAAGAGAAAACACCAGAGGCGGCACACGTCAAGTTCATTTAACATAGTGTAAGGGGTTTATTTACAAGATGCTGCTCAAACAGGGTACAATTATGAACTCCACAAAAGCCTGCAAAACGCTCTTATAATGTCATTGCTAGCACCTGACATTACACCAGCCAATGGTGACACTCTGATACATAACATGGCTGTGTAATACTGCCCATTTTCCGTGGCAACGTGTGGTTTGAAACCGAACCGTTGGCCTGCATCTAGAGTGCATCTATGCAGGCTTTGTGGTCATAGAACCGTTTACCTCTTTGTGCCATTCCATTAGAGTGCCACACAATTTTTCTCCACGCTTAGTTGTTGAAGGGCCTTGATGACAGGGATCATGGTTGTGGTACGCCTGGAGGCATCCTCTGTGCTGTCGAGGGCAGGCCCGGCCTCAGCACGTTACACTGGTGAAATAGTGCAGCACATACACCCGTGTTATCTCAGACACATTTCTCAAGGAGGTGCTTTGCTGAACGTACCGCCCATTCTGCCAGACCATTCGATTGTGGATAGAGGGGCCTACTCGTGATGAGCTCAAAGTCCCATGTTTGTGCAAAGTTCTTGAAATCCCCGGGGAAGTGGCAAATTGTCTCTTCAGCTTGCCAGTGACGGTGTTGCTTTTCAGATTGGGCAGATAGTTGATTCATACTAACCAGAGAACACGTTAACCAAAACCAATGGCTTTCCAATTCTATTCGAATCTGTCTGCCGCCATGAGCGATCAGGTCAGGTCTGGGACCTCATGTAGATACAGTGGTTCTTTGGTTTGATGAGGCTTGAGTGTGTTGCACAGTGCACGTCTGAACACCTCCCTCTCTATGAGGGTCAGTACAAGGATTCCTTTGCCCTATACTTTGTTGCTTCCAAACCCGGGTGTTCTTGGTGGAGTTGTTGGAAAGAGGTGGAGGTGAGGAATCGCTGGCCATGCAATATAAATTCATCTTGTATGGTGAACTCTTCTCACATAGCGAAGAAGGTGCGGAGCTCGTGGGGAAGTTCCTTTAAAGACTCAGGCTACCTTTTCATAATGATGTCATGGAGGTGACTGCTTGTGTGATCCACCTACAGGACAGCTTTGAGTTTGTCAATTCTACAGGGCGACACACCTTGAATTGTCCTGGTGTCAATAACCTCCTAACGACCTGCCTGGTCAGTGGTGGGTTGATAAGCTCGGGAGAGGGCATCAGCAAAGTACAGGTTCCTTACTGTGCTTGTAGGCGATGCTGAAGTTGTAGCACTGTAATTTGAGCATCACACTTGCCAGTCGTGCTGACGCAGTGTGAAGAGGCTTTTCGAGAATAGCTATGAGCGGCTGGTGGTGAGATTCAACTTTGGCAGGGTGGCCATGAATTAAGTCCTGAAATTTCTGACAAGCGAAATCTAGGGCAAGGAGTCCCTTCTTGATCTGGTATAAGCAGCCGGATTCTCCGGGTTGGCGCTGGTGCATGTTTCGTGGAGTTCGACAACAGCATAATTGGCGCCGCACCTGGCCACGTGGAACACAATTGATTCCAATGAGAAACGGTGCCGGATTCGCCGGGTCTCGGATTGACACTCAGGAGGCTGACAAGCTGCAGCCACATATACACACTGCACTCCCCACACACCATCCCAGCCAACAAGATGGCAGCAAGACACGCGGCCCCGAGGTTCACTGACGCGGATCCGGAGACCCTGCTGGATGCCGTGGAGGAGAGGCTGGTGACCCTGTACTTCGGGGAGGGAAGGAGGCGGCCAGTCGTCGCCGTTCACCAGGCCTGGATGCAGGTGGCAGAGTGGTCAGTGGCGTGGGCAACACCATCCGGAGCAGCCAGTAGTGCCAGAAAAAATTGCACGGCCTCCTCAGGGCAGCCAGGGTGAGTAGACGGCACTGTGCCCCCAGCAATGACTCCCGTGACCCTATACCCCCCACCCGGAGGGCAGACGAACCCCCACCCTGCACCACATGCTGGCGCCAGTACCATCCGTCACGGCCGGGTGACCTGACAACTGGAGCCAACAGCTACACCCCCCCCTTCCCCCCCCCCTCACCCACCCCCCCTTCCCTCATGTGGCGTCTCCTTGGCATCTCCTCCTCCTCGGCCTGTTGGGCACTGGCTCTCCATCCTGGGCGGCTGCCTCCTGTTCCTCTGGGCCAGGCTCCGCTGCTGCAGCTTCCTTCTCCTTTTCGAGCAGCTCCAGCTTGTACAGCCGCAGGGTATCTCCCAGGGCTGTGGCGACTAGCAGGAAGGCCACCATTGCTGGTTGAATTCCAATATCCATTTTCTGCAGGGGGTGAAAGGCCGACATGTTACCATGGTGCATACCCCCATGCCCAATCATATGCAATGGGCTACATGGTGGCCCCAGTTGCCACTGCGGGCTCTGGCCCCACATGTGCCACCTCATCCCTGCGACATTGGCCCCGTCGGTGGCTGGCACCATGGGAACTCTGGCCCTGGCGCCCGTCCCTGATGCCAGGGGTACCCTAGGATGCCGCTGTCTTTGCCAGTGGTATGCTCCACAGCCCCCACCCATCGCTCCCTGTACGGGCTGCAGGAGGGTGTTGCCCTTGAGTGGGCTGCGTGATGCCCCGCTGGCAGGTGGAGCACCTGGCACCATGGGGGAATGCGGGAGGATTCCTCCTTCCAGTCGCCCTGGACGTCTACACCACAGGGTCCTTCCGTGCTCCGAGTGAGGACCTGCATATGTGCGATCACGGAGGACCTATATGACTAGTCGGCACAATACATCCATATCAACGTGGACCAAGCCCACCAGGATGCATGGGCAGGGGGGGTTCACCACCATCGCCGAGGTGGCCCGTGTCAGGGGGTGATCAATGTCTTGTTATGCTCTCGACGTAGCATAACCTGCTTCCTTGATGTGCACTCTGACAAAGGAAGGTTCAGACTTTGAGATAGCTTCAACACATTTATTAAGCTATTAACAATTCTCCCACTTGGATTCGACTCTCCTGTTAATCCTGCTATAGCTACTCAGACTGACGAACCAGTCTGCTACAATCCACGTGGTGGGTGTGATGTGTTTCAAATCAACCCTGTGTACTCACTGAGTGTATCCACTGGAAAGAGGAAGATCATGTGTGCTGTGTCCTTTATATATGGGTTGGTGTAATGCCCCCCCTGTGGTAGTGCCACCTCTGTGTGTATCGTGAATGCCCATTGGTCGTGTCCTATCTTACTGGCCTATTGGTTGAATGTCTGTGTGTCATGTCTCTGGTGCTCCCTCGAGTGTTTATCTAGTCTACGTGTATTTACATTAACCCCTTGTGTATTTACAGTGATGCATATCACCACAATCGACAGGACGAATGTCGCCCGATGAGCACCTGCAGATGACAGGCCGATCTTCACAAATTGAAAGGAGTTCCACATAATGAACGTGCAACTGGTGTGTGACCACCAGCTGCACATCATGCACGTCTGCACCTGATATCCGGGCAGCATGCATGACACCTTCATCCTGGCACACTGGATGGTTCCTGGCTGGGCGACAGGGATTATCCACTGCAGCCGTGGCGGATGACACCTATCTGGAGGCCACAGACCAACGTGAAGACCCGCATCAGTGACGCTCATGCAGCGACCAGGGGTGTGATCGAGCGGGGCTTCGGCCTCCTCAAGATGCAGTTCAGGTGCCTGCACCGCTCTGGGGGGGCTCTCCAGTATAGTGCTCGGAGGGTTGTCCACATCTGGTGGCCTGCTGCATCCTCCACAACATCGTGCAGCAGAGGGGCGATGTGCTGGTCGAGGAGGAAGAATGTCGTTCCTTGTCCGATGAGGAGGATGCTGGGGAGGAGGAGGATGAGCAGGATATGGGGCCCGTGGAGGGACGGGAGGCTGCACAACATGTGCAACAGGGCCAATGTGCCTCCAGATTCACCAACTGGTGGCAATGGTGGTTGGTGAACTGGCCAGGGGCATGGACACCACATCCCACCCCCACACACACCTCTCCCCAACTCCCACCCCATCACCTGCAAATCCCTCTGTGATTCCTACTTGCCTCACTACAGGGTGCAGGCCCTGGGATGACAGTAACAGTGGGTCTGGTCCATGTGATGGAGGATGATGACAACCCGCTCTGCGATGAGCTCTGGTGCTCCACATTATATGACAACGTCAGACTCCTGTCCAGGGTCTCACTTTCCATCCTCCACCTTTGCGATCCTTGCAAATGGGCTGGCTATTTCATCACACAGTCCCATCGAATCCCTGGAGAGACGGTGGTGGGAATGGTCGGGGGTGGGGGGGGGGGAGGGTGAGGAGCCCAGCCACCCACAACGCCTGTCCATTCCACCCCCGCCCCCACCCACCCACTGCAACCCCTCTGTGGCCAGCCCAGACCAACCCACCTCTCACACTTCTGACAGAGTACTGAGGCAGATGTAACAGTGTGAACAGGTGTTTAATGTGACAATATATATACAGAGTCATGCCCTATAACTAAACTGTGCCCTGCACCTGTGCCAAATTAACTGGTGTCTGACCCTCCCCGGGCCCCTATCCTAACTGGTGTTCTGGCCTTACAGGCCCTAATGCTACGTGGAACCAAAATGGTACATCAGGGGAGGGGACGGCCTGCTGTGATTCCCCCCCTACGACCTGAGTCCCCATTAGAGGCCCTAACGCTACGTCTACGTGGAACCAAAATGGTACATCAGGGGAGGGGACGGCCTGCTGTGATTCCCCCCCTACGACCTGAGTCCCCATTAGTGACCGTCTTCTGCGGCGACCAAGCCTGGATGGGCCCGGCTGCCGCTCGGGCATCCCAGGTGCGGTGGTCCTGCCCTGTTCAGCCCACTGTGTACCAGATGTGCCAGGGACAGGAGGGAGGGAGTCCGAGGTGCTGTGGTGTTCCGGCTCCTCCCGTGCGGGAGGGTGGTGCTGACCGCCTCTGCCACTTGCGCCCAGGTACGGCGGATGGTGGCGACTGTCAGCCTCCTCCCAGCCCGGAGTACAGGGTCAAGTGCCTCTCCTCCACCGCATCCAGGAGCATCACCCGCTCAGCATCAGAATCTTGGGGGCGCTCTCCTCACTGTCATTTGTTGGCTGGGCTGGTGTGTGTGTGCGGAGTGCAGTGTGTATATGAGGCTGCAGCTTGTCAGCCTCCAGAGTGTCAATCTCGGACCCGGTAAATCCCTTGTGTTCCACTTTGCACCAGTGCTAGCCCCTTAGAGATAGCTGAATTGGTCCAGGGGCGGTGCCAGTTGGACTGTCGTGGAACTCCATGAGTCCTGCATTGGCGTCAATACTTTGGGCGAGGTTCCCCATTTCCCGATGCTGATTTCGTAATCGCCGATTGGGCGGAGAATCCATTTTTACGACGGAATTGGGGGCGGTGCCTGTTTTACGCAGGTATCGCATGCTCTGCCCCCACTGAAACGGTGACATCGCGGAGCGCACTGCATATCTTTGGGACGGCCTCAGGACATCACCTGAAGGCCCTCTCCGGATGCTCCACCCGTGATGGGCCGCGTTCACGATGGTGTGGGGGGCGTGTGGTCCCAGCCGTGTGGGAACCCAGCGAGGCGGCTGCGGACTGTGTCCAGCACCGCAACAGTTGGGTGGCAGCTGGCCGGGGGGGGGAGGGGGGGTGGGGGGTGGGGTCTTCCACGAGGGTTGGGAGGGGGCTGATGGGTTTACTATTAAGCTGGTATGGACGGCTGGTTTTCAAACATTCGTGCCAGATTGGCTTCAGCAGTCACAGGATGTGGAATTTTACGCTCATTGAAGAGACCGGAAAGGTCACTGTCAATCTTGCTTTTTGACTTGAACAATTTCTCATTGATGAGCCTTCCCAGCTTCTCTTCGATACCCAGTTTTCTCAGGCCTTGGTGCAGTTTTTGTCTACATTCATAGTTGATATGCAGCTATTTCCTCTCTGGGGGGGGGGGGGTGGGGGGGGGGGGGGGGCACTATCTGGCAGGTCGGATCCACGCACGGCTGGTGCCATGTTGTACAGCACGACCGCTGCAGGTCGTTGGCGTGTGAATGTGCGGCCACGGAACCTGCAATTCTCTGGCTGTTTATTTCGTGGAGGATGGGCGTCTTACGTGAGCTGCTAGCTCCTCACTGGTTAGAGGATCGGTGAGGGGGCGGCGCCAATTTTTCCCACATACAACGCCACGGATCCTCCGCACTTAGCCTCAAAATCCAAGAATCTGGCCCTTACTCTCAGGAACGGAGAATCCCGCTGATAGTCTCCAAAATGGAGAATTCACCCCGACATCTTTCACCGGAAGGCAGATCTGTTTGAGCTGCTTTAACAATACCGGCAAGTCCTCTTTCTTCCTCCCCGTGGAAGACAAAGGATTTAAATTGTTCGACCACCTCAGAGTCCACTACATTTTACGATGTAGACTTGTACCAGTTTTAGTTTATCAGAGAGGCCATCACCACAACAGGTGTGCCATTCGTTTTCAAACTTGGTTTCGTTAACCATGAGGTTTTCATGAGGGGCTGGTTTAGCTCACTCAGCTAAATCGCTGGCTTTTAAAGCAGACCAAGCAGGCCAGCAGCACGGTTCGATTCCCGTACCAGCCTCCCCGGACAGGCGCCGGAATGTGGCGACTAGGGGCTTTTCACAGTAACTTCATTGAAGCCTACTCGTGACAATAAGCGATTTTTCATTTCATTTCATTTTCATTGAAGACGAGTAGCATTCTCGGCCAGCAACTGACAGCACATTGAAGCTCCCGGTTTCTTTAAACTTGCAACAAGGGGCGAACAACCAGAAGGGTTTTTTCAACAATCTTAGCACAGAGCATCATGGTGTGTGTCTGCTCGAGCTGGGAACCCCCATGCTACTGACACATCACTTCCCGTCTCCATGTCTTCCCATTGTACGTGTGATCACCCAGTCTACAACGCCCACATCCTGAGAACAATTGTTTTAAAAGATCTGCCTGGGCATTCAATGGCATTACCATTGAATATTCCATTACCGTCAACAATCCTGGAGGTCAGCATTGACCAGAAATTCAACTAGACCAACGAGACGAGGTTGGCACGGTAACATTGTGGAGGGCAGCTAGGTAGCACAGTAGTTAGCATTGTTGCTTCACGGCGCCAAGGTCCCAGGTTGAATTCCCAGCTCAGGTCACCGTCTGTGCAGAGTCTGTACATTCTCCCCGTGACTGCGTGGGTTTCCTCCGGGTGCTCCGGTTTGCTCCCACAAATTCCGAAAGACGCGCTGTTAGGTAAATTGGACATTCTGAATTCTCCCTCTGTGTACCCGAACAGGTGCCAGAATGTGGCATCTAGGGGATTTTCACAGTGACTTCATTGCAGTGTTAATATAAGCCCACTTATGACAATGATAAAGATTATTATTGTTATTATTATTATAAAAATGTCTTCGCTCGTAGCGCAGATCATAGGCGAGTGACTCATCTCCTGACATTCCAAAACCTATAAGGCCTGTTACACCCAATTATTCTGTATTCAGTCAATGGCGGACAAGAAAAGTACACAGGTCCATTCAATCTGTCTCACAATATCCCATTCCACCCAGAAACCATGGGCTGGATTCTCCGATGCTGGGGCTATGTCCCCACGCTGGCGTGGGAACAGGAATGGCATAAAATGGCCACCGATTCCCTGTTTTGCTGGTGGCTAGCATGCCCGGAGAATTGCCGGGTCTGTGGCCGCGCATGGCGGAGGCCGCTCGTGGACCCGACCCGCGAAACAGTGCCCCCCGCCCTTTGGCCGTGCGCCCCGGAGTACCCCCCCCCCCCACAGTGCCCCAGCCCCTAATAAGGTCCCACCTGCCCGTGGATCAGCCCTGCCCGACTGTGGCGGGACTGAGTCCGCAGCCGCCACACCGAGCTCCCGATGGATGAGATCACACATGACCGATGCCGTCGGGAACTCGGCCAGTAGGGGACGGAGCATCGCGGGGCGGGCCTCAGCCAATGTCCTGAGGCCGTCAATCGAGTACGCTGCTTTAGAGGACCAAAGCGTCGCCGCCCCCAATTTGGTCGGGAATTCTGATTCTCCAGCCGATCGCCGAATGCGATTTCAGCGCCAGCGACAGGAGAATCCAATCCCATGTCCTCTCCGAGGAGACAGAAAAAATACCGACGAAACCAAGGCTAGTTTAGGGAAAACTAATTTTGGAAGCTTCCTCTTTGATCACTTTATGCAGACAAAACAGTGTTTGAGCTCACTCTGGCCCTGATATTAAGAGGTCACAACTCACCCATGGTCTTACTGAGGCCACTGAATGCCAGTATAAATACAGCCAATTTCACATCGATTCTCAAGAGGAAATATCTGCTCACAGTAGGAATTATGACAAATCTGATTGGAGTTTTCTGGCAGTCTGTAATTCCATTTGAGTTTTTATTTGTTGGATTAACTAATCGAATGAATCAATATGTTATTGAGCAATGAAGATGTGGTTGATGTATCATGACATTACTGAAGAACAGAAAGATGGAGGGAGGCAGAATGAAGAGTGGGATCTCAACTTGAGATCTCAAAGTTAGCTCAGCACTGACTAGAGATTAAACAATGGCACTGTATCCAGGTTCTCTAACCCAATGTGAAATGAGTGTAGTGCAGGTCTAATCTAAATCAGTGCGACATTTCTTTCCAGGTATCTGAACTTCCCTTCACCTGTAATAATGCACAGCTCCCAAGTAGATATGGGTATGGTGCTCAGAGCATCATGGTGCAGCGAGCGGAGAAAGGTGGAGAGGTGTAACAGAAAGGAATGCAGTTATTTAAACAGAATGCGCGAAAAGAGGAGGAAAACTTCTTCATGACTCAGGTTAGGTCCCGAAGACAAATCAACCGAGCTGCAGAAGACAAAAAGGTATCAGGCAATAAGGCAGGAGATGGAATCTAAAGTGTGAAACTTCAAGCACATTGCATTCATTAACTGGGCCAAGTATCAGCAAACTCCGGGAAATGTTGATATTTCTGTATTAAGCCTCTCCTGCACAGACTGTTGTCGCTGTGTATTAGGCTCCTCCTGCATTGTCTGGTGTTTCTGTACATTAACCCAGCCCTGCACTTCTGGGATGGGATTCTCCATCAACCAACGCCGAAGTTGGAATGGGTAACTGGGTGGAGAATCGATCGTGAAGCAAAATCGTGGCCTGCACCTGCCAGAATGCCATGCTCCGGCATCTCGATAGCGACGTCAAAGAATTCTACTCTGCACGTGCAATAAACGTTGGCATCATATCATTAGCGTGTCTGACCCGGTATTCTCTGGGTCTTCCGCGATACTCCGCCTCCTCCGTGATGATTTATCAACAGCGGATTTCACTTGTGGTTTCAAAAATTGGGAAACAGTGCCGTGGCTGCTGAGGGAGAGAGAGGGGGTACAAAAAGTGTCCAGTATTGCAATAGTGTGCTGACAGTTATGCCACTGGCTGGGGGGCTTCTGCCAGGGCCGGGGGGACTGGCAGGTGGGGTAATATGCATCACTGTAAATACACAAGGGGTTAATGTAAGTACACGTAGACTAGCTAGACACTAGAGGGAGAGACATGACACACAGACATTCAACCAATAGGTCATGATCAATGGGCATTCACGATACACACAGAGGTGACACTACCACAGGGGGGCATTACACCAACCCACATAAAAGGACACAGCACACAAGATATTCCTCTTTCCAGTGGGGACACTTAGTGAGTACACAGGGTTGATTTGGAGCACATCACACCCACCACGTGGTTCGTCAGTCTGAGTAGCTATAGCAGGATTAACAGGAGAGTCGAATCCAAGTAGGAGAATCGTTAACAGGTTAATAAATGTGTTAAAGCCATCACCAAGTCTGAACCTTCCTCTGTCAGAGTACACATCAAGGAAGCAGCTTATGCTACGTCAAGATCATAACAAAACAGCTGGGGATGGCCAGGAGGTTGGCCATGGGGTCAGAGGGATAGGCACAGAACAACATTTACGCAGCCTGCAAGGCAGCCATGTGGTTGCACAAGCTGCTGACTGCCCACTGTGACTTTAGTGCCACGGGCCGTATGGGTCCCCCCCCCCCCTCTCCCTCTCCAGGCCATCACCCCAGCTGACCCATCAACGGGGAGGACACGCGCCAGCACAACCAGTGGCATCTTGTAGCTGAGATGAGTGCGTGTGGGGAGTGGAGTGCTAAAATGCTGCTGCAGCTTGTCAGCTTCCTGACTCCCAATCCTGACTCTGGCGTATACAACACCATTTCTCATTGGAATCTATTGTGTTCCACGTGGCCCTTGTGCTAGCCCATTAATGGCAAGTGAATTTCTCCTGGAATGTAGTTATATTGATGTCGCGGATGTCCACCGATTCTGTCCTGGCATCAGCACTTGGTCCCTGAAATGGAGAATACTTCCCCTGGTGTTTCTGTATATTAACAATATCCTGCACTGTCTGGTATTTCTGTATATTAACCCTCTCCTGCACTGTCTGGGTTTCTGTATATTAACCTTCTCCTGCACTGACTGGTGTTTCTGTTTATTAACCCTCTCCTGCACTGTCTGGGTTTCTGTATATTAACAATCTCCTGCACTGTCTGGGTTTCTGTATATTAACCCTCTCCTGCACTGACTGGTGTTTCTGTATATTAACCCTCTCCTGCACTGTCTGGTGTTTCTGTATATTAACCCTCTCCTGCACTGTCTGTTGTTTCTGTATATTAACCCTCTCCTGCACTGTCTGGTGTTTCTGTATATTAACCCTCTCCTGCACTGACTGGTGTTTCTGTATATTAACCCTCTCCTGCACTGTCTGTTGTTTCTGTATATTAACCCTCTCCTGCACTGTCTGGGTTTCTGTATATTAACCCTCTCCTGCACTGACTGGTGTTTCTGTATATTAACCTTCTCCTGCACTGACTGGTGTTTCTGTTTATTAACCCTCTCCTGCACTGTCTGGGTTTCTGTATATTAACAATCTCCTGCACTGTCTGGGTTTCTGTATATTAACCCTCTCCTGCACTGACTGGTGTTTCTGTATATTAACCCTCTCCTGCACTGTCTGGGTTTCTGTATATTAACCCTCTCCTGCACTGACTGGTGTTTCTGTATATTAACCCTCTCCTGCACTGTCTGGTGTTTCTGTATATTAACCCTCTCCTGCACTGACTGGTGTTTCTGTATATTAACCCTCTCCTGCACTGACTGTTGTTCCTGTATATTAACAATCTCCTGCACTGTCTGGGTTTCTGTATATTAACCCTCTCCTGCACTGACTGGTGTTTCTGTATATTAACCCTCTCCTGCACTGTCTGGGTTTCTGTATATTAACCCTCTCCTGCACTGACTGGTGTTTCTGTATATTAACCCTCTCCTGCACTGTCTGGGTTTCTGTATATTAACCCTCTCCTACACTGTCTGGTGTTTCTGTATATTAACCCTCTCCTGCACTGTCTGGGTTTCTGTATATTAACCCTCTCCTGCACTGTCTGGTGTTTCTGTATATTAACAATCTCCTGCACTGTCTGGTATTTCTGTATATTAACCCTCTCCTGCACTGTCTGGGTTTCTGTTTATTAACCCTCTCCTGCACTGTCTGGTATTTCTGTATATTAACCCTCTCCTGCACTGACTGGTGTTTCTGTATATTAACAATCTCCTGCACTGTCTGGTGTTTCTGTATATTAACAATATCCTGCACTGTCTGGGTTTCTGTATATTAACCCTCTCCTACACTGTCTGGGTTTCTGTATATTAACCCTCTCCTGCACTGTCTGGTGTTTCTGTATATTAACCCTCTCCTGCACTGTCTGGTGTTTCTGTATATTAATCCTCTCCTGCACTGTCTGGTGTTTCTGTATATTAATCCTCTCCTGCACTGACTGGTGTTTCTGTATATTAACCCTCTCCTGCACTGTCTGGTGTTTCTGTATATTAATCCTCTCCTGCACTGTCTGGTGTTTCTGTATATTAACAATCTCCTGCACTGACTGGTGTTTCTGTATATTAACTCTCTCCTGCACTGTCTGGTGTTTCTGTATATTAACCCTCTCCTACACTGTCTGGTGTTTCTGTATATTAACCCTCTCCTACACTCTCTGGTGTTTCTGTATATTAACCCTCTCCTGCACTGTCTGGTGTTCCTGTATATTAAAAATCTCCTACACTGTCTGGTGTTTCTGTATATTAACCCTCTCCTACACTGTCTAGTGTTTCTGTATATTAACCCTCTCCTGCACTGACTGTTGTTCCTGTATATTAACCCTCTCCTGCACTGTCTGGGTTTCTGTATATTAACCCTCTCCTGCACTGACTGTTGTTCCTGTATATTAACCCTCTCCTACACTGTCTGGTGTTTCTGTATATTAACCCTCTCCTGCACTGACTGTTGTTCCTGTATATTAACCCTCTCCTGCACTGACTGTTGTTCCTGTATATTAACCCTCTCCTGCACTGACTGTTGTTCCTGTATATTAACCCTCTCCTGCACTGACTGTTGTCCCTGTATATTAACCCTCTCCTGCACTGTCTGGGTTTCTGTATATTAACCCTCTCCTGCTCTGACTGGTGTTTCTGTATATTAACCCTCTCCTGCACTGACTGGTGTTTCTGTATATTAACCCTCTCCTGTACTGACTGTTGTTTCTGTATATTAACCCTCTCCTGCACTGACTGTTGTTCCTGTATATTAACCCTCTCCTGCACTGGCTGTTGTTCCTGTATATTAACCCTCTCCTGCACTGACTGTTGTTCCTGTATATTAACCCTTCCCTTTGACCATACACAGAGAGTGTTCTGGATCCGCAATGTTATGAGTTGCCTGGCGTGTGCCTTATTCCTCACCGGACCATTCCCAGAAGAACTGCTCCTGATATCAATGACTTGCCTCTGCCTCCTTTAGTACTGTCAACCTGGAAGTCTTATGTAGATACTCTTAGTGTTGTTGTGGTTGACCAATCCTAAATCCATGACAAGGATGTATTAGTGTTACCATCTCAGCACCAAAGCAGATTAATAAGAACATGATCTGTGATTAGATCTGTCTCCCCCAAGTGCCTTTGCAGCATGGGAGATCAAAGTGCTCAATGGAGAGGACACAATTGATCCAGTCTCCATTTTGTTTATTTTTTAGAACCTCCATCTCACATTGTGAAGATGTAATTTGATTTCTGTCTGGGCTAACCAGTGCACATAGTTGATGTCTGTGCTTATTGTGTGTAGTGGCCACACACCATCATCTAAAGGAGCATGTCACCAACTGGAATACAAATCATCCTGACATATCCAACCAGCAGATTAATCCTGGTGGCCTTCCCCCTCCAGCAACTGCCTCTATAGATCCCTGCGTGGCACCTCTCTCTGGGACGGCTACGTGACAGATGTCGCTCAACAATCAGAGTTATGACAGTAAGCTACAAGTTATTATTGTGCTTGTAACCTCCCGCTGCATTGTCCCAGCAGGTTGGGTAAAGATACAACCTAAATCACATGAACCTCTCAAGGCAAACGTAACCTTTTCTAGACCGAGAAAGCTCGCCTGTCCGATAGCCATGCTTCGGTCTTCAGGGCCTTTGAGTCCCTACATGCCAACAGTATTGGTCGCCGGGCTACCAGGGAAGCAAAGGCCAAGACGTCGGCCTCCTTCTCCTCCTGGAGTCCCGGGTCCTCCGACACCCCAAAGGCTGCCACCTCAGGGCTCATTACCACCCCTGTTTTCAATACCCGGGACATGACATCTGTGAATCCCTGCCAATACCCCCTGAGTTTAGGGCACAACCAGAACATGTGCACGTGATTAGCCAGCCCACCGGCGCATCTGGCACATTTGTCCTCCAGCCCGAAGAATCTGCTCATCCGGGCAACCGTCATGTGGGCCCGGTGTATGACCTTAAACTGGATCAGACTGAGCCTGGCACATGTTGCGGTCGTGTTTACTTTACCCAGAGCTTCTGCCCAAATACCATCCTCCATCTCCCCCCCGAGCTCCTCATCCCACATAGGCTTCCGGTCATCAGTCTGTGTATCATAGAACATAGAACAGTACAGCACAGAACAGGCCCTTCAGCCCTCGATGTTGTGCCGAGCCATGATCACCCTACTCAAACCCACGTATCCACCCCATACCCGTAACCCAACAACCCCCCCCTTAACCTTACTTTTTTAGGACACTACGGGCAATTTAGAATGGCCAATCCACCTAACCCGCACATCTTTGGACTGTGGGAGGAAACCGGAGCACCCGGAGGAAACCCACGCACACACGGGGAGGATGTGCAGACTCCGCACAGACAGTGACCCAGCCGTGAATCGAACCTGGGACCCTGGAGCTGTGAAGCATTTATGCTAACCACCATGCTACCGTGCTGCCCAAGGTATCCTCTGCTCCCATTAGTTTTTTGTAAATATCTGAGACTCTACCCTCGCCTACCTCTCCCCTAGAAACTACCCTGTCCTGTCTCCCCTTTGGCGGGAGGCGTGGGAAGGACGGAACCAGCCTGCGTACGAAATCCCGCACCTGTAAGTATCTAAAGTAATTCCCTGTCGCCAGCCCAAACTTCTCCTCCAGCGCCCTCATGCTCGGAAAGCTCCCTTCAAGAACAGATCACCACCCTCGCAATCCCCGCCCTCCACCACAGTCGGTACCCACCATCCAAGTTTCCCGGGGCAAATCAATGATTGCCGCAGATTGGGGTCCACACCGATGCTCTCACTTCCCCTATATGCCTCCTCCACTGGCCCCAGATCTGCAAAGCCGCCACCACTATCGGGCTGGTGGAGTACCGCGCTGGCGGGAGTGGCAGAGGCGCCGTAACCAGGGCCGCCAAACTGGTGCCCCCGCACGATGCAGCCTCCATCCGCTCTCAGACCGACCCCGTTCCCACCATCCATTTCCTTATCATCACTATGTTGGCCGCCCAGTAGTAGTTGCTAAAGTTTGGCAATGCCAGCCCCCCTCCCCTCTGCTCCTTTCGAGCATCACCTTCCTCACCCGCGGGGACTTTCCTGCCCAGACAAATCCCAGGATAATTTTATTCAGCCTCTTAAAGAAGGACCTCGGGATGAAAATGGCGCGACACTGACATATGAACAAAGATCTCGGGAGAATCGTCACCTTAACAGTCTGCACCCTCCCCGCTAGTGACAGCGGGAGCGCATCCCAACTCTGAACCTCCCTCACTCGTTCCACCAATCGGGACAGGTTGAGCTTATGCAACCTGCCCCAGTCCCGTGCCACCTGTATCCCTAAGTATCTAAAGCTTTCTCCGACCAGCCTGAACGGCAACCCCTTCAGCCTACTCTCCTGCCCCCTCGCCTGAATTACGAACAACTCGCTCTTAGCCATGTTCAATTTATATCCTGAAAACTGGCCAAATTCCCTCAGGATTTCCATGATGCCGTCCATCCCTGCCATTGGGTCCACTACGTATAACAACAGGTTATCCGTGTATAACAAGACTTTATGTTCCAGTCCCCCTGGACCAGCCCTTTTCTGTCCTTTGAAGCTCTCAGAGCAATCACCAGCGGCTCTATGGCCAGCACGAACAGCAGTGGGGAGAGAGGGCAGCCCTGTCTTGTCCCGCGGTGCAGTCTGAAGTAATCTGATGTCGTCCTGTTCATCCTTGCACTAGCCTCTGGGGCCTGATGTAACAGCCTAACCCAGTCAATGAACCCCTCCCCGAGCCCAAACCTTCCCAGCGCCTCCCACAAATAGTCCCACTCGACCAGGTCGAAAGCCTTTTCCACATCCATAGCTATCACTATCTCTGCCTCCCTGCTCTCCGGGGGCATCATGATCACATTAAGCAGCCTTCTTAGATTGGCCACCAGTTGCCTACCCTTTACAAACCCGGTTTGGTCCTCCGCAATTACGTCCGGTACACAGTCCTCAATTCTAGTCGCCAAAATCTTGGCCAGTAACTTAGAGTCTGCGTTGATCAAAGAGATCGGCCTATAAGACCCACAAGCCTCCGGGTCTTTATCCCGTTTCAGAATAAGCAAAATAGTGGCCTGCAACATCGTCGGGGTAGGACCCTTCTGTCTCTTGCCTCGTTAAAAACCCTGACCAGCACCTGCCCCACTGTCTCTGTAAACTTTTTGTAAAACTCCATCGGATACCCATCCGGCCCGGGGCTTTACCCGACTGCATGACCTTCAGTCCCCCTTGTACCTCTTCGATCCCAACCAGAGCCCCCAATCCGTCTACCAACCCCCTACTCACTCTTGGGAAGGTCAGTCTGTCCAGGAATCGTTTCATCCCCTCCAGTCCCCTGGGGGGTTCCGAAGTGTATAGCTTGCTATAAAAGTCCCTAAACACCTTGTTCAGCCCTGCTGGGTCCCGCCACCAAATTTCCCTCCCCATCCGCTATCCTTCCTATCTCCCTAGCCGCTTCTCTCTTCCTTAGTTGTTACGCGAGCATTCTGCTGGCCTTCTCGCCATGCTCGTATATTGCGCCTTTTGCCTTTCTAAGCTACTATACAGTCTTGCCTGTAGTCAGCACCCCGAACTCGACCTGCAGCCTCTGTCGTTTCCTGAGTAACTCTGGCCTTGGGGACTCCGTGTAGCTCCTGTCCGTCCGTAAATTTTCCTAAACCAGTCGGTCCATTTCTGCCCTATCTTTCCTGTCCCTATGAGCCCAAATTGAGATTAGCTCCCCTCTCACCACTGCCTTCAGTGCCTCCCAGAGCACTGCTGCTGAGATTTCTCTGGTATCATTTACCTGCAGGTAATTCTGCATGCCATGTTCAGTTTTCATCCCCGTCTGCAGATCAACTTACCCTCCCCCCCACCACCCCCCACCCCCCCCAGTAACACCATCCTACCACCTAGCCCCTGCTCTAATCTAATAGTATGAATCCCCCCCACCTGGCTTTCATCTAATGTTCTGAGTCTAACCTGCTTTTTCTTTAAATGTCATTCCTCGTCATAATCTTAAAGGCCCCTGTCAATGTGTCAACATTCTCTTTTGCAGGAAAATGTTTCCCCATCTGTTCAATCTTTGCTGAGAGTCACATCCTATCAGCTCTGATAACAATGGTGTGAATACATTTTCTCCACCAACGCTCCCTCTCAGGGAAGCCCAAATAAAAGGATCAGAACAATGTGTCCGTCTAGTCATGGTTAAACTAGCCCATTAGCTCGGAGAGAATCAGTGGCACTTCACATTTCCCATTCGTGCTTTGCTGGCCCGGTAGGTGGAGGAGGAGTCTGTTCATACAATATTCTTGCAACAGCAGAACCAAAATACTTAAATCATCATGACACTGACATCACTGAGAAAATGTCTCCAAACTGCAGGATCTGCAATTTGAAAAGGCAACACCAGCAGAAAGAGAATATAAAATCCTGGTGAGAGAGCGCAGTATCATTGAGTGTGAGAGCAGTAACATTCAGAGTGAGAGCAGTATCATTGAGAGTGAGCAGTATCATTGAGAGTGAGAGCAGTATCATTGAGAGTGAGAGCAGTAGCAACGAGAGTGAGAGCAGTATCATTGAGAGTGAGCAGTATCATTGAGAGTGAGAACAGTATCATTGAGAGTGAGAGCAGTATCATTGAGAGAGAGCAGTATCATTGAGAGTGAGAGCAGTATCATTGAGTGAGAGCAGTATCATTTAGAGATAGAGCTGTATCATTGAAGGTGAGACCAATATAATTGAGAGTGAGAGCAGTATCATTGAGCTTGAGAGCAGTATCATTGTGAGTGAACAGTATCATTGAGAGTGAGACCAATATCATTGTGAGTGAGAGCAGTATCATTGAGAGAGAGCAGTATCATTGAGAGTAAGAGCAGTATCATTGAGGGTGAGAGTAGTATCATTGAGAGTGAGAACAGTATCATTGAGAGTGAGAGCAGTATCAATGAGAGTGAGACAGTTTCATTGAGGTTGAGAGCAGTATCATTGAGAGTGAGCAGTATCATTGAGAGTGAGAGCAGTATCATTGAGAGTGAGAGCAGTATCATTGTGAGTGAGAGCAGTATCATTGAGGTTGAGAGCAGCATCAATGAGAGTGAGAGCAGTATCATTGAGAGTGAGAGCAGTATCATTGAGAGTGAGCTGTATCATTGAGAGTGAGAGCAGTATCATTGAGGTTGAGAGCAGTATCATTGAGAGTGAGAGCAGTATCATTGAGAGTGTGAGTAGTATCATTGAGGTTGAGAGCAGTATCATTGAGAGTGAGAGCAGTATTATTGAGAGTGACAGCAGTATCATTGAGGTTGAGAGCAGTATCATTGAGAGTGTGAGCAGTATCATTGAGAGTGAGAGCAGTATCATTGAGGTTGAGAGCAGTATCATTGAGAGTGTGAGTAGTATCATTGTGAGTGAACAGTATCATTGTGAGTGAGAGCAGTATCATTGGGAGTGAGAGCAGTATCATTGAGAGTGAGCAGTATCATTGAGAGTGAGAGCAGTATCATTGAAAGTGAGAGCAGTATCATTGGGAGTGAGAGCAGTATCATTGAGAGTGAGAGCAGTATCATTGAGAGTGAGAGCAGTATCAATGAGAGTGAGAGCAGTATCATTGAGGTTGAGAGCAGTACCATTGAGAGTGAGAGCAGTATTATTGAGAGTGAGCAGTATCATTGAGAGTGAGAGCAGTATCATTGAGAGTGAGAGCAGTATCATTGAGAGTGAGAGCAGTATCATTGAGAGTGAGAGCAGTATCATTGAGAGTAAGAGCAGTATCATTGAGAGTGAGCAGTATCATTGAGAGTGAGAGCAGTATCATTGAGAGTGAGAGCAGTATCATTGAGAGTGAGAGCAGTATCATTGAGAGTGAGAGCGGTATCATTGAGAGTAAGAGCAGTATCATTGAGGGTGAGAGTAGTATCATTGAGAGTGAGAGCAGTATCAGCGAGGTTGAGAGCAGTATCATTGAGAGTGAGAGCAGTATCATTGAGAGTGAGACAGTTTCATTGAGGTTGAGAGCAGTATCATTGAGAGTGAGCAGTATCATTGAGAGTGAGAGCAGTATCATTGAGAGTGAGAGCAGTATCATTGAGAGTGAGAGCAGTATCATTGTGAGTGAGAGCAGTATCATTGAGAGTGAGAGCGGTATCATTGAGAGTGAACAGTATCATTGTGAGTGAACAGTACCATTGAGGTTGAGAGCAGTATCATTGAGAGTGAGAGCAGTATCATTGAGAGTGAGAGCAGTATCATTGAGGTTGAGAGCAGCATCAATGAGAGTGAGAGCAGTATCATTGAGAGTGAGCTGTATCATTGAGAGTGAGAGCAGTATCATTGAGGTTGAGAGCAGCATCAATGAGAGTGAGAGCAGTATCATTGAGAGTGAGCTGTATCATTGAGAGTGAGAGCAGTATCATTGAGGTTGAGAGCAGTATCATTGAGAGTGAGAGCAGTATCATTGAGAGTGAACAGCATCATTGAAAGGGAGCAGCATCATTGAGAGTGTGAGTAGTATCATTGTGAGTGAACAGTATCATTGTGAGTGAGAGCAGTATCATTGAGAGTGAGAGCAGTATCATTGGGAGTGAGAGCAGTATCATTGAGAGTGAGAGCAGTATCATTGGGAGTGAGAGCAGTATCATTGAGAGTGAGCAGTATCATTGAGAGTGAGAGCAGTATCATTGTGAGTGTGAGTAGTATCATTGAGGTTGAGAGCAGTATCATTGAGAGTGAGAGCAGTATCATTGAGAGTGAGAGCAGTATCATTGAGAGTGAGCAGTATCATTGAGAGTGAGAGCAGTATCATTGAGAGTGAGAGCAGTATCATTGAGAGTGAGCAGTATCATTGAGAGTGAGAGCAGTATCATTGAAAGTGAGAGCAGTATCATTGGGAGTGAGAGCAGTATCATTGAGAGTGAGCAGTATCATTGAGAGTGAGAGCAGTATCATTGGGAGTGAGAGCAGTATCATTGAGAGTGAGAGCAGTATCATTGAGAGTGAGAGCAGTATCATTGAGAGTGAGAGCAGTATCATTGAGAGTGAGAGCAGTATCATTGGGAGTGAGAGCAGTATCATTGTGAGTGAACAGTATCATTGAGAGTGAGAGCAGTATCATTGAGAGTGAACAGTATCATTGAGAGTGAGAGCAGTATCATTGGGAGTGAGAGCAGTATCAGTGAGAGATAGAGCAGTATCATTGAGAGTGAGAGCAGTATTATTGAGAGTGAGACAGTATCATTGAGGTTGAGAGCAGTATCATTGAGAGTGAGAGCAGTATCATTGAGAGTGAGAGCAGTATCATTGAGGTTGAGAGCAGTATCATTGAGAGTGAGAGCAGTATCATTGAGAGTGAACAGCATCATTGAAAGGGAGCAGCATCATTGAGAGTGTGAGTAGTATCATTGTGAGTGAACAGTATCATTGTGAGTGAGAGCAGTATCATTGAGAGTGAGAGCAGTATCATTGGGAGTGAGAGCAGTATCATTGAGAGTGAGAGCAGTATCATTGGGAGTGAGAGCAGTATCATTGAGAGTGAGCAGTATCATTGAGAGTGAGAGCAGTATCATTGTGAGTGTGAGTAGTATCATTGAGGTTGAGAGCAGTATCATTGAGAGTGAGAGCAGTATCATTGAGAGTGAGAGCAGTATCATTGAGAGTGAGCAGTATCATTGAGAGTGAGAGCAGTATCATTGAGAGTGAGAGCAGTATCATTGAGAGTGAGCAGTATCATTGAGAGTGAGAGCAGTATCATTGAAAGTGAGAGCAGTATCATTGGGAGTGAGAGCAGTATCATTGAGAGTGAGCAGTATCATTGAGAGTGAGAGCAGTATCATTGGGAGTGAGAGCAGTATCATTGAGAGTGAGAGCAGTATCATTGAGAGTGAGAGCAGTATCATTGAGAGTGAGAGCAGTATCATTGAGAGTGAGAGCAGTATCATTGGGAGTGAGAGCAGTATCATTGTGAGTGAACAGTATCATTGAGAGTGAGAGCAGTATCATTGAGAGTGAACAGTATCATTGAGAGTGAGAGCAGTATCATTGGGAGTGAGAGCAGTATCAGTGAGAGATAGAGCAGTATCATTGAGAGTGAGAGCAGTATTATTGAGAGTGAGACAGTATCATTGAGGTTGAGAGCAGTATCATTGAGAGTGAGAGCAGTATCATTGAGAGTGAGAGCAGTATCATTGAGGTTGAGAGCAGCATCATTGAGAGTGAGCAGTATCATTGAGAGTGAACAGTATCATTGTGAGTGAGAGCAGAATCATTGAGAGTGAGAGCAGTATCATTGGGAGTGAGAGCAGTATCATTGAGAGTGTGAGTAGTATCATTGTGAGTGAACAGTATCATTGTGAGTGAGAGCAGTATCATTGAGAGTGAGAGCAGTATCATTGGGAGTGAGAGCAGTATCATTGAGAGTGAGCAGTATCATCGAGAGTGAGAGCAGTATCATTGGGAGTGAGAGCAGTATCATTGTGAGTGAACAGTATCATTGAGGTTGAGAGCAGTATCATTGAGAGTGAGAGCAGTATCATTGAGGTTGAGAGCAGCATCAATGAGAGTGAGAGCAGTATCATTGGGAGTGAGCCATGATATGGAGATGCCGGCGTTGGACTGGGGTGAGCACAGTAAGAAGTCTTACAACACCAGGTTAAAGTCCAACAGGTTTGTTTCAAACACGAGCTTTCGGAGCACGGCTCCTTCTTCAGGTGAATTCACCTGAAGAAGAAGCCGTGCTCCGAAAGCTCGTGTTTGAAACAAACCTGTTGGACTTTAACCTGGTGTTGTAAGACTTCTTATTGGGAGTGAGAGCAGTATCATTGTGAGTGAACAGTATCATTGAGGTTGAGAGCAGTATCATTGAGAGTGAGAGCAGTATCATTGAGGTTGAGAGCAGCATCAATGAGAGTGAGAGCAGTATCATTGAGGTTGAGAGCAGCATCAATGAGAGTGACAGCAGTATCATTGAGAGTGAGCTGTATCATTGAGAGTGAGAGCAGTATCATTGAGGTTGAGAGCAGTATCATTGAGAGTGAGAGCAGTATCATTGAGAGTGAGAGCAGTATCATTGAGAGTGAACAGTATCATTGAAAGGGAGCAGCATCATTGAGAGTGTGAGTAGTATCATTGGGAGTGAGAGCAGTATCATTGTGAGTGAACAGTATCATTGAGGTTGAGAGCAGTATCATTGAGAGTGAGAGCAGTATCATTGGGAGTGAGAGCAGTATCATTGAGAGATAGAGCAGTATCATTGAGAGTGAGAGCAGTATCATTGTGAGTGTGAGTAGTATCATTGAGGTTGAGAGCAGTATCATTGAGAGAGAGCAGTATCATTGAGAGTGTGAGCAGTATCATTGAGAGTGAGAGCGGTATCATTGAGAGTGAGAGCAGTATCATTGAGAGTGAGAGCAGTATAAGAACATAAGAACATAAGAACTAGGAGCAGGAGTAGGCCATCTGGCCCCTCGAGCCTGCTCCGCCATTCAATTAGTTCATGGCTGATCTTTTGTGGACTCAGCTCCACTTTCCGGCCCGAACACCATAACCCTTAATCCCTTTATTCTTCAAAAAACTATCTATCTTTACCTTAAAAACATGTAATGAAGGAGCCTCAACTGCTTCACTGGGCAAGGAATTCCATAGATTCACAACCCTTTGGGTGAAGAAGTTCCTCCTAAACTCAGTCCTAAATCTACTTCCCCTTATTTTGAGGCTATGCCCCCTAGTTCTGCTGTCACCCGCCAGTGGAAACAACCTGCCCGCATCTATCCTATCTATTCCCTTCATAATTTTAAATGTTTCTATAAGATCCCCCCTCATCCTTCTAAATTCCAACGAGTACAGTCCCAGTCTACTCAACCTCTCCTCATAATCCAACCCCTTCAGCTCTGGGATTAACCTAGTGAATCTCCTCTGCACACCCTCCAGCGCCAGTACGTCCTTTCTCAAGTAAGGAGACCAAAACTGAACACAATACTCCAGGTGTGGCCGCACTAACACCTTATACAATTGCAACATAACTTCCCTAGTCTTAAACTCCATCCCTCTAGCAATGAAGGACAAAATTCCATTTGCCTTCTTAATCACCTGTTGCACTTGTAAACCAACCTTCTGTGACTCATGCACTAGCACACCCAAGTCTCTCTGAACAGCGGCATGCTTTAATATTTTATCGTTTAAATAATAATCCCGTTTGCTGTTATTCCTACCAAAATGGATAACCTCACATTTGTCAACATTGTATTCCATCTGCCAGACCCGAGCCCATTCACTTAACCTATCCAAATCCCTCTGCAGACTTCCAGTATCCTCTGCACTTTTCGCTTTACCACTCATCTTAGTGTCATCTGCAAACTTGGACACATTGCCCTTGGTCCCCAACTCCAAATCATCAATGTAAATTGTGAACAATTGTGGGCCCAACACAGATCCCTGAGGGACACCACTAGCTACTGATTGCCAACCAGAGAAACACCCATTTATCCCAACTCTTTGCTTTCTATTAATTAACCAATCCTCTATCCATGCTACTACTTTACCCTTAATGCCATGCATCTTTATCTTATGCAGCAACCTTTTGTGTGGCACCTTGTCAAAGGCTTTCTGGAAATCCAGATATACCACATCCATCGGCTCCCCGTTATCTACTGCACTGGTAATGTCCTCAACAAATTCCACTAAATTAGTTAGGCATGACCTGCCTTTAACGAACCCATGCTGCGTCTGCCCAATGGGACAATTTCTATCCAGATGCCTCGCAATTTCTTCCTTGATGATAGATTCCAGCATCTTCCCTATTACCGAAGTTAAACTCACTGGCCTATAATTTCCTGCTTTCTGCCTACCTCCTTTTTTAAACAGTGGCGTCACGTTTGCTAATTTCCAATCCACCGGGACCACCCCAGAGTCTAGTGAATTTCGGTAAATTATCACTAGTGCATCTGCAATTTCCCTAGCCATCTCTTTTAGCACTCTGGGATGCATTCCATCAGGGCCAGGAGACTTGTCTACCTTTAGCCCCATTAGCTTGCCCATCACTCCCTCCTTAGTGATAACAATCCTCTCAAGGTCCTCACCTGTCATAGCCTCATTTCTATCAGTCGCTGGCATGTTATTTGTGTCTTCCACTGTGAAGACCGACCCAAAAAACCTGTTCAGTTCCTCAGCCATTTCCTCATTTCCCATTATTAAAACTCCCTTCTCATCCTCTAAAGGGCCAATATTTACCTTAGCCACTCTTTTTTGTCTTATATATTTGTAAAAACTTTTACTGTCTGTTTTTATATTCTGAGCAAGTTTACTCTCATACTCTATCTTACTCTTCTTTATAGCTTTTTTAGTAGCTTTCTGTTGCCCCCTAAAGATTTCCCAGTCCTCTAATCTCCCAGCACTCTTTGCCACTTTATATGCTTTTTCCTTCAATTTGATACTCTCCCTTATTTCCTTAGATATCCACGGTCGATTTTCCCTCTTTCTTCCGTCCTTCCTTTTTGTTGGTATAAACCTTTGCTGAGCACTGTGAAAAATCGCTTGGAAGGTTCTCCACTGTTCCTCAACTGTTCCACCATAAAGTCTTAGCTCCCAGTCTACCTTAGCTAGTTCTTCTCTCATCCCCTTGTAATCTCCTTTGTTTAAACACAAAACACTAGTATTTGATTTTACTTTCTCACCCTCCATCTGTATTTTAAATTCCACCATATTGTGATCGCTCCTTCCGAGAGGATCCCTAACTATGAGATCATGAATCAATCCTGTCTCATTACACAGGACAAGATCTAGGACCGCTTGTTCCCTCGTAGGTTCCATTACATACTGTTCTAGGAAACTATCGCGGATACATTCTATAAACTCCTCCTCACGGTTGCCTTGACCGACCTGGTTAAACCAATCGACATGTAGATTAAAATCCCCCATGATAACTGCTGTACCATTTCTACATGCATCAGTTATTTCTTTGTTTATTGCCTGCCCCACCATCTCGTTACTATTTGGTGGCCGATAGACTACTCCTATCAGTGACTTTTTCGCCTTACTATTCCTGATTTCCACCCAAATGGATTCAACCTTATCCTCCATAGCACCGATGTCATCCCTTACTATTGCCCGGATGTCATCCTTAAATAACAGAGCAACACCACCTCCCTTACCATCCACTCTGTCCTTCCGAATAGTTTGATACCCTCGGATATTTAACTCCCAGTCGTGACCATCCTTTAACCATGTTTCAGTAATGGCCACTAAATCATAGTCATTTACGATGATTTGTGCCACCAACTCATTTACTTTATTCCGAATACTACGAGAATTCAGGTAAAGTACACTTATGTTGGTTTTTTTACCTCTGTTTTGAATCTTAACATCTCCAGTTTTATTCCTTTTGTTATTACTGGGCCTATTCACTGTGCTCCCCTCAGTCACTGTACCTTGTACTGTCGCCCTTATGGATTTCTGACTATGTCTTCTCTGCCTTGCACTTTTCCCCTTACTTCCTTTTGTTTCTGTCCATGTTTTACTACCTTCCAACTTCCAGCATTGGTTCCCATCATTGAGGTTGAGAGCAGTATCACTGTGAGTGAGAGCTGCATCATTGAGAGTGAGAGCAGTATCATTGAGAGTGAGAGCAGTATCATTGAGAGTGTGTGCAGTATCATTGAGATTGAGAGCAGTATCATTGTGTGAGAGCTGCATCATTGAGAGTGAGAGCAGTATCATTGAGAGTGAGAGCAGTATCATTGAGAGTGAGAGCAGTATCATTGAGAGTGTGTGCAGTATCATTGAGAGTGAGAGCAGTATAATTGAGAGTGAGAGCAGTATCATTGAGGTTGAGAGCAGTATCATTGTGTGAGAGCTACATCATTGAGGGTGAGAGCAGTATCATTGAGAGTGAGAGCAGTATCATTGTGAGTGAACAGTATCATTGAGGTTGAGAGCAGTATCATTGAGAGTGAGAGCAGTATCATTGAGAGTGAGCAGTATCATTGAGAGTGAGCAGTATCATTGAGAGTGAGAGCAGTATCATTGAGAGTGAGAGCAGTATCATTGAGAGTGAGAGCAGTATCATCGAGAGTGAGAGCAGTATCATTGAGAGTGAGAGCAGTATCAATGAGAGTGAGCAGTATCATCGAGAGTGAGAGCAGTATCATTGAGAGTGAGAGCAGTATCATTGAGGGTGAGAGCAGTATCATTGAGAGTGAGCAGTATCATTGAGAGTGAGCAGTATCATCGAGAGTGAGAGCAGTATCATTGAGAGTGAGAGCAGTATCATTGAGAGTGAGAGCAGTATCATTGAGAGTGAGAGTAGTATCATTGAGAGTGAGAGCAGTATCATTGAGAGTGTGAGCAGTATCATTGAGAGTGAGAGCAGTATCATTGAGAGTGAGCAGTATCATTGAGAGTGAGAGCAGTATCATTGAGAGTGTGAGCAGTATCATTGAGAGTGAGAGCAGTATCATTGAGAGTGAGAGCAGTATCATTGAGAGTGAGAGTAGTATCATTGAGAGTGAGAGCAGTATCATTGAGGGAGAGCAGTATCATTGAGAGTGAGAGCAGTATCATTGAGAGTGAGAGCAGTATCATTGAGAGTGAGAGCAGTATCATTGAGAGTGAGCAGTATCATTGAGAGTGAGAGAAGTAACATTGAGAGTGGGAGCAGTATCATTCAGAGCAGTATCATTGTGAGTGAGAGCATTTAATTGAGAGAGAGCAGTATCATTGTGAGTGAGAGCAGTATCATTGAGAGTGAGAGCATTTAATTGAGAGAGAGCAGTATCATTGTGAGTGTGAGCAGTATCATTGAGAGTGAGAGCAGTATCATTGAGAGTGAGAGCAGTATCATTGGGAGTGAGAGCAGTATCATTGAGAGTGAGAGCAGTATCATTGAGAGTGAGAGCAGTATCATTGAGAGTGAGAGTAGTATCATTGAGAGTGAGAGCAGTATCATTGAGAGTGAGAGCAGTATCATTGAGAGTGAGCAGTATCATTGAGAGTGAGAGCAGTATCATTGAGAGTGAGAGCAGTATCATTGAGAGTGAGAGCAGTATCATTGAGAGTGACAGCAGTATCATTGAGAGTGAGAGCAGTATCATTGAGAGAGAGCAGTATCATTGAGAGTGAGAGCAGTATCATTGAGAGTGAGAGTAGTATCATTGAGAGTGAGAGCAGTATCATTGAGAGAGAGCAGTATCATTGAGAGAGAGCAGTATCATTGTGAGTGAGAGCAGTATCATTGAGAGAGAGTGAGTGGCGTCTGGTCGAGGAGGTGTGGGTAGGCATTGCAATTGGGGGCGTGCCCATCGGATGGGCTCACATGTTCTCTACCAGCGTGCCCTGGCATGGCGGACGTAGTGATGGGCCAAGGGGACAAGGGTTGCACCCTTGGCCCACATCGAGGTCCTTTATGACAGGGCCAATCTGGTAGAAACCACAAGTGATCTGCATCCACGTGATTTCTGGCTGCGGGGACCGGAGAATCGTGGAGGTCTGATGCATAGGACTGCTAAATAGGACACCACGTTATCACAGTGCCTAGCACTGTTACTTCACAGCTCCAGGCTCCCAGGTTCCATTCCCAGTTTGGGTCACTGTCTGTGCGGAGTCTATACATTCTCCCCGTGTGTGCGTGGGTTTCCTCTGGGTGCTCCGGTTTTCTCCCACAAGTCCTGAAAGACCGGCTTTTAGGTGAATTGGACTTTCTGAATTCTCCCTCTGTGTACCCGAACATGCGCCGGAACGTGGCGACCAGGGGGTTTTCACAGTAACTTTGTTGCAGTGTTAATTAAGCCTACTTGTGACAATAAAGAAATAGCTCATTGAGACCAATTTGCATTCATTTACATCCCCCACCGCACATATTGTGGATATCATTCATACCATCAACGGGGGCTCGGAGTATCGCCTAGGCCCAATTTGGATTTTCCCTTGACGCCCGATTCTCCGTCCCATCAGGGAATGCATTCCGAGCGTCCCTGAATGGAAAATTCCGTCCCAGTTCTTTTACCCCGAAACAGCAGCAAACTTCTGGTTTTGATGCACATTAAACATAGAACATAGAACAGTACAGCACAGAACAGGCCCTTCGGCCCTCGATGTTGTGCCGAGCAATGATCACCCTACACAAACCCACGTATCCACCCTATACCCATAACCCAACAACCCCCTCTTTAACCTTACTTTTTAGGACACTACGGGCAATTTAGCATGGCCAATCCACCTAACCCGCACATCTTTGGACTGTATCATCATTAAAGTATCATCAGCTAGGAGCAGCAGTGGTTAGCACTGCTGCCTCACGGTGCCGAGGACCCGGGATCGATCCCAGCCCCAGGTCACTGTCTGTGTGGAGTTTGCACATTCTCCTTGTGTCTGCGTGGGTCCCACCCCCACAACCCAAAGAGATGTGTAGGCTAGGTGGACTGGCCACGTTAAATTGCCTCTTAATTGGAATAAAATAATTGGGCACTCTAAATGTATATTAAAAAAAACCTTCAGCTCCCACCTACAGATAGCAGGCAGCAGAGGGAGAAAAAACAGCTCCTATCACTTCTGAGATCTGATCACTTCTGGAAGGTTCTCTCAGAAACATCACGCAGCAGGAACCAATCACTGCCTATTGTCAGGCAGATCCCATTCGTTGTCACTTAACCAATCAAACTGATTCCCTCCAAAACCAGTTCCTCCCATCCATTTGGTGCTGAAGAGTCTGGCGTCTCCTCTCCCAAACACAAAACCTGACAACACAATGCCCTGGCAAGCAGGATGTTTAAACTTTGAGTTTTCTTCTCCCTACTTAAAGGTACATCCCAATTATTGATTCATGGACCAAAACAATAAACGGAATGGGCACAAAGGAAATATACAGGGAGGACTCAGACAGCGCAAAGAGTCGAGGAAACCTGGAAGCCCTCCGCAGAAGGTTGTCGTCACGAGGAGACAATTGGAGCCTTCAAGAAAAAGATTGAATTTATTTTTATCGGTAAGGGTAGCAAGGAGTACGTCGCGGATGCAGTTAAATGGCACGCAGGTACGGAACAGCCATGTTCTCATTGAACGGTGGAATGGTCTTAAAGGTTCTAAATGGGTCATTCTGTTCCTATGTTCACCGGCAGCTGTAACTTTTTCCGTTGTTATCCCGACACCGTGGTGGAAGATCAGCAGCCAGTCCTTCCCCAGAGACATGTTGCATCTGGCTAAGAGCAGCCATTTCCCTTGCCGGGGCCTCCACCCAACTGCCAGCACAGGCGGCAGCAGAAAATCAGAACACCATGAAATTCTTGCAATCTCCCATCGAAATTATTCAAAGGCACCTTGCAGCAGGAGAACATGGAAAATCCGGCCCTGACAATGTGGGATAAGCGCTCTTGAGTTTTGATTTATGTCCCGACTTGCCTTTAATTCCCCAGTTCTACTCCCCTACATACCCCACCCCCCCCCCCCCCCCCAACCCCCGCAGCTGAAGCAATAACGGTATCAATTTATCATTTGTACTTACAGTGACATATTTTGTTAGGCTGTTGGTTATGTGTAAATATAAATCACCGATCAGAGATCCCTGCTCCAGAAACGTGGCAATTATCCCTTAAACAGTCAATTGAATCAATCTGTTTTGGAATAATGGAGGGAGGGTTGCTATGAGACTTCCTTTATCCCTGCATATTAGCCAGCATGTAGGTAACAGCCCGCTTGTTATGAAGAGACAGTGCAGCTTGTAGATGCAGAGGTTAGAATCTGCAGATGACAGCAATCACAGTAAAACATGCTCGATGCAACTGCTGGGTTTAATTTGTGTTTTGTTTTGAAAAGTTTTCTACCATTTCCTCAGCACGTTAAGAATATAGATTGACCTGTCATTCGGCCTGTTGTCACGCACAAACATTTAATTTTCATCCATTAATTTTGATCAGATTCATAAAAAATGATTTAGTCAGCAACCTGACTCTGGGACCACATGGTGACCCTTGTGGTGATATGCCTGTGCACAGTTTTGTAAATAGTTGTCTATCAAGGTATGCAGTTAATGATGAAACCTCCAACCAGCTTGTGGCAATAGAGACCTACCATGTGACTTGAGACAGCCACCAGTTGGCAGTAAGTCGTACTAGAGGACAGTCGCACAAGACGTAGCTGCAGGAGAATTCACTGAATTCAACCATTAGCCATTGTCTGTATTGTAGTCTGTTAATTATTTTTCCCTCACTAATTAAAGAACTTGATGTTCTGTGTACATCATTACCATATCCATAACACAGAACACAACATGGTACCAAGCGGTGTAGAAAATTTAAAGACAACAACGGAGAAGACGGAACGACACAGGCTGAAAACAGAAAAAAGAAAATTCTTCCACCTACCTGGTGAACTATAGCCAACTGGAACTAAAGCACGGAAAGACTGAGTTAGAGCTGGAAGGTCTGAAGGCACTTCATCAGCTTCAAGTCACCGGTAATGTCGATGAGAATTGGCATGTTTTTAAGCAGCAATTCAGACTCTATGTTGCAGCTCTTGGCCTGCAGGCACAGCCTGACAAGAGACATATTGCGTTTCTGCTCATGGTAGCAGGTCCTCAAGTAATAGAAATATACAATACCTTCGCATTTGACAGTGGAGAGGAAAGCAAGAGCTTCGGTGAAGCAATAAAGGACTTTGATCAGCAAGGCTCTCTGAAGAAAAGCAAAATATTTGAACCTTATATATTTGTACGTGTGCCCAAAAAGCAGGCCAATCTTTTGATCGTTTTTTTAACCGACTTGTGGTTGAAGGCGCAGTCGTGCAATTTTAGTACTTTAAAATCATCGGCTGATCCGTGATCAGATAGCGTTCGGGACGTTGAACGATAAGGTGCATGAGAGGTATTGAGGGAAGAACAGCTGAAATTAGAAAACGCTTTTAAGATTTGCCATGCAAGCGAGCTAGCTGCACAACAGATTAGTACGCTCAACCTTAAAGAGTTTGGTGCCAATCTGGAAGAAGACGCCAGCACCATCATTACTGTGACGCAGGTGAATAAAAAATGCGATGTCAGTGCAGGTGGCCATTTTAAGCGGCCAACCGGGTCCGCCATTTTGTGCCAGTGATGTGGCAATCGACGTGGGCCATGGCAATGTCCAGCATTTGGGAAGGTGTGTTTCAAATGTGGCCATACAAATCACTTTGTGAAGCAATGCTTTACGCGTCCAGTGGACCAAGCAGGATCAATCAACGCGATTAAGCAGATGTCCATTGAAGACCTGTTTTTGTTGTTCTGATTTCGACCAAGGACTCAATGAGTCCGAACATGAAAAGTGAAGAAGTCTTACTCATCAGTTTTTTTAAATAATAATCTTTACTGTGGCAATAGTGCTGGTGATGCTGATGCCATCGGAGACAGATAGATAATTCCAGTGATGCTGAATGGCACATTGATCAAATGCAAGTTTGACACAGGAGAGAGGGCCAACCTCCTCAGTCTGTCCAATTTGCATGGGCTGTCGGTTAAACCGAAAGTCGTCAATCAAATGAGACTACTGACAGACTACAGTGGGAATGAGATTGCGATGCTGGGAGCATGTGAACTCAACGCATGAGTACACAACAGACGTCAGTCACATCATACCATTTTCCATTGTGGACGCGGAACACGAGTCCATCATAGGAGCAGGCAGGTGTGAGGCCATGAACCTAGTTGAGCGGCTCTAGATTCAAGACAGCGCTGTGACAGAGAATCATTGCAACTGGCAACAAGATATAATGGCGCAGTTACCCAATGAGATACAAGCGAAAGTTAAAATGGAGGAAGACAAACCAAATGAAGAGATGGAAGTATCAAAGGGAATTCCACAATTCTGGTTAACAGTCTTCAAAAATGTGGAATTGCTCAGTGGCATAATACTGGAACATGATGAGCCAATCGTAAAGCATCTACAGAATGTAAACAGAAAATTTTCAGAGCCAGGACAGCCAATGAGCTTCACTCTGGAGTTTAAGTTTGAGCCAATTGAGTATTTCACAAATGAAGCAGTCACAAAAGCATACCAAACAGAGTCACAGCCTGACGAGTTAGACATTTTATTCTTTGATGAACCAGAAATCACGGGATGCACAGGGTGCCAGATCAACTGGAAGAAAGAAATAAACGCCACATTGAAAACCATTAAAACAAAGCTGAAGCATAAGGGTCGGGGCACTAGTAGAACAGTTACGAAAACTGTACCAAATGACTCTTTCTTCATTTTCTTCAGTCCTCCTGTAGTTCCACAGTATGAAGAGTTGGATGAAAGTTCTGCAGCAAGATTCGCTGCTGACTTTGTAATTGGTCACTTCTTGCGTGAACACATAGTTCCACGTGCAATGTTGTACTTTACAGCAGAAGCCATTGGAGATGATGATTAATCCAAGGATGATTACAATGGTGATAATTACAACGACCATGATCACGTTGAGGAAAGTGATACTCAGACGATGAACCAGAAGAGGATGACTATGAAACACTGAACAGTTGATTTGGTGGCATTGACGAGGTGATGGCAAGGAGCATCCAATCTGAGCAGGACAACGAGGAGTGTGAAAGCTCTAAGATGGCGTATGCAGAGGCTGAAAGTGAGATTACAGTAGCAGATACATCAGATAAGAGCAACTCAACTGCGAACAGACTGGTAACTGAAGAAATAATCTCCACTTTGAAGAAACTGGCTCCAGAGACGTACGATGAATCATCCGATGCACATGGAATGGTGTCTGCAGCGGATTCCCCAATACTCGAGGCCACTCCACCAAAAGACATGCAAGAAGAGCAGATAGATACATCTGCGTGCACTTCTACAACAAAAGACAAAGCATATATCATCGTATCAAGTGAGGATGAACCACCAATTGCGGCTAAAGCACAAGGTTTAGAAGCAATGCCTGACGTTGAGGACATTGATCCAGCTAAGATACCAGAATGCGAGGATTTGCAGATCATTCCTGATGTTGCAGACTTGACTGCAACCGTGCGATCATCCAAATGTATGCCAATACTGGATACTTCACCAGGTGATGGGGCTACAGTTGAACGTTTTAACGCAAGCACCATGGAGCAACCAAAACTCCTCGACCCAGCAAATGCTCCAAAATCAGCTCTGGTGGCAGAAGAGCGAAAGTCAGCTTGTACAGCAGACGATCCAAAAGCAGTTACTATGGCAAAAGCACCAAAAGCAACTAGTCCTATGGTAGAGTCCAGCAGCAAGAAGGATGCCAGCAACGTCAAAAAGGAAAGAAGACGTAATCAGAGCATCATTCAAATGAGAAGGAAGAGGAGGAGAAGAAGAGTTGAGGACACAGTTGGTCAACCGGGTCGCACCCACGACAGTGAACAGGAACACATCGGCAATATGGCCGATATGCAAGAAAACACAGAAAAGTGGAGTAGGAAGCATCGAGTCAGAAAGTTGAAAAAGTTGGTGACACTAAAAAGACCAGCCAGAAAGCCGGTTTTCCGAATGTTGAAGCGACATTGAGTATCCGGTCAAGGTTCAGAAGACAACAGGACAATGTTGTTTTGAATGTGTAATAATCTGTGCACGAGGAACATGTTCAAAATTATCAGGTGTTTCATGTCTTGTAAAGCACAGTTATACATATGACCTGTTTAAAATAATGTTTTGTAAAACACAGTTACATTTGTATGTAAATGTTAACAGTTCCAGAGGAAGCGGGATGTGGTGATATGCCTGTGCACAGTTTTGTATATAGTTGTCTATCAAGGCATACAGTTAACAGTGCGACTTCCAACCAACTGGTGGTGATCAGGATCTACCATGTGACTTGAGACGCCCACCAATTGGTAGTAAGTCGTACTAGAGGACAGTCGCACAAGAAGTAGCTACAGGCGAATTCACTGAATTCAACCATTAGCCATCGTCTGCATTATAGTTTGTTAGTTATCTTTCCACGTGTTTGTTAACAAATCATCTTACTAGTTAAAGAACGGGAGGGCGGTATTCTCCATTGCTTCAACCAAGTGTTGCCACCAATGCAGAATGTGTGGACTTTTGTCATGTGAGAGTACCTTTAAGAAATGGGTGCTTAAGAAATGTGCCTTTAAGAAATGGTTATTTATCAATGATGTCAGAGTGTGGGTGGAGCTAGGCTGTCTGTCAGCTTTTTACTTTCATTTTAGGCTGCTTGCTGCAGGGTGTGTTTTAGGTTTGTTTTCACTGTTGGAGCTGAAGCCAGACAAAGCAGGCGTACTGTTGATCTCTCTGCCATGAAAAGACTATCTCTTGATCATTTGGTGAATTCAGAATTATAAATGTTCTCCGTAGTGAATGTAAACCTAATGTGCTTCTGTTAAAAGGTGTTTCTTTTGTCTTCTGGATGTTGTTTGGGAAGTTAGTAAGGATTACTTAGTGTTGTATTCTTTGGGGGTTGTATTTCAATTGATGGTTGCAAAGATGTTCACTGTATGTTTTAAAAAGGTTAACTTGAGTTCATAGAATAAACATTGTTTTAATTTAAAAGTACTGTCAAGCTCTGTTTGCATCAGACCTGTAGAGTGGACAATGTGCTCCCCATAACCGCAATCTATTAGTGAACTCCATGATACATTTTGGGGTTCTCTAAACTCTGGCCCTTATCACTTTCAAGACAGAAAAACTGCGCTACACCTGCACCGATTCAGCTACTGCTAAGAGGCTAGCACCAGCACCACGGGAGCACAATCGATTCCAATGAGAAACGGTCCTGGATTCACTGGTTTCGCAATTCACACTTACAGGGTGACAATCTGCAGCCGCATGTACACGCTGCACTCCCCACACACTCCATCGCAGTCAACAAGGTGGCTGTAGGGAGAGCGGCACCAAGGAGAACGGAGACAGAGCTCAAAACCCCATGGACGCCCGGGAAGAAGGTTGCCAGCTGCCGTCATTCACTGTGCCTGGGCACAGGTGGCAGGGGCCGTGACCGGACGAGCCAGCAGTGCGGGAAAAAACTGCATAGCACCGTCATGGCGGCCAGGGTGAGTAGGCAACACTGTGCTCCTGGCATTAACCCCCGTCCCACACACCCATAACCCGACCAACCCCTCCACCCCCATCCTGAGGACGGACGAACCCCCACCCAGCACCACATGCCGGTACCCATCTCTGCCGCAATTGCCGGATGCCCTGGGCAATAAGACCACCAGCTACAAACCCACCCCAGGAGAACACAGAACATAGAACATTACAGCGCAGTACAGGCCCTTCGGCCCTCGATGTTGCGCCGACCTGTGAAACCACTCTAAAGCCCATCTACACTATTCCCTTATCATCCATATGTTTATCCAATGACCATTTAAATGCCCTTAATGTCAGCGAGTCCACTACTGTAGCAGGCAGGGCATTCTATGCCCTTACTACTCTCTGAGTAAAGAATCTACCTCTGACATCTGTCCTATATCTATCTCCCTTCAATTTAAAGCTATGTCCCCTCGTGCTGGACATCACCATCCGAGGAAAAAGGCTCTCAATGTCCACCCTATCTAATCCTCTGATCATCTTGTATGCCTCAATTAAGTCACCTCTTAACCTTCTTCTCTCTAACGAAAACAGTCTCAAGTCCTTCAGCCTTTCCTCGTAAGGTCTTCCCTCCATACCAGGCAACATCCTTGTAAATCTCCTCTGTACCCTTTCCAATGCTTCCACATCCTTCCTATAATGCGGCGACCAGAACTGCACGCAATACTCCAAATGCGGCCGCACCAGAGTTTTGTACAGCTGCAACATGACCTCATGGCTCCGAAACTCAATCCCTCTACCAATAAAAGCTAACACCCTGTACGCCTTCTTAACAACCCTCTCAAGCTGGGTGGCAACTTTCAGGGATCTATGTACATGGACACCGAGATCTCTCTGCTCATCCACACTACCAAGAACCTTACCATTAGCCCAGTACTCTGTCTTCCTGTTATTCCTTCCAAAATGAATCACCTCACACTTTTCTGCATTAAACTCCATTTGCCACCTGTCAGCCCAGCTCTGCAGTTTATCTCTGTCCCTCTGTAACTTGTAACATCCTTCTGCACTGTCCACAACTCCACCGACTTTAGTGTCATCCACAAATTTACTCACCAATCCTTCTATGCCCTCCTCCAGGTCATTTATAAAAATGACAAACAGCAGCGGCGCCAAAACAGATCCTTGTGGTACACCACTAGTAACTGAACTCCAGGCTGAACATTTCCCATCAACCTCCACCCTCTGTCTTCTATCAGCTAGCCAATTTCTGATCCAAACTGCTAAATCACCCTGAATCCCATGCCTCTGTATTTTCTGCAATAGCCTACCATGGGGAACCTTATCAAACGCTTTACTGAAATCCATATACACCACATCAACTGCTTTACCCTCATCCACCTGTTTGGTCACCTTCTCGAAGAACTCAATAAAGTTTGTGAGGCACGACCTACCCTTCACAAAACCATGTTGACTATCTCTAATCAAATTATTCCTTTCCAGATGATTATACATCCTATCTCTTATAAACCTTTCCAAGACATTTCCCACAACAGAAGTAAGGCTCACTGGTCTATAGTTACTGGGGTTATCTCTACTCCCCTTCTTGAACAAGGGGACAACATTTGCTATCCTCCAGTCCTCTGGCACTATTCCTGTAGACAAAGATGACTTAAAGATCAATGCCAAAGGCTCAGCAATCTCCTCCCTAGCTTCCCAGAGAATCCTAGGATAAATCCCATCAGGCCCAGGGGACTTATCTATTTTCACACTTTCCAGAATCGCTAACACCTCCTCCTTATGAACCTCAAGCCCTTTTAGTCTAGTAGCCTGTATCTCAGTATTCTCCTCGACAACATTGTCTTTTTGCTGTGTGAATACAGACGAAAAATGCTCATTTAGCACCTCCTATCTCCTCGGACTCCATGTACACCTTCCCACTACTGTCCTTGACTGGCCCTACTCTTACCTTAGTCATTCTTTTATTCCTGACGTATCTTTAGAAAGCTTTAGGGTTACCCTTGATCCTACCTGCCAAAGACTTCTCATGTCCTCTCCTGGCTCTTCTTAGCTCTCTCTTTAGAGCCTTCCTAGCTAACTTGTAACTCTCAAGCGCCCTAACTGAACCTTCACGTCTCATCTTTACGTAGGCCTCCTTCTTCCTCTTGACAAATGTTTCAACTGCTTTAGTAACCCATGGTTCCCTCGCTCGACCACTTCTTCCCTGCCTAACAGGTACATACTTATCAAGGACACGCAGTAGCTGTTCCTTGAACATGCTCCACATTTTCATTGTGCCCATCCCCTGCAGTTTTCCTCTCCAGCCGATGCATCCTAAGTCTTGCCCCATCGCATCATAATTGCCTTTCCCCCAGCTATAACTCTTCCCCTGCGGTATATACCTATCTCTTTCCATCACTAAAGTAAACGTAATCGAATTGTGGTCACTATCACCAAATGCTCACCTACCTCCAAATCTGACACCTGTCCTGGTTCATTACCCAGTACCAAATCCAATACGGCCTCGCCTCTCGTTGGCCTATCTACATACTGCATCAGGAAACCTTCCTGCATACATTGGACAAAAACGGACCCATCTAAAGTACTCGAACTATAGTGTTTCCAGTCAATATTTGGAAAGTTAAAGTCCCCCATAACAACTACCCTGTTACTTTCGCTCCTATCCAGAATCATCTTTGCAATCCTTTCCTCTACATCTCTGGAACTTTTTGGAGGCCTATTAACCCCTAACAGGGTGACCTCTCCTTTCCTGTTTCTTAACTCAGCCCATACTACCTCAGTATCCGAGTCCTCATCAAATGTCCTCTCAGCCACCGTAATACTGTCCTTGACTAACAATGCCACCCCTCCCCCTCTCTTACCACCTTCCCTGAGCTTACTGAAATATCTAAACCCCGGTACCTGCAACAACCATTCCTCACCCTGCTCTATCCATGTCTCCGAAATGACCACAACATCGAAGTCCCAGGTACCAACCCATGCCGCAAGCTCACCCAACTTATTCCGGATGCTTCTGGCATTGAAGCAGATGCACTTTAAACCACCTTCCTTCCTGGAGCAGCTCGGACACCAGCCCTCCACCCGCGACTCAGGTGGCCCCGGAGTTCGGGTCAGAGGATGACACTGACTTCTCATCACAGCTGTCTCCAACACCCTCCATCTTCCCAGGGACTCTCACCTCGGTTGGGCACTTTAGTGGAGAGGCTCCTGGGTCATTACCTGGTGCTCACCACACAGCGCATCCAGGAGAAGGCCGCACACAACTACCAGAAGTGGGAGAAGACAGTACGGGTACCCCCAGACCTGCGGCCCCCTCATCGTGGTTGAGCAGAGGGTCTTGGACGAAAGTGAGGTCGCTGAGGTGGAGCTCGGCCATGGGCAAGGAAGTGAGAACATGCTTTGTTGTGGTTCCCTATGGCACGTGTCAAAGACACCCCCAACAACCCCCACCACCCTCACCCCATACCACCCTCACCTCTCCATCACCCTCACCAACACACCACCCTCACCCCACATCAACCTCACGTCAACACCACCATCCCCTCACCCCCACCCACATGCCCACCCCCCTCTCCCCCCCCCTCCCCCCCCCCCCCCCCCACCCCCCAGCATGCAGTCTAATCATGCATCTTGTGTTGTGTCATACAGACCTGCTGGTGATAGGGCAGCTCCATCTGGCATCCCCTGCCTCCAGCCAGTTCTACAGCCCCCCCCCCCCCCCACCCCCCCACCCCCGCCATGAGCAAAGCAGTAACACCGAGAGCAGCTCGGACACCAGCCCTCCACCCACAACTCAGGTGGCACGGAGCTCGGGTCAGAGGATGACACTGACTTCGCGTCACAGCTGTCTCCAACATCCTCCATCCTCCCAGGGACTCTCACCTCAGTTGGGCACTTTAGTGGAGAGGCTCCTGGGACACTACCTGGTGCTCACCACACATAGCATCCAGTACAGCAGGCTGCCCCAGAAGGCGCCCGCCAACATGGACACTTGTCACAGGGCAGGAGTCACAGCAGGCTGCCTCAACTCCTGCTGTACCGTCTGAGGAACCACCAAGGCATAGTGTTAGGGCCCATAAGACCAGGAAGTTGGACACCAGTTAAGTTGGCACCGGTGCAGAGCACAGTATAGTTATGGGGGCTAGAGCACAAATCTGTATTTATTCATTTACATGAAACACCTGTCGCCACCGTCACAACCTGCCTTGGTGCTCTGCCAGAGGGCGTGAGTGGTGGGCTGGTCTGGGCTGGCCGGGAAGAGGAGGGTGGAATGGGCAGATGTTGAGAGGGGGGGACTGGGTGGACCATGTAGGTGGTCCACGTTCCCCACCCCCGCTCCACCCCCGACCTTCCCCACCCCCGCCACCCAAGGGATCCGATGGGACCGTGTGTCGGAATGTCCAGCTCGCATGCAGGGATCACCCAGGTGGACAGTGGAAAGTGTTACCGTGGGCAGGAGTCAGATGTTGTCATACTATCCGGAGTACCAGAGCTCATCACAGAGCGGGTCGTCATCATCCGCCATCCCATGGACCAGACCCGCTATTATTGCCAACACAGGACCCACCCCCGTAGTGTGCGGCAGGTAGGAATCACAGAAGGGGTTGCAGGCGGGGGGTGGAAGGGGAGAGTGGACAGTGGGGGAGGGGGGATTGTGAGGGAATGTGGAGTTGGGATGTGGTGTTTGTGCCCCTGGCCAGTCCCCCTCCCAGTCAGTGAACTTGTAGTCGAACAGAGCGTCCGGTGCGCGTTGGATCCGGCACGCACATTGTGCTGCCTCCCGTTCCTGCCTGGGCTCCATGTCCTGCCCACCCTCACCTTCTCCCACATCCTCCTCATCGGACGAGGCTTGCCGTTCCTCCTCCTCCTCCAACACATCGTCCCTCTGTTGTGCGATGTTGTGGAGGATGCAGCAGGCCGCCATGATGCGGACCACCCCCTCAACATCATACCAGAGGGCCCCTCCAGTGCGGTCCAGGCATCCTTGAACCGCATCTTCAGGAGACTGATGCACTGCTCAAACACACTCCTACTCGCTGTTTGGGCATCTTTGGAGTGGGTCTCCTCATCCGCCTGTGGCTTTCAGATAGGCGTCATCAGCAATGACCGCAATGGATAACCCCTGTCACCCAGGAGCCAACCCCCCAGCCGGGGATGGGGGTGGGCAATGCGCAGCTAATGGTTACATATCAGCTGCACGTTCATCGAATGGAACCACTTTCGGTTTGTGCAGAGCGACCTGACATCTGCAGGTGCTCGTGGAGGGACATGAATCGCGTCGATCACCCCCTGGACCTGAGGCATCCCGTTGATGACGGCGATCCCCGCTGCCCGGGCATCCTGGTGGCTTGATCCACATTGAATTTGGTGTTTTGAGCCACCTGAGCATGTAAGGCCTCCGTGATGGCACGGATTCACCTGTACACCGAGGTCTGTGAGATACCGGATAGCTTCCTCCTCTTTGAGCAGCTCCAGCTCGTACAGCCACAGTGCACCCCCCAGGGCTGCGGTGACGAACAGGAAACCACCATTGCTGGTTGAATTCCAAATCCATTGTCTTCAGGGGGTGAAAGGCCAACATATTAGCAAGGTGTTTACCCCCGTGCCCAACCTGGCCCACCAGGCTACACGGTTGCCATGGTTGGCACTGAGGGATCCGCCCCTGCACGTCATTCCCTTCCCCCATCTCTGAACCCCATCGGTGGCCGGCACCTCAGAGGCCTCTGGTCCTGGCGTCTGTCCCTATGCCAGGGGTACCTTTGGCTGATACTGCCCCCACCAGGGGTAGGCACAGCGGTCCCCGTAGGGACTACCATGAGTGTTGCCCTGGGTGGGCCGCCGGGGGATGGCGGCCAGGTGGGAGGGAGTGTGTGGTGGTGGGGTGCAGGGGCCCACACTGTCAGTGTCATTCTGCAGAATCATGGGCTTGGGTGGGTAGCCAATGGGGTGCGCAGTAAGATGGCTGCCTTGCAGGCCATGGTGATGGTGGTCTGTGCCTGGACACTGCTCCAGTCTTGTGGAGAGTCACCCTGGCCTGTTTCCCTCGTTCCCCCACCTCAGCCAGCCCAGCCAGTGTCCGGCCCGGCAGCCCTCAGTTGCTCCTCTCAATGCCCGACCTCCCCTCTCTGTCACTCAGCAGCCACCACATCGATTTCACGATTTTTGAAAGCACACGTGAACCGCACCGTCAGGAACAATATCCATCGGAAGTGGAGAATCGTGGAGGCCCGGAGAATACTGGGTCAGGGCGCTAATTTCATGTAAACTGTACATGCGTTCCGGAACACATTGGCATCAAGGTGACGGAGAATCACGATTTGGCGTCAAATCGGCGCCTGCCAAGATTTTGACATCGGATCCAATTCTCTGCCCAATCAGATTTCCTGATTCCGGTGTCGGCTGACAGAGATTCCCGCCCTAGATGTTCTGTGTACATCATTACCATGGCCATAAAACAGAACTCAACACTGAGACACACACACTTCATACTCTGGAGGAGTGAAGTCTCTTGTAAAGGTAAAGTCTCCATAGTCCCTGATAACCACAGGCTGCTTTCCCCTTGGAGGGGGGGAGCTGACGGGTGATTGTCATAATATTCACCAGTATATCATGGTGCAGACACACACTGATGGACACACACAGGGACCAATCAACATGTACAAAAATCGCAGCCAATCACCAGTTAGAATACACACACTATAAAGGCAGAGGGCACCACGGTTCCTGCTCATTCTGGGTGCTGCCTCTGGAATGTAACAGGAACTCATTCAGCCCAGCACAGACTTACAACATGTGCTGAGAGAATCAACTGGTTCGGACAAGGCTTAGGTCTCTAGTTTAAGTTAGCATTATTTAGACCCACAGTCATCGTGTGTTAGTTAGTTAGAAATAGTTAATAAAATTGAGTTGAACCTTCATCAGTGTTGGAAGTGTCTGTTCATCTCTCAAGTCTACACTAGCCAACACTTCATAGTACCAGGAGTTGAGGGATGCTGGCGCTTCTGAGACCTACCCTTCAGTGATCTGCCTTCCACCAGTCTCGCGCCATCCTACAGAATGGACTCCGTTCGCCCGCCGCCGCCTCTCCGCATTGCAGGGAATCTGGGCTCCCACTGGAAACTTTTCAAACAGCGCTTCCAGCTGTACCTCGAAGCCAGGGACCTGGAAGCTGCCTCGGATGCACGGAAGATTGCTCTCTTCCTCTTCACAGCCGGTGACCATGCTCTGCACATTTACAACTCGCTCACCTTCGATGAGGGGGAGGACAAATTGAAGTTCAAGACCATAATTCTGAAGTTCGACAGCCACTGCGCGGTCAAGGTCAACGAGCGTTTCGAGATATACATGTTTCAGCAGCGAACTCAGGGTAAGGACGAGCCTTTCCAGTCCTTTATTACCCACCTCCGCGTCCTTGCGCAGTCCTGCAACTACGGGTCCACCTCTGACTCCATGCTCCGTGACCAGATTGTTTTTGGTGTTCAATCTGAGCCCCTGCGCCAGCAGCTACTAAAAGTAAAGCAGTTCACTCTCTCCACGGCCATTGAGACCTGTGTACTTCATGAACATGCCTCCAAGTGCTACTCCTGCATCCAGGCTGCTCAAACGGCACAGCAAGCCCCTTACGAAGCAGAGCGGGTCCAAATAATTAAATCTTTCCAGGACCTGGATCTGAATGATGGCGGCCATTTTGCGCGCTTTTCGCAGAGTCCCGTGCTTACACGCGAGCGTGCTGACATCACCGCCCGCTTCGTGCAGGTGCACGTTATGCTGGATCGCCCCGCGCATGTGGGGTGGCGCAACGAACGTCCCAACGCTCCGGCGTGCGGCAACTGCAGCTCTGCCCACTTAAAGCGGCAATGTCCTGTGAAGTCCCAACGCTGCCTGCAGTGTGGCAAGCGAGGCCACTACGCTGCAATGTGCAGATCTTCCATGCCTGCTGTTTTTCCATACCTCTCCACAGAGACGTCAGGGCTATGCAGCCTGCCATCAATGAACCTACTCTACACCTTGATTCCGACTGTGCCTGCAATGACCCACAGGTCCCGTTCCAAATCAGCGTCATTACTACGAACAGGATGTCCCCCAAGCGTGGCACGGAACCCGTCCACGTCCACAGCGTCAGCCAGGATGATGAGTGGTGTGCCACCCTTATGGTTAACCGGTCCCCTGTCAGGTTCCCCCTGGACACTGGCGCTTCTGCCAATCTCATCGCGTCGTCTGATTTTCGCAAGCTCTGCGTACAGCCTGCTGTCCTGCCATCTGCCTGTAAATTGCTGGACTACAATGGCAATGCCATCGCCGCCAGTGGCTCCTGCCGCCTTGAGGTGACACATCGTGCTCACACAGTCATTCTCCCGTTCGAGATTGTTGCTGCCTCAAAAGCCTCCTTGCTTGGTGCACAGGCATGCAAGCTGCTCCACTTAGTGCAGAGAGTACACTCTCTCTCCTCAAGTGATGTGTCTGCATCCTCTGACACAGACTTCAGGGCACAACTCGACTCCATCATCCAGCAATACCATGAGGTTTTCAAAGGCATGGGCACGCTCCCGTACACGTATAAAATTTGACTTAAGCCCAATGCCACACCTGTCGTTCACGCACCTTGCAGAGTCCCAGCGCCCCTCAAGGACCGCCTCAAGCAACAGCTCCAGAACCTCCAGGACCAAGGAGTCATTTCTAGGGTCACGGAACCCACAGACTGGGTAAGCTCCATGGTCTGCGTCAAGAAACCGTCCGGTGAGCTGCGGATCTGTATTGATCCTAAAGATCTAAATCAGAATATCATGCGGGTGCACTACCCCATTCCGAAACGTGAGGAGCTCACGTCCGAGATGGCCCACGCCAAACTATTCTCAAAACTGGATGCCTCGAAGGGTTTCTGGCAGATCCAACTAGCTGAGTCAAGCAGGAAGCTGTGTACGTTCAACACACCCTTTGGCAGGTTCTGCTACAATCGGACGCCATTCGGCATCATCTCTACGTCCGAAGTTTTCCACCGGATCATGGAGCAGATGATGGAAGGGATCGACGACATTATTATCTGGTCAACCAGAGTTCGTCGCCCACCTCAGAGACTGAACTTATGAACTCTGTACACATGTGGACTCTCTGAAATGTTCTTTTTCCTATATCCTTTATTATTGCATTCGTTATCCAGTGATTTGTAAATAGATTCGTTGGTTGTTCCAGTCCATGGTAGTCATCTGCACCAGGCACCTTCCTCTGTAAATAGTCTTGTTCCCTGTATATAGCTTTGTACATATGTCTTGGCACCTCACACGTAGCTAGGTACATTCTCCACACACCCACACTATTTATTATCACATGCCTATGTCAACATTTTTTTAGAAAAGGGGGGATGTCATAATATACATCAGTATATCATGGTGCAGACACACACTGATAGACACACACAGGGAGCAAGCAACATGTACAAACACCGCAGCCAATCACCAGTTAGAATACACACACTATAAAGGTAGAGGGCACCACGGTTCCCGCTCACTCTGGGTGCTGCCTCTGAGTGTAACAAGAACTCATCCAGCCCAGCATAGACTCACACCACGTGCCGAGAGAATCAACTGGTTCGGACAAGGCTTTGGTCTCTAGTTTAAATTAGCATCATTTAGACCCACAGTCATCGTGTGTTAGTTAGTTAGAAATAGTTAATAAAATTGAGTTGAACCTTCATCACCGTTGGAAGTATCTGTTCATCTCTCAAGTCTACACTAGCCAACACTTCAGTGATGATTTAACCTGAGGATCACCATGCCTCAGGTGACGGGCAAGGTTAAGAAAGTGGGGCCTTCATGAATAATGTGTACTGCGCCTGTACAGTAGTTGCTACTGAAGCACTGATATATACAGGGAACTGGGGACCAAACACATCTGAAGGAACCCAGCAACGTCAAGAAGATGGACCGGCTGAAGTTAATGGTAGCACCTCATTAATGTTTGTTAAATTTGTTTCCTGTCCAAGCGCTGGCCAAATGGGCAACCTGGCCAGCGTGGACACGAGCACTAGAAGGCTGCAGCCAGGGACCATTGGAGTCAGTCCCGGTCAATTGGGTCCGATGAAAGAGACTTCAATGGTGTTTGGGAGGTGGGAGCGTGGGGCAAGAGGCTGGTGGAGGGAATGGGGGTGAAGCTAAAGTCTTCCTTGAGTGACTGGGAGAGGCAGCACAGTAACATAGTGGTTAGCACAGTCCCTTCACAGCTCCAGGGTCGAAGGTTCGATTCCCTTCTGGGTCACTGTCTGCGGAGTCTGCACGTTCTCCCCGTGTGTGCGTGGGTTTCCTCCGGGTGCTCCGGTTTGCTCTGGTTTCCTCCCACAGTCGTAAGATGTGCAGGTTAGGTGGATTGGCCATGATAAATTGTCCTTAGTGTCCAAAAAGGTTCGGTGGGGTTACTGGGATACGGGGAGAGGGTGGAGATGGGGGTTTAAGTAGGGTGCTCTTTCCAAGGGCCGGTGCCGACTTGATGGGCCGAATGGCCTCCTTCTGCACTGTAAATTCTATGAAAGGCACATTGGCTCTCCCTGGTCCACAGGGAGTGCTGACAAAAATGCTCACCTTATGGAGCCAACAGTCCCTCCCAGCCTTTCACTCTCGACCCCTGGAGAACCCATGCAGTGGCTCCCAATTTGAAATCGAGCTCCTCACCCAGCCATTGTGGGGAATTAATATTGCAGGAAGGTGACTGTTTGGGTTAATACAATACATAAAGAGGAGATGAAACTGAGCTGAGGATGAGTGAATTAGCCCATTGTAGCCTCTTTATATTGTACATATAGAGGAACCAGCACTGGGATAAGCTTACACAGTGCAGCAACTGCTTACAGGGAACAAAATAAACCTGATGTGAATTTGCACTAACAGAAGCTGACATGCAGTTTTCAGCAAAATTGTTCCCTCAATTTCTCTTTGATCTGTCAGAAATACTCTCGTTCTCCTCTGCAGTTTCCCTGTCAGCACAGACCAGTCATTTTAATTTAAAAAAACACAATTTTTAAAGAATCGGTTATTACTCGTGAATAATTGCTGAAGTTCACTGCTTGTGACTTTGCAAAGTCAAATGGTTTATAAGGAGCCTCCTTATAACTTTGGCACATCTGAACCCATACTGAGACCAGTGTTCTTGGAAACCGCATATCCAGGGAAGTAGAGAGGGCTTTAAACTAAATAGAGAGGGGGCCAGTTCTATAGAGGAGGTATGTAGACTTATAAAGCAAAAGGATATGACAGCATTGAAAGGCAACTATTTAGGTAATGATACATAGTGTGACAGGAAGGGACATAGTGTACAAACATTAAAAAACAGCATCAAATCGGATTTTAAAAAAGGCAAACTGAACGGCTATTTGGCACAAAACAAATGAACTAATGGTACACATTAAGGCTAATGGGTATGATTTTATAGCCATCACAGAGACGTGGGTGCGATTCAATTAAAAAGGTTCTAAGTGTGGTAGTGAGCAGGAACTGCCGCTTAATGCTTCATGTGGTAAATCCAGACCAGCCAGCTGATTTGCTGGATCTGCGCTCGTCAGACCCTGCTGACAAGGTTGAGCAGCACTTAAACAGCTCCTGCACAGCAAACCCTCACTCAGCTCACAGCCATGACACCAAGATGACCAGCACCGAAATTCAGGGATGTAGACCTGGGGAGGCTCTTAGTGGCAGCCGAGGCCAGGAGTCCTGTTTCCCCCAAGGGTCCCGGAGGGTCAGCCACGTGGCCAGTGCCACCTGGGAGGAAGTGACAGCAGCCGTCAGCTCGGGCAGCGTGACCAGGAAGACCGACACCCAGTGCCGTAAGAAGGTCAATGAGCTACACCGGACCGCACTGTTGAATTGGCACTGCCCCCTCCAACCCTCCCCCCCTCCCATGACACTGCAACTGGCACTGCCCCCGCACATCACCATGGGGCAGTGGCGTGCAGAGGTCTGGTGATGCCCGGGGCAAATCTTGATTGTATGCCCCAAAGACTCAAGTATAAGGCCTAATATACTGAGAAATGTTATGAGAAAGGAAAACATTTTGAATATATAAACACAGATGAAACATGAAATAAACGCTTTATTCGATTTTAATATTCGATAATAAATATAAAGGGGCTGGTTTAGCTCACAAGGCTAAATCACTGGCTTTTAAAGCAGACCAAGCAGGCCAGCAGCACGGTTCGATTCCCGTACCAGCCTCCCCGGCAGGCGCCGGAATGTGGCGGCTAGGGGCTTTTCACAGTAACTTCATTGAAGCCTACTCGTGACAATAAGCGATTTTCATTTCATTTCAATCAAATTTATTAAGTTCTTTTCCCCAAATGATACCTCCTGTCACAAAACACCTGAACTACTTCACTTCTTACATCAGCTGTGAGAAATTCTTTTTCAATGCTTATTAAAGCCAGGTTGGTCAGTCGCTCCTGTGACATAGAAGACCTCAGATATGTTTTTATTAATTTCAGTTTTGAAAATGACCTTTCACAGCTTGCGACTGAAAATGCGATTGTAAGCAGTAATCTGTATGAAACACACAGCGTCGGAAAGACATCCCTCCCATACTGCAGTAAAGACTCCAGAGCATCTTTAGGATCAGGGGGAACTCTATTCCCTCCAGCTCGAAGGAGCATCACAAAATCAATAATTTTGTCATATAACTGAATTGCAACCACATCAATGTCATAATAATTTGCAAAGTCTGAACATTCCTTTTTTAATTTCTCTCTTTCTTGTTCATCTTCAATCACTCCTAAATTCAAGTTCAGAAGAAAAGAAAATCGGTCACTGAGTCTTTGAAGACGGACACTGCGGTCTTCAATTTCAGTTTTTAATCTGTTCACAATCTCTACCATTACTCTATTCATTTCTTCTTGTGCCGTCAGTCCACTATCTCTTGCTGACTCTCCAGGCATTATTCTTCTTCTCCTTGTTCGTGCAATTGGTATTCCCCAATTTTGACAATATTCATTGGCTAAATCTATTGCATTGTGGATAATTTCATCATTCTTCAAATTCAAGATATGAATAAGTCCTCTCAGATCACAAGAAGCTTCATGGAACCCCATTTTCGGATCCTGCAAACGTTTTGAGACTTTATCCACTGATGATAAAACTGAGTTCCAAAAATTTAATAAAGCTATAAACGGGAACTGTTGAATAGAGTTCAGTAGCGATCCTGCATCAGATTTAGTTTCCCTTGAAAATTCTCCTTCCAGCAGGTGTTGAAGGCTTGCAATAACGTTGTCACACTCTTCGTGGATTACTTGCACAGCATCATGGCTGGAACTCCATCTTGTGTCACACTGTCTTTTCACAGTCCGAGTGACAAATGATTTTAACACTTCCCAACGAGAAGTAGATGAAGAAAAAAAAGTAGAGTTTTTCTAGAATGCCAAAAAATGTAACAACAACAGGTTGCACCTCACTTGCATGGACACAGGACAAATTGAGGCTGTGGTTCTCGCAGTTCACAAACACAGCTTTTGGGTTAACTTCAAGAATTTTTTGTTGAACACCTCCTCTCACTCCAGCCATAACTGCTGCGTTATCATATGCTTGACCCCGACAGTCATTCATGGAAATTTTGTCTTCTTCCAATTTTTCCTGAATTTTATTTACCAGGCTGACTGCATCTTTCTTGTTGACTTGAAAAAATCCCAGAAATGTCTCCTTTATTTCTACTTTTCTGTTTTCATCAATATGAACGTAACGCAGAATTTCAGAAACCTGATCTTCATGGGCAATATCTGGAGTTGAATCCAGCATTATGCTAAAATATTTTGCGTCCTTAATTTCGGAAATTATATTTTTCTTGACAGTTTCACCAAGAAGATTGATTATTTCGTTTTGAATTCTGTTGGACAAGTAGGTGACACTTTTTGGTTTCTCTTTCCCTCTCTGCAAGTGTTTTGCTAAGATGTCATCATATTTGGCCAAAAGTCTGATTGTTGCTGGAAAGTTTCCTGTATTTTCACTGACTGTCTCCCCTGGCTCTGATAACCCAGATATTCCTTCTCCTCGATGTCCACGATAGGCCAGATTCTGTTTTGCCAGAAAGGATATAACCTCGACAATCCGTTCAGTTATAGCTTTCCATCTTTTCTTTTCAGCAGACATTTGCTGTTGAAGTTCAGCATCTATCGTAGTTGAATGATGGAGTCTAACTACAAGGTTCAGGTATTCCCTCATGTGAGCTCTATGAGAAGGGCTTTTCTCATGGTCAGGTATTGTTGGATTTAATTTTCTCCAAGTGGCGAAACCGTCTTCCTTTCCAAAGTTTGACACAGACAACAAATGCTCCTTTGAAAACAAAAAGCAAACAAAACAGTAGCATGCTTTCCGATATGGAGAGTATAACAACCATTTTCTCTCCACAATTTCTCCGTTTGTGGAAACTTTATCAAACCACTGTTTGGAAAATGATCTCCCATCCTTCTCAGCAAATGGACCACTTTTATTCTGATATCTTTCAGGGCCATGTTGTAATATTGTCATCTTCAAATGATCTGGAATCGGTTTCTTCAAACAGCCAAAATCGCTTCTTTGCAAAAATATGCAAATATCTTCTTTATTTTCTTCACATGGATCATCATCCTGACAACGAGACTGAGGAGAGAGAGTATTATGTTCTGACCGAGCTGAATCCGTATCAGAAAAATCCTTCTCTGCACCCACATCATCTTTTACTTCTCCAGGTTCTCCTACTTCTTCTTTACTTCTTTTTATCCATGCATCTAATGCCCCTCTTTGATGGGACTCTTCTTCGACTCTGGCCCTCTTTTTTTTCCTGTTCTGTGCTCCACTCGGTTGTACACGAAATACTCGTAACATTTCATTTTCTATCTCAAAAACCGTAAGACGCATGAGAAAATGGGAAGAAAATGGTAAACAATCGGTCAGTTGCAGACGGATAAACCATATTTCATTTCTTTGTTCCTTCGTATCAAATTATTTCACACTGATTCTCCACTGATAATTTTGTGCAATTTATATCATAGACTTGCAAATTAGTGGTATCTGTATTCGAATATTAGCATGTTAAGGAATAAATGTCTCCTATTCCGAGATTAAATGCCATAGCAATCCTCTGATCATCCAGGCTTCACTCTTACTACATCCCACGTAAATATTTCATTAAATATCGCCAAAAAACCTATAAAAACCGTAGTTGCACCTGTTCTAGAGCTATTCACTGACCCGAGTAGGTAAAAGAACTAATCTAGATGCACAAAAAGCTGAAGAAAAGACGAGTTATGACTCGAGGAAACGCAGGAACGAACAGCCATGTCTGCTTGTTGCTTTTGATGGTTGCACCACGTACATCATGCGCATGCGTGTGGGGGGGGATGGGGAGAAGGACCATTTTCTCTAGACAGAAAGGGTACACCATGTTAAAGGAATAAAGGGCTAACAACTGCCTCTGCAGTGTGGTGAGCCTCCAAAAATTGATTTATCACCGCTGAAATTTTAAAATTACTATCTTATTTCCTTCTCTGGGGCAGCACGGTGGCCTAGTGGTTAGCACAACCGCCTCACGGAACGGAGGTCCCAGGTTCGATCCCGGCTCTGGGTCACTGTCCGTGTGGAGTTTGCACATTCTCCCCGTGTCTGCGTTGGTTTCGCCCCCACAACCCAAAAAATGTGCAGAGTAGGTGGATTGGCCACGCTAAATTGCCCCTTAATTGAAAAAAAAATTGGGTAATCTAAATTTTAAAAAAAAATTAAAAAAAAAAAAAAAAAAATTTTTTTTTTTTTCCTTCTCTGATTGGATGCCCCCATCCAATGGATGCCCGGGGCCTATGCACCGTCGCCCCCCCCCCCCCCCCCCTCTGCACGCCACTGCCATGGGGTGCCCTGGCCCACCCATGCCACCCACACTGGCTCCATCCTAAACCCCTCCCCGAAACCTTCAGATTTCTCACCACCTTCGAAGTACAGGCCATGGAGGTTACGGAGGTGGTCGAGGACAGACCAGTCACCAACACGGTGGTCGACGCACAGCACAGAGGTGAGGATCCACCAGGCCCCACCCAGATGGACAGTCACACGTGAGTTCTTAATGCCATACATGTCATAATATACACCAGTATATCATGGTGCAGACACACACACTGATGGACATACACTAGGACCAATCAACATGCACAAACACCACAGCCAATCACCAGTTAGAACACACTCACTATAAAGACAGAGGGCATTACTTTTCCTGCTCATTCGTGATGCTGCCTCTCAGAAGCACAAGAGCTCATCAAGTATAGTACAGACTCTCACCACGTGCTGAAAGATTCAACTGGTTAGGTCAGGCACAGGTCTCTAGTTAATCTAGCATCGTGTAACCCACAGTAATAGTATGTTTAGCAGTTTATAATTTAATAAAATAGTGTTGTACTATTTTAAGTGTTGGTGGCCTGTATGTGTTTCACGGATCCAGAGCACCCAACACATCAATACAGATTGTACCATCCATCCCACTGACCGCATGTTCATTCTCCCGCAGGATCTCCAGCCGACGGCACCAGCCCACCGACAACCCCACCCACCTCCCAATGAGAACAGCTGGGAGGAGAGCTCCAAGGATGCCATCATAGATTCGTCACAGCTGTCATCCAAACTCTCCGCCAGCGCAGAGACATGCACTTCGGTGGGAAACGTTTGTGGTCAGGCTTCTGGGACACAATCCGGTGCGCACCACATAGTTGCAGATGCACATCAGGTGGAGTCAGGAATGCCCAGGCGACACAGCAGTCAAAGGTCTGCTGGCTCCCAATGCCTAGCCTCAGAAACAGGTTTCCACGGAGCTGATGCAAACGTTAGGGTCGGCTATGATATTCAGAGGGGGATGTCAGTGACTCCGGCAGGTCCATAACTGATTGGAGGAGTCCCAGAGGCTACGGGCACAGGAGATGTGCCGGCAATGTGTGGCACCGGGGCCAACACTGCTAGGGTGGCAACCACAGTGGAGAGCCTGGTGGACGACATCTGCACCATGAGTGAACGTGTCCAAGGCGTGGCTCAGTCAGTGACGGCCATGGCTAGGGGCCTCCATATAGTATCCGACTCACTGGGCTCATGACTCATAATCTGCCAGACCTTGATGAGGTTCTGTGGGACATGTCCCGGTTTCAGATGGGAATGGCCGAGGTGCTGTGGAGCTTGTCCCAGTCACAGGTAGGTATTGCCGATGCGCCGCAGAGCATGGCCCAGTCACTGAGGAGCATCAGTGAGGGTGTCAACACCATAGTGCTGACATTGGGGAGCCACAAGGGCTGGCAGAGCCAGATGACGTTGGGGCAGCCGGGGCTCGATCTAGTGTCCCTCCATCCCAAAGTGAACCCCAGGGCCCTAAGGGCACCAGCTGGGTGGAGGGGGCACCAGGTGCCAACCTGGATCCGTCCTGCGAAGCACCAAGGGTGGCCACCAGCCCCTCTGAGTTCCATGTCGAGGAACACTGAGAAGGCATTGGGGAGGAGGGGGAAAGAGAGTGGTATGTAGGGGGGTGTATGTTGGGGGGGGGGGGGGGGTGTATGTTGGGGGAGAGGGCAGCAGTTAACATCTCTGTGTGATACATTTAAAACCTTTCACCACAACCAGTAAGACGCCTCTGGCACTTTCTTCTGCAATGCGGGTCGACCTCCGAACATCAGAACCCTTGTCCCATCTCACCAGGCATGGGAATCCTGAACCGGGTGCTGGTCCCCTCCCCGTTGCACTCACCCACCCTCCAGTCGCGGACATGTCCACGGAGCTGGGGCTCATCCCCTGTGTGTTCTGCGTTGGTGGTGTTGCCTGCTTGAGGCACAGTGTCCAGGCGTCCCATTCTGATTGGGATGCTAGGCAATGACTCCCGCATGCTATCTGGCACGCCCACCCACGGGAATCCATTTGGGTTGTGTTAAGTGCTCACTTAATTACGATTGCCAAATCCCGATTCACAATAGCCTTCAGGTGCACGGCCAGAGGCCTCGGCAGTCGGTGGGGGTTATGGGTGGTCAGTGGGGCGGACAGGCAAGGACTCGACTTGTCCCAGAACAGGTGCACACTATCCAGGGGTTGGCATGGCAGAGCAGCACATGGTTGCCCCCCTCCAAGCACAGGGGCAGCGTGACCACTTGCTGGGGAGGCCGTTAGATAAGAGGTGGCTTCTGTTAATTGTATGGAAATAGGGCTTAAGTGGTGATAATTGGTTTCTCCCCACGCCATGGCAGGGTCCCGATTTCGCCTACGGGAGCGAGCCAGTTGCATTGCAAACGGTTTATCGCCTGGCGCGGTTCTTGTTTTTGACCTCTCCCGCTATTCACCGGCCTCGTCATGTTCTCGCTCGAGCTAAACGAGGCTACTGAATCGCGCCCGTGGTTACAGGGAAATCAAAACTGGGAACTAAATATTCAGGGGTATGTGACTTTTCATGAGGGAGAAATGGGTAGGGTGAGGTGGGATAGCTTTGTTAGTAGGAGATAAGATAAGTAAAATAGAAAGAAATTATCTTGGATGGAAGATGTAGAATACATATGGTGGGAGTAGTCTATAGGCCCCCAAACAGTAGCTATACCGTAGGATGGAGAATGAATCAGGAGATAATGAGGGCATGTAAAAAAAGGCAGTATTTTAGGCATGGGTGACTTTAATTTTCATGTAGATTGCGAAAAGCAAATTAGCAGAGGTAGCCATGAGTAAGAATTCAAAAAGCATATTTGGGACAGTTTCCTCAAACAATATGTTGTGGATCCAACCAGGGATCAGGCTATTTTGTATTTGGTAATGTGTAATGAGGCAGGTTTAATGAGCAATCTCAGAGTATAAGGTCCCCTAGGAAACAGTGACCAAAAGATGGTAGAATTTAAAATTCAATTTGAAAATGGTAAACTTGGGTCAGAAATAACTGTGCTACACTTAAATAAGGGTAATTATGAATTAATGAAGGAAGAGTTGGTTGGAGTGGACTGGGAAAGGAGTTCAGCAGAAAAGATGTTTGATCAGCAATGGCAGACATTTCTGAATATGGCTCATGACTCACAACAAAGATATACCCCAGTGAGGAAGAAGGATTCTAGGAAGAGGATAAATCAGCCATGGCTATCCAAGCAAGCGAAGGATTGTATTAAATTGAAAGAAAAACATATAATGTGGAAAAGATTAGTGATAAGCAAGAGGATTGGAAAAGTTTTAAAAACCAACAAAAGGTGACCAAAAATAAATAAAGAGGTAGAAGATAAACTATGAGGGTAAACTAGCAAGTAATATAAAAACGGACAGCAAGATTTTCTTTAAAAATATAAAAAGGAAGAGAGAGGCCAAAGTCAACATAGGCCCCTGAGGAAATGAGACTGAGAAAATAGTAATGGGGAACCAGGAAATGCAGAAGACACTAAAATTGGCCATGTGGTGGATAGTGTGGAGGATAGTTGTAAGCTCCAAAATGACATAGATGGGTTGGTGAAGTGGGCAAGAAAGTGGTAGATGGAGTTCAACTCTGATAAATGTCAGGTAAAGCATTTAGGGAGGTCAAACAGTAGAAGTGAATACCGAGAGATCTCGGTGCACAGGTCCCTAAAGGTAGCAGTACAGGTGGATAAAGTTGCAAAGGAAGCATATGGAATGCTCTCTTTCAATGGCAGAGGTATAGGATACAAAAGAAGGGATATAATGATGGAATTGTGTAAGACACTGGTGAGGTCACAACTGGAGTATTGTGAAACGAAAGGGAAAATGCTGGAAAATCTCAGCAAGTCTGGCAGCATCTGTAGGGAGAGAAAAGAGCTAACGTTTCGAGTCCGATGACTCTTTGTCAAAGCTCAAGGGGCCTGAATGGGGAGTATTGTGCGCAGTTCTGGGCACCACGTTACAGGGAGGATGGAATTGGTCTGGAGAGAGGGCAGAGAAGATTTACTAGATTGTTGACAGGGCTGGAGAATGGTAGTTATGAGGAGAGATTGGAGAGGTTGGGGTTGTTTTCCTTGGAACAGAGAAGTCTGAAGGGTGACATGATTGAGTAAACAAAATTGTGAGGGATCGAGATAGATTAGACAGGAGGAACCTGTTTTCCTTGGCAGAGAGTTCAAAAACCAGGGGTCATGGATTCAAGCAAAGTGGCAGAAGGATTAGAGGGGACATGAGGAAAAACCTTTTTTATGCAGAGGGTGGTGAGTGTCTGGAATTCGCTGCCTGAGTTGGTGGTGAAGGCAGAGACTCTAAACTCCTTATTAAGAATGCCTGGATCTGCACCTTAAGTGCTGTAAGCTGCAGGGCTGTGTGCAGAAAGGGCACCTGGGTGTCTTTGAACAAGATGGGACAAATGGCCCCCTTCTCTGTTGTATCATTTCTATGGTTCTCTTGGAGTTAAACAAATACATTTGACGTGATTCTTCCACAAGGGAACAAAGCCCCCTCGCGAGCGCATTTAGCCATGTGTTTCCCGGCACTCACGACTCAGGTTGAATAAGGGGCCTGAATGGGGAGCATATGGACGCGGCAGCACAGAGCCCCATTTTGTACAGTGAGGAGTTCCGCTCGCTGAACTCTACGAAGCCCCTGAAACAATCCCCGACCTCCACTCAAGCACATATAAGGGCCGGGACTCTCTGAAATCCCAGCCAAGTGTTGACACCGGCGTAAACACCGGAGTGGTACACGCCGGCGTCAACGGGCCTCCTGGCCCAGCGATTCAGCAGCCCTCAGGGGACCAGCACGGCGCCGGAGCAACATGGCAGAGCCCTACAGCGGACCCGCGCGTAAGGAGATCACGGACGCCCGCCGATCGGTAGCCTCCGATCGCGGGCCAGGGCGCCCTGGAGGCCCCCACCAAAGTTTGATCCCTCCCCCCCGCCCCCCATCACCAAGACGACCACCGCGACTGCGGGTCCGAGCTCCCGCCGGGTGGTACCAGGTTGGAACCAAGCCGGCGGGACTCGGCGGGAACTCGGCCGGTTGACCGCGGACAATCTTTCAGCAGCCCCTGACTGGCGCCGCGCCAACTACCCGGGCGCGATTGCCATCGATTCTCCGGGAATTTCCCGCGTCACCGCCGATTCTCCGACCCGGCATGGACTCGGAGAATCCGGCCAAGCTATTTACAGATACATGAATTTTAAATGGGTCAAATTGAATGCATGCAAATTTGAAGTGTCCATCATTTTAAAAAGTCTACCAGTCTCTAGGCTGATTCTGCTGTTGCACCAGTTTCGATGTGTCAGGTCTTCTTTGTCTTGAGCTTGTGGTGTTTAAATGTCTGACCGGCTTTCGCTGCCTGCGTAACTCTCCAATTAGGTTTTGAAGGAAGTGGCTCCCATTTTATTTGGCTTCAGGCATTTCCTTGCTATAACAGGGCTCACCGTTGTGCTATTCAATATCGGCCAGTGTCCATGTGCTGCAAGGACAGTTGAATTTCAAAGAGGGTACAAAACAGCTGTGCATCCTGCAACCAGCAGAATTCGTATCATGATAAAGATCCGAACCACAGGGTTCAACCAGAACCTCAGAGGGCATTGTGCGTGCATGTGGCTCCTCTTTGTTTGTGTGTTCTTGATGCTGTGCTGCAGGGCACTCATCTCAGCGTTTTGCTGCTTTATGATTTAGCCGGTTGTTTTCTCTGATTCTTTTGTTTTGGTTTAGTTGCTCACGCAGCTGCTGAGATATGTGTTGCATTGTGTTTATTATTTCATTTAACTCACGGTTTTGGTTGCTGTGTTGGTGCACGCTCATGGAGGCAACTGATGTGTTGGGTGCTCTGGATCCGTGAAACACATACAGGCCACCAACACTTAAAATAGTACAACACTATTTTATTAAACTACAAACTGTTAAACATACTCTTACTGTGGGTTAACACGATGTTAGATTAACTAAAGACCTGTGCCTGTACTAACCAGTCTGATCACCCAGCACATGGTGAAAATCTGTGCTGTAAACTATAAGCTCTTGTATTTCTGAAAGGCTGCATCCGGAATGAGCGGGAAAACTGATGCCCTCTGTCTTTATAGTGAGTGTGCTCTAACTGGTGATTGGCTGCGGTGTTATGCATGTTGATCGGTCCTATTGTATGTCCATCAGTGTGTGTGTCTGCACCATGATATACTGGTGTATATTATGACAGCAACTGTGCCTTCTAGGCCCATCATGCTTTCGGTAGCAGCTTGGCAGTGCTTCTCTCTGAGCAGAGATGCGGCCTGAGGTTTGGATTTGCTGTCCAGCATATGTTGTGTCTTTTCATCTATGGCTGCCTTGTGCAGCATTTGTCTGCAGCCGGTGTCTGTGTCTTGAATTTCTGTGTTGCCCATTGCATAATCACTGTGCAATTCGTCGAGTTCAAAGGAATCGTCGTCTTGGTCGTATAGATACTGAATTAGTTGTACAGCCTCACATGTTGACTGCCCAGCAGTGATCTCTTATCCGCCTCTACAACCGCGGATTCCACCAAATATGATTGCTCGTTAATCTCTATTTGCAGAGTGCATTTTCTAAGTATCTTTGACAAAGATAGAGAATTTACAGAGCAGAAAGAGGTCATTCGCTTCATCGAGTCTGCACCGGTCCACAAAGTAAACTGTTGTTTAAAAGCACGCCAATTGACATCTACGTTACCAGTCGTGAGGAGTGCGCCGCGAATCCTGAATGCTTCTATCTCGCATCACCTAGCACATGGTTAGCACAGTTGCTTCACAGCTGCACGGTCCCAGGTTCGATTCCCGGTTTGGGTCATTGTCTGTGCGGAGTTTGCACATTCTCCCAGTGTCTGCGTAGGTTTCCTCCAGTTGCTCTGGTTTCCTCTCACAGTCCAAATATGTGCAGGCAAGGTGGATTGGCCATGCTAAACTGCCCTCGGGTTAGGGAGGGTTACTGGGTTACAGGGACAGGATGGAGGTGTGGGGTTTAAGTAGGGTGCTCTTTCCGAGAGCCGGTGCAGACTCGATGGGCCAAATGGCCTCCTTCTGCACTGTAAATGCCATGATTCTAGGTTGAAAATGTCTGCGAACACATGCACCAGCTGGTCCTCGCAGGATCTGAGTGCACGACCAGGTACCTCGGCAGGACCCATCGCTCTCCGCAGTTTCACTTTCAAGAAGACCTATCTGACTTTAGAAACTGTGATGGTAGGTATGGGTGTGTCCAGGGCTGCTGTGGCAGTTGACAACAGTTTGATGGCTTGAACCGAGCATAGAATGCATTGAGTACAATGGGGAGGGATACGCACAGACTGTGAATTAATATTAAAATCCTTTTTGAAGATTACTATTGAATCATTTCTCACCATCCTTTCAGGCAATGCATTCCAGATCATTACAATCTGCTGCTTTTGAAAAAAACTCTTGAATTTCTCTCTGAATTTTGTTTTGCCAACTCTCTTAAATCTGTTTTCTCTGGTTGCAGTCCTGGTGCCAATTGGAGCTGCATCTCCTTATTTATTCTATAAAACCTCCTCTTAAATGAGAACACCTCTTTTAAATTATAATACTGTCAATCGCAGTTTTCATACTTTTGCGTCTGCAACAACAATTAATTTGAGTAATTGTTATGGATTATGCAGTTAGACTAAAACAGACCTGGAGTAGAAATACATTTTTTTTCAGATGTTCTAAGCTTCCAACCCTCGCAGACATGCTGCAGACAATTACCATGAGGGATCTTCAATTTATTATGGAAATTCTTTTAATGATTAATTCATGCTCAAGATTAATCTGATCACCTTATGCCTTTTAGATTCGCCCAGATGAGTCCATTAAGAAGCTAATGAGGTACAATGCTGTCTTCTGAGACTGGGTAGCATCATTTATACTGTGCCCTGTTCAAGTTAATTTAGTAAATAAAGCTGTCAGAAACTTGGTTGTGCGTTTTGTAATATTGATGAACTTTCGTCTCTTGGATCAATGCTCCAATCCATTCTGGAGTTCAAGATTGAGCAAGTCTCTATTCTCTCCAAGGATACTAAGTGTAACACGAATGATTGAAAATTATTTCACTTGCCGCAGAAGTGGGGCAGGGTTTTGCTTTTGGGATCAGGGCCCCGGCATTAGGACCAAATGCGAATCCTGACCCTGCACCACTTCGGGAGCAGCCGCCTGCCATGGGCTTTGCCTGGGTTGACCAATTAGAGGTCAGAGGGTGCCCTCGCTGTCCAATTTAGTGGGCTAAATAAAGAGACCCTCCAGCAGCCTGTCACTTCAGGTAAGGGAGACTGAGGGGCACCTCCCTATTGAGGCACCCTCACAGCAACTTCAAAAATGTTGAATTTAAGAATGGCCACAACTGCAATGCCGCCAATGTGAAGGGGTACAGATTGGGCAGCGACACAAGCTATTACCAGCTAAGTGGTTGAGTTCCAAATGCATCCTGGCGCATTGGTCCCTTGGTCAGCCACGGGGAAGCTGCCTCCCTCCAGGGAGCTGTTAGCTACCAACATTTTTTGTGCCATTATTTAAAAAGGGTGTGTGGGGTAGGCAAGAAAACTATAGGCCTGTCAGTCTTAGATCCTTAAGCTTCTCCAATATTGTTCTCTGCTGATATTAACCAAGTTCCACACACTTGGTTACCCTCTATTTCTGATATGTAGTTTGTGCCTTCGACTGTGAAGGTGGATATTAAATATCTGTTCAAAGTCGCTCCCATTTGCATATTCCCCATGATAATTTCTCCTGTCCCAGGTTCTAAAGGGCTAATATTTACTTTTGTGACTCTTCTCCTTTTTTATATACTTCTAATGCTCTTATCTGTTTTTATATTCCTGGATAGTTAACCCTCACACGCCCTGCAGGACCTAACTGTAAACAAACCTCCAGTCACAAAAACTTTGCTTCATGTTATTGGGACAATTTTGGATCGAATGTGCCACTTTTCTTTGTTTTCCAAGAACTTTAACTTTTCTGACTAGTCTGCCATGTGGGACCTTGTCAAAACCCTTGATGATATCCATTTAGACTAGATCAAACATGTTCCCCATATCGAGCCCCCTTATTACCTCCTGGAAAATGTATATTAATGTGTATATTGTCATGACCAGCACACAGGAAGTGGCGTGTTGGTAGCGCAGGAGTTCTCACAGGCATTGATGTAAGAGCTGCTGAAGATCTTATAGTAAACCGTTTAAGTTGTAGTCCTTTGTCATCATTTCTACACAACCTGGCAACGATATACTTCGTCAAAAATTCAATCAGGTTATTCAGACCTGTCCTTCTCTTAACAAATCCATGCTGACTGCCCTTAATCAATCCCTGTCTCTTTAAATAGTGATTTATACGGTCTCTCAGAATTTAAAACATTTAAAATATTTTTACCTCCACCAAGACTGGCCTGTAGCTTTCCTCCCTTTCGAACAACAGTGCAGCGTTAGGGTCCTTACGTTCTTCGGCACCACACCTATAGTGAGAGGATTGCAATGCGATCATCAGAAGCTCTGCTATTTCCTCCCTCATTTCTCCTCGGAAGCATGGATATATTTCAGGGCTGGTGATTTATCCACTTTCACGGATGGTAAATCCCTTAATATTTCCTCCCTCACTGTGTTTATCCCTTTCTTAATATATCACACTCTTCCTCAACTACAATGCACAATGCTGCATCATCCCACACATTTCTAAAGATAGGTGCCAAGTGTTCATTAAGAACCATGCCCACATCTTGTGCAGCACGGTAGCATTGTAGTTAGCGTAAATGCTTCACAGCTCCAGGGTCCCAGGTTCAGTTCCCGGCTGGGTCACTGTCTGTGTGGAGTCTGCACGTCCTCCCCGTGTGTGCGTGGGTTTCCTCCGGGTGCTCCGGTTTCCTCCCACAGTCCAAAGATGTGCGGGTTAGGTGGATTGGCCATGCTAAATTGCCCATAGTGTCCTAAAAAGTAAGGTTAAGGGGGGGGGGTTGTTGGGTTACGGGTATAGGGTGGATACGTGGGTTTGAGTAGGGTGATCATTGCTCGGCACAACATTGAGGGCCGAAGGGCCTGTTCTGTGCTGTACTGTTCTATGTTCTATGTTCTATCTTCTGCCTCCACACAGATTTGTCTTTCTTGTTTTCAATCGACCTGACACTTTACTTCTTTGGGTGGAATTTTCCCTTTTTTGCAGAGAGCTGGCAGAGGCAAGAAAGGCAACATGTATTCCGCCGCCTTTTCTTGCCACATTGTGCAGCAGTCGGCTGGTGCGGTAAGAATAGAGGCGTGGCCCATGCCACACTGGTGGGCAGGGCTGCGAAAAGCCAGTAATGCCAGCATTCCTGAGATCAGGGTTCCCTTTTAAAAGGATGCCCCGACCTCCAATAAAAAAAGGAATTACACCCCCCCCCCCGCCCCCCCCCGCCACCCACATGGAGACCCTCCCCAAATGGATACAGAGAGGCCCCACACACAATGGAACTCCCCAGAGGAGCCCCTTGGCAACACCCCCTGGCATTGCCCAGTCCAGTGTATGAGGTATAGGGGGTGAAAATCATTGAAATGGATTCAGAGGAACTGTTTTAAATAGAGACCGGGGCAATTCGGGATCTTGTTTTAGGTAATGAAACTGGACACCCTGGCACTGCCCAGTGCAATGCCAGGGTGCCAGGAGGAGTGCCATGGTGCTAGAAGGTAGTGCTAGGAGCAGTGCCCGGGCATGTCCCTCTCTCCCCGGAGGCTCTATTTACCTGTGCTCCCAGAATGGGTTCCCTTCACGTCAGTCCCATTTTAAAAAAACCTGTGGTAAACCGTGCCCGAAATCCCAATGTTGCGGACCAAAATGGTGAGGAAGCTCTTTAGTGATACTATAATTTGAATCAGTCTCCCGACATTTCTGAGTGGGATAAATAAAGTAGACCACTGCCCTTTGGCATCCAGTAGTTCTAGATTTGAGGGTTTCAACCTTTGTTGTTGGTGGGAACATATTTGTTCTGAACCCTTTCTGTCTCGTGCACGCAGATCCTGCGCGGACCAACTGGCGGGTATGTTCGCAGACATGTTCAACCTCTCCCTATTCCGTTCTGAGGTTCCCACCTGCTTCAAGAAGACCACCAAAACCTAGGACTTGGCTCCTCCCTCTGAAACAGGATCCTCGACTTCCTGACCCATAGACCACAATTAGTAAGGATAAACAACAACACCTCCTCCACGATAGTCCTCAATACCGAGGACTCGCAAGGCTGCCTACTTAGCCCCTTACTATATTCCCTATACATACACAACAGTGTGACGACCATGAAAGTATCATCGATTCTCATAAAAACTCATCTGGTTCACTGATCCCTCGAGGGAAGGAAATCCCATGATCCTGCCTATATGTTACCCCGGCTGCACAGCAATGTGATTGTCTCTTCATGGTCTTGGTCAGCCATTCAGTTCAAGAGCAATTGGGAAGGGGGTAACAAATGCTGGCCTTGCCACCGATATCCACATCCCATGAACGAATAAAACATTCTGGTAATCTCTGCGATTCCTTAAAAAATTTGGAAAACCCAATTAATTTTTTCCAATTGTTGGGCAATTTTAGCGTGGCCAATCCACCTACCTTCACATCTTTCGGTTGTGGGGGCGAAACCCACGCAAACACGGGGAGAATGTGCAAACTCCACACGGACAGTGACCCAGAGCTGGGATCGAACCTGGGACTTCAGCGCCGTGAGGCTGCAGGGCTAACCCACTGCACCACCGTGCTGCCCATCTCTGCAATCTTGTTCGTCATCCACTATCTCAGCCTTCCAGCCCCTGAAGAACCGATGCCCTGTGTTCCCTCTTCACATACACACATCTTCCAAGAGATTGCCTATTTCAGATGGCAGCAGTGAACAATTCTGAGCCAACATGATATCTAGTGGTACCTTATTTGGTTACCCTGGGTTTGCAGCATTTCTCTATAGTACAGAGTGTAAACGCCTGCTCAGAAGTGATTATTATGGGCGCAGTGACATAACCACCTTGTGGTAGTCACCACTGATGTATATATTGTATATATAGGATGTCAATATAGGTGCTTTACGGTAAGGCCCCTGTACTACAGGTACGGGGGTAGATCCCTGCCTGCTGGCTCCGCCCAGTAGGTGGAGTATAAATATGTGTGCTCCCTGTACAGCAGCCATTTCGTCAGCTGCTGTCGGAGGCCACACAACTCAGTGTAATAAAACCTCGATTACATCCTACTCTCGTCTATTGGTCTGAATCAATAACCCCCTGAGCAAAGGAGAAACTCAAATCACTCTTGCCATCCAGGTGGAAACAAAATATTCACATGGCAAATATTGGAATCACTTCACGATCAATCCACAGTCAATGTTGGAATCATTTTGCAGTTAAATTAGGAACCATTTCATGGTGAACACGGGACTCTTTAAAACATTTCAGGACCAAATAGAGCAATATAAAGAAACATGATCAGAATCCTGTTATTGTGAAGCTGCTTAAAATTTGAAATTGCTGATATTGAGCATTGATTTGCATCACATTCTCATACTTCTTGATTAATTGCAGCTAGCGTTTATATTTCAGGCAAATAATATTGTACTATTCAACAAACACAAAAAACAATTTATATGCAAATCAGACCTAATCAACTTCCTGATTTACAGAAATCTTTATCATGTTCCAGTTTGTTCCTTTACACCAACTGCACTTTGATAGATAGAGTTAGGTAGCTTGGGCAAGTGCCTAAAGCCCAGTAAATGTGTAAATTTGGGGCCTAATGCCAGTTGAAAGATATCATTCAGACATTGCTGGCCTTTGGACCCGGTGCCTCTCAAGCAGCTATGGTGGTCCTCAATTGCTGAGATCGCTTTTGTCTAGTGAAAAATGTTTCCATGAAGGCAGGAGCAGAATTGTTCACTCGTTTCCACAGGAAATGCCATCCCACAACTCACATCCCACCATTGCCTAGTCCAACAGGCCTACCTCCCCCCCTTCTTCTGTCCCTTTTCCCCATTTCCTTTCCTCCCCTGGTCCTCTCCTTCTCTCCCATTCCCATTCCATTCCTTTCTCTCTCTTTCCTCCCTTGTCTCTTCCCTTCCACCATCCCCTCCCTCCAACCACTTCCCTTATTGCCCCTCTTGTCTTTCTTGCCTTATTACCTTGACTGTCCCCCCCCCCCCCCCCCCCCCCCCTCCCTAACATGCCTGGGAGCAGCTCCGAGCACTATCAATGGTTTGCTCAGCCATTTCAGAGAGCAGTTAAGAGTCACCCATTTTGCTGTGTGTCTGGAGTTACATGTGAGTCAGGCCAAGGTAAGGATGGCAGATTTCCTTCAGTAAAGGGCATTAGTGGGCCAGATGGGTTTTCACTACAATTGATGATAGTTTCAAGATCGCCTTTACTGAGAATGTCTTCATGTTCCATATTTAATACCGGAATTAACATTCCACCAGCTGGGTCACTGTCTGTGCACGTTCTCCCCGTGTTTGGATGGGTTTCCTCCGGGTACTCCGGTTTCCTCCCACAGTCCAAAGATGTGCAGGTTAGGTGGATTGGCCATGCTAAATTGCCCTCAGCGTGCAAAAAGTTTAGGAGCGGTTATTGGGTTATGGGGATAGGGTGGAAGTGAGGGTCGGTGCAGATTTGATGGGCCGAATGGCCTCCTTCTGCACTGTATATTCTATGTTCTATGTTCAGCTGCCATGGTGGGATTTGAACTGATGTCCCCAGAGCATTAGCTGAGTCTCTGGATGTTTAGTCCAATGATATTACGACTCAGGGGTTGAAGGCATACATGGGCCAGGCTGGGTAAGAATGACGAACATCCTTCCCTGAAGGACATTAATGAACCAAATGTGTTATCCCGATAATACGGATGTTTTATGGTTCCCATTGGGAGATTTACAGCAATTCGACCCCCTCCCATGTTCAGAGTAACAAAGCATTGCATTTATATAGTGAAATATCATAATGCATGTCGCAGGATCGTAATCAGACAAAATTTGACACTGAGACACATCAGTGGCTCAGGTGACCGAAATCCTGGCCACAGTTGTTTAAAGCTGAAGCGTAAGCCAGGTGAGAAAAGCAGAGATCGAGCATTCCAGAGGTCAGGCAGCTGAAGGCATGGCCCTCAATAATGGGACGGAGGAAATTGAGGATGCACAGGAGGCTGTAGAACAGTGACTCATTTTAAATCAGGTGAAATTTACTCAAATTGAATGGGATTTGCTATATTCTTTACTTCAAGTCTGAGGCAACTCAGTTTCAGTCACCAAGCCTGTCAGACTGCATTAAAGTTGTCATTAAGTAAATGCATTTAGTGTTTGTGTTATCTGGGGCATGCAAAATGCAGGGTCCTATTGAATGTTTGATTACATGTTCTGGATTGCTGCTGGCTGTCAGCAGGAGCTCGTTTCAAAACGAGATGGATGTTGGGAGTTGAGTTAGAATGTCACTGCGAATATTAACTTTCAATGCTCCAATCCTATTTAAAATGTTCTTCATCAACTGGGAGTGAAAGGCAGAGGGTAGTTGAATTTCATTATTACGATAAGACATTCATCTCAGAGTAAAAACTGTCCTGCCATTACAATACTTAATTAAATAAATCCTATGCAGAGTTTTTGTTTGATGGCAGCTCACTGGATTTGTGAAGGTCACATTGGGGTCTGCCTGTAACATCAAAATCTGGGATTATTTGAGATACTGAACTCGGTTTAGGCCTGAATCCAGCTTTGGGCTAATACTTGACCCTTGAGCGGAGGAGGTCACAGTTCGATGGAAATAGGGACCGGGCTTATCCGAGCCTCCGGGCCGCAATCACGCTCGGCGCGGGGGCGGGGGATGGGAGTGGAGAATTGCCACCAAAGAAATGGGAACCCAACACATCAGTGCAAAACATTACAAAGGCAACATCTGAAAAAGGCAAACACAGATTGATAAAACTGCTTAAGCTCTCTGCAAAACGGTGCTCCACACACACACACCACCTTTCAACTGCCATCACTACAGAAAAGGGGGACAAGACACTGGCTGTTACCAAGTCTGGGAAGGTCACTGGGATCGATGGGATCTACCTCAAATTCCTCAAGGGCCAAGGCCCAAGTGGACAGGTGTCAAATTTAGTTATCCCAGAGGTGTAGTGCCATTGAAAACAAATTGCTATCCTGAAGCATAGAAAAAGCAGCCCACAATGGCAACCTCCTTCTTGCCCTTCGGTCTATGTGGTAGCCGAGCAGCTCTCTTTAACTGGAAAAAAAAATGATTTTAGAAGCTGCACTTCCAAATGAGCACGTAGCTGTCAGTGAATGGAGAAGCTGTTCTCACCAGGGCCGGGATTCTCCCCTACCCAGCCGGGCGGGGGTGGGTGGGGGGGGGCGGTCCTGGCGTACCGGAGTGGCAAGAACCACTCCGGCGTCGGTCCTCCCCAAAGTTACGAAATTCTCCGCACCTTTAGGGGCTAGGCCCGCGCTGGAGTGGTTGGCGCCCCGCCGACCGACGCGAACGGCCTTTGGTGCCCCGCCGACCGGCGTTGGGGCTGGCCGAAAGGCCTTCGCCGGTCGGCGTGGGTCCGCGCATGCGCCGGAGCGTCATGGTGGAGGCCGTGGCGATGGCAGAAGAAAAAGAGTGCCCCCACGGTGGGCCCCGATCGCGAGCCAGGCCGCCGTGGGGACACCCCCGGGGTCAGATCACCCTGCGTCCCCACCCCCCCCCCCCCCCAGGACCCCGGGGCCCGCTCGCGCCGCCTGCTCCCGCCAGCACCAGAGGTGGTTTAAACCACGTCGGCGGGAGAGGCCTCACAGCGGCGGCGGGACTTCGGCCCATTGCGGGCCTGAGAATCGCTGCGGGGGGCCCGCCGACCGGCGCAGCGCGATTCCCGCCCCCGCCGATTCCCGGGTGATGGAGAATTCCGGCCACGGCAGGGGCGGGATTTACCCTGGCCCCGGGCGATTCTCTGACCTGCGGGGGGTCGGAGAACTCCGCCCCAGGTTCCTGAAATTGTTACCAATATTGAGGCAGCACGCCAGAAGCTGAAAACTGGAACTGCCTTCGTAGGCTTGGCATCAGCATACTAAACCGTCCTGTATAAAGGCCTGGATCTCAGGTTTATGCTGCCTTTCAATGACAGTAGTTGTACTCAACCACAATCTGTAACCTCCTGGCCAGCATACCTGCCACTCTACCATTACCATCAAGCCAGGGCTGATCATAGATTTACTACAGTGCAAGTTTTGTCCAGTTTAGCTCAGTTGGCTGGATAGCTGGTTTGTGGTGCAGAGCAAGGTGGGGATGTCCTGCCCCAACAACCCGGGTTCAATTCCCATACCGGCTGAGGTTATTCATGAAGGCCACACCTTCTCAACCTTGCCCCTCGCCTGAGGTGTGGTGATCCTCAGGTTAAATCACCACCAACCAGCTCTCCCCCTCAAAGGGTAAAGCAGTCTATGGACATCTTGGACGATGATTGCTTTACATATTTACATGTGCAGAAGGAGGCCATTCGGTCCATCAAGTCTGCACCAGTCATGCAAAAGAGCATCCTACCTAGGCTGAATCGCCCGCCCTGTCTTTGTAACCCCACCTAACGATTGGATACTGAGGGGCAACTTTAGCATGACCAATCCATCTAACCTGCAATTATTTGGACTGAAGGAGGAAACCGGAGCACCTGGAGGGAACCCACGCAGACACGGGAAGAATATGCAAACTTCATACAGACAGTCACCCAAGATCAGAATCAAACCCTGGTGCGATGAGGCAGCATTGCTTACCACTGAGCCATTGTGCCACCCTGGGTAAACCCTGGTTTAATAATGGGTGCAGGAGGGCAGGCCAGGATCAGCATCAGGATTACCTAAAATTGAGGTGTCAACCTGGTGAAGCTACAACACAGGACTGCCTGGATCCCAAATAACATGCAACAAGTGACGAATAGATTAAAGAGATCCCACAATGAATGGATGAATTCTAAACTCTGCAGTCCTGTCATATCCTGTCATGAATGATGCTGGACAATTAAATATTTAACGGGAGGGGGAGGCTCCACAAATATCCCCATCTGCAGTGATGGGGGAGTTCAGCAAATCCATGCAAAAGAGATGGCTCAAACATTAACAACCATCTTTAGCCAGAAGTGCTGAGTGGATGATCCATCGTGGCTTCCTCAAGAGGACCCCAAAATCACAGATGAAATATTCAGCCAATTTGATTGACTCCACATAATAATAATAATAATCTTTATTAGTGTCACAAGTAGGCTTACACTGCGATGACGTTACTGTGAAAATCCCCCTAGTCGCCACATTCCGGCGCCTGTTTGGGTACACAGAGTGAGAATTCAGAATGTCCAATTCGCCTGACAAGCATGTCTTTCGGGACTTGTGGGAGGAAACCCGAGCACCCGGAGGAAACCCACGATGTCATCAAGACCAGGATTTTCCAGTCCTGCCTTTGCCAAGAAATGTTGTGGACAATTTGGAGAATCCCCCTCTTGCTCTCTATCTCTCTCCCTCTCTCTGTCGCTAACCTTTCATTGTTGACCTGAAAGCTTCATCAGGAGCCAACGAATGCGAGAGACACCAATGCGCTAAGAGACACCATTCTAAGTGCAGCAACTACCCAGCACATGACTACAAAATACTTGACGGGAACAGTCCATTCTGTTAGTCACGGTAAACAATCAGTTGCATAGACCTTGTGAGGAGTTAATGAAGAATTCAGAAGGAACAGGAACCGTATTTCTGTGCCAGAGTCAGAGAAAGCAATGACATTTCTCACATTCTCTCCTGTCAGCAAATCCTCATGGGTCAGAAATTGGTGAACATAAGTCAGTCAGCAAAGTGTAATGATTTTCATGTCAGGAGGACACCTTGTTCGATCCGTTCTTTTTGGTAAACACATTCAACAATGCCAGCTGCTGCTGCTGTCACCTGCAGTGAAACATATAGAAATTAATTTGGATGACAGCTGTACGTGTGCAAAAGGTTTTCTGAATGTTTTGCCTTGAGAATCTTTGTATCAGGATAGTAACACCACCAGTGAGGCAGTCAACATTTACGTGAGAGAGATTGACAATTGCTCAATGAATTAGAAAATTTGGAATTCTAACCAGATCAAACCACAGCTTAGAGGAAGATCGGGGCTGAAGCCACCCAGGAAAGAATCCTTTCATCAACAAGGGAGAAGCTGAAGGAAATCATATTGTGACATAAACCCTGGGGAGCTCACTCTAACTTTGAACACAGTCTTATTTTTACTATTCAAATTATTGTCTTGCATTAATATCATGGCTTGTCATATTCATCTGATGTCAGAGATCATTTGCTCCTAGTATTGTTAGTGGGTAGGTTGGAAGCTATGCAATGTTCAGCTGCCAAGGTGGAGTGTGTTTAACATAACCTGTCCCTTTAAGATCATGGCTCAGCTACTCCCTGAGGAGAGGCAGTCCAAAGGCACTTTGCTCAGTCAATTACAGGCTATTTGCTGGGGGATGTTTCTTAAGGAATGGCAGCCACTTATCAAGTCATAGTTGTTAGCCCTTGGACAGCCATGCTGCAGTTGTCCTGGGAGTGTTTGATGGAGACAGTGTAGTGGGAGCTTGACTCTGTGTCTAACCCCGTGGTGTACCTGGCCATGGGAAAGTAAGATGGGGACAATACAGAGGGGGTTTTACTCTGTATCTAACCCTGTGCCTTGGGAATGTTTGATGGGACAATGTAAAGGGAGTTTTACTCTGTATCTAAGCCTGTGCTCTACCTGCTCTGGGATGTTTAATGGGACAGTGTAGAGGGAACGTTACTCTGTATCTAACCCTGTGCTATACCTAACCTGGGAGTGTTTCATGGGACAGTGTCGAGGGAGCTTTACTCTGTATGTAACCGGTGCTACATCTGCCCCAGGAGTGTTTCATGGGACAGTATAGAGGGAGCTTTACTCTGTATCTAACCCTGCGCTATATCTGCCCCAGCAGTGTTTGATGGGGACAGTGTAGAGGGAGCTTTGCTCTGTATGTAACCCTGGCTATATCTGCATTAGGAGTGTTTGATTGGGACAGTATAGAGAGAGCTTTACTCTGTATCTAACGCATGCAATACCTCCACCCGATTGTTTGATGGGACCATGTAGAGGGAGCTTTACTTTGCACCCAGTTTGAGTTGGAAATGCTGGATATAAGCTACTTATCATCTAAACTGCATTCTAATTGATGTGGTCACCTTTGGCAGTAATGGCACTGTTTAGTAAAAACAAACAGGTCCTCAAATTGAAATTATTTTTCAGCTAAGGAATTTATAATGCTTTATTTCTTTTCAGTGTACGTTTCAAAATTTGCATACTTAGGAGTTTTATTAAAAACATAATGGGATCTACTTTTTACTGACAGAAAAAGAAATCTTGATTTCTACATCTCATTTAACAAGCACTCAACCGTGTATTCAGGCTGATAAGCCAGGTGATGGGACAGCTCGCCCAATTAACAAGGGCAACAACGGAATTCCATTTTGAAATCCTGCACATTGTGGTAGATGTACTTGGCTTCACGTTCTGTCGGCATAGCAGTTGTGGATGTTATATTACTGGGTTCAGGGCCAAAAGGCCTCCTCCTGCTCCTATCTTCTATGTATCTATACATGTGTGTATCGTTGCTAGTTGTTGTTGATGCAGATTGTCTGATGGTGTGATTCTGAAAGAGCCATGAGTATTCAACTTAAAGCAAACTAATTTATTAAGTAACGATTAATTATAATTGAGTTTGACACTCTACAGAACTAACACTAATAATCAAGTAATTGAATATTAATGTATTAACTGATTCAAAACTACACTTGCTAACTATGCTGTGATCCATCTATCATATACTACTGCTGTCCAGTCACTCCTGGGTTGAAAAAGACCAAGATCCTCTGGGAGCTGATACTTATAGTGGGATCTAGTGGTGCCCTCTAGTGGTAGTGTTACAGCTATATGTTATAATTAACTCTTTAGTTATCTACATGTATACATATCATTACATTCCCCTTTTTTAACATTTCTTTCTTGTTTTAATAAAAGAAAAATGTAGAACAATATTAAAACAAAAAACACAATCTGTATAACTTTGTACAGAGAAAAATGAGTAACGATTACACAAATTGACTGTTACATATTGACAAGTTCAGTCTGTCAGGTTTATTTTGTCATCTTGTTGATCTTCTTAGCATCTGCTATGATCAGGTCTTTTCCAGGTAATATGCACCAATGGTCTATGGTCGGTCTCCACAGTGAAACTGGGTAATCCATAAACATAGTTATGGAACTTCAGTATGCCGGTTAGTAGATCCAGACATTCTTTTTCTATTTGACATAGCGACATTCTGTTGGTGTCATCGCTCTTGATGCATATGCAACCGGAACACAAGATGAGCTGTCATCTTTCTGCAACAACATTGCTCCTAATCCGTCCTGACTTGCATCAGTCAAAATTTTTGTCTCCCTACTTGGATCGAAAAATGATAACATTGTTGCAGTTGTGAGTTGTGATTTCAAATCAAGCCACTCTTGTTGATGATCCTTCGTCCATTCAAACAAGATCGATTTCTTAATCAAGTTTTTCAGAGCTGTTGTTCGGTTTGGTAAAATTAGGTATGAATTTGCCTAGGACTTTGACAACGTCAAGGAAACAACAAACTGCTTTTTTGTCCTCAGGGACTTTAATTCCTTGAATGGCTGTGGTATTGTCAGTAACAGGTCGCACACCTTTTTCAGAAATTTGGTCACCTAGGAACTTGAGGGTAGAAGCGCCAAAACTAGATTTGGATTGATTCAGCTTAAGGCGATACTCATGTATGCATTGAAAGACTTGTCTCAGTCTCGAGACATGTTCTTCTGGTGTTGATGGCCAGATGATTATGTCATCTGCGTAGACACAAACACCATCTATTTCCCCAGTCATCTGTTCCATGATGTGGTGAAATATTTCAGACGCAGAGATTATTCTGTTATAGCAAAATCTGCCAAAAGATGTATTAAAGGTGAAGAGCTTTCTGCTCAAGTCTTCCAATTGAATTTGCCAGAAACCTTACGATGCATCTAATTTTGTGAAGATGCATGCATTTGCCATCTCGCTAGTGATTTCCTCTCTTTTCGGGATGGGATAGGGGTCCCTCATGATATTCCCGTTGAGATCCTTGGGATCTATGTATACCCGCAGATCACCTGACGGTTTCTTCACGCAAACCATCAAACTGACCCAGTCAGCCGCTTCAGTGACTCTTGATATACCTTCTTGTTGTAGCCTTTCTAATTCCAACTTCAACCTTTCTCTTAGTGGAGTAGGAATTCTCCTCGGTGGCTGAACTTCAGGTTCAGCATCCTTTCGAAGTAAAATCTTGCACTTAAATAGGAGCGTGCCCATGCCTTTGAATACATCTGGATACATCAAGGACACTTTGGATAGCCTTATGTAGAACAGGATGAGAAGAAGTTGCAGTATAAATTTGCTGTATTAGGCGTAACTCCTTGCAGGCTTGGGCACCTAAGAGTGATGATTTATCCGACTTGGCAATCTCAAATCTTAGTTTTGTTTCAATATCCTTGTTGGAAATTACTAACTAGCACGAACCACTTGACAAGATTAAAGGCAGCTGGAAGAATTTTGGGGGTTTGCTTGAGCCTCGAGAGGTTGAGCTTGGATAAAAATTTAGCTGAAGCGCCTGTGTCCAACTTGAAATTAATTGGGCATTCGTTAAGTTTTAACACTGTCTTCCATTCAGTATTGGAAATAATGGAATTAATTGGATTGGATTGGATTGGATTGGATTGGATTGGATTTGTTTATTGTCACGTGTACCGAGGTACAGTGAAAAGTATTTTTCTGCAAGCAGCTCAACAGATCATTCAGTATATGGAAGAAAGGGGAATTAAACAAAATTGAAGAAAATACATGAGAATACATAATAGGGCAACACAAGATATACAATGTAACTACATAAGCATTGGCATCAGTTGAAGCATATAGGGCGTAGTGTTAATGAGGTCAGTCAATAAGAGGGTCATTTAGGAGTCTGGTGACAGTGGGGAAGAAGCTGTTTTTGAGTCTGTTCGTGCGTGTTCTCAGACTTCTGAATCTCCTGCCCTTTGGAAGAAGTTGGAAAAGTGAGTAAGCCGGGTGGGAGGGATCCTTGATTATGCTGCCCGCTTTCCCCCGGCAGCGGGAGGTGTAGATGGAATCAATGGATGGGAGGCAGGTTTGTGTGATGGACTGGGCGGTATTCACGACTCTCTGAAGTTCCTTGCGGTCCTGGGCCGAGCAGTTGCCATACCAGGCTGTGATGCAGCCCGCTAGGATGCTTTCTCTAGTGCATCTGTAAAAGTTGGTAAGGGTTAATGTGGACATGCCGAATTTCCTTAGTTTCCTGAGGCTGTTGTGCTTTCTTGGTGATAGCGTCGACGTGAGTTGACCAGGACAGATTTTTGGTGATGTGCACCCCTAGGAATTTGAAACTGCTAACCATCTCCACCTCGGCTCCGTTGATGCTGACAGGGGTGTGTACAGTACTTTGCTTCCTGAATTGATTTGGTAGGCGAAGTTACTTCAGTGGCATTTTCATATTTTTCAATGATCCCTACAAAGAATGTAACTACAAAGAGTGTAACTATCTCAATCTGTCGAAAAATTTTGCTCCAACTCTTCTTTTGATTCAACACTGTGAACATTAATCTACCTTGAAATTGGTTTGGAAGATTTAAATGCGAGTGAAGATCTGCACAGTGCAGCATAATGATTTAATCTGTCACATTGTGAGCATTGTTTTCCTCTGGCAGGACATTTTTTTTAAAGTGGGAGGTTCCACACCTTGAACACGTCATTGCGTTGATGTCATGACGCACAACACTTCTTCGTGGTCGGTTTTTGGCCGTCTCACATTTCTGAGGGAAGTGTGCATGTGCAAAGTTAGAATGCGTGTGCGCAAGATGGCTGCCATTCAAAATGTACATCTTCTTCCTTTGCGACACTGCCTGTACACACTCTGCCTTGTGCAGAACTTTCACACCCTTTTCACGGAGAACATACTCTTGCTACGGATTTTTTGTTTGTTGATGAACCATACAATTTCTATCGCGATTCCGATAGTCAATTCTTTTTGCCTTAGCAATCTTTCCCTTAGATGTTCATCAGTAATGGCAAACACTATTTGATCACAAATCATCAAATCATTAAGTGCAAAAAAATTTCAGGATTGTGCTAGCAGCCTGAGATCTGTTACAAAGCTGTTAAAGGATTCATCTTTTCTTGCAATCTCTTCTTAAATATGTAACGCTCAAACGTTTCATTGGTTTGAATTTTACAGTGGCTATCAAGTTGTTCAAGGATTACATCAAACTTTGTTTTGTCTTCACCTGCAGTGTATCGAAATGAATTGTTGATCTCTATTGCGTGTGGACCAGCTAATAATAGTTAGCTAATAACAGTTAATAACATTAGTTAATAACAGAGCTATTTTACGAGCATCTGTGGCATTAGTTAAGTCTGAAGCTTCTAAGTAAAGCTGAAATTGTTGTTTAAACAAACGCCAGTTTACATTTAAGTTACCGGTGGTCCTGAGGTGTCGAGGAGTTTGTGTTCTGTCCATCGAGCTGAGATCCATCAAAGTTTTTGCCGGAAGATGATTCTTCTGTTGTCGAATAGCTGTGAAATGTTTTACTTTTTGCTGATCTTACTATACTATTCTAGGTAGCTTCTCTAGCCAATCCAGGTTCCATGTTATACTACTGGGTTCAGTAATACGTATCGTTACTAGTTGCTGTATATCCAGAAGGTGTGATTCTGAAGGAACCACGAGCATTCAACTTAAAGCAAACTAATTTATTAAGTAACGATTAATTATAATTGAATTTGACACTCTACAGAACTATCACTAGTAATCAAGTAATTTAAATATTAATGTATTAACTGATTCAAAACTACACCTGCTAACTATACTGTGCTCTATCTATCATACATTACTGCTGTCTAGTCACTCCTGGATTGAAAGAGACCAAGATCCTCTGGGAGCTGATACTTATAGCGGGATCTAGTGTTGCCCTCAAATGGTAGTGTTACAGCTAGATGTTATAATTAACTCTTTAGTTATCTACATGTATACATATCATTACAGTGGACTCTGCTAACTGTGGACTCAGTATATCATACAAACATTATGAAGATTTTTTTTTTAAATGACCAACAACAGAGGTTCAATCCTTGCTAATAGAACTCAATCTCCGGTGCTCTGCCTGCAGCATTTGCCTCCAAAGAAGTGTCTAATTGATTAATTGCTAGATTCTGCTAATAGAATATCTAAATCATGTCATCCAACTAACATGAAGCATTGATATCCAATGAAGGAAGGAACATCAATAAGTCATTGCACTGTTATCATTCCACCAGGGTATCTTCACAACTCAAGTTTCCTCCTGATGCACACAGTACATGGTCTTGGATGATGCAGGTCAAGTTTCAATCTCTGCTTTGTGCTTGAGTTGGCCAACCGTTCGTGGCGATGGCCCATGCATTGGGTTCTCAATGAGGTTGCTACCATTGTCCTCACGTGTCCCTGGGATAAGGAAATGGAAAATAAAACAGCAATCATTCTCACCTCTGATTGCTGTTCCTGCTGAAAATGGTGGAATTGGGAGTCGGGATAGAGCTTGATGTTACTGTTGTGGTTTTCACGACTTAACAAGAGCACATTGCCATTAAAAGAAGACAATTCTCAAACCGTAACAGAGAGTGATCAGAGCTGCAGTAGAATTGGCCTCACCCTTATCAAAAGAGAGAAAGAACTTACATTCAGAGTGTGTTTCATATCCTCAGGAGGTCCCAAGAACTGAAGTGTTTCACTGTTAGGTTGGAGGGAATATAGCAGCCAATATCTGCGCAGCAAAGTCCCAGGATAAATGGCGAGGTAATAGCCAGATAATATGTTTTAATGATGTTGGTTGAGGAATAAATATTAGTCAGGACATTGGAATGAACTCACCTCCACGTCTTCAAAATGTCATCATTTACATTCACCTTCGATAGAGTCAAAACTCAGTTTAACGTCTTATCTGAAAAGCAAAACCTCAGACAGTGCAGCAAACTCAATACTGAACTAGAATGATCAGCTTTCATTATGTCCTCAAATGTGCCGTGGGTAATGAGCCCAGAACCTTTGGGTTCAGAGTCAAGAATACTACCACTGGGCCATTGCTGACATTTTTCATATCTGTAGTGAAGTGTTTACATATTTGTGGCCTGTTTCTCAGTTTCACGAGTGCATTTATGATTGCCCAGGATATGGGCAAAATTAGCTATTGGGTGCAAGTAATCTTGATTCAATGTTGTAGAATGACTAAGCATGAAAGGCAACAATGCAAGTCAATGGGTAAACATTGGAGACATTCCAGGGAGTGTGTTTGCTTACTTTTTCCAAGTTGTTTCCTTCTGTCGTCATCTGAACGATTAAAAATGGCATTTACAAATAACGTACAAGAATTCAAATTCCCTCCAAATAGCCACCAGATGCCAGTCAACAGGTAACCTAAAATATGTGAGGGAAAAATTACAAAAAAAGAATTCTTACTTCTGCACTCATATGACCCCAACACAACCATATCATGATCACAAGAGCTAGGTAAAGACTGAGAACTCTGCAACTGAGGTTCACCCCCCAAAAGCTCTCCATCATCTCTGAGGCCAAAGTTAGGAGTGTGGAGGAAAATTCACCCCACGCTTAGGAGGTGTCGCAACAACAGCGCTCAAGAAGCTCAACACCACACAGGGTGGAGTAGTTCACTTGATCTGTGCCCCTGTCCTCAAATTCACTATCCACTCCCCCTATCACCGGTACATTGTGGCATCGGTATGTGCTAATCGTGCACCAACTCAGCATAGTTATTTTGACTGTATTATGCTCCGAATCCACTCACCAAAAAGGTAGTGGGCTGAATGCTCCGTTTCAGCGGCTAAGTGCTGGCTGAAATGGAGAATTCGCGGGTGTTTTACGGTGCAATAATCAACGCAGAACCCTTACCGATTCCGCAACCGGTGAGGGGCCAGCAGTTGTGACGGGTAAAATCCCCGGCTCCTGTGCCAAAAACAGCCGGAGAATGAGCGGGTCCGTGGCTGCACATGCGCACGGCGACGACCTGCAGCGGTCGCGCCGTACAACGTGGCACGGCCATGCACAGACCCGACCTGCCAAATAGGGCCCCACAGGCCACACCCCGGCCATCCTTCACCAGTCCCCCCAGCGCTCGTGGAAGCCCCCCTGGCCAGCGGCACGGCTGCCAGCTGAGCGTGGCAGTGCTGGACACAGTCCACAACCGCCACGACGGATTCCCGACCGCTCAGACCACACATCAACCGCGCGGTTGGGAATTCAACCCATCGGGGGCGGAGCATTAGGCATGGGCCTTGCGATGACGCACCAACGCCGTTTCAACGTCCCCCTGATTTGGCCGTTGGAAGGGATTCTCTGCCCGATCGCCGATTACAATATCTGTGTCGGGCAACGAAGAATCCCGCCCAGCATTTATTGCCTACCCATGATTACCCTTGGGAAGGCGGTGGGGAACTGTCTTCTTGAAGTCAACTGACGACTTGCTAGGCAATTTCAAGGGATTCAACTGCTGGATCTGGAGTTAAAAACAAGCCAGACCAGGTACTGGCAGCAGATTTCCTTCACTTAAGAACCAACTTAGATTAATCTAATTGGCCCAGCAGCAAGTTTTTGTATTTTGAAAATTAAGATTATTTTATTTTTCGCACATTTACCCCATAGGTTAAAGGAAACATGGGGCGGGATTCTCCGTTGCCCGACGCCGAAATCGTAATAGGCGATCGGGCTGAGAATGGATTCCAACGCCGGAATCAGGGCCAAAGCAGGTTTGACGCCGGTTTGCGATTCTCTGCCCCTTCCAGACCGGCGCCATAGTGACACACACCATGCGTAGTCGCAATGCATTTGGTATCTCATCAGCTGGGCCCACGTACAATGCTCCGCCCCCGATGGATCAAGTTCCCGACGGTGCGGTACAAGTGTGGTCTGAGCCGGAGTACCGGCTGCGGACTATGTCCAGCACCACCACACCTGGCCGGGATCTCTGTGCCACTGGCCGGGGGGGGGGGGGGGGGGGGGGGGCATCTGCCAGGGCTGGGGGGGGTTTGGCTGTGCGGTAACGGTCGCCGGTTAGGTTTAGCTCATGGCCGGCGCCATGTTGTACAATGCGACCAGTGCAGGTCACCAGCCGTGTGCCTGCACGGCCCAGGATCCGGCCATTCTCTGGTCAGTTTTGGCATTGGTGGCGGGTGTTTCAGTCGCTGGTAGTGTTAGTCCCGCACCAGCACTGGAATCTGGAGTGGGCGCCAAATTTCCTATTGTGAAAGTCGACACATTCTACCCTGGCGTCAGCACTTAGTCTCCAGAACGGAGAATCCGACCCATGATGCCTCACTCATACCTTTTGCCCACACTGTCACGGACATAGCAACCTGATATGGTTGAAGGTAAAGCAATAATTATAATAATATAATTTTACTCAGTCTCTAGTCTAGTACAGGCCTGTTATTTTGTGGATAAGTTGTTACGTTAGCTGAGTGAAGGTCATGCAAATGCAATGGGTTTTCAGCAGTTGTGATGGTTCCTTGTATTGATCTGCCCAGAGAATGTCTTCACAGGTAGGCTTGAAGATGGAACAGGTTGGAGGAGAGAAAAAGACTTTGGGCACGATTTAACTAAATTGGAACAAATTCCCATAGCGAGCACGTTTAGCCGCGTGTTTCCCAGTGCTCGCAGTGCCAAGAAATGTAACACTAAAAAACAACACTCACTTTAGATAGGGTGCCTCAGTGGGGAACACACAGCCAAGGCCACACACAGCCCCCTAGTGTGCACTGAGGAGATGCACTCACCGGAACTCCTCAGTGTAGCGAGAGATCAGGACACCATTTTTAAATGGCATCCTTATCTCTGGCACCCCTGAAGTAATTCACCACCCCCCAGGCCTGACACACTCTGGGAGGTTCCCCAGGCCCTCCCCAGTCCCCCAACACCCAAGCAGAGCACACCTGGCCTGACCAGCACCACACAGAAAATGCCAGCTTGCCACCTTGGCAGTGCCAACCCAGCAGTACTGCTGCCAGCACCACCTGGGCACCTTGGCAGTGTCAGGGCACCACCCTATCCAAAGGGCATGCACCTGGGGGTCTCCAATCCCTGGGAGACCATGATAAGTGCCATTCCAACTGGGCCCCATTTGTGGAGACCAGTTATGAACAGCACTCACTTGAAATCTCCAAGGCAAAGGAAATAGATCCCACGCCTCAGGTACCTCGGGAATCAGCACATTAAAGTGAGACCAGATGTCTAATATGCAAATTTAGTAAAAAGTGATCCCGCCCACATTGCTATTTCTCACGAGTTCGGGTTAAATCTCGCGAGGCGTTGACAGTTGGGTAGGTCCCGGGAACAGGGTCGCCCGGCTTCTATCAGTCATGCTTCACTAAGGCGATCTGCCTTTCGGGTGCCATGTGGACATAAAATGGCGCCCTTCGTTTCACTTTCAAGATACTGTAGCTCGTTACTCTGCTGCTTAATTGGCTGCAGCAATCGATGGCTTTGCCTGATGGGCCCTCTTTCTCTCTCTCTGATGGTATTTTGTCTGAGGCTCTGATGAGCTATTTTAATTTTCTGCCATACCTTTAGCAGGGAGCCACTGTACCATGTGACCTCACATCAGTGTTGAACCACGGTCCCAAATAAGGCATCATGGCAATTTAATTCACGGTCTGAAAGCTTCGTCCACCTGTAGGTTTTTTTGGTTTCAAAGCCTCGAGATTTGTCAAGGCAAATTTGCATTTTTATAATGAAGGCTTCAATGGAGTTCCATCTATCTCCTGACTGAAATCATGGTGAGTCAATATCAGAAAAGGTGGATGCGATTCTCTCAATCCGTGACTAAGTGCTCCTGCTAGCCAGAAAACCAGAGTTATTCCCACTGGTGCTTGGAGCAACCGCGACATGCCAAGCACTGGTACTTTGAAATTTGTTTTGACTGAGGAGGTTTTCATGCCATTCCATAGCAGATCGGGGTCCATGCTGGAACTGTGAGGGGCGGGATTTATTTCCTCTGACAGATCCTGCATCTCAGAGATCTCAAAATGCTGTTGTAGCCTCCCCCAGATCAGGGGAGGGCAAATCCACCTCACCCCTGAATACCCACTCAGCCCCCCACCCCCACCCTCTTCAGCACGTGCTCCTTAGTGCAAGAAATGGACTAAGTGTGGCCTCGGCCATATGTTCCCTGTTGAGGTCCCGCATCTAACCGGAGTTACGTGAAATAGCATTGGGTTTCTTGCCACTGCGAGCGCTGGGGGGACATGCGGCTAAAAGTGCTAGCTATGGGACATAGTTCCCATTTGGTTAAATTGCACCCAATTTCTCTAATTATCTGCACCCCAGGGAGTACAAACAAAATTCCATCAGCATAGCTTTTACAATGCTTTACTTATCCCTTTTGTAGCCACAAAGCCTGGCTGTCTTTCAAACCAAGAGGCGGGATTATCCCCTACCCGGCGGGGTGGGCCGTACCGGCGTCGAGGAGTAGCGTGAACCACTCTGGCGTCAGGCCGCCCGGAAGGTACGGAATCCTCCACAACTTCAGGAGCTAGGCCGCTGGCGGAGGGGTTGGTGCCGCGCCAGCCGGCGCCGAAGGGCTTGGCGCAGTGCCAATCGGCGCCGAAGGGCCTCCGCCATCCGGCGTGAGTTGGTGCATGCGCGGGAGCACCAGCATGTGCTTGTGTCATCCCAGTGCATGCGCAGGGGGGTCCTTCTCCACGCCAGCCATGGCGGACTGTTACACCGGCCGGCGCAGAGGGAAAGAGTGCCCCCACGGCACAGGTCCGCCCAGGAATCGGTGAGCCCTGATCACGGGCAAGGCCACCGTGGGGGCCGCCCCGGGCCAGATGCACCCGCGCCCCCCCCTCTCCCCCCCCCCCCCCCCCCCCCCCCCCCCCCCCGAGGACTCCGCAGGCTGCCCGCAGAGCCAGGTCCCACCGGTTACGGACCTGGTGTATTTTACGCCAGCGGGATCCGCCGAAAACGCGTGGCCACTCAGCCCATTGCAGGCCGGAGAAATGCCAGGGGGGGGTGCTGCCAACGGCCCCTAACTGGTGCGGCGCGATTCCCACCCCTGCCAATAAACTTCCACCGGAGAATTCGACAGCCAGCGGGACGGCAGGGCGCAATTCACACCGCCCTCCGGCGATTCTCCGGTTGGGGGTCGGAGGGCCTAGCTCCTGAAGTTGTGGAGGATTCCGTACCTTCCGGGCGGCCCGACGCCGGAGTGGTTCACGCTACTCCTCGGCGCCGGTACGGCCCACCCGGCCGGGTAGGGGATAATCCCACCCCTTGGGATGCAGCAGTCACACACTAACCTGGGATTTTAACCCTTACTGCACCAACTACATATAATACAATATATCTGAAATCACATTCGTGAGAGTACTCTCACTTGATTGCATTCTTCCCTATCTGGTCATAGCCAGAGTATTTTGAGCACTGATTTATTTTCCCTTCCCATTCAGATGTCTCTGAAATACTCGAAGATTGATCCTTGATTCCTTTCCCGTTCTCAATGACAAGCTTCCTCTTGGGGCAACTCATACATGCATGCTGATGACACCGCCATCACCTTCCTCACACCTTCCGCAACCACTTTATTTATCAACATCCAGTATTGGATGTGCTATAATTTTCACCACTCAAACATTAGATTTATTTATTTAAAAAAAAACAAATTTAATGTACCCAATTCACTTTTTCCAATGAAGGGGCCATTTAGCTTGTCCAATCCACCTACCCTGCACATCTTTGGGTTGTGGGGGCAAAACCCACGCAGACACTGGGAGAATGTGCAAACTCCACACGGACAGTGACCCAGAGCCGGGATCGAACCTGGGACCTCGGCGCCATGAGACAGCAACGCTCAAACATTAGGACGACCATCTTCTGTTCCATCACCATGTCCGCACCCTCACAAGCAACTCAATCCTACTCATCAGGCACTGTTGAGCATTACTGCTTGCACCCTCAGAACCTTGTGTGATCTGAGATAAGCCCCTGAGCCCATACCCTCTCTCTCACCAAGACCGCCTCATACATCACCATACTCCCTCCCCTCGACCCACTGCCCCACCTCAGTCCATATGTTTCTGTCTGTGGCAAAGCTCTCCTCACCACCCTGCACCCTCTGTAAACTTTAACCATTAAGTCCTGCTCACTAGCCACACCCATCTACGTTGGATCCTGGTGGGGAGGCTGCTCATTCACCATCACCTTCTCCGCACTGGTGCCAAAGACCAATTGCAGGCCCATTGTTTCTTCTGTGGGTGTACAACACAACAAGGCAGTGGCATGGAAGGTGAAGGGTATGGGGGGAGCATGGTGCGATCCCATTCTGACATTGGCAGAGAGTTCCTGATTAAAGTTCTGATGGAATTCTGATGAACGGCCATCGACCTGAAATGTTCATTCCCTTTCTCTCTTCACAGGTGCTGTCAGCCCTGTTGTGTAGTGCCAGCATTTCCTCTCATTATTGGCGTTTTTTTGTATATGGCGACAAAAATATGAAAGAGCCCATTGCGTGCATTCACCTCCAAGTAGATACTAAAATGGAAGAAGGCACTAAAATCAACAAGAAAGATCTTGCACACAAATAGAACTAACTGTTCTGTGTCTCCAATGATGGCTTCAGCCCAATTAAAACCAGCTATTCAGAAACAAAAATGACAATAAGACAGAATGGGGCTAATTTGAGTGAACGCCTCATTGCAAAATGGGGGATAGTAAATTGGCGGCCCTGAATACAATGAAATAAAAATTAAAAGAAATGGGCGCTAGGCTGTTAATTTGCCATCACCTATTTTACATTAACACACAGAATCAAAATGATTTCCTTATATGTTTAGCCACTGGGTTGGATTCTGCTGTTTGTTTATTTTCCTTTAAATTTTACACTTTAAATGATGTCATCAAATATTTTGTCTGCTGTTCCCTCAAAGTGCTGTCAGCCATATTGAACAAAGAACAAAGAAAATTACAGCACAGGAACAGGCCCTTCGGCCCTCCCAGCCTGCGCCGATCCAGATCCTTTACCTAAACCTGTCGCCTATTTTCCAAGGATCTACTTCCCTCTGTTCCCGCCCGTTCATATATCTGTCCAGATGCATCTTAAATGATGCTATCGTGCCCGCCTCTACCACCTCCGCTGGCAAAGCGTTCAAGGCACCCACCACCCTCTGTGTAAAAAACTTTCCATGCACATCTCCCTTAAACTTTCCCCCTCTCACCTTGAAATCGTGACCCCTTGTAATTGACACCCCCACTCTTGGAAAAAGCTTGTTGCTATCCACCCTGTCCATACCTCTCATAGTATTGGTGCTCCATGCAAGTGCTACAAGGCCCACAATTTGTATTTAAATATCCCCACACCACCGTTCTTTCTCAAACAACAAGGAGAGATACTTCATCCTATTTGGACACCTGTAAGAATAATGATGGGTTAACAATGTACTGTAACTACATCCAACCACTAGATGGCAATCAAGCGCATACAAGCAGATCACGTGATACTCTTCATTCAGGGAGTAGGTTGTTAGGTGAGATAGTGAATAGTTGTGTTATCAGGAGCTCTGTAGTTAGAATCATTGTTTTAGTCAATCGGTAATCTCTTATATCTTCGCAAGCAAGTCAAATCTATTTTGTTGCAGTATAAATAAATGAGCTTTTTTCAAAACATAGCTTGATGTTCATTGGGAGGCACTAGACTTCGAAGCCATTCTCATCAAGAAATCAAAGAACATCACACCGAGCTCAGTTTCCCCTTACTCCTCTGACCTCCTTAATCTATTTACTCCCTTCTGCATTAGGTGTCAGATGTGACTCAGTGGCCTCTGAGGTTCTGGGTCCAAGGACTTCAGTATAATCTGGCTGACACCCCAGTGTATACCGAGAAACACACCGTTGGAGGTGCCACCTTTTGGATGAAGCCAAAAAAAATGTAATTAATCCCCACAGGGATGGCAGACAAGAGTTGGGATTGTTACTGGATCCTGAAGCTGCTCCTGGATTGAAGCGATCACTCACTGGGGGTTTTACGGAGTGGCCCCCTTAATTGGCATTGGAGGGATTTTCAATTATGGGTGAAAGACAGATTACTGAATCCGGAGTGTCAATCAGAGGCCTTCCATGTTGAGAGGAGCCATAAGCTCTTGAAGCCTGTCATCGTGGGCAGATGTCAAAGTACTATCCGTTCATTATCACATTGCTGTTTCTGGGACCTTGCTATGTTCAAATTAGTTGCTGTGTTTCCTAGATTGCAACAGGGACTACACTTCAAAAGTACTTAATTGGTTGTTAAGTGTTTTGAGATGTCCGGTGGTTGTGAGAGGTGCTTTATAAATGTACACTTTCCTTTTCTTTCTCTGGTCCCTTCAACATCACTTCCTTTGTGTTCAGACCATTTTACCCAAAGTACTCTCTCAATGGACCGGAATGTGCATTCAAAAAATTCACGACATCCAAAGTCCATTGTTAAAGCGGAACAGTGAAACTATGGACCACCCTCATGATTAGGAGGTATTTATTATGAAAAATATAAAAATAATTGAATTTGGATGTATTGTTAATCATTGACTGTCTGTTCCAAGTCAATACTAAGACATCATTGACTGTTTTAATTAAATATTGGGATGTACTGGAAGACAAAAACAAAATCATTCCAGAATGTTCTCTGTCACTCCATTTTTGATAGTGAATACGGTTCAGGAAAATACAAAAGATAGAAGATGCAGGAAAGAATCACACCTGGCAACATCTGTGGAGAAAGAAACAGGGTCATTTTAGGCCGTCTATTCACGTATTCCCCCCCCCCCCCCCCCCCCCCCCCCCCCCCCCCCGCCACCCCCCGCCAATGGCCTATTTTCCACTGGTGGGGCTGGCCCTTCCATTGACCAGCAGTGGGATCTTTTGGTCCCTCCGTGTCGGCAGGGTTTTGCATACTCAGCACACTCTGCTACCGGGTAACTCATCCCGGGAGAGGGGCAGGTGACATTGGCTGGGCCGGAAGATCCTGCCAGTGGGAAGGGCTGGAAAATTGCAACTGGGCTGAATTTTCAATTAAAGCCGGAATTTTACAAAACAATAGTTAGTGTCAGGTTCAGTCTGAATTCTGACAGTGAAAACAGGTTTCGCAACGAGATCGTTCCACACTTTGCCATTTTTTTAAAGGTGTTTTGCATCATCATTGGGAGGGACTGGGTCTAAACATGTCAGCAAGCCCAGCTTCTCAAAGATCGGGACGCCCTTTAAAGACCCCCACAGAAATTGAGACTCCCCCCTCAATGAAGGCATGTTTCCCCCTCCCCCACTGAACATTGAACGGCAGCCGGATCTCCCCCCCCCCCCCCCCCCCTCCCCCCCCCCCCCCCCAGAGTGGCAGGGGGCAGTATCAGGGTACTGCCCTGCCATATCCCGACTACCCAGGGGCTACAATGGCCTCCGAGCCCCCCTGCATGGTCATCATGTGTGGTCTCCATTTGTGGAGTTCAGCAGTGATTCCCGCCGGCACCTCATCACGCTGATGTGTGGGAATATCGCACCTTCCCAGAAGATTCTGTGTCAAGCTGACTTTGCATTTTAAAATCTATTCCAATGCATGGTAATCAGGCTCACGCCCTTGCTAGGCATGAACCTGATTATGTCTGCTGGCAGGGCTCAGGAACATGGCAAACTGTTTGGCGCCTGGTATAAATCCTGTTACAGATTTTTGCAGTGCAGAAGGAGGCCTTTCGGTCCATCGAGTCTGCACCGGCTCTTGTTACAGGACTCTCACGGGATTTTCTCATCATAGTGGGATTTGTGCCAGGTGCAACTCAGCCGGAACATCGCCCCCCTCGGTGTCAGAAACTGACTTTCAGATCATTCCCAACCTATACCATGCCTCTTTTGATTATTGGCACTGTGCACTGTCGGGAGGAAGGAACTGAGTCCAGTGTGCAATTCCCAAGGGCAAATGCAGCTTGCATTGCCTCAGAGGGAGGCAGGAGTTCAGAGGATCAGCTGCCTCACAGTGCAGACAAGTAGCCAAACAGTCATTGAGAAGGTACTCATCCCGCATTGAGTGAATAACCCTTATTTTCAACAATTTAACTTCAGCAGAAATATGACATAATGGCTCCCTCATCCCTCCACCCTATCCCCCACGCCAGTTGTGCTTGGATGTGCAGTAGACTGATTGCTTTTTCCCGTTGTATTTATTGGAGGAAATAGTCTATAGCCGGGATTTTACCACCCTACCCGCCACTAGGATCGTCCAACCTTTGACTGGCCCGCCACCTCCTGTATGGAAAGGTCCCACACAGCGGGGCCAGGAAATCCCAGCCTCTGTCTTCACATTTCTGCGACGATATAGCGATTGTTACAATCCTCATCGAGACTGATAACTTCTAAAAAGATATTTGAATTCCCCGTGACAAACGTAACGGTGTCAAGTTTGACCTCAAAGTGTCAAGGTTTAAGACTTTTACTTTAACAAACAAATTAAAAACACCAACTAAACAATACTTGGTCGGTAACTAATACTCTCAACTACAGAAAAGATAACCCTTATTACCTTAATGCCACCGCTAAACATATGGCACACTTTCCACAGCATTGCAGTCTTTTCAGGAAACCTTTACTCCCAGCATCCAACAGGTTCATGTTTTCCCATTTCGGCAAATCAAAACATCCAACAACTGTCAAAGGTTCTCTCCCTCAGGCCTTTGAGAATTCCTGGGCCAACGTTTAACAATAAGGCCGACTCCAGTGATTTCTTCTCCTGGCTACTTCCAGTGCCCCTAATTCATTGCAGATTCTTTCTCAATTGACAAGCTTTTCCTGCCTGTTAACTAACAAAGAAAACAGTCTTACCCTCGCCAAACAACAGCAGTTGCTGTTCCTTGCTTCTTTCTCTCTGTCCAGTTTTTTAAAATCAGACTGTCTGGGATTATGTAAATCATCGAAAGGCAAAAGAGCCGCCTTGCTCTTTTGTGCTCAGGTGTGAAATACAGCACATCATGGGTTCAATGAGCCTAACCTTGTCCACCCCCCCACCCCCACCCGGCCTGGTCCCTCTGGTAACCAGCACCTGGCCAGTTGCCAGGCAGAGCTAGCAAGAGGTTGCATGTTCTTTATCATTAACGTGTAATTATTATATGTCGTTAACAGTCATTTTACTTTAAATTTAAGGAGACAATCCAAAATAATCATTTTATAAACCCTTAAATTCTCAACAAAATAAAAATTCCGTTTGCAAAAGCCAATGAGCCCAGAACAAGAAGACACGGGTGTAAAATTATCAAACTTCAAATCAAAACCTCACATTTGGATTACGGGCGCGATTTCACGAAACAAGGTCCTCGTTGTGGGTCGGTTTAGCGGGGTAATGACCTCACTATTGAATGGGACTCTGTTATTTTTTAGGGTGTTGGTGGGGGAGGTCTCACCGAGGCCGCACTTACCTTCATTTCCTGCACTAAGGAACTCCGCTCGCAGTGCAGGAAAAGATCAGAGTGCCATTTTTAAATGACGTCCTGATCTCTCAATTTCTCAATTCCTCAATCCCCCAATGTGACCACTGGATCCCCCATGCCTACTAAGCTGTTGGGGGATCCTCAAGCCCCCCAGCAGCCCACCCCTGGGCCTGACTCCTGGTGCAGCTAAAATTCCACCTTGGCATTATGGCACTGCCAGTTTGGAACCCTGTGAGTTCCCCTGCTAGCCTGGCAGTGCCACCTGGACACATTGCCAGTGTCCACCCGCAACGTGTTACGATTGAGGGACAAGCCAGTCAGCTACACACTGATTTAACTTTTGAGAAAGATGGGCAGGTGGAGCTGCACTTTTTCACCAAATTAAAGCCCCATCCCAATATTATTCAGCAAACACTTCAACAATTAAAGCAAATGATGCCAGCACCAGGGATTTCTGCCATTTTACAGTCGTAACTTCATTGAAATTATGGCGCAAAAGTGCCTTAGGCCACTATTCCAATTAAGTTACAAAGCCTTCATGACAGATAGTCCAAGAAAACTCTCCTCTTCTTGATTAACTTCCTCAAAGATGGGAGGGAACAAATATATCCTACATTGAAAATAGATTGTTATTATCTCTCTAGCCTGAATCAGTTTAAATTGCCCTCCATATATTTGAACGCAGCATTTAGGTTGACCGAGATTTCATTGGCACTCTCAAATGGATGTAAAAGATCGCAATATTTTGAAGACGTGCAGTGTAGTTTTCCCTGCTGACCTGATCAATACTTATTCCTCAAGGGACAGCACTAAAAGACTGACCTGGTCATTTATCATGTGATTCACTGGTTGGCTGCTGCATTTCCTGCATTACAACAGCAACAACGCTTCAGAAATACTTCACTGTTTGTACAGAGCTTTGGATCGTTCGAAGGTCATGGAAGTTGCAAAATAAATGCACATCCCAGTCTCTATTCATTTGGAGCCAGACCTGTGGTGTGGAAACCTATTTCGGTATATTGAACCATTAAGCATTTTAAATGTATGGGACAACTCCATACAAAGCAAATATATTTACACTGCTATAGTTTAGAATCCAGAAGGGAAAGAACTGATTATGTAATTGGAAAAACTCACTTTTTAATTATTAATTATTAAAATTATTAATTTTACAGTACAAGAGAGCTGCATTAACATCAGTAAAGATACAGTCAGTAACACAGGGTGCTGGGGGAGGGGTTACTGAGTGACAGTGTGAGGGAGCTGCATTAACATCAGTAAAGATACAGTCAGTAACACAGGGTGCTGGGGGAGGGGTTACTGAGTGACAGTGTGAGGGAGCTGGATTAACATCAATAGAGATACAGTCAGTAACACAGGGTGCTGGGGGAGGGGTTACTGAGTGACAGTGTGAGGGAGCTGGATTAACATCAATAGAGATACAGTCAGGAGCACAGGGTGCTGGGGGAGGGGTTACTGAGTGACAGTGTGAGGGAGCTGGATTAACATCAATAGAGATACAGTCAGTAACACAGGGTACTGGGGGAGGGGTTATTGAGTGACAGTGTGAGGGAGCTGGATTAACATCAATAGCGATACAGTCAGTAACACAGGATACTGGGGGAGGGGTTATTGAGTGACAGTGTGAGGGAGCTGGATTAACATCAATAGAGATACAGTCAACACAGGGTGCTGGGGGAAGGAGCTACTGAGTGACAGTAAGGGAGCTGGATTCATAGAATCATACAATTTACAGTGCAGAAGCAGGCCATTTGGCCCATCGAGTCTGCACCGGTTCTTGGAAAGAGCACCCTACCCAAGCCCACACCACCACCCTTTCCCCATTACCCAGTAACCCCACCCAACACTAAGGCCAATTTTGGACACTAAGGGTAATTCAGCATGGCCAATCCACCTAACCTGCACATCTTTCGACTGTGGGAGGAAACCGGAGCACCCGGAGGAAACCCACACACACAAGGGGAGAAGGTGCAGACTCCGCACAGGCAGTGAACCAAGATGGGAATCGAACCTGGGACCCTGGAGCTGTGAAGCAATTGTGCTATCCACAATGCTACCTTGCTGCTAATGATTAACATTAATAGAGATACAGTCAGTAACACAGGGTGCTGGGGGAAGGAGTTATTGAGTGACAGTGTGAGGGAGCTGGATTAACATCAGTATAGATACAGTCAGTCACACAGGGTGCTGGGGGAGGGGTTACTGAGTGACAGTGTGAGGGAGCTGGATTAACATCAATAGAGATACAGTCAGTAACACAGGGTGCTGGGGGAGGGGTTACTGAGTGACAGTGTGAGGGAGCTGGATTAACATCAATAGAGATACAGTTAGTAACACAGGGTGCTGGGGAGGGGTTACTGAGTGACAGTGTGAGGGAGCTGGATTAACATCAATAGAGATACAGTCAGTAACACAGGGTGCTGGGGGAGGGGTTACTGAGTGACAGTGTGAGGGAGCTGGTTTAACATCAGCAGAAATACAGTCGGTAACACAGGGTGCTGGGGGAGGGGTTACTGAGTGACAGTGTGAGGGAGCTGGATTAACATCAATAGAGATACAGTCAGTAACACAGGGTGCTGGGGGAAGGAGTTATTGAGTGACAGTGTGAGGGAGCTGGATTAACATCAGTATAGATACAGTCAGTCACACAGGGTGCTGGGGGAGGGGTTACTGAGTGACTGTGTGAGGGGTCTGGATTAACATCAATAGAGATACAGTCAGTAACACAGGATGCTGGGGGAGGGGTTACTGAGTGACAGTGTGAGGGAGCTGGATTAACATCAATAGAGATACAGTCAGTAACACAGGGTGCTGGGGGAGGGGTTACTGAGTGACAGTGTGAGGGAGCTGGATTAACATCAATAGAGATACAGTCAGTAACACAGGGTGCTGGGGGAGGGGTTACTGAGTGACAATGTGAGGGAGCTGGATTGACATCAGTATAGATACAGTCAGGAACACATGGTGCTGGGAGAGGGGTTACTGAGTGACTGTGATGGAGCTGAATTAACATCAATAGAGATACAGTCAGTAACACAGGGTGCTGGGGGAGGGGTTACTGAGTGACAGTGTGAGGGAGCTGGATTAACATCAGTATAGATACAGTCAGGAACACAGGGTGCTGGGAGAGGGGTTACTGAGTGACAGTGTGAGGGAGCTGGATTAACACCCGCAGAGCTCTCACCCCATTTCACACTGCTATGTATGATTAACCTTGTATCAAGGCTGTGGATTGCTAGTGTGAATCCAACGCCTTCATATTCAATGCTCCCGCAACAGATGTCAAATAATTTTATGATTATTTATAGCCATATTTTCAAATTCTATACACATTATTCAGAAGCCAACAGTGCTTGACTGACATATACAATCTTTGTTCAACTGCACCACTGTGCTTGCCCTCTTATCCACATGAACCCCGTTGAGGAAGGGAACTCATCAGGGTGCAATTCTGAACTTACTTCAGCAACCCCAAAGGGCCAAGTGGTTATGCGTTTTGTTCCCATAGTGACATGGGATTTCAATAATACCACACCAGCAAATGAAAATACCAACCACCAGAGAATGTATAATTTACGTAAGTAAGCTCGCTGTTAATAATACTGTCATTTACATCATCTGGGTGAAGCATTTATATTCTTTAACTCTGACTCATTGCAAAATTATTTGACTGAACAAATTGATGTTCTCGTATTTTACAAGGTAGCTTCCTCAGCACTCTTATCCATTATCGAGCACCTCTAAGTGTCTATTTTCTCTGTTTGTATTTAGTCACATAATGTGCCAGAAGACTCCAAACACAATTAGAATGAGGAGTAAACAGACAAGAAATGCCACTTTGCATTGGGTTGATCACAGAATAATTCCCTAGGGCCCTTTAGCCTCTAGTTAAAGTCAGATGAGCCACTAATGTTCCATTTTGAATGTTGCACAATTGTTACCATGTCTGTCAGGTTGATGCCTCACAACGTTGGCATAATTGCCCTGGTCTGGGCAGCACGGTGGCGCAGTGGGTTAGCCCTGTTGCCTCATGGCGCCGAGGTCCCAGGTTCGATTCCGGCTCTGGGTCACTGTCCGTGTGGAGTTTGCACATTCTCTCCGTGTTTGCGTGGGTTTCGCACAACCTAAAAAGATGTGCAAGGTAGGTGGATTGAACACACTAAATTGTCCCTTAATTGGAAAAAAAATGAATTGGGTACGCTAAATTAAAAAAAAAATAATTGCCCTGTGTCCACATGTGTCCAGCAACTGGAGAAAGACTAGGAGGATGTGGAGGGGCAGGGAAGGACAGCTGGGGCAGAAGAACGCGGGGTAATGGAGAGTCGAAGGCAGAGAGGAGGGAATTGGGATTAGGAAGGAGAGGAGAGAGGGTGTATATGGAAATGAGTGTGAGAGAGAGGATACAGAGAGAGGGAGAAAAGAGAGGAAACTTATTCTGGAGAACGAAGAAAGAAATAGGGAAAATCTGGATCTGAGAAGAAGTGAGAGAAAGAAGTAATATGAAGAAGCAGAGGAGGGGCAGCTGGAAGTTATATAAATAACAGAATATTTTGTTGCGAAAAGCACAAAAACAATGATTATTGGAACTGAAATATGATGGGTGGGACAATATAAAGTCCGAGGGAACAATAAGGTTTTCGGTTCCAATTAAAACCAAGGGATGGATTTTCCGCAAAGGCTTCAAAACCCAACTTTTAGACTCAAACATGGGTCAGACCTCCGCACGGCGTGGGCAGCAATCACCTGGCTGTGATTTCTCCATGAATTTGTAAATGAATGGCCAGATGGGAGGCTCACCATCCAGTTAAGGGCAACAGGTAGGTCCTCAAAGCCGGAGGCCTCTAGTGCTAAAGAAGCAATAGGTTGCCTTTACAGGTAAGTAAGAGAGATATCACCCCAAGACGAAGGCACCTTCTCCCCAATAATTTTAAGTTTTAAATAAAAAATGGCTTCAGCAGCCAGTCTGCACCCGAGGGAACCCTTCCACAGGGTGGCCCATGGCTGTAGCTGAAGTCAGGCAGATGGGGAGGCCCTTGAAGCTGCCCCCGTTTGACTTTAGGAGACTGCGTTAAGGCAAGAACATTGTTTCCCCAGTGCCTCTGTGTGCCTGGAGACCAACTGGAAAATTACAGTCAGCCTCCTTGATAATAGGCTTGAACAAGCTCAATGTGCTACTCAACCACATGTGGGCAGGTAACCCCTGCTTCATCCCATATCGCCCCCTTGTAAAACTGACCCAATGGAAGAATGGCAAACTGGTACACCGGCTTGCGGTGCAAATTTCACCCGTCTCCATGCCCGCCCCCATCGGTGTCTAAACATTCAGCCTTATTTGCAACTGAGCAGCTGTAGTAAGAGGGAAGTCTCTTGCTTTATGGCTGTAGCCATCTAAGATGGCCACCTGCAAAGGGCCATGGGAATTATGGTCAGCCCAGGACTCAGACAGATACAGAGCCTATGTGTATCTGAAACACAGGTAACCAGGCCTGATTGAAACCCCCGCTCATTTGGATTTTAATGGCCCATTTTCCCAGGACAATAGAACTCCAATCAAGCAACTGATACAGCCACAGATATAAGGGAAGGCTTGTGGTTCACCAACATTATTAATAGAGCAACCTTATTGGCAAACTTTGATGGGACTCGATTAGAAGTGACTTTGTCACTCCGAGAGAACCCACAAACTTTGAATCCAATTACGAGAAAGAGAAAGAACCACAAGTGCAAGTCCCATATCGACCAAATAACCGAATTTTGGAAGAATGTACTAACCCACATGCGTACCTAACAGGAAGAGTAAGGTAAACTCGTTAGAATTGTGTACAACTATCGAGGGATTGTGAGTCGGAAAATAGCTTAAGCCATAACTGCTGTTCAAATCGCCGCCTTATTCCCCTGTCCCAAATTAAAAGTAGAGAAAGAGATAAGAGAAGTAATGGCCACTAAAGCAATGGAAAGATTGATGAATCCACAGGAACCCGAGGTCACAGCGACCAACAGAGCAGAGCAATGCCCCATATGGGAGGAAGAGTTAAGGAAATACTTAAAGGGGAAAGGAAGGTCTCTTTGGTCGAATTTTTGTGTGAATGATGAGTCAGGTCCAGGAAAGATAGAACAAACTTGGTGGGAGAACCTAAGCGAGATCCACAAGAAAAATGTAGGGAAAGTCAGAAAGCTGATGGCAATAGTATCCTGTTTGGCACAGTTGCGAGGCACAGAGGAGGTTGTGAAGACGCTCCATAGGCAGTTAATTGAAAAGGAAGAAAAGATCGAGGGAAACAGTAACGAAAGCGAGAAGATAATTGAGCAACTCCGGGAACAGTTAGCAGCTAAGGATAAGGAGATTGCCGATGTAAAACATGCACATCAATCTTGTCTAGTTCACCTTAGTAGCTTCCAGACCCAGTACGATAAAGCCAACCGAGACACACAGCGCGCAGTCCTGGTAAGAGAGGAAACAGAACAACAGGTCGCCCAGCTAACTAGCAAATGCGCAGATTTAAAAGCAGCTTTGAGAGCGCTCCACAGCTCCAGTAAGGAACATAGGCAGAGTACCGTTGACCATGCTAAATGCTGTCAAAAGATAGAAAAGTTACAGTCGCTACTCTCAGTACAGGATGGCTTCAGGTACACTTTCGGGCAGGATTTAGATGAGGAAGATGCTCCCAATTGGCAAGAGTTAATCAAAAGCGCCCAAAGAATCGTAGAGGACACGGGAAATCAAAATCGAGCCTCCCACGCCCCAAAAAGAAAAGCAAGCACAGCACCGACTACACAGGCAGCAGACACCCCCACTCACAATTCAACCCCCATGAATCCGGTTACCACACAACGCAAGTCATCGTATCAGGAGGAGCCCGATATCGTTTACACCACCCCACTATCCATAATCCAATTAAGAGAAGCTTGCACGAAAATTAGTCCATTCCAGCCCACCACAGACCTGCACAACTTCTTTGAGGAGGTGCGCCAACAAAAAGTTATGTACGACCGAGACGAGAGGGAGGAAGTAAAGCTAATAGTTATGAGCCTTAGCCAGTCCATAAGGTCAGCTTTTCCCAAACCCCAAAATGTAGCAGGAGGAACCCTGCAGGAAATGAAAACAGCCATATTAGATGTCGTCGGGTATAACAAAGGAGACCCAGTCGAGGGTTTAAATCACTGCAGGCAAAAGAAGGAAGAGCATCCGACCGCATTTGCTGGTCGCCTAGGGATTAATTTCATGGCAGCCTATGGACAATTGAACTGCGCACACCTAAATGAGGAGGACGCCACTAAATGGTCCCGCACCTTAGTCTCGCATGCCACAGATGCAGGTCAAAAGGCTTGTGTAAACTATGACCCCGCAGGCCACACACACAATGAAGTTTGGGTATTGAAACAACTTTCGAGATCATGGAAACAAACCCTACACCGACAGATAGATCAGGATGAGATAGAAGCAAACATGCACCCACTTAAGACTAGCCAGGACCCAGCATGGATAAACAAGGGTAGACACGAGGAACAGCACCCCAGAGCACAGGAACCACGCGGTTGTTACAATTGTGGCCACATAGGACATTACGCCCGCCATTGCCGACAAAACCCCGCGAACCAGCAATGATACCAACCACCAAACCCCCCACCCAGGAACAATGTTAGGCCCATGCATAATATTAGCGCCTATTCAGTCGACTTAGCGTTTAATTCCCTAGATTGACGGTGTTCGGACTCCCCAACTTGGGTCTGTGGCACACGCTGGGACAAATCAGACAGGCCAGTAGTTACAGGCACAGTCCGGGGACATACAGTCAATTTTCTTTGGGACACAGGAGGATCCTGCACCACTTTAAACACCTCCACCATGTTTCAACAGGACAAATGACCCACCACAGACACCATCACCCTGAGTGGATTCACCGGCCACATACAGCAAGGATATATCACAGATCCCGTACCCATTCAGATCGGGAACATTAGCACTAAACACCCCGTCGTTTTAGTTGACTTACCCCAAACCACAGAGCACATTTTAGGCATTGATTTATGAGCTCCAATAACCTTTCGTTTCACCCAGTAAACAAATATGTCTGGCGAATGGCCAAAAAAGCTAGGGCTCCCGCTACGCTCACAGTAGGGGATTATGAAAACAGGATTTGCTCAGTAGGGTAATATTGGTTTAATCCGCAAACAATTAGTGCAGACCAGATGATTAGAGAGATCCTCATAAGATTCAAAGCTTCGTTCGCACAACACAAACACGACTGTGGGAAGATCCCAGGTACAGTAAAGATTTCAGGTCCCGATCCAAAGCAGCAAAAGCAATATGGTTTCGCACAGCAAGCCGAGGGTGAGATTTCAAAGGTTATTAACAGTTTGTTAGAGCAAGGAGTTATTCGACCTGTAGCGTCCACAAGTAATCCCCAATTTGGCCCGTAAAAAAGCTCGATGGTACATGGCGACTAACGATCAACTACCGAGAACTTAACAAGGTAACCCCTTTAGCAGCCCCCACTGTTGCCACGAGTCTCGAGACCATGCTCAAGCAGGGAGTACAGGCAAAGTATTTTACAGAGCTGGACATCAGCAATGGCTTTTGGTCCATCCCATTAGACAGGGCCTCTCAGTATAAATTCGCATTTACGTTTAAAGGACAGCAGTACATGTGGACATGCCTCCAACAAGGATTCCATAACTCCCCCTCCATTTTCCACCGACAATTGGCCAACGGACTTTCTAAATGTTCCCAACCCGAATGCCTCATACAATATGTAGACAATCTGCTCTTGCAAACGGACACAAAAGAGGAACACATCGAGCTTTTATCGGAAGTACTAGGACCATTGCAATCACTTGGATGTAATGTAAACCCCAAAAAAGCCCAGATTTTAAAGGAAAAAGTTATTTATTTAGACACCATCATCACATACGGGAAGAGTGAAACTGAGCAAAAACGGATTGAGTCCATCGTTAAATTGCCTCTGCCCCAAAATGTCACTGCACTCCGGTCATTCCTAGGTTTGGTAGGCTATTACAGAAATCATATAGATAGTTTTGCCACCAAAGCAGCCATGCTCTCAGAGCTCCTTAAAAAGAATGCCCATAGTAATGGCTTCCACAGCACACAGACGCCATCGACGATTTAAAATGCGCTCTAGGCACAGCCCCCACTTTATAAGTTCCAGACCCAGACTTGCCCTATGCCCTAGAAGTAGCAACCACTGACCGAACCCTATCAGCAGTACTCCTGCAAGAACAACACAATGACTTAGGACCCGTAGCCTATGCCTCAAGAGTATCACACCCCGTACAGCAAGGATTCTCAGCCTGCGAACGGCACTTGCTTGCAGTCTTTTGGGCAGTATCGTACTTTGCATACATCACAGGCCTCAACCCAGTAACGATCTTGACTGAGCACACCCCCACTCAACTATTACTAGACAGTAGATTAAAGGACGGTTCGGTCAGTCAAGTTAGATCAGCTCGCTGACACTACTGTTACAAGGCAGGGACATTACGGTAAAACACACTAAAACCCACACATTTCTAGCCAATAATCTCCAATATGCAGGGACTCGACATGAGTGCCAGATCATAGCAGACCAACACCACACAGGACCCTTTATCCCAAAGTCACTACTCCCACGAGCAGCAGTAAAACACAGGATTCCCGAGCCACAGGGGATGCTTTAAAAATTTATGTAGATGGTGCATCCACAATCGAAAATGGAGTTAGAATTACTGGTTGTGGAATTTACGTGGAAGACACGCAGGGACGCCCACTAGAAGTGATCTCTTTAAAATTGTCCGGCCCCCTAGGTTCACAAGCAGCAGTACTCGCATCCATAGCCTATGTAATTCAGCACCCGACTCTTTTACAACCCCCGCAGACATACACTCGGACAACCTGTATGTGTGAAACAGCTTAACAGAATTCCTGCCCCTGTGGGAATCTCCAGGTTTTGTTTAAGCCGATGGAAAACCCTACCCTCTGTCCTGTTGTTAAAGCACATTCTCAAGACAGCCTCAGATCACACATACGTTATTATTAAAGTAAGAAGCCATCATCGCTCCTCCCCATCCGGTAATGTAAAGGCAGACGCCTTAGCCAAAGGAGGATCACACTATGGTCACTTCTGGCAGCCACCCGAAAGCGAACCGATACACTCAGTCCAGGTTTCCCAATATTGAGGATCTATCTCAAACCCAAAAAGCAGACGACACCCTCAAACAGGTTTTAGACGGCAGCTTCCCAGCCCCCTATGATAAATTGAAGGATGCACTGACTGTACAGGACGGCATAGTTTTAAAAAATAGAATTTACGTGTTCCCCACCCAGGACAGAAACCAGCTCATTTATCAATTCCATGACAGACACGGACATCAGGGGATAGACAATACCATTGCCCATTTGGGACCTTTGTGTTGGTGGCCCCATTTAAAAAGCGATGTAACCCATTATGTCGAGAATTGCCTTATCTGTGCTCAGAACAATCCTGAACGTTACTCAAAGAAAGGACAATTACGCCGCACCCGACCTGTGAATGGCCCGTGGACAAATTTGCAAATCGATTACATTGGCCCCCTTCCCCCTTGCAGAAATGGTTTCAAGTACGTACTGGTTGTAATCGACATCTTTACTAAATGGATACAAGCATTTCCACCACGGACAAACATAGCAAAGGCCACCGCTAAGGTTTTGACCCAACAATATTCACAAGCTGGGGTCTCCCTCGCAGCATTGAATCATACCAAGGTTCCCACTTCACCGGCAGAGTCTTGCAAAATGTTTCAACAATGTTTGGGATCAGGCAGATATTCCATATAGCATATCAACCCCAATCCAGCGGCATTGTCGAGAGAATGAATCGAACTTTAAAAGTGACCATTAGGAAGATGGTGCAACAGGACAATACCATGTGGGACACGGTCCTCCCATTTGCTCTCATGTTTATTCGGAACACCGTTTCTAGTTCCACAGGTTTCATCCCTCACACTCTCATGACCAGACGGCCCATGAAGGGTATTGAATATTTATTAGGCCTCAATCTGGCAAACCCTACAGTAACCGCCCTCACCCATGAAAAAGCAGTCCAACAGATAACATTAAAGTGGCACAACTCGCTGTAGCTGTCCGATTAGGTGCTAGAAGGAAGCAGAGTAAAGCCTGCTTTGACAAAACTGTCCACCCCGTAGAGTACACAGTCAGTCAGCAAGTAATGGTTTCACTTTACAACCCCAGTTCTTTCCTCTCCTCCAAATTTGGAGGACCCTCCTACATTTCTGACAAAGTGAGCCCCTCCGTGTACAAGATAACGTACCCCAATGGTAAAACTGGTTGGTTCCACATCAATCAACTCAAAGTTTACGGATCCCAATGTAGCCACTCCCACCACATCTCTCTGGCAATAGGAGACGATTCTGCCCCACCTATCGACAACCTAGTCCAACCCCTACGCCAACCCTCCCCCAGCCAGCTATCCCTTGCCCACGCCCACAGACCCGAACTTGTCTCCGCCCACAGGTACAAATGTTCACCTTGAACTTGACTCAGATGACAGCAAGAGCCTCGCGGATTTGATTACTATCCCTGAATACTGGTGCAATCTTTCTGCCTCCAGTCATCCCAGCCCCCGGAACCACGACTTAGATATCTTTGACCCCCTATATGCCCTCCCCCAGCCACCGCCACGCACACCACCCCACCACAGCAACTTGCCCTCAACTCCCACCACCCCGACACCTCACGACAAACAAGCCCCTCTTTGGCATCGCGACAACTCTTGCAGACTAGTAAGGCACGACGATTCGGATTATCTGACGGCCCAAGTGGCCAAGGCACAGAAACAGCAGACACGAGTCTGGCAACCGGGAAATGGTGATGATTCAGATACTGACTCTCATTTTGGTAATGCTTTTACAACACTGTTTGGTACAGAACGCTGAGGTGTCCAGATGATGAGAACGAGACACCGCTTAAGTGTTGTCGATCATAGATCATAGAATTTACAGTGCAGAAGGAGGCCATTTGGCCCATCGAGTCTGTACCGGCTCTTGGAAAGAGCACCCTACCCAAGGTCAACACCTCCACCCTATCCCCATAACCCAGTAACCCCACCCAACACCAAGGGCAATTCATCATGGCCAATCCACCTAACCTGCACACCTTTGTGCATCTTTGGACTGTGGGAGGAAACTGGAGCACCCGGAGGAAACCCACGCACACACGGGGAGGATGTGCAGACTGATGGAGCCTGCCCGCCTTTTTCCTTCTTCTTTTTTCTTCTACATGGTTTTACTCATGTCATCCGACACACAATTACTCTTCTGATTCGAGGGTACGATGCCCTATGACAGTTAAAGACACAAGTTTGTTGGAAAACAGATCACTGTTCTCCCAGTCTTTATGACAAATTTCCACACGACTACAAACTCTTACCGTCCACCCAGGTCACCCAGGTAGGGAATAACGCCACTGATCCCCGCCCTACCTGAGGACTCCAAATTCATCCGGTCTGTTAAGCTCGGGTAGTGGAGTAACGGCACTAATCCCTGCCTTTCCTGGGGATTCCACCCATTCTTATCCCGCAGCGGCCCACACACACCTCATGTTCCCGTCACTTCATACGCTCTGGAATGGTTCTCTACACTCTGCGTTGCCTTTGGCAGGCTTTAGTTTCACCTTCTCTGCTCTGCCTTTGGTTGTGGTATAAAGAATGCATTTTGCCACGTTCTGTATGCTCACCCCTTCTTTCCTTTCACTTCTGCGACCCCCTGGTCGCTCCCCACCTGCTATTTACACATATGACGCAATTGATTGCTATTCACGCTGCCACACGCGAACTACCTCTGAACCCTGGGACGAAACTCTATACACTGGCCGCCCTGAAATTCGGCTAGTTAACATCGAACATAGAACATACAGTGCAGAAGGAGACCATTTGGCCCATCGAGTCTGCACTGACCCATTTAAGCCCTCACTTTCACCCTATCCCCAAAACCCAATAACCCCTCCTATCCTTTTTTGGTCACGAAGGGCAAGTTATCATGGCCAATCCACCTAACCTGCACGTCTTTGGGCTGTGGGAGGAAACCGGAGCACCCGGAGGAAACCCACGCAGACACGGGGAGAACGTGCAAACTCCGCACAGACAGTGACCCAGCGGGGAATCGAACCTGGGACCTAGGCGCTGTGAAGCCACAGTGCTATCCACTTGTGCTACTGTGCTGCCCTTAAGATAAGCCTCAATTACCACTGGTTGCAAGTAAAGAAAAGACTGGTCAAATAAATTGTCCGCACACTCCCCGCATCGACCACAAGCTGCAAGAGTCTCTGTACTTTAAAAATTTACACTTCTTGTCTCTCCAAAATGGTATTTCAAAAATAAATGAGGGAGTCACACATGGTGACAAGCATAACGGGTAATTGGAGTAAGGAGAGGAAGACAAACAAAAAGAGATATTAACCAAATATAATAACAGATAATATGCTTGCACCCCCAGGGTTACATGGAAAACAGAAAACACAGGATGAAGCAAGGATGCTGACATGCATTTGGATCATCGCTGGACTTCTGCAACTGTGCGCGCAACGGACTGTTTGAACAAACCCCACACCAGCCCCGAACACTACCACAGAATAGGCCACCACCAGCCCGGACATTACACCGCACATAAAGACAGACGTCGAAACCCCCACTTGGTGCGAAAACATTGCCAAATGGAACCTCCTTTCATACATAGTAGAGGCCCTTCGACTCCGTAAATGGCGAGGAAAAGCCTTCCGCTCCCCAACATAGACAGTCCGATCCCCCTTCTTTGGAATTCAACAAAATTAAACTCATGTACCAATCGCTGCTAAAAATAAACCATGTATCTCTTTAACTTTCTTTGGATGAAGTAGAAATGTGATGCTGCTGTTTTAAATTTTGTACTGCAATTAAGTTCTTTCGATATTCACCAGCAATGTGAGAGTAGCTTAGATAGTGTTACCTAGAGATCAACTATGCAGATAAATTAAATGTTATAGTGACCGAAATTGCTGTAACCGTTAGAGATTAATTGATTTATGGATTGTGGTGAATGTAATATAGATGTATATATGTTAATTCACACTGTCTTTGTAAGCGCAGTAGCGCTATCCTACCACTAGGGGGAGTAGCGCTGGGAGCACTCAGGAACTTGTACTGGGCTCCACCCTTGGCTCCGCCACGACTCCTCCCCCTAGTGCAGCTGTATAAATACCCGTGTCTAGAGTCAGCCTGAGTTCACTACGAGTCCATCGACAGGTAACAGGCTGGCTCTGAAGTAAGTCGATTAAAGCCAAAATTCACATCGGAAACACGTGTCTGGTGAATTGATGGTTCCATCAATTTAATCGACTTAAGAACAGTAAAGATTGATTATGGAATTCGCCCTCAAGCCTTAATAATTTGTCCAATGACTGTAATTACCAAGCGGTTACCGCGGCTGAACACAGGGAATTGGCGGTACGCGATGTTTTTGTAGCGGGCCTCAGGTCTAACTATGTGCGCCAATGACTGCTGAAAAAGGGGGCCCAGGACTTAGAAACAACTGTGGAAGCTGCTACCATGTTGGAGGTCTCCTTCCGCAGCCTTAACTCGTTCCCCGCGGACCCCGCGACCCAATCATGGGCCCACGACCAGCGACTCTCCCAGGCCTGTGCTACGCGGCCGCCCAGCCAGCATGCTGCCCCAGCCAGCCACTATGCTGCTCCAGCCTGCCATTTCTGCGGCCAAAATCAGCACCCACGGCAGCACTGCCCGGCCCGCAACGCGACCTGCAGCAGCTGCGGGCGAAAAGGCCATTACGCAAGAGTGTGCCTCGCAAAAAGGGCCCCAGTTTCCAACTCCCCAGCGACTCGCAGTAATCGCTCCCCTCACTCGCAGCCCCAAGGGGCCCGAAACTCTGCGGCCTATGCCATGACTCCGCCCCCTCCAGCCACGTGCGATCCATGGGGGCCGCCATCTTGGAAAACCTCCACCACGCGGCTGGCCACGTGCGACTCATGGGGGCCGCCATCTTGGACGCCATCTTCCTTGCCGCCCGCCACGTGCGATCCACGGGCCCGATCGGCATCTCCACGCTCGGACAACTCACCGGAGGAATTCGAATTAGACTATGAACTCAGAGGGCAGTCATCACGGGGCCACTCCAGCACAGGTGATCGAGCCGCCGACTACCCGCAACTCAGCGCGGTCACCCTGGACCAATCACGACCAAAAGAATCTACGAAACTCGATGGCAGAGGTCCATAATCAACGGGTACAAAACGCCATGCCTCTTCGACTCTGGGAGCACAGAGAGCTTCATACACCCAGACCTGGTAAGACGTTGTTCGCTCCCCGTTTTCCCCGTGCAGCAAACTATCGCGCTCGTTTCAGGCTCCCACTCGGTCCAGATCCAGGGGCGCACCGCCGCGACACTCACAATCCGAGGCGCTAGTTACTCGAAATTCAAACTCCACGTTTTGCCCGAACTCTGCGCGCCACTCTTATTAGGCCTAGACTTCCAATGCAACCTCAAGAGCCTCACCCTCAGCTTCGGAGGGCCCCTGCCCCCACTCACGATCTGCGGCCTCGCTACGCTGCGAATTCCCCCCCTCCTCTCTTTGCCAATCTCACTAAGGACTGTAAACCCGTAGCCACTTGTAGCAGGCGGTATAGCCTGCAGGATAGGGTATTTGTCAGAGCAGAGGTCCGAAGGCTACTCAGTGAGGGGGTTATAGAGGTCAGCAGTAGTCCCTGGAGAGCTCAGGTGGTGGTTGTTAAGACCGGGGAAAAATTCCGTATGGTGGTCAACTACAGTCAGACTATAAATAGATTTACGCTCCTCGACGCGTATCCCCTCACCAGGATTGCAGACATGGTAAACCAGATCGCCCAGTACCGGCTCTTTTCCACGGTGGATCTGAAGTCTGCATACCACCAGCTCCCAATCCGCCCGGAGGACCGCCACTACACGGCATTCGAGGCCGATGGCCGCCTCTTCCATTTCCTCCGGGTCCCTTTCGGTGTTACTAATGGGGTCTTGGTGTTCCAACGAGCAATGGACCGAATGGTGGACCAGTACGGGCTGCGGGCCACGTTTCCGTACTTGGACAATGTCACCATCTGCGGCTATGACCAGCAGGACCACGACGCCAACCTCCACCGTTTTCTCCAGATGGCACAGAAACTGAACCTCACGTACAACAAGGAGAAATGCGTTTTCCGCACATCCTGACTAGCCATCCTCGGTTATGTCGTGGAAAACTAAGTCCTGGGCCCCGACCCGGACCGTATGCGCCCCCTCTTAGAACTCCCTCCCCCTCATTGTCCCAAGGCCCTCAAACGGTGCTTGGGATTTTTTTCCTACTACGCCCAGTGGGTCCCTCAATATGCGGAGAAAGCCCGCCCACTCTTTAGGACCACATGATTTCCCCTGTCAGCCGAGGCACGCCAGGCCTTCGACAGCATCAAGGAGGACATCACCAAAGCGGCCATGCGGGCGGTGGATGAATCCACCCCATTCCAGGTAGAGAGCGACGCCTCAGAGTTAGCTCTTGCAGCCACGTTAAATCAAGCAGGGAGAACAGTTGCATTTTTCTCACATACCCTCTCTGCTTCAGAACTCTGACACTCTTCAGTCGAGAAAGAAGCACAAGCCATTGCGGAGGCTATCCGTCACTGGAGGCACTACCTCGCAGGTAGGAGGTTCACCCTCATCACCGACCAAAGATCGGTTGCCTTCATGTTCGACAACTCGCCAAGGGGCAAAATAAAAAACAATAAAATTCTGAGGTGGAGGATCGAACTCTCCACCTACAATTACGATATCAAATATTGACCCGGGAAGCTCAACGAGTCTCCGGATGCCCTATCCCGTGGGACATGCGCCAGCGCGCAGATTGACCGATTAAAAGCTATCCACAATGACGTCAGCCACCCGGGGGTCACCCGGCTCGCCCACTACATCAGGGCCCGGAACCTGCCTTTCTCCAACGAGGAGGTAAAAGCGGTCACCAGGGACTGCCCGATCTGTGCGGAGTGCAAACCGCACTTCAATAGACCAGACAGGGCCCACCTGGTCAAGGCTTCTAGGCCCTTTGAACGCCTCGCGATTGATTTCAAAGGGCCACTCCCCTCAACTAACAAGAACGTTTACTTATTAAACGTCGTAGACGTGTTCTCCCGTTTCCCATTCGCTATCCCGTGCCCCGACATGACCTCCCACACAGTCATTAGGGCCCTGCATAGCATCTTCACCCTGTTTGGTTTCCCAAGCTACGTACACAGCGACCGGGGTTCGTCCTTCATGAGCGACGAGCTGCGTCAGTACCTGCTCGAAAAGGGCATTGCCTCGAGCAGGACTACCAGCTACAACCCCAGGGGGAACGGGCAGGTGGAAAGGGAGAACGCGACGGTCTGGAAGACCGTCCTACTGACCTCCAGTCTGGAAAGCTCCACGTCTCCCAGTGGCAGGAAGTCCTCCCAGACGCGCTCTACGCTATTAGGTCCCTTTTGTGTACGGCGACTAACCAGACCCCTCACGAGAGGCTCTTCATTTTTTCCAGGGGCACTACCACGGGGGTCTCACTTCCGGCATGGCTGAGGACACCGGGCCCGGTACTCCTGAGGAAACACGTCAGGGCGCACAAAACCGACCTCCTTGTTGAGAAGGTGCGCCTGCTCCGCTCCAACCCCCAGTACGCATTTGTCGAGTTCCCTGACGGCCGTCAGGACACTGTATCCTTCCGGGATCTGGCACCCGCCGGATCCAGCGCCCCCTCTACCCCCACAGAAGGACCTCTCACCCTACACCCCATGCTGCCGCCCCCTGGCGCTCACGAGCCCACGAGCTTGCTCCACCAGTTCCGCGCCCGCGCGCCGGCCAGCCCCCAGTCCCCGGTCGAACCAGCAGAGTATGAAGCTCGGATACAACCCTCCCTGGAGTCCCCCATTGTACCCCAGCACACTACACCCATCTCCGCAGATCTCAGTGGACAATTCGACCGCCGGACAGACTGACTTTATAGACTAGACCACCACCCCCGCCGGACTTGATTTTTTTGCAGGGGGTGAATGTGGTGAATGTAATATAGATGTATATATGTTAATTCACACTGTCTTTGTAAGCGCAGTAGCGCTATCCTACCATTAGGGGGAGTAGCGCTGGGAACACTCAGGTACTTGTACTGGGCTCCACCCTTGGTTCCGCCCATGACTCCTCCCCTAGTGCAGCTGTATAAATACCCGTGTCCAGAGTCAGCCTGAGATCACTACAAGTACATCGACAGGTAACAGGCTGGCTCTGAAGTAAGTCGATTAAAGCCTAGATTCACATCAGAAACACGTGTCTGGTGAATTGATGGTTCCATCATGGATGTATTAATGAAATATTAGGTAAATGTCCCAAACCATAAGGTAGAGTAGAGTAGAACCTTGCCTTGACCAAGGGTGACCAGGCCACCAAGGATGAACAGGGATTAATAGTGTGATCCACCACGCTTCGCGTTCAGGATCAAGAGGACGGAATTTAGCCATCTAAGATGGCCACCTGCAAAAGACCATGGGAATTATGGCCAACCCAGGACTCAGATAGATACAGAGCCTATGCGTATCTGAAATACAGGGAACCAGGCCTGATCGAAATACCCGCTCGTTTGCATTTTAATGGCCCATTTTTGCAGGACAATAGAACTCCAATCAAGCAGCCGGTACAGCCACAGACTGATTGGCGCCCCTCCCTTTACTCAGAAAGCCCAACTGCCAAGGTCAATGACCGCTAAGGACCCGCCCAGCTACCAAGGCACCCGCCCCTTTATTGACATGAAATCGAAGACAGTGATCAGAGCCCTGTCAAACTATTGGGTCCAAGGTTAAGGACCGCCCCAAAGAGCGTGAAATCCCAGAGGGATAAAAGAGAGCACAGCCATGTGTTCTGTCTCTTTTGGATCGGCCTGTGCCAACCTATTGTAGCAGGAACAGCCAGCCAAGTTCAAAACCAACGATCGCTACCTGACGGATGAGCCCAGCAGAGACAGGGCCACTTTTTTCGAAGCAGCCAAGTGAAATCCAGATAAAGGCCTTATCCATTTGCACAGTGCCAGTTGTCCTGAAGTTAAGTATTGCTTATTGTAGCTGATAGGTGTAGTTTAACTCGTCGTAGATATTGTGTTTGCATGTCGACACAACTCTTGTGTATGTAAATAATCCATCTTTTGAACTAACTAACTGGTTGTGTGGTCATTTGATCGATATAAGGGAAGGCTTGTGATTCACCAACATTATTAATAGAGCAACATGTCCAAGATATGTCTCTCCCTATCTCGCCAATGCTTATATACATTCATGAATGCTCTTTAGCTGTCATCCCAGACCCACGTCCATTATTCCTATCTCTGCGTATCTTCACTGTTGATTCCTCTTTGGTTCCTCTAGCCTGCCCCGCCTCTCGGGCAATTTGCCACCCCCACTCCCAAGCAAACCCACCATAAATCATTTGTTTGCTCTTGCTTCTGTTGCAGACTCAAGTATGCCTTGGGTAAACCCAGCCAGTGCTGCATTCTGTGATCATCTTGCCATTCTCCCAAAGAGGCCATCTGAGCAAGATCATAGCCTCATTATGAGCAATAACCTCAAGTGACCTGTATCTTTTTCGTAAGGAGTCAGATATAGCTCTTGTGGCTAAAGGGATCGAAGGATATGGGGGGAAGGTGGGAACAGGTTACTGAGTTGGATGATCAGCCATGATCATAATGAATGCTGGAACACCCTTGAAGGGTCGAGCAGCCTGCTCCTGCTGCTATTTTCTATGTTTCCATTATTCCCTCATTGACCCATTCATTTATCTAAGCTAATCTCTCTAACTCCCTTCCCATACACTGGCTTCGTATTCTGCCAGTAGACTACCAATCCATGCCTCTTAACTCTCCAAACTCCCCTCAGAACCCTTCCAAAAAAAATCTTTTCATTCACAAACTTACTGTAGATAATCAAATTGATATCATGCGCGGGGTACTCCGTTGGCCAACGCCAAAATTGGGAAACACGATTGGGCGGAGAATAAGTTCCAACATCGAAACTACGGGGGGGGGGGGGGGGGGGGCGGTTTAACATCAAATCACAATTCTCCATCACCTCCAAAGCGGTGTCAATGCGGTCCGGAACGCACGTACAGTAAACAGCATTTTCATCTCATTAGTGGGACCAACCCGATATTCTCCGGGGCCTCCGCGATTCTCCTCCTACGATGGGCTGATTTCGCGATGGCACGGTTCACTTCTGTTCTTAAAAGTCGTGAAATTGGTCCGTGGCTGATGAGGGAGAGAAGAGGTGGGATGGTGAGGGACATGACATCACTAGACTCTGGGGTGGTCCCGGTGGGTTGGAAATTAGCAAACGTGACACCACTGTTTAAAAAAGGAGGTAGGCAGAGAGCAGGGAATTATAGGCCAGTGAGCTTAACTTTGATAGTAGGGTAGATGCTGGAATCTATTATCAAGGAAGAACTAGCGAGGCATCTGGATAGAAATTGTCCCATTGGGCAGACGCAGCATGGGTTCATAAAGGGCAGGTCATGCCTAACTAATTTAGTGGAATTTTTTGAGGACATTACCAGTGCAGTAGATAACGGGGAGCCGATGGATGTGGTATATCTGGATTTCCAGAAAGCCTTTGACAAGGTGTCACACAAAACGTTGCTGCATAAGATAAAGATGCATGGCATTAAGGGTAAAGTAGTAGCATGGATAGAGGATTGGTTAATTAATGGAAAGCAAAGAGTTGGGATAAATGGGTGTTTCTCTGGTTGGCAATCAGTAGCTAGTGGTGTCGGTCAGGGATCCGTGCTGGGCCCACAATTGTTCACAATTTACATAGATGGGGGATCAAGGGCAATGTGTCCAAGTTTGCAGATGACACTAAGATGAGTGGTAAAGCGAAAAGTGCAGAGGATACTAGAAGTCTGCAGAGGGATTTGGATAGGTTAAGTGAATGGGCTAGGGTCTGGCAGATGGAATACAATGTTGACAAATGTGAGGTTATCCATTTTGGTAGGAATAACAGCAAACGGGATTATTATTTAAACGATAAAATTTTAAAGCATGTTACTGTGCAGAGAGACCTGGATGTGCTAGTACATGAGTCACAGAAAGTTGGTTTACAGGTGATTAAGAAGGCAAATGGAATTTTGTCCTTCATTGCTAGAGGGATGGAGTTTAAGACTAGGGAGGTTATGCTGCAATTGTACAAGGTGTTAGTGAGGCCACACCTGGAGTATTGTGTTCAGTTTTGGTCTTCTTACTTGAGAAAGGACGTACTGGCACTGGAGGGTGTGCAGAGGAGATTCACTAGGTTAATCCCAGAGCTGAAGGGGTTGGATTGTGAGGCGAGGTTGAGTAGACTGGGACTGTACTCGTTGGAATTTAGAAGGATGAGGGGGGGATCTTATAGAAACATATAAAATTATGAAGGGAATAGATAGGATAGGTGCGGAAAGGTTGTTTCCACTGGCGGGTGAAAGCAGAACTAGGGGGCATAGCCTCAAAATAAGGGGAAGTAGATTTAGGACTGAGTTTAGGAGGAACTTCTTCACCCAAAGGGTTGTGAATCTATGGAATTCCTTGCCCAGTGAAGCAGTTGAGGCTCCTTCATTAAGTGTTTTTAAGGTAAAGATAGATAGTTTTTTGAAGAATAAAGGGATTAAGGGTTATGGTGTTTGTGCCGGAAAGTGGAGCTGAGTCCACAAAAGATCAGCCATGATCTAATTGAATGGCGGAGCAGGCTCGAGGGGCCATATGGCCTACTCCTGCTCCTAGTTCTTATGTTCTTATGACTGTGAGCTGCCGGGCCGGACACTGGCTGGGCTGGCTGAGGTGGGGGGGGGGAGCAGGGGGAACAGGCCGAGTGGCCAGTGTGACCCCCCACAGGACTGGGGCGGTGCCCAGGCATGGACTGCCATTACCATGGCCTGCAAGGCAGCCACCGTGATGCGTATCCCACTGACCACCCACCTTGGCCCCTGGTTCTGCAGAGTGACACCAGCCATGTGGGCGCCTTCTGGGTTTGTATCAGCTAATGACTGCGGTGGGGGGAGTTGGGTTATGGGTGTGTAAGAAGAGGATTGTTGCCAGGGGCACAGTGCTGCCTACGTACCCTGGCCGTCTTGAGGAGGTTGTGCAGTTTTTTGTGGCTGGTCCGGACGATGTTGCCATGGCGCTGACCGCCTCTGCCTCCTGCGCCCTGGCATGGTGAACGGCGGCAGCTGGCAGCCACCTTCCCATGCTGGGATACAGGGTCATAGCCTGCTCCTCCAGCTCTCCGAGCAGGGCCCCCAGCTCAACATCCGTGAATGCTCTCCTCGCTGCCATCTTGTTGGCTGGGATGGTGTGTGTCGGGAGTGAAGTGTATATATGTGGCTGCAGCTTCTCAGCCTCCTGAGTGTAAATTGTGAAACGGTAAATCCAGCACCATTTCTCATTGGAATTGATTGTGTTCCATTGGGCCCAGTGCTCGCCCCTTAACAGTAGCGGAATTGGTCCAGGTGTGACCACAGTTTTGCTGTCGTGAAAGTCCACAAATTCTGCATCGACATCAACAATTATTCTCAGAAACGGAGAATCCCGCCCCTTGCATCTCACTGATGCCTTTCTGTCTGGTTTTACTTTGCACCAACAGTCTTGTCCAACATACCACGGGGCCAGTGTGGCTTATATCACCAAATCACACCTTGGCTCTTCCTCTTTCCCTATGGTTCACCTTCCATCTTGAAACATTCTACCCTTCTTACCTCCCCTTCAAACTTCACATAGCCAACCGTGCCCCGCATCCTACGCTCGGCTTCTCACCAAGATTGCCTCCCCCCTTCCATCTGTCTGTCTCTGCACTGGACAACTCCTCAGAACAAGGTTTGCAATGTTTATCTTCGGATCCCCTTGTCCTCTCCCTCCATGTACACTCTTATCACGCACTCAACAGTGCCATTGGTCAGAGCCTCTTGCTTCTAACAGACCTCTCATCATCTTTGACAAAGGGTCATCTGGACTCGAAAAGTTAGCTCTTTTCTCTCCCTACAGATGCTGCCAGACCTGCTGAGATTTTCCAGCATTTTCTTTTTGACCTCCCATCATCCACACATGGCACATTAGTGAATGAAAGGGGCTTTGTTCGGAAGTGAATGGACATTCCAGGGAGAGTACGGAGACAGGTAGAGAGGCATTGACTCCAGGCAATTGTGGACTAAATCTAGGCTGACACTCCAGTACGGTACTGTGGGAGTGTTGCAATGCTACACGTGCTGTCTTTTAGATGAGGTATTAAACCAAAGTCCCATTAGCCCTCTTGGAGTGGGTGTATAAAATTCCATGACACCACTGGAAGAAGAACAGAGGAGTGTTCACCTTTCTCATGGCTGGTGTCTGGGCCTCAGTCAACGTCACTCACATTGCTGTTTGTGGGAGTTTGTTGTGAGCAGATTAGCTGCTGTCTTTCCTTATAGCCCAATACTTCAGAAATATTTCATTGGGTGGAAAGCACTAAGTGACGTCTTCACATCAGCAAAAGCACCACAGAATTAAGTAAAATTCTTGGAATACAAAAGTAAAAAAAAAAGTACAATTCACTTCACTTACTGCAAAAGAAATCCAGCATTTAGGGAGTTAAAGTACAAGGCTTTTATGTAACCTGGGGGTGTGATAAGCTCTGGCTAACCCATTCGCCCTGACATTCCCAGAATAAGACATTCGAGCCACTCAAATCATCATCGTTCTGAAGTGCCCATCAATCCAGCTTTACTGCCTCAAATACTTACAGCAAAATCCTGAATACAGGGAAACCATGGAAACCATCCCTTGGCAACATGATGAGTGACCAGTATGGAGCAATAACACTGCATATTCTGGTTAGGGTGTGCTGCCTGTGGTATGATACAAATCACCTTTGTGGCCTTTTAATGAAAATTTAGGTTCGTTGATGATTATTCTGACAAGGAGTCCACGAGAGAAGAATTTCCTCGTCTAAATAATAGAGCGAGGAAAGATTAACCAGAGCAAGAGCCTTCTGTCGATTTGACAGCTCCACCAATGCAAGCTGACAGCACTTCACTTACCCATCAGTCACTGCCCTCTTTCTGTTGAGCCATCCTATTATCGATGTCCACATCAACTACTGCTGAGAAACTTGGGGAAAAGCATCCTTTGCATCATCCAATTTACTCACTGTAATGTAACCCTTCACATACACTGGCAAACTGCAAACCTGATTTCACATGATTGTTGTAAAAGAAGGAACAACGTGAAGTGCCTGGACATATATCATCCCGTTCACAAGCTCAAGAGCTTGGGGCCTAGACACCTGAATGTACAGGCAAGAATGGACGGGTGAAAGGGAACTGGGTACACAAGATCACCGGAGAACATAAACTGCATTTAATGCCCAAATAGTTCCAGTGTAGGTTATTCACATTGAGCGCTAATGGATCTTTGCAACTTTTCCCTCCAACATGCATTCCCCAGTTGCACTTTCCTCAGACCCAATCTTACATATTAACGCAAACCCATAGTATTCCACTTCTTTGCAGTCATTCACTTGTCTAAAGTCCAATTTATGGCTAATATTGCTTATTTTCAGGCTCATAACTTGGCTTTGTTAAGAAGAATATTTCCTCATCGCATGTAAACCCAACAAAAGTCAAGGGGGATGAATTTTACCCTAACACATCTGGGCAGGGAGGAGGCCTTGTGGCGCAGTGCGTAGCATCCCTGCCACTGAGTCAGAGGCTCTGTATTCAAGTACCACTCCAAGACTTTATGACCAAGGATAGTGCGTTCATTACACAGTCAACAGGTTGAGTATCAACCTACAACATCCTTTCAACACATGCCAATGGCAGGTGGTAAGAGTGGGAAAAACATTCACGCCAGAGTTCTCTAGGGTCGCCTGCTAGCCAAGGAATTTACGATGGCCCACTGAATCCCACGTCAGGCCAAAATTGGGATTTGCGCGAGGCATCAAACTGGCCGTCAAACCAGCCACGTGTCTCCCAGCCTGCCCTGCTGGCTTCAACAGGTTTCCTGACATTCCTCAATGTCTGCTCAAGTCTGGTGTCTTAGACCACTCGGCCATCCTGACAACTTGGTTTTCTGACATTCCTGCCAGTCTTCTCACCCTGACCCAATGGGAACAAGCAAATGGCTCAGGGATGCAGGGCTCCATGTTCCTAGAAAGAGCAGCTGTCCCTGCAGAGCTATATAAATAAACAATTTTAATCCCCCCTTTTTAAACTGCCTCAACCTTTCATAGCAAGAAATGGTGTATGAAATTGAATGTAAACAATGCAGTTCAAAGCCTCTAGCCATCTAGTCATACACATAGGCTTCTATACTTTAAAGAACAATGATATTGGCTGTAAGGCAAACACTTCAAAGTTTTCCACCACTTTAAAGGGATTACTTTTACCTTCACCTCATATAGCTTTGAACCCGGCATACTGACAAACTCTTTAAAGGCTTTAGGGATACAGATGGGATCAATTTCACTTTATGATGAGAGATGTGTATTTATGAGAAACTGACTTACTGTTTAATAGGTTGAGGTCACAGATAGGATCACTTTCACTTCATTATTAGAAAACTTAAATGTTCAGACACTGAGTGATTCTTTACGGGTTTATAGGCTGAAAATGGAAACATTAGCCATACAAACCCCATCTCAAGAAAAACCTGAGCCCCTCCAGTACAGCATAAACCCCTCCTTGACCCGCATCTCCCATGAAGGGCCCCCCTTCCTTGGCACCCTAGAGGTAACTGTAGGGAAAGTGCTCACCCCCTTGCCACCCCTCAGACTGCAATGTGCCAGGTTGGCATTGCCAAGGGGCTATGCCTGAAGGGGGAATTGAGGGGAGGCTGAAGGAGAGGACTCGGGGAGGGTGACAAGGGTTTGAAGGAGGGTGTAAGGCTGGACTGGAGGGGGACAAGAGGCTGAATAGGAGGATCTGGGAGGGTTGAACAGGGGTTCTGAGGTCAGGACCCTTGCCAGAGAATAGGTTGGGGGGAGGTGCGCCCTGCCAATGATCCGGCAGGAGCTGCAGAAACTTTTTGAGATGGGGCACCCTTTAAAAATGGCGCTCCAATCTCAGAGGTGCAGGGCCTGTCAGAGAGATTAGGTCTCACCCCTCTCAGTTTCAGAAATCCCCCAGTGCACCATGGAATGGCACTGAACCGCTGAGATACAAAAAATGTCAAAGTCACACTCCAAGAGCCAGCAGGAATCACATTGGTTTTCCCACTGGGAAGAATCACAGTCCTGGTCAATAATGTTTGATGTGGAGTGCCACCCCTCAAGCAATAGGCCTCTGGCGGTCAGGCTACAACGTGTCCCAAGAAAGAAAGCCGCACTAGGGGTACAAGTTATAGTCTGCCTTTGGCACAAATAGATGCGGGAAAAGAAACAACAACTGGGCTGGTGTTTAGTTGAAAATGAGTCAACTGCTTACCCCATCAGACTTCGACTGTTTGAAATTTTAACCTGGAAGATGCAACCAAATCAGGGTCCCATTACATCAGTAAGACACAATATGCAATTTTAACCACAGCCTGACTGAGGGAACTGCCAACTTTCCTTTTAGGCAGCTACAAGTCTACAGATAAAGTGCAGGATGAAGAGGTCAGGGTGCTGGCATGGTGCCTGCGGACTCAGTCCGTGGCCGCCCTGGTCGGGGCGGGGTGATTGGACACGTGGGGTCCAGGGGACAGATTGGCGCAGTTAGATCTTCGGGTGCGTGGGCTCTAATTTCTCTGTCTGCGTCCGCGGTCCGAGTCCGCCATGGCGCTCACCGTGGCCACTGGATGTCACCCCCACGCACAGGCGTGGACTCAAAACCAGAAGCGCAGGGCCCGTATCTGCAGATAAAGCTGCATAAACCTCTCTGAATTACTCTGGGTCCCTGCTAGCCCCCTGCAGGTCATTGAATCAGCTCATCTTTTCTGCAGGAAACTCCAGGGTAAAACTCCAGCGTTTTTACCATTTTGAGAGAGTCCAGCCCCCCGTTTTTGGCCATTCGTGTGATTTAGCGACAATAACCTGATTTATGCCCGTGGTGAATGCAGCTGCTCAATCGTGCCCGTTATCTTTAATGATAACGTGACTGATGAAATCAAATTTCAAGGAAATGCAAAGGCCCCTTTACATTTCTGAGGCAAAACTCTGGCCAATAAAGGAAATCTGTCCTTGAAGACAGAGGTCTTTGAAACCTTCTGGTAAACATATTAACGGACAAAACATTCGCCATCGCAAGAATCCAGACCAGGGATAGACATCCTTCTTGTCCAAACCAAGGGGAAGAATTGGGAGTAATGTCACCTGGCACTCCCCCTTCCCAAGCTGCTAGAACCTGTAATATTGCCTTGTGACACTAAAGGAGGGAGCCTGCCATCTTCCATCAACAAAACAACAGCAGAACTAGAGTTCTGTCCAGGTTTAAATGGCCGGGTTCTCAGCCATGCTGCTCCTAGTGGAACCTCTGAACCTATGTGCCAGTGTCTACTATAAGACTACACGCTTCTCCCGTTGTGAAAGTCAACGCTGCCGGCAAAGTGGATTACCCCATATCAACTTCAGCCTGCTAACCTCTCTGAAGGAATGCACCATTGGACATTTGATTCTGGACTCACGTGAAACAATAGTTTGTGTTTTATTGTGGCGTTTTCCCAGCACGTCTTTCCTTCTCTTATCCCTCTTTTATAGTATGAGTGCAAACAAATGGGGGGGGGGGGGCAAACTCTCTTTCTGTATTTTTGAGCGTGTGCAAATTGACCCTCTGATTTGACCTCGGGTTTGCTGTGAGTTTAGTAATAATGGATTGGATCACTCCATAGCTGAAGGGTTGGGGAAACTTATGAAATGAAATGAATGAAATGAAAATTGCTTATTGTCACAAGTAGGCTTCAAATGAAGTTACTGTGAAAAGCCCTTAGTCGCCACATTCCGGCACCTGTTCAGGGAGGCTGGTACAGGAATTGAACTGTGCTGCTGGCCTGCCTTGGTCTGCTTTCAAAGCCAGCTATTTAGCCCAGTGTGCTAAACAGCCCCTGCTTATAAAGGGGGAAATAAAAAATCAAAAACACCTTTCTGTTTATGGACTGGTGGTGAGGGGAAAAACTATGGGCATTTTAGAATAAATCCACCTATGTACACAACACTAAGGCAGAGACACTAGAATGCAATGTACTGGCTACTGAAACAATGGTTGCTATGCACAGACCCACCCAAATCACCTTGGAAATACACAATGGGTGAAGTACAACAGACCAGACTACAAGGCACCACAGAGAGATTGCAAGTGACATGGGGAGCGCCAGGAAAGTTTTGAGCTAAAAACTTCATTCTCTCCCTCGCTCTATCATGGAAAAAGTCTATTCCGTTTGAGAAGTCAACTGTCTGAAACCTACCAGCGAACTGCAATCTCGCAACAACTGCAACATCTTTTACCTCTGATCACATCCATGAAACCAGTGAATCCAAATCATGCACAACACTTAAAACTCTACCCCTCACCGACAATCAAAGGACACATATCCAGATATTAATTTAACTTTTTTTATTGGATTCTTACTTCCCTTATTTCTTATTTCTGTGTGTGATATTGCGGTTCTATTATTATTCCTTGGGTTTAGAGATTTATAAATTTGCCCCTTTAACTCAAGAAAACTTTGATTGGCTCCGTCTTGCTCACAGTTCAAGTAGATAAATACATTTGGATTTGGAAAGGCATATCCTCGTGGCCAGCTGAGGAGGCTGAATAGGTGGGAGCCGGTTCTTTCCTTCTCACCTGGTCATAACAAGGGTAAAATCTTTGTTCTGCTTGCTCAGAGAATGGTCTGCCCCACTTTACAGGGTGTGATATTACTCTGGAGGTCTCGTGGTGCAGTTCTCCAGGTTTGTGGCCCACCCCCAGGACTTGATAATGGCCAGGGAAAGTGTATTCATAATGCAGCCAAACAGGTTGAGTGTCAGCCTGCAAATTCCATCCAAACACGCCAATGACCGGCAGTAACAGTGGGAGAGACTGCTGGTCAGCCACGCTTGATGCGGAGTGGCGCCCTTCAAGCTATAAGCCTCTGGCAATAGACTAGTGTCGTGTTCCATGGATTACTAGCTACGGAAGCAGATGAAAGCCTGCATTAGTGAACCACGAGACGCAAGAAGGGAATTGGGATTGGGAGCAGTACTCTGGACACAAGGCAAGAGCAAGGATTCTCTGGCCGTTCGCGAGCAGCGGGATTCTCTGTTCCCACCAGCAGCGGTGCGAGCAGAGAATCCCGCTGCCAGCAAACAGCTCGCCGCCGAGAAGCACATGGCTGGGAAGCTGGAGAATCCCACGCAAGATGTCGTATATCTTTGCACAAGCACAAAAGAGACATGCAGTCATTTGGGCGGCACGGTGGTGCAGTGGTTAGCACTGCTGCCTCACGACGCTGAGGACCAGTTTCAATCCCGGCCCTGGACCACTGTCCGTGAGGAATTTGTACATTCTGCCCGTGTCTGCTTGGATATCACCCCCACAACCCAAAGACGTGCAGATGGATTGGCCACCCTAAATTGCCCCTTAATTGGAAAAAAAATCATTTTTCAAAGAGACGTGCAGTCATTCAATGCAGAAAGATGCCGTTAAATCTATTCAATCCATGCTGTTTCCGTGCAGAGCAATCCAGTCAATCTTATCCCAAAGTAACTCAACTGACCCAATCATTTAATCCTTTCAATCTAAAACCTAATATCAACATCTGCAGATTTGCCTTCCATTGTTATTTCTGTTATTTTCTTTTAACACATTATCTGAACACTGAAAGCAATCAGCTCTTAAATAAAAATCAAGCTGTCAGAAATTTCAGTGACTGGAAAATTGTGGCTGGCAGAGTGTCAGAGAACACTAAGTTTACTGTCATTACAAGTTATTTAATCTGGGAGCCAAGGAATGCCCAGTTTTGTCCTCTGACACCCTCTTCAATTCTGGTCAGCAGGGGCGACCGATGGCAATTAAATGAGACTCAGCACTTAAAATCGCCATTGTTTCCCTCTGGCTCTGAAGCAAAGGCTGGGGGGAGGGGAGAGGGGGGCCACGGGGGTGGGGGGGTCCTCAGTATGGTTTCCGATCACTGTTAAAATGTACAACCGAGAGAAAGAGGGAAATAAGGACATAATGCTGACCCCTATATCGATGGTTAGATGGCACTGTAGCTAATGGAAGGCACATACCACCCAGCACTCTATCATTACAATTCACCTTCCAAACTCATTTCCGCTACCATCTAGAAGGACAAGGGCAGCAGAGATCTGGGAACCCCACCACCTGGAAGTTCCCCTCCAAGTCACTCACCACCCCGACTTGGAAATATATCGCCGTTCCTTCAAAATCCTGGGACTCCCTCCCTTACAGCACGGTGTGCGCACTAGTACCACGGGGACTGCAGAGGCTGATAGAGGCAGCTCACCACCACTTTCTCAGGGACAATTAGGGATGGCAAATAAATGCTGACCCAGCCTGTGACGCCCACATCCCATAAAATTATTATTTTTAAAAATATCCTTCCGATTAGGCCAAGAAAGTCTCCCCTTTTCCGTTAAAATTCCAGCCCCCACTACCCCCACCCAAGGATCTAATTGTACAATTCTTTCAAAGCGTCAGTATAGACAGAATGGAGAAAACGGCCATCTTCTGCACTGCACTGTTTGCTTCATAACAATGTCCGCACGTCAAAAGTAGCTCATTGAATATGAAGCTGTTTGGGTCATTGAGGGGCTAACAAGCTGCTACACTAATGGAAAATTTAAATAATTACAACACTTTTGATGCCTACCACTTAAAATGTGTTTAATTAAATCTCCTTCTGTAATGGGTCATTATTCTATTTTCTACACTTTGCAACTATAGAATTCTCAGGTCCCATTAGTGACTCCCATTCCTCTTTTGTTTACCTCAAGGCATAGTGACCCTGTTTTCAAAGTAATTTTAGAGAAAACCACTGATAAGGAATTGAGCAGATTGTCAATCATCATCCCATGCTCTTACTACTCAAATGAACTCCAAGTGACCTAGATTGTGCTTTAGGAATGCTGCTCCCCTGCCTTGTTTGAGCACAATTGTGCATTTTGAGGAAACACTCAACAGAGAATCCCATGCCTGTGTCTTTAAATGTCACATTGGGTAAAATACAAGATGGGTGCTCCTCCTATTTTACATATACAGCATGCAAGATAATCTCAGAGATATATAATTTATTTATATATAATTTATGCACTAAACAGTAGACATTTTGTATGTGTGCATGTCAGATGAAAGGGAATATTTAACTTCTGTCAAATACTGTACACCTTACGCATGTGTTAGATTTTGTACAGATGGTACACAGACAATCCGAGGGATCAGAGGGCAGCACAGTAGCACAGTGGTTAGCATTGCTGCCTCAAGCGCCAGGGACCGGGTTCAATTCTGGCCTCAGGGTGACTGTCTGTGTGAAGTTTGCATTTCTTTCCCCGTGTCTGTGTGGGTTTCTTCTGGGGGCTCCAGTTGCCTCCCACAGTCCAAAGGTGTGCAGGTTAGATGGATTGGCCATGCTAAATTGCCCTTAGTGTCCAAAAGGGGTTAGGTGTGGTTGCTGGGTTACGGGGATAGGGTGGGTGATTGGGCTTAGGTAGGTTGCTCTTTCCAAGGGTTGGTGCAGACTCGATGGGCTGAATGGCCTTCTTCTGCACTGTAGGAGTTCTAGGTCTATTCTATTCTATGTCAATTAAGTTACTGCCCATTGCAGTACAGTTCATGTGTATAAAAGTGTCAACTACTATGTTATCTTAATGCAGTACATGCCAGGCAAAAGGAAACCATTCACTCCTTACATTTAATGTATGTGTCTGCGCATGTGTGCAGATCTCAGTGTCACATCCTGTATATATACATCCTACACAAGACAAAAGGGAACCCACTCCCCTCTGGCACAGTAGCACAGTGGTTAGCACTGTTGCTTCACAGCGTCAAGGTCCCAGGTTTGATTCCCAGCTTGGGTCACTGTCTGTACGGAGTCTGCACATTCTCCCTGTGTCTGCATGGGTTACCTCCAGGTGCTCCGCTTTCCTCCCACAAGTCCTGAAAGATGTACTGTTAGGTGAATTGGACATTCTGAATTCTCCCTCAGTGTACCCGAACAGGAGCCGGAATGTGGCGACCAGGGGCTTTTCACAGTAACTTCATTGCAGTGTTAATGTAAGCCTACTTGTGACAATAAAGATTATTATTATTATTCACACCCCCCCCCCCCCTTCCCCCCCCCCCCCCCCCCCCCCACCCCTCTTGCCTGTGCTTGAGGCTGTAGATACACCAGATGCAGAATCAACTTGCACACACCAGGGAGGACACAGCAATGGAAAATAAAAGCATGTCATGGCATTGGATTCAGTGCAAAGGAGATATATTAGAATGCTAGCAGGCGAGAGGGACTTCAGTAATGTTAAAAAAACTGGAGTAGCCGGACATGCTCTCCCCAGAGCAAAGAGCATGAAGAGACGATTTGATAGAAGTGTTCGCATAATGAACAGTTTTGGTAGAGTAAATAAAGAGGAGCTATTTCTAGTGGAGCAAGGACCAGGAACCAGAGGACATATTTAAAGTGATTGGTAAAAGTACCACAGGTGACAGGAGGAAACTTTTTTTTGAACAAAGTGAGTTGTTATGATCTAGGATACACTGCCTGAGAGGGTGGTGGAAGCAGGTTCAAACGCAACGGGACATAGCCAGACCTGAAAGCATAACTGCTTGAGTGAGAGCCTAAACACAACAGCAAAAATCAAGGTAAGGCCACAGGACAGCAGCTAAGTGATTGATTGGTGAGTATTACAATTTAGCATTTGTTTTTAAGCAGAGCAAATGTTACACTCTGAACTAAGAATCTGTAGCTTACTTACTTTATTAGGTTAATAAACCAGATAATCTGATTAATCCATAAAATTAAAATTAATTGAGCAATACTTTTGACAAATTAAACAGGTAAACAGTTTAGATAGGCATGGCAGGGTAGGAGGCACGTGTAAGTGCTGTATCTGGGTGTTTATTGGCAGCATTAACATCCTGGCCAACCACATGAGGAGTAAGGGCGTGCAGCTGGGGATTTGCTTAGCTGGAGTCTGAGCTGCAGATATTGCAGAGAGTCGGGGAGATGGAGAGACAGTCACAGCTTTCATGCTAAGTAGTACTTTTAGCATTGGTCAATGGCAAGGGACAGATGGTTGGTTAGGTCAGACAGGTTTGGGGACTGAGAATATTGTGATGGAGGAACTCTCGTCTTTGTCAAACAGGTTTGAGGTACTTGCTGCCTGTGACGATGAGAACAAAGACTGCAAGGCAGATGAACAAATTGACCACGGCACCATGGCGCAGAATATCATTCAAGTGGGGGGAGGGGGGGGGGGGAGTAAAAAAATTGTGGCAATGATCGGAGATGGTATAGTCAGGGAATTAGATACTGTTCTGTACAACCATGACTGGGAGTTTTAAGATCGTGTTGCCTGCCCCTTGCCAGGGTTGGGAAGACTGGAGAAGAACTTGGAGTGGGAGGCAAAGGAGCCAATTGTTGTGGTCCATTTGGGAACCGATGACATGGGCAGAACCAATGCTGAGGTTCTGTGGAGGGAGCTTGAGGAACTGGAATCTAAATTATGAAGCAAAACTTTGAAATCTTGGATTACTTTGCAAATTGGCATAGGGTCAAACAGATTAGAGAATGAAACATATCTAATAAAAGAGCAGACTTCAGCTTCAGTACATCTCACTCCTACCCCATTGCTCCTTTCCACATTATCTAAAGAAATGATGGCCATTTCCAGACCATCCTCCACGGCTCTATTGTCCACCAGGAATCACTATATTCGGCATTAGCATCAGTGACCTCAGCGAGTGCTCAGGTGAGGGGACGCACAGCGCTGCTTCCCTTGTGATGGAGATCACACTGGCCGCAGAATTCGGTTTAGAATAAGGACAAATATAAGCAGCAGAAATTACTACATCAAGTATTTTAAAGTAGAATAAAACTACTTCAGCGAAAGGTCGTTCAAAAGTCACCATTTGGTGCAAAAACCTTTAGCTGACCGCCAGGATCATTCAGCCATTTCAGACAAATGCGGGATAAGGAAGATCCTTGAATTGACAGCCCGTAAATTCTTTAAATTACCTTCCTGCAATTATAACCAAAAGCTAGACCGGGAAGGAAACTCGGAGTCAACAAGGAAAATAAATTAACAAATTTCTTTCTTTGCTATATAACTTTTGACACTTAAGATAACACTATTCGGAATAGTGTCTATCTAAACATCTACATATCTAAGAAACTTGAAACATTGAAAATAGACAGAAGTAGAAATATGTCTCAAACAACTCCCTGTCCAACCGTGGCTGGGATTCTCCCCTATCCGGCGGGGCGGGGGGGTCCCGGCATGTTGGAGTAGCGTGAACCACTCCAGCGTTGGGCTGCCCCAAAGGTGCGGAAGTCTCCGCACCTTTGGGGCAGTCCAACGCTGGAGTGGTTCATGCCACTCCAACACGCCGGGACCCCCCGTCCCGCCGGATAGGAGAGAAACCCGGCCACGGTCTCCGCACCTTTAGGGGCCAAGCCCTCACATTGAGGGGCTAGGCCCGCGCCGCAGTGGTTCCCACTCCGCCGGCTGGCGTGAACGGCCTTTGGCGCCACGCCAGCCGAGGCCGAAAGGACTTCGCCGGCCGCGTAAGTCCACGCATGCGCCAGAGCATCAGTGGCTGCTGACGTCATCCCGGCGCATGCGCAGGGGAGGGGGTCTCTTCCGCCTCGGCCATGGTGAAGACCATGGCGGAGGTGGAAGAAAAAGAGTGCCCCCACAGCACAGGCCTGCCTGCCGATCGGTGGGCCCCAATCGCGGGCCAGGCCACCGTGGGGGCACTCCCCGGGGTCAGATCGCCCCGCGCCCCCCCACCCCCATCCCCCCCCCCCCCCCCCCCCCCAGGGCCCCAGCGCCCACCCGCGCAGCCAATCCCGCTGGTAAGGTAGGTGGTTTAATCCACACGGGGGGGGGGAGAGACTTGCCAGCGGCGGGACTTCGGCCCATCGCGGGCCGGAGAATCGCTGCGAGGGGCCCGCCGACCGGATTGGCGCAATTCCCGCCCCCGCCGAATCTCAGGTGGCGGAGAATTCGGGACACGGCGGGGGCGGGATTGACGCCGGCCCCGGGCGATTTTCTGACCCGGCGGGGAGTTGGAGAATCCCACCCCAGTATACCTTAGACACCTAACATTCAAGCAGACACTAAAATCATTAAATCACATATTGGTGATAAAACAACAAACCTGACCATTTGACTATAGGAAATTAGCCAGCTGTAACAGGAAAGCCCTTCACGAAATAGGAGAAATTATGTATAAAAAGCGGAGCAGTTTCGCAGAACTGGTGCTCACTCTCGCTCCTGCCAGAGTGTGTCAAAGTTCTGGGGCTGGGTTCTCCCAGCCTCTGCGCCAAAATCGCGTTCGGCTCGGGGGCGGAGAATGGTCGTCAAGCCGGAAATTCGGACCGGCGCCGCTCCCGTAATTCTCCGGTCACCGGAGAATCACTCGGGAGTCTCTCGCGTGCGAACTACGCGGTGCGGGTAGGAGGCCATTGACAGAGCACCCCCCCACGATTCTCTGTTCAAAACCGGTCGAGTCCCTGACGGCGTGGTTCTAACCACCTATCGGCCGTCGGGAATGTCAGGTGGCAGCTGCAGACTCGGTCCGCGGGGCGGCCTCATGGACTGCCAGGGTAGCAATCGGGCATCACGGACTGTGGGCACACGCGATCTCGGGGGTCTACATTTTGGGTGATGCTCCCCAGTGCGAGTCCGCCATGTCCCACAGGGTGGCCGCTGCTGGCCGCCACAGTGCGCATGCGTGGACTCCCGACCGGAAGTGCAGTGCCCCGTATCCGCAGCCGGAACTGTGAGAAGCACTCCGGGGCCCTGCCAATCCCCTGTAGGGAGGAGAATCGCTCAGGACTTTCTTAAGGCAAGTGAAACGCCAGCGTTTTTACGCTAGTGTGGGGAGGTAGCCCCATTATTGGAGAATCCAGCCATTCTTAAACCTGCTTCATCAAACAAAGACCATCGTGGTTTTTGTATTTTTCTATTAAGCTTTGTAGAAGTGTATCAGAAATTGATATGAGTTACTTTAGGATTCTCCGTGTTTAGATACATCCTTCCCTTGGAGACGTTAGTTTGTGAGCAGATAACAAAGGATTGTTAACCAATTTATACTTCTAACTCTGCAATTCTGTATGTATCAATTGAGAGTATTTTATAATAAAAATACTATTATTAGAAATTAAACTGGGCAGTCTTACTTGTGGTGAATGTAACTCTGTAATTCACACTGTATTGTCATGAGACCATGCATTTGTAAGCGCAGTTGCATTGCCCGACCACTAGGGGGAGTAGCGCTGGGAATGCTTAGGAGTTTGTACAGGGCTCCACCCTTGGCTCCGCCCACGACTCCTCCCCCTGGACTGCTGTATAAATACCAATGCTCAGAGCCAGTCGTTCAGTTCATCGAGAGTTCAACGCGGAACAGGCTGGCTCTGTTGTAAGTAGATTAAAACCACTGTTCATATCTTAAAGCACGTGTCTCGTGAATTGATGGTTCCATCATTACTCTCAATACGTTTTAGATCCCGGACACTCATTTAGGAAGTCTTAAATGACACGGATCCATGACCGGCAGAGGTAGGAGGCTTTAATTATGAGTGACGTATCTGAATTTCTTCCACGAGAAAGTAACTGAAATCCTGTTTGGCTGTTTGAGACAGAGAAAAGTAACCTCCCCTCGTGAGAGCTGTTCTGAGTCTGAACAGAGAAACAGATTTCACTCTTTTGGCGGCTTAACCTAATAATAGGTTAGTAAGATAGCCCTTTCGGATCCGGAATACCGAAAACCCGTCACATCCTAGTTTGTGATGAGAACCTTGTCCCCACAGTCGACACAACTACAGGGTGAGAGACACTGAATGTTAGATGTTTGAGCACCGGGACAATAATGTGGCCGAGCTTCAACAAGTTGAGGTGGCAAGGTGCTCCCACTCATTGGCAAGCTTAGCAGATAAAACCCTGAATGTCAAAAACAGGGTTGGCTAATAGCAACTCAGAAGGCCATTGAAAGGAGATCCAAAATAATATCTCAATATAAACTTTTCCCATCATACAAACTAATATTTAAGGACAATTTGTCAAAGAATTGTATTAATTTTGTTATAGTTATCGCAATATATGTGTGTATTCGCATATGCATATATATACAAATATATTTGTGTATCTATATTTGCATGTGTGTATGCTATGTGTATATTATATATGTATAATTATATCTGTACATATGCTTATACTAGTATATGTATATTTATAAAGTGTAACTTCTAAAATCTAAAGCAAGGGTGCCCTTACTGTATTCAGGACATGAGGCGGGATTTTTCTTTGGCTGATGCCGAAATCGGGAAATGCGACTGGGCAGAGAATCGGTTCTGACATCAAAATCGCAGCGGGCGCCGATTTGATGCCAAATCGCAATTCTCCATCAAATGAATAGTGACGTCAATGCAGTCCGGAACGCATGTACAGTAGACACCAGTTGCATACCATTAGCGGTACTGACCTGGTACTCTCCGGGGCCCCACGATTCTCTGCCTCCAAAGTGCCAATTTACTGATGGCACGGTTCACTTGTGCATTTAAAATTCGTGAAACCGGCGTCGTGATTGATGAGGGAGAGGGAGAGGAGGTAGGACACAGAGAGACAAGACTGTGGGCTGCCTGACCGGACACTGGCCGGGCTGGCTGGGGTGGGAGGTGCCCTGCCAGGGCTGGGGGGAGGGGGTTAGTGACGGGGGAACAGACCGAGTAGGGTGACCCCCCCCCCACGGCACTGGGGCCGTATCCAGCATAGACCGCCATTGCCGTGGGCTGCAAGATGGCTGCAAGGCAGCCATCTTGCTGGCTCACCCCACTAACCACCCATCTTGGCCCCTGGTTCTGCAAAATGACACCAGCCTCATGGGTGCCCCCACCGCCGCACCCCACCCTCTGCCACACCACCCCCACCACCCGGCACCACCCGCCGGTGGGGCATCAGATGGCCCACTCAAGGGCAACAGTCGCTGTAGCCCATATGGGGTGCCAGATGGAGGCCGCGGAACATACCGCTGGTAAGAGCAGTGCCAGCCGATGGTACCTCTGGCATCAGGGCCAAGTGCCAGGGCCAGAGGCCCCAGGGTGCCGGGCAACAACAGGGCAGGGGTGCGGAGATGGGGGTGAGACATGCAGGGACAGATTCCCCAGTGCCAACCAGGGCCACAGTGTAGCCCGTTGGACCAGGTTTGGCATGGCGGAATGAACCATGCCAACATGTAGGCCTTTCACCCCCCCGCAGACAATGGATATTGGAATTCAACCAGAAATGGTTTCCTTCCTGCGAGTCGCCGCAGTCCTGGAGGATGTCCTCCGGTGGTATAAACTGGAGCTGCTCGAGGAGGATGAAGCAGTGGAGCCTGCCCCAGAGGAACAGGAGGCAGCCGTCGAGGATGGAGTGCCAGATGCCCAACAGGCCGAGGAGGAGGATGTGCCAAGGAGGTGCCACACGAGGCCTCGTGTGTACCGACAGCACCTGTCATTCGAGGACCTGCCGGACCGGGCATGCCGTTGAAGACTCTGCCAGATCATGGCACACCTGGCACCGCGGGGAATGAGGGAGGACACCGGTGGTCATCAAGGTGACGGTCGGCCTGATCCTTTACGCCACGGGGTCCTGCCAAGTGGGGACCTGTCTGAGATCTCACAGACCTCGGTGCACAGGTGTATCCGCGCTGTCACGGAGGCCCTATATGCCCGGATGGTACAATACATCCACTTCAATGTGGACCGAGCCCACCAGGATGCCCAGGTGGCGGGGCTCACCGCCATCGCCGGGATGCCCCGGATCCAAGGGGTGATCGACGAGATGCATGTCCCCCTACAAGCACTTGCATGTGACAGGCTGCTCTACACAAACCGAAAGGGGTTCCACTCGATGAACGTGCAGCTGATATGTGACAATCAGCTGTGCATCATGTAGGTCTGCACCCGATACTCAAGCAGTGTGGACAATGTCTCCATCCTGGCACACTTGATGATTCCTGACATGTTTCCCCCACCCCCAACCCACCCCCCCCAACCCCCTGGACTGCAGGATTGGCTCCTAGGCGACAGACTTTATCCACTACAGTCGTGGCTGATGAAGCCTATCCGGAGGCCACAGGCCACGCAGAGACCCACTACAACGATGCCCATGCAGCGGCCAGGTGCGTGATTGCGGAATGCTTCGGCCTCCTGAAGATGCAGTTCAGGTGCCTGGACCGCTTTTGAGGGGCCTATCATGGTGGCCTACTGCGTCCTCCACAATATCGCACAGCAGAGAGGCAACGTGCTGGAGGAGGAGGACGAACATCAGTCCTTGTCCGACAAGGAGGATGCAGGGGAGGGCGAGGATGGGCAGGACATGGGGCCCAGGCAGGCATGGGAGGCTGCACAACATGTGCGCCAGGGCCAACATCCAGGTGGCATGGTGCTGCCCTGTTCTGCCCGCTACCCAGCAGATGTGCCAGGGACAGGGTGGGGGGGTGGAGTCTGAGGTGCTGCGGTGTTCCGGCACCTCCCCTGCAGAAGTCACCGGCACAGGCCCCATCACCTCCTCCTCCCTCGGGGTGCCCGGTAGCTGCTGACCTACTCCACGGTATGGTGATGCGAGGGGAGCCATTCATTGAGGCTCCCCTGCCACCTGCCGCTGCCAGTCCTGAAGGCCCGCTCTGGTCTCGACCAGGGTCTGCATGCTCACAACCATGGAAAACAGGGAGTGGACCACCACCATCTGGGTCTTTGTCATACCAGCCAGTGATTGCACCATCTCGGACTGGGCCACCTCCACCTGTGTCTACGCCACGTCGGCCAGGGCCTGGGCAATGCCGCTGACGTTCCCAGCCATGGACTGCTGTGATTGGGCCATGCTCAGGTGCGTCACTGCAATGTCCAGATGGTTCAGGCACATGGCTGCCTGTGAGGCGGGAACCCTGTCCTGGACCTTGGCCAGCGCCTGCACAGAATACCCCAGGCCTTGGACCTGCTGATCCATAGTCAAAACCCTCGCCCCCAATGCCTCCACTGTGGGTGCCATCCGTGTGGTGTTGGCCTGAGTGGCATGCATGGCCGACACCACCTCCTGTTCCTGCACAAGGTTGACTCCTCCAACTGCACAAGCAGTTGCTGGATGATCACCGACAACCCCTCATGTAGTTCCTGGCTCTGCGACCATATCTCCACTATGGATGGGACTGTCCGTTCCAAAAGCCTGAAACCCGTTTGTGTGGCAGCTGGTTCCTGGGGTTGTCCTGCCCTCCGCCCGCCCGCGCCCTCGGGGGTTCTTACCTCACCCTGCTGTACTGGAGCAGCTGTGTGATGCACACCAGAGAATGTCCCAGGAGCCTCTTCACTAAACTGCCCAACTGAGCTGAGTGTCTCTGGGATGGTGAAGGGTGTTGGAGACAGCAGTGACGGGACATCACTGTCATCCTCAGATTCGAGCTCCGGATCGAGCACTGCCGTCCAAGCTGCTCTCATCGCCAGTGCTTGGCTCACGGGGGGGGCTCCAGCTGTGGCACTGGCTGGGGCGAGGGGCACTGATGGACCCGCCCCATCCCCAGAAGGTCCTGCAAGACACAAGACAAGACGCATGATTAAACAGTGGGCCAGGAGGTTGGGGGTTGGTAGGGTCGCAGGTGGTGTGGGGGTGAAAGTGGGGGTGAGGGTGAAGGTGGATGTGTGGCGGTGGTGAGGGTACGGGTGGTGTGGGGGTGGTGTTGGGGGGGTCCATACTTCATAGAATTTACAATGCAGAAGGAAGCCATTTGGCCCATCGAGTCTACAACTGCCCCAGAAAGAGCACCCCACCTAAGCCTACATCTCCACCCTATCCCCATAACCCAGCAACCCCACCGAGCATTTGGACATGAAGGGCAATTTAGTGTGACCAATCCACCTAACCCGCACAGCTTTGGACATGCGGAGAACGTGCAGACTCTGCACAGTGACCCAAGCCAGGAATCGAGCCTGGTGCTCTGGTGCTGTGAAGCAACTGTGCTAACCACTGTGCTAGTGTGCCACACACGTGTCACAGGGAACCGTTACTCAGTGGGTTCTCACTTCCTCGCCCGCAGCTGAACTCCACCCCAGCAACCTCCCTTTCCTCCTGGACATCGACCACGTCCAGGGCCCTCTGCTCGGTCAGGCTCACAGGTCCAGCGGTCCCCCTCTAGTTTTCTCCTGATCCCGGTGGTTATTGCTGGCCTTCTCCTGGGGGGGGGGGGGGGGGGGGGGGGGGGGGGGCGCAAACAGAAAATGACAGTGTTAGACAGTCCAACTCATGCAGCCCAGGGGGTGGGTAGCTGGTGGCCTCAGTGGCCAGGGCACCCGGCCATGGTTGCCAGTACGACTATCGGCATATGTTGTAGGGCCGTGGTCCGGCCGCCCTCCGCGTTGTGCGGGGAGATGGTAGGGTTGGCGGTGTGTGGGGCGGGCTTAGTTCCAGGGGCACAGTGCTCCCCACTCACCCTGGTCGCCCTGAGGAGGTCATGCAGTTTTTTCCGGCACTGCTGGCCGGTCCGGACGGTGTTGCTCATGGCGCTGACCACATCTGCGCCCAGGCACAGCGATCGGCAGCCTCCTTCCCGAGCAGGGGTACATTGTCAACCATCTCTCCTCCACAGCATCCAGCAGGGTCTCCAGCTCGGCGTCCGTGAAACGGGGAGCCGCGCTCCTCGCTGCCATCTTGTTGGCTGGGATGCTGTGTGGGGGGAGTGAAGTGTGCAAACGCGGCTGCAGCTTGTCAGCCTCCTGAGTGTCAATCACAAAACCGGAGAATCCGGCACCTTTCTCATTGGAATCTATTGTTTTCCATGTGGCTCCAGTGCTAGACCCTGAAGAGTAGCTGAATCAGTCCAGGTGTGGCACCAGTTTTGCTGTCATGGAACTCCGGTGCCGGCGTCAGCATTTAGTCTCAGAAATGGAGAATCCAGCCCATAACCCTTCAAAATACAAAAACTTAACTACAGTAAGGATGCCATTTATATTATGTTAGCTACTTCTGTTCTAAAGCTATAAACTTAGAATCAACTGTCATTAGAACCTTCCCTCACTAACAGTTAACCTTCGGATGTGTTTGTTTAAGATTAGACTGTTTGACATAACGACAAAGCCAAGCTGATCATGGCTGCAGTCGATTGACAGGAAAATACCCTGTACATTATTCAACCAGCAGATTAACTAAATGACAATGAGTAATGCCGGGGAGGTCTGCTAACATTTATATATTTTCTACTGTATCATTGCTTAGCTCCCTACTCTACATGTATCTCTATTAACCTTACAATATATGTGAAGGAAAAATAGAATATTTCCCTCCAATTCATATTCTCGTTCCGCATTTTGATGTTTTGCCTTGCGGCTTAAGAAAAATCAATTGAAATTTTATTTTGCCACCGTAATATAATTTCTTTTTACAGTCGTGCGGCAAACAGGGGCCAATATAGGTGAGACTGTTCCATTCCATTGTTCCCGTGGACAGACAACGGTCACAGCGCAACACGAGTGTGGTTTATTAGTGATTGGTGAGCCACTAGTGACTGTGTAAACCATCCCTGTATCCAACTGGGCTTCTTTTACAACAATCGGCCCAGTCCCTGGCAATCAAACAGTCTGCATGCTCTCCCTGTGTCTGCGTGGGTTTCGTCCGGGTGCTCCAGTTTCCTCCCACAGTCCAAAGATGTGCAGGTTCGGTGGATTAGCCATGCTAAATTTCCCCTTGGTGTCAAAAGTTTAAATGGGGTCATGGCGATCGGGTGGGGAGAAGGCCTGGGTGGGGTGCTTTTTCAGAGGGTCAGAGCAGACATGATGGACCAAATGGCCTCCTTCTGCACTATAGGGATTCTATGATTCTATGATTCTAATGAGACTTCCTGGTTGCACACAAGTGGGAGATGGTAGGTAAAATTGCCTGGGTCATATACACACCCAGAAGTGACTGAAAGCTAAAGTTCTATGATTTTTAACCTGCTGCAAATTACCCTCATGCTCACTGGCTTGCATTAGCTCCTAGTCAGGTAATATCTCAAATTTTAAATTCTTATCTTTGTATTCCGAGCTCTCAGTCATTTGCTCCTCGGCCTCCTCTTCCAGCCCCACCAACCCATGAGATCTCTGCGCCCCTCAATTCTGGTTACTTCTGTTCCTCTGATGTTCATTGCCCCACAATGGTTGGCTGCATCTTCAGCTGTCTAGACCCTAAGCTCTGGAATTTCTTCCCTACTCCTCTCTGCTTTTTACCTCTATCTCTCTCTCCTCCTCTAACCACACCATAAAACATCCCTCTACGACCACTTTTTGGTCACCTTTCCTATTATTTCTTCAGCAGACGCTGTGTCAGATTGTGCTTTGTACCCGCCTTGTGAAGTGCCACACGGGAAGCTTTATAGTGTGAAAGACATTGAGGGGGATTTTCCATCCCCTCCTGCGGGACGCGTAAATGAAGGATGGGGTGGTGACTGAGTCCCAGAACAGCTTTCACGCTGATTGTCCCCGCCCCCCCCCACCGATGATGTAATGGGGTTCCCACAATGAAAGGTTGAGAACTCCAAAAGCATATATTAACATAAACTTAGCGGGCCTCCCTGTTGTATTGTGCCCCCACGTAGGAATTTCCTCCCCATGCAGGCGTAATGTCGCGTCAACAGGGTTTACTACAGGTTTTCTCTGTTTCTCCCGTTTGTGGGGCCCAGTGATCGCCCGGGGTCTCCGAGGCGAAGGGGTTGAATCCCAAAGCCTGAGATACTGGTACCCTGGCAATGCCGCCTGGGAGAGGAGTGGGGTCCTGTGTCCGTTGGTGGGGGCAGGGATTTCCTGGGGTGTTTCTGCTTTCATTTTTATTTTTTATTTCTGCGCTTAATGTTAATTTTTCCAAATCGGGGGTGGGGGGGGGGATTATCAAGGTGCCAACTGGTAGGGGCACTGCCAGGGTACCAGGTTGGCGCTGCTAAGGCTGGCATTTTTCAAACGGCGATGATCGGGCCAGGGGTGCCTTGTTCGGATGTGGGGAGGGGTGTGGAGAGGCTCGGGGACCCCCTCATAGTGAGTTGAGGCTTGGGGGGGGGGGGGGTAGGGTTCGCATCAGGGGCTCCAGAGATCGTTCTCTCGGCACACTGAGGAGTTCCAGAGTGGAGGTCCTCAGTGCAGAAAACAGGTCTATGTGTGACCTCTGCCGTGCATTCCCCGCTGAGCCACCCTATCTAACCCATGTGGCGTTTAATAGCATTGTGTTCCTTGGCGCTGTGAGTGCTGGGAATCACACGGCTAAACACATTTGCTTTGTGACTTTGTTCTCATTGATTTAAATCGCGCCAAATATTCCATCTGCCATGTTCTTGCCAAATCACTGAGCAAATCCAAATCTCCTTCAAGCCTCTTTGCAGACTTCTCACAACACACATTCCCACTTAGTTTGTGTCATCAGCAAACTTAGAAATATTACATTTAATTCACATAATCATGTGAACAGATGGAACCCAGGTGCTGATCCTTACGGTACCCCACTAGTCACAGCTTGCCAAATTCAAAATGAACCATTTGTTCCTATTATGTTTTCTTTCCGTTAACCACTGCACAATCCATGCCGTAATATTACCTCCTATTCCAACTGCTGTAATTTGTTTGCTAACGTCCTGTGTGGAACCTTATTGAAAGCTTTATTGAAAGCCATTGAAGATCAAAATACACCACATTTACTGGTTTCCCCATATCTATTCTGCTAGCAACATCCACAGAAAACTCATGTTTGTCAAACATGATTTCCCTTTAATAAATCCATGTTGACTATGCCCAATCAGATCATTATTTTCTAACTGTAGGGGCAGCACGGTGGCTCAGTGGTTAGCACCACTGCCTCATGGTGCGGAGGACCCGGGTTCGATCCCGGCCACGTGTGAAGTTTGCACATTCTCCCCGTATCTGCGTGGGTCACACGCCCAAAAATATATGCGGAGTAGGTAAATTGGGCACGCTAAATTGCCCCTTAATTGGAAAAAAAGAATTGGGTACTTTAAATTTATTCTTTTATAAATGATTTTCAAACTGTCCAGTTATCACATCCTCGAGAATATATACTAGTATTTTCCCTACTATTGATTTCCGTCTGACAGATCTGGGTCAGGATTCTCCGACCCCCCGCCGGGTCGGAGAATCGCCTGGGCGCAGCGTGAATCCCGCCCTTGCCAATGGCGGGGTATTGGTGGGGCGAGAATCGCGCCGCGCCGGTCGGGGGCTGTTGGAAGTGGCCCCCCCCGGCGATTCTCCGGCACGCGATGGGCCGAGTGGCTGCCCGTTTTCGGCCGGTCCCGCCGGCGTAAATCACAACAGATCCTTACCAGCGGGACGTGGCTCCACGGGCGACCTGCAGAGTCCTTGGGTGGCGCAGGGGGATCGAGCCCCGGGGGGTCTGGTGGACTGGCCCGCGATCGGGGCCCACCGATCTGCGGGCGGGCCTGTGCCATGGGGACACTCTTTCCCTCCGCACCGGCCGCTGTCAACCTCCGCCATGGCCGGTGCAGAGCAGAACCCCATTGCGCATGCGCTGGGATGACGCCATCATACGCTGGCGCTCCCAGGTATGGGGAAACTCGCACCGGCCGGCGGAGGCCCTTCGGCGTTGGTTGGCGAGGCGGCAAGCCCTTCCGCGCCGGCTGGCATGGTGCCAAACACTCCGGCACCGGCCTAGCCCCTGAAGGTGCGGAGGATTCTGCACCTTTGGGGCGGCCCGACGCTGGAGTGGTTCACACCACTCCTCGGCGCCGGAGTGGCCCACCCTGCCGGTTCACGGAGAATTCCGTCCCTGTAGTCCCCTGTTTTTTCTCTTCCTCCTTTCTGAAACAGTGGGGTTACTTTTGCCATCTTCCATTTTGCAGACACCATTCCAGGATCTATCGAATTTAGGAAGATGCTGGGGAAACAGAAGCTGATTGGGGAATAAACAAACACAGGGATTAGTCTTCAGCACGAGTCAGAAAAATATGGGAGATGTGTAAGTGCCCAGACTTAGTGAGGAGTTGAGTTGTTTTTACCAGAAAAAGCCATACCATGTACCATGATCTTATTGAGTGTCTAGATGAAGGTGACTCTGGGAAAGCTGTGGCATCAATATAGCCATGAATCGAATGAAAGAAGTTTGCAGAAGTATGATTCTGCCAGTAAATGCATGAGAGTATGCTTTTGTTGTGTTAGTTCTTTAAAATGTAAATTGCCTGTTAATCTATGCTCGGTTCATGTCGATTTGAGTTCGATAGTTACAGTGAATGTTTTAAAAAGTGAAATCTTGTCCATCGAGATATTTCATTGTGGTTGTTTGGAAAGTTTGGTTCTTTTACATATTGGTCTCCACGGGGATTGTAATACTTTCATTTTTGCTCGTAATCTCTTATGCAGCGCTTTATCAAATAGCGCTGGATATCCATGCAAATAATATCAATAGGCATTCCTTTATCAACCAACTTAATGATTTTCTCAAAATTTTCAAATAGATCAGTCAGAGCTCGCCGATCTTACACAAACCTATGTTCACTGTCCCTAATCAGTTCCTAGGTGTCCAAGTGTTCAGTTACTCTGTTCCTCATTGTAGATTCCAACTAATGTTCGACTGACAGGCCTGTAGTTAACATTGTTTCTTCTCTCTCACTCTCTTTCCCTCTGCCTTCTTAAATAATGGAGGCACATTTGCAATTTTCCAACCCAAAAATACCATTCCTGTACCGAGAGAACTTTGGAAAATTTATGGACTATGCATCCGCAATTTCCTCACCTATTTCTTTGAATCCCCTGCGGTGTAAACCATCAGGACCTGTCCATCTTTCGACCTATTATTTGTCCATCAGCATTCTTTTTCCTTATATCAGATTCTTCCCCTTGATTTATTTTTGGGCTCTTTTAGAAAATGTGAAGATGGATGGAGCGTTCATTTCACAAGTCGGCTATTTCCTTATTGTCAATAATTGTATCATCTGACGTTTGTCTTTAATGGGCCCACATCCCCCACTGCCACTCTCTTTCTCCAAACACGTTTATTAATGCTTCTACTGTTGGCGTCAACATCCTTAGCGAGCTTTTTTGAAATTCCTTTTTACACCTTTTATTACTTTCTCCATCACTTTAGATTGCTTTTTATAGCTCTTTCAGTCATGCAGTAGAAAATGCTCGTCCTCTGATTCATTACAATAATGAGCAAAATTGTGAGTCATTCATCAAGTAATCCAAGCCCCCAAAGTCTCATCCTAATGCATGGCTCCTATATATCTTATACAAACATTCATTAAAATTAACTGAACATCTTGCCAACGTTCAAATAGATCAGCACTCGTTTCCAGAGCTACATAAATTTCCCAAATTATATTCTTTAAAGAAAGGTAATAATTTGAATCTTTTTTTCTTTAATTCCACATAGTTCCCCTTTTTATCTTTATAATTCAGCATTCTCTATACCAATGGAACCATCTCTGCCTCCAGCTACATTCAACATTAACACTGTGGTGGTAGCTAGATTATGCCGAAGTGGGACTTGAACAGCTGCGACCTCATGACTCATAGAAGTGGAGTCTTTGCGAAAGCTATGTGCTCTTGAGCTTCTTCACAGAGGGTTCGCCGCCACCTCGTGCTCGCTGAACTACAGCGGCTCGCAGTCCACCAGTGCCGATCCATCTTGTGTTCAAACTCCTCCATGTCATCATTTCTCCCTATTTCTGTAACATCCCTTGTGGCGCAATGGATAGCATCCCTGCCTCTGAGTCAGAAGCTCCAGGTTCAAGTCCCACCTCAGGATTTGACAATGTTCAACCAGGCTGAGTCTGTCAATCGTCCAAACAGGCCGACAGCAAGAGCGGGAGAGACTCCTGGTCAGCCATGCTTGCTGTGGAGTGGGCCCCTCAAGCTCCTGGCGATAGACTAGCGACCTCTACTGGGAACAATGAGCTATGGAAACATAGCTTAGTGCAACAGTAGATACGGTAAGAGAAGTGAAATTGGAATATGTAACAATCCTCTAGCTCAATATCCCCTTGAGCATTCTATGCTCCTTTAATACTGGCCTCCTATGCGCCACCATTAAACCCTGTCATTTCCAAAGTCTAGGCACTGACCTCTGGAATTTTATCCCTAAATTTCTTTGCGTCTTCACATTTGTTTCTCTTTAAAGTGCCCATTTTGACCAGTTTTTTGTTCACATATATTTCTTTTGGCTCTGATTATTTTCCTGCGAAGTACTTTGGGATATTTTATGACATTAAATGTGCTGCATCAATAAGAAGAAGATATGAAATAGGGGCAGGAGTGGACCATACAGGCCCTTTCTGATCTGCCATTTCATAGTGGCTGCTTTTTGACCTCAATTCCAATTTCCCACCTGACACCATAAACACGGGGAGAGGGGCAGCACGGTGGCGCAGTGGGTTAGCCCTGCTGTCTCACGGTGCCGAGATCCCAGGTTCAATCCCGGCTCTGGGTCACTGTCCGTGTGGAGTTTGCACATTTTCTTCGTGTTTGCGTGGGTTTTGCCCCCGCAACGCAAAGTTGAGCAGGGTAGGTGGATTGGTCATGCTAAATTGCCTCTTAATTGGGAAAAATGCATTGGGTACTCTAAATTTATAAAAAATAAATTAAAAAATAAACACTGGGGGAGGATTTTTCGTTCCAATTCTATGGGACAGGAGGGTGCAGTGGAAGTGACGGAGAATAGCACAGGAGTCTGAAAGTCTTTCCCACTTCCGGGATTGCCCGATTGATTGTCCCTGCGCCTTACCAATGACATAACAGGAATCCTGCCTTTAAAAGCCGGGATCACCATTTTCATCAATTTAAATATTGTTACCGGGACTTCACACCTCATGGTCCAACCATGTTAAATTGTCTGCTCATGTCAGCGAGAGGGCACGGTGAATAGAATCATGACAGGTCCCACACAATGTGCAGCTGGCAAGGAAACCCGCCAGACGGACACAGGTGAGTACAGCCCACAGGGGTGAGAGGGTCATGCCTGGGCACTACCCTGGCACTTCGAGCAGCACGGTGGCACAGTGGTTAGCATTGCTGCCTACGGCGCTGAGGACCCGGGTTCGAATCCCGGCCTTGGGTCACTGTCCGTGTGGAGTTTGCACATTCTCCCCGTGTCTGCGTGGGTTTCACCCCCACAACCCAAAGATGTGCAGGGTAGGTGGATTGGCCACTCTAAATTGCCCCTTAATTGGAAAAAAAAATTGGGTACTCTTAAAAAAAAATTTTTTACGGGCCTCACGGTAGCATGGTGGTTAGCATCAATGCTTCAGAGCTCCAGGGTCCCAGGTTCGATTCCCGGCTGGGTCACTGTCTGTGTGGAGTCTGCACGTCCTCCCCGTGTGTGCGTGGGTTTCCTCCGGGTGCTCCGGTTTCCTCCCACAGTCCAAAGATGTGCGGGTTAGGTGGATTGGCCATGATAAATTGCCCGTAGTGTAAGGTTAATGGGGGGATTGTTGGGTTACGGGTATACGGGTTACGTGGGTTTAAGTAGGGTGATCATTGCTCGGCACAACATCGAGGGCCGAAGGGCCTGTTCTGTGCTGTACTGTTTTATATGTTCTATTCTCCCTGGTACTGCCGGGGAAGTGTCAGGGGACAGTGGCATGGTCAGTATCAGGAAGGAGTTCCGTAGGGGAGGTGCTGGATGGGTTTCATCAGTTGGGGGGGGGGGGGGGGGGGGGGGGTGGTTCCATTCTGGAAGGCTCCCAATCTTTTAAAAACCTAAGTGACTGGCGGGGCAGTCTCTGTGGGACCCGCCTCTTCACTCTTCTGTTGTCAGCGCATTTAAAACCTCAGCAGGAAAACCCTGCAACGCCAACGTCGGACTTCCTTCTGAATATCCCACCTGAGCTGACACTTATCAAAACATTAGGAAATCCTGCCCGTTGATTCTTCCAGAGAACAAAATTCTGTCTATCTCAGCAGTGAGTGTACTTAATGACCGAGCACCCAGGGGCTGGTTTAGCACACTGGGCTAAATAGCTGGCTTTCAAGGCAGGCCAGCAGCACGGTTCGATTCCCGTACCAGCCTCCCCGGACAGGCGCCGGAATGTGGTGACTAGGGGCTTTTCACAGTAACTTCATTGAAGCCTACTCGTGACAGTAAGCGATTTTCATTTTTTCATTTTTCAAAGCCCTGTGAGGTAGAGACTGACAGACATTGACAATCCCTCTGAGAGAAATGCATGTTGTTGTGTGCAATGTCATCAAATTGAACTGGGCTTCATGAGGATTTGGATAGCTCCTCTTAAATGTGTAAGCTCACTGAAGAGGCAGAGCGAGATTTACAGAGGTGTAACCAGCAAGCTTGCACTAAGATAGGATATTCACCTTATTAAACATTAAAATATTATTACGGTATTTTATCTCTATAACATGGAATAAAATTGAATGGAATGTGCTTCTTGTTTAATTGTCGATTAATTGTGTTGAATTTGTTTCCTCCATAGGGAAACGGCGATGTACGCCCTATTCCAGGATACTCATCGCTTCCCCCAGTGAGAGGTCAGAAATTCCCCATAGAAATTCCAGCTTGGGATTCTCCGTTGGCAGGATCCTCCGCTGCGCCGGCAGCACACCCATGTCCCTGGGTTTCCCGACAGCGTAGGGTGGCCACAATGGGAGACCCCATTGGCCAACTGCAGGAACAGAGGATCCTGCTGCCAGCGGGGGCGGGGGGCCACACTGGAAAACGGGGCTGGCGGGACGGAGAATCCTGCTCCAGGTCTTAGCAATTAATAATGTTATCTGCCTTTGCTCAAAATGCACCACTCAATCCATTCATTTTGTATACAGCCATCTTTTTCCAAATAGATTTCCTCCCAATAGGCAATCAGTGTCAATATCAAGCACGATTGGGCATATCGCTGCCCTGGGGACTCAACATTGAGGTTGGCACCTTTAGAATGTGACCCTTCTCTTCCAACCTAAACCCTTTTTTGAAATATCCCATGCATGTATTGTCTCAATGCAAACACCCCTGTCTCTCCTACACCGGACCATCTGTCTTTTGTTCTTAAAGTTGCTACTTTTTGTTGCAATCTCTCACAACTTTAAAACATTCTCCCTCCCTTCAGTTCTGACAATGAGGCCAAAGGGCTCAAAACGTTGGGCGCGTATCTGCCAAAAGAGAACAAGGTGCCCTTGCGAACATGTCTGGCCACGTGTTTCCCGATACCCGCAGTGCCAAGAAACAAAATGGCTATTCAACAAAATTTGCATTGTATAAGGGGCCTGAACAAGGAACGCACGGCCAAAGCAGCACATAGCCCTGTTTTGTACTGAGGGGAGCTCCCCTGAACTCCCCAGTGTAGTGAGAGATCAGGACACCTTTTTTAAATGGCATCCCGATCTCCAAGGCCCCCCCCCCCCCCTCCGAACCAATCCCTGACTTCCCCCCACCCGCCCAAACGCACAATAGGAGAATCCCCGGCCCCTCCCACACCCTCACAGGACACCCTCAGCCTAATCACGCATGCGCAGAAAATGACAGCGTGGCATCACCAACATGGCACCCTGGAATTGCCCATGCCAGCTGGCAGTGCCACCTGTAATCTTTGGCAGTGCCAGGCTGGCAACCAGGTGGAACTGCCAAGGTGCCAGACTGGCACTGCCAGAGTTTGCAGGTGGCACCAGCAGTTCCAGGACACTACCCTGCCCAAGGGGCATACAGCTGGGGGCCTCCAATCCCCTGGGAGACCCCCATGAGTGCCATTCCATCTGGTCCCCGTTTGTGGGGACCAGTGCTGATCGGCGTTCGCCTGAGGTCTCTGAGGCAAAGGGAGTGAATCCCAAAGCCTCAGATACCCTCAGGAATCTGCACATTAACTGGTTTGCTCAAATATGCAGATTTGCCAAAAAGTAATCCCACCCACTTTGGGCGGAATTTACATCACAACGTCTCACGAGATCACGCTGGATCTTGCAAGGCGTTGTCAGCTGGGTAGATCCTAGGAGCGGGGTCTCCCAGCTGTGATCAGCCACACTGCGCCGCAGTGAGCAGCTTTTCCAGCGCAGAGTGGCCATTGGATCGTGCCCATTAACTCTGTTTTCTCTGCTTACAGATGCCGCCAGACCTGCTCAGTTTTTCCAGCATTCTATGTTCTTGTTTTAGATTCCAGCATCTACAATACTTTGCTTATTTGAATATCAAGCATGCCCAGCTTGGTTACAGAGTACAACGTACTCTACACTGTTCCATCAAACACTCCCAGTGCAGATACAGTATGGGTTATTTACACAGCAAAATTCCCTCAACAGTGTCTCACCAACCCCATCAGTTTAGGTACAGCACATACCAGTTACAGAGTGAAGTTCGCTCTACATTTTCCAAACTATCTCATCCCCAGGATATCTGTGGAGGAGTTCCTCAGGTTGGTGTCCTGGCCCAACAATCTCCAACTGCTTCATCAATGTTTTAGGGGCTGGTTTAGCTCACTGGGCATAATCGCTGGCTTTGAAAGCAGACCAAGCAGGCCAGCAGCACGGTTCGATTCCCGTAACAGCCTCCCCAAACAGGCGCCGGAATGTGGCGACTAGGGGCTTTTCACAGTAACTTCATTGAAGCCTACTCGTGACAATAAGCGATTTTCATTTCATTTCATAGGGGGAGATGAGGAGCTTGTACTTGGCTCCGCCCATGGCTCCACCCATGGCTCCTCCCTCTAACTGGAAGTATAAAGGTTGCTGTTGTGAGCCTGCCTGCCAGTTCATCTAGAGTTCATCTCGTCACAGGCAGGCTCTGTTGTAAGACGATTAAAACCACTGTTCGCTTCTATCCACGTGTCGTGTGTATTGATGGTCTCATCAATTTAATCATCTTAAGAAACAGTAAGGAACGACTATGGAATCAGCCCTCAAACCTGATCGACTGGAACTCGACCCACAGGATGCAGAGGCGAAAGAAATCTTTTCACACTGGCTCCGATGTTTTAAGGCCTACCTCGACAGAATGTACGTGAGGCCCGTCAATGAGGTCTACGCGCGCCACGTTTTTACTACTCAGCTGCCAGCGCCCCACAGAATCGCTAGAAGAATTCCTAAGAGACTTAAAAACCTTATCCCGGGACTGTAATTACCAAGCTGTAAATGCTGCAGAACATAGGGAACTCGCTGTCGGTGATGTATTTGTTGCAGGCTTCAGATCCAATTACGTGCGCCAGCGGTTGCTTGAGAAGGGGGCACAAAACTTAGAAGACACCGTAGAACTCGCCACTACTATGGAGATCTCATTCCGCAGCCTCACCTCGTTCCCCGCGGACTCGAGACCCTGTCATGGGCCCCCGACCAGCGACTACCCCAGGCCTCCGCCGCGCGGCCACCCAGCCACTATGTTACTCCAGCCTGCCACTTTTGTGGCCAGCCCCAGCACCCGCGGCAGCACTGCCCAGCCCGCAACGCGACCTGCAGCAGCTGCGGTCGCAAAGGACACTATGCCAGAGTATGTCTGGCGAAGAAAGCTCCGGCCTCAAACCCTCCCGCAGCCCAGAGCACTCGCTCCCTGAATTCTCAGGCCCCCATGGGGGCTGCCATCTTGGCAAACCCCCACCACGCAGCCGGCCACGTGCGACTCATGGGGCCGCCATCTTGGACGCCGTCTTCCTCGCCGCCCACCACGTGCGATCCACGGGGGCGACCATCTTGGGCTCCATCTTCTCCAAACTCAGCAACCCAGATCGAAGACTGCGACCTCAGCGGGCATTCATCACGGGGCCACTCCAGCACAGCTGATCGAACCGCCGACTACCCACAACTCAGCACGGTCACGTTGGACCAGTCGTGTCCGAAACACCTCCGCAACTCCATGATGACCGTTAAAATCAACGGGTACAGTACACCGTGCCTCTTCGACTCCGGGAGCACCGAGAGCTTCGTACACCCAGATCTGGTAAGACGCTGTTCACTCCCTGTTTTTCCTGCACGGCAAACTATCTCCCTCGCTTCGGGCCCCCACTCTGTTCACCTCCAAGGGCGCACCGTCGTGACCCTAACGATCCAAGGCGCTAGCTACTCTAATTTTCAACTATATGTCCTGCCCGAACTCTGCGCCCCACTCTTACTGGGACTCGACTTCCAGTGTAACCTCAAAAGTCTCACCCTCAGCTTCGGCGGACCCCTACCCCCACTCACCATCTGCAGCCTAGCCACGCTGCGAATCTCCCCCCCCTCCACTCTTTGCCAATCTCACTCCGGACTTTAAACCCGTAGCCACTCGCAGCCGGCGGTACAGCCTTCAGGACAGGATGTTTATCAGAACCGAGGTCCGGAGGCTCCTACGTGAGGGGATCATAGAGGCCAGTAACAGCCCCTGGAGAGCTCAGGTGGTGATCGTCAAGACCGAGGAAAAATTCCGCATGGTCATGGACAATAGTCAGTCCATTTATCGGTTTATGCTCCTCGATGCGTACCCCCTCCCCAGGATTGCAGACATGGTGAATCAGATCGTCCAGTATCGTATTTTCTCCACGGTGGATCTGAAGCCTGCATACCACCAGCTCCCAATCCGCCCGGAGGACTGCCACTACACGGCGTTCGAGACCAATGGCCGCCTCTTCCATTCCCTCCGGGTTCCCTTTGGCGTCACGAACGGGGTCTCGGTGTTCCAACGAGCAATGGGCTGAATGGTGGACCAGTACGGGCTGTGGGCCACGTTTCCGTACTTGGATTACATCACCATCTGCGGCTATGACCAGTAGGACCACGATGCCAACCTCCATCGATTTCTCCTGACGGCCCAGAAACTCAACCTCACTTACAACATGGAGAAATGCGTTTTCCGCACGACCAGACTAGCCATCCTCGGCTATGTAGTGGAAAACGAAGTCCTGGGCCCCGACTCGGACCGTATGCACCCCCTCTTAGAACTCCCTCTCCCTCATTGTCCCAGGGCCCTCAACGGTGTCTGGGATTCTTTTCATACTATGCCAGTGGGTCCCTCAATATGCTGACAAAGCCCGCCCACTATTTAAGGCCACACTTTTACCCCTGTCGGCTGAGGCTCGCCAGGCCTTCAACTGCATCAGGGAGGACATCGCCAAAGCGGCCATGCGGGCGGTGGATGAATCCGTCCCTTTTCAGGTTGAGAGCGACGCCTCAGAGGTAGCTCTTGCAGCCACATTGAATCAGGCAGGGAGACCAGTCGCATTTTTCTCCCGAACCCTCTCCGCTTCGGAACTTCGACACTCCCCGGTTGAAAAGGTAGCACAAGCCATTGTGGAGACTGTACGTCACTGGAGGCACTACCTCGCAGGTAGAAGGTTCACCCTCATCACCGACGAAAGATCAGTTGCCTTCATGTTTGATAACTCGCAAAGGGGCAAAATTAAAAATGATAAAATCCTGAGGTGGAGGATCGAACTCTCCACCTACAAATACGATATCATGTATCGACCGGGGAAGCTCAAGGTGCCCCCAGATGCCCTGTCCTGCGGCACGTGCGCCAGCACGCAGAGCGACCGCCTGAAAGCCATCCACAATGACCTCTGCCACCCGGGGGTCACCCGGCTCGCCCACTACGTCAAAGCCCGAAATCTACCTTTCTCCATTGAGGAGGTAAAAGCCATCACCAGGGATTGCCCAATCTGTGCGGAGTGCAAACCGCACTTCTATAGACCAGACAGGGTCCACCTGGTCAAGGCTTCTCGGCCCTTTGAACGCCTCGCCATCGATTTCAAAGGGCCACTTCCCTCGAATAATCGGAATGTGTACTTCCTGAATTTCGGTGTATTCACTTCAGCAACAGAGCTGGAAGGAAGGCAATTGTGTTTGATTTGTGAAAATTTTAATCTTCTAAATGCTTACCATTTATTGGCAACCACAGAAAAGTTCTGAGCAGGGCAATACCAATGCCTGCATCAGCTCATCCTGTAGAAAGTTTACACAGACGTTTTTCAATATTCCTCTGAGGTAAGGTAAAGTTGGCATAATCCCAGATGACCATAGGCTGCTTTCCCCTTTGAGAGGGAGAACTGACTGGTGGTGATTTAACCCGAGGATCGCCACACCTCAAGCAAGGGGCAAGGTTGAGAAGGCAGGCCCCTTCATAAATAACCTCAACTGGGATGGGAATTGAACCCACATTGCTGGCCTTACTCTGCATCCGGGTTCGATTCCCAGTTTGGGTCACTCTCTGTGCAGAGTCTGCACGCTCTTCCCATGTCTGCGTGGGTTTCCTCCGGGTGCTCTGGTTTCCTCCCACAAGTCCCGAAAGACGTGCTTGTTCGGTGAATTGAACATTTTGAATTCTTTCTCTGTGTACCCGAACAGGCGCCGGAGTGTGGCGACTAGGGGATTTTATAGTAATTTCATTGCAGTCTCAATGTAAGCCTACTTGTGACACTAATAAAGATTATTATTATTATTACAAACCAGCCAGCTAGCCAACTGAGCTAAATCAGCCCTTCGATAACAAGTGTCAAATGGGTGTTTTAAGCAGCTGCACACACAGCTACCAATATAATGGCCCTCCTAATGCAGGTGCTGATTGGTCATGGAAGCTAGCACTCTGAAATTGATAATTTACCTGCTTGGGAAACAGCTATACATAAAATGAGGAGTAATTTCAAGGAGAGTACAACACGTAAATCCACGAGACTTTAAGTGAAGATCTGAAATGGGAATCCATCAGGGAGACATCACTCTCATCCATTAGTTGCCACTGTGCTGATGGCAACTAAGAAAAACCCAGTTTGGAGAAGGTGCAAATAAGATTTGCAAAGGGCGTACCAGAACTGAGAGGTTATACATGTCAGGAAAGGTTGAACAGCCTGAAGCTCTTAGAAAAGAGACGACAGAGATGTGACCTGACAGAGTTCTTAAAATTTCAGAATGATAGACCTTGCGATCCTTCCATTTGTACATGGGACAAAATCTAGAGGCTATAAATATAAGACACCCGTTAATTAATCCAATTAGGGATTCAGGAGAAACACCTTTACTCAATTTGGTTGAACTCTACCACCTGAAGTAGTTGAGTCACACAGGGCAGATGCAGTTAAAAGGAAGCTAGGTAAGTACATAAGAGACTGGAATGAAGTGTTAGATCAAATAAAATGGGAGGAGATTTGTGTGGAGCATTAACAACAACTAGGAAAGAATGGCCTGCTTCTCTGCTGCAATTTTCATGTAATTCTATGTAAGAAACTTGTCCCTGGGTTGTATTTTTATGTATAGCTGTATGACTGGCAGACTGAGCAATGCATTGACAGACAGGTACATGCTGACACAGGGATAGAGTAATCCATAAAGTGTCACGATGATGAGAAAAAATGAATTACGTCCAGAAATATTGAATTTCAAAGGTGGGTTTTGTTTTAAATGGATTTAAGCCAAAGGTGGCTGAGGATGTAAATTTAGTTACTGGTTGAATTGTTAGGTGATATTAAGAGAGAGACAACAGAATCACACCTCTTTCCCAAACAAAGGTCCATCAAAAGAAAAATACCATCCAGAAAATAATTGCAATCTCCTATGGAGACAATGGGAAATGAGCATCATCTCAGCAGGACTGGTAGATATCCTGTGAGCAATGTTCCAGATGGATCTGTGGGCATCCCCTTCCAGGAATATACAAAGACGGGGATAAAAGCCAGCTGGAAAGCTCATGAAGTGTCAACTGGTGTTGGCTATCTCAACGTGTCACACAGGGGAAAAGACAGGAGACCGACTTCTGCAAAAGTTTGCAGGTATTCTCTCTCTTGGATTGTCGAAAGAAGCCAAGTCAGCGGAAACAGGGCATCCTCTCAGCCAAATGACTATTGGAATTTTGGAACCGTCTATTCACCTGTTGAAATCAGCACTACTCGAATCACAATTGCAGTGACCACAATGTTTCCTCATTACCTCACAGGCAATCCAAGGAGATTTGTAACTTACTTACTCAATTCTCACTTCTAATCAGTATGAATGCATGTGCATGTGCCTTTATCATTTTCTTGCATTTAGTAATTAATCAGCTCACTCTTTCTTCAACTCAAGAAAACTTGGTTGAATTGGTTTCTTTTAAACCATAAAGATCAGGAAAAGGCATCCGCAAAACAAAAGGATATTTTGTTTTGGCATTAATCGTGTAGCGACCAGCTGTCGGGGTTGAATAAAGAAGGGGAGCCAATTCAACCCTCCTCACCCAGGGTCATAACAATTTGAGGGATCTCGTCTGGGTTAATAAATTTGGGGAACCTCACCTGGGGACTAGTCGTAACATAAGGAAGAGGATGATGCAAACGTAAAACAGTCGATGCGCATAGACTGAGACCTGGAAGTAAATAAATGGCTTCCCGGTGTTGTGAACGGAACAGTTTTAACTGACTTAATTATAAAGGCTGAAAGCCATTAATCAGGCAGAAACCCTTTTGTTCTTCACCTGCCTTGACAACCTGTTTGATAATTATTCTTGTATTGATTCAACTACATGGCACAAATCGTCTGAATTCCAGATGGAGAGGCATGTTTATTATGATGAATAAATGCCAGCTGTGACTTGGCAATGACCCACCAACAACATTCACACAGTCAACAAAGCATGTGTAACAGAACTTGATTTACTGGAAACAAAAGGCTCATTTAACTACAGGAGATTAATATTATGTAAATTATCCTGAATTGCCACAACCTACACTTGCCAAGCTCTCTTCAGCTTGGCCAACCCTTAGCAAGTCTCCACTCTCGCACATTCTTGGCCGAACCTATGCCAGCGAATTGCAGTGTGAACATATAAGAACTGTGTTAGGAATCCTGGGAGAGCAAAAACATTCAGATTTACTGTTTTTAAATTCATTCTACGGGATATGATGCTGGAAAAGCCAGTGTTTATGACCTCTCCCGAGTTGTCTTTAAAAAGCTGGTGGATCATCTTCTTCTTAGCAGTTGCTTGAGGAGTCTAGAATGAGGGACATAGTTTGAACATCAGAACCAGTCTTTTCAGCAGTGAAATTAAGAAATACTTCTCCACATAACCGATGGTAAATGTTTGGAACTCTCTTCCACAAAGAGTGGCTGACCATGACATCAAGGCCACATTTGACCGAGTGAGGTATCAAGGAGCTCTAGTAAAAATGGAATCAACAATGGGGATCAGGGAGAAAACTCTTTGCTGGTTGGACTCATACCTGGTTCAAAGAAAGTTGGTTGTCGTTGTTAGAAGTCAGTTATCTCAGCTCCAGGATATCACTTCAGAAGTTCCTCAGGGTAGTATCCTAGGCCCAGCCATCTTCAGCTGCTTCATCAATGACCTTCCTTCCAGTGGAGGTGTTTGCTGGTGATTACACAATGTTCAGCACCACTTGTGATACTTCAGATACTGAAGCAGTTCACGCCCACGTGCAGCAAGGCCTGTTCAACATTCAGGCTCAGGTTGACAAGTGGGAAGTACCATTTGCATGACAAAAATCCCAGGCAATGACCATCTCCAACAACATCGCCCTTTGACATTCAATAGCATAACCATCGCTGAGTCTCCCACTATCAACATCCTAGCGGTTACCATTGACCAGAAACTTAACTGGACTAGCCATTTAAATACTGTCGCTGGATGAGCGGGTCAGATGCAAGGGTTTCTGTGGCAAGTAACTCATCTCCTGTCTCCCCAAAGCCTGTCCACAACCTACAAGGCACAAGTCAGGAATGTGATGGAATACTCTCCACTTGCCTGCATGGGTACAGCTCCAACAACATTGAAGAGGTTCAACACCATCCAGGGCAAAGCAGCCCACTTGACTGGCAGACCATCCCCAAACATCCACTCCCTCTACCACCGATGCACAGTGACAGCTGTGTGAATTATCAACAATATGTACTTCAGGAACTCACCAAGGCTCCTTAGCCAGCATATTCCAGACCATGACCGCTACCATCTAGATAGATAAAGGCAGGGAACACATGAGAACACTACCACCTGGAAGTTCCCTTCCAAACCTCTCACCGTCCTGACTTGAGAACAATCGCTGTTCCTTCACTATCACTAAGTCAAAATCCTGGAATTCACTTCCCAAAAGCACTGTGGGTGTACCTACACCACATGGACTGCAACGGCTCAAGAAGACTTCAAGAAGTCATCATCACCTTCTCAACAGCAGTTAGGGTGGGCAATGAATGGCGGCCTAGCCAGTGACGCCCACATCCATTGAATGAATTAAGTAAAACAACAACAGATGCTAGGTCTGAAATTTATATTTTTCGTTAACCAAAGGTATTAAGGCAGGGGTGGGCAAACTTTTCCGTGCAAGGGCCACATTCAGAAATTCACAATTCACAAAGGGCCGCATAGTATATTAAGTAAAATAATTACTTCACCCGGTTATGATTCTGGGCGCCTCATATAGAACATAGAACAGTACAGCACAGAACAGGCCCTTCGGCCCTCGACGTTGTGCCGACCTGTGAAACCATCTGAAGCCTATCTGACCTACACTATTCCATTTTCATCCATATGTCTGTCCAGTGACCACTTAAATGCCCTTAAAGTTGGCAAGTCTACTACTGTTGCAGGCAGGGCGTTCCACACCCCTACTACTCTCTGAGCAAAGAAACTGCCTCTGACATCTGTCCTATATCTACCACCCCTCAATTTAAAGCTATGTCCCCTCGTGTTGGTCATCACCATCCGAGGAAAAAGACTCTCACTGTCCACCCTATCTAACTCTCTGACTATCTTATATGTCTCTATTAAGTCACCTCTCAGCCTTCTCCTCTCTAACGAAAACAACCTCAAGTCCCTGAGCCTTTCCTCGTAAGACCTTCCCTCCATACCAGGCAACATCCTAGTAAATCTCCTCTGAACCTTTTCCAAAGCTTCCACATCCTTCCTATAATGTGGTGACCAGAACTGCACTCAGTACTCCAGGTGTGGCCGCACCAGAGTTTTGTACAGCTGCAGCATGAACTTGTGGCTCCGAAACTCAATCCCCCTACTGGCAAAGGCTAGCACACCATATGCCTTCTTAACAGCCCTATTAACCTGGGTGGCAACTTTCAGGGATTTATGTACCTGGATGCTGAGATCTCTCTGTTCATCTACACTACCAAGAATCTTGCCATTAGCCCAGTAATCTGCATTCCTGTTACTCCTTCCAAAGTGAACCACCTCACACTTTTCCGCATTAAACTCCATCTGCCACCTCTCAGCCCAGCTCTGCAGCTTATCTATGTCCCTCTGTATCCTATAACATCCTTCAGCACTATCCACAACTCCACCGACCTTCGTGTCATCTGCAAATTTACTAACCCATCCTTCTACACCCTCTTCCAGGTCATTTATAAAAATGACAAACAGCAGTGGCCCCAAAACAGATCCTTGCGGTACACCACTAGTAACTGAACTCCAGGATGAACATTTGCCATCAACCACCACCCTCGGTCTTCTTTCAGCTAGCCAATTACTGATCCAAACTGCTAAATCACCTTCAATCCCATACTTCCGTATTTTCTGCAATAGCCTACCATGGGGAACCTTATCAAACATGGAGTTAGGCCACAGATCAGCCATGATCTCAATGAAAAGTGATGGATCAGGCTCAAAGAGCTAAATGGCCTACTTATGTTCCTGTGTTTCAATGGCTGCAAGACTATCATAGGGCCCTAGGACAGAGAGCGCACATCCCAGAACCTTCACTGCCCACTGTTGCACCATGGTTGCTGTGGGTACTATCTACAGGATACACTGAAGCAACTCACCAAGGGGTCTTTAGAACTAAACCCTGCTAGCTCCAGCACTGATAATGACTAGAGTATTATGGGAGCACTATCACCTCAAAGTTCTCTGCAAGTTGTGCAATAGTCAAATTTGGGCACACTTCCTTTCTTTCACTGGCCCTGGGTCACTATCCTGCAGCTCCTACCTAAAAACACTGCACCTTCACTGTATAACTATAGTGGTTCAAGAAGAGCATTTCTTCACTCTGACCTTCGCAATAGAAGTAAGGCATGGGTAATAATGACCAATCTTGAGTGTGTTAGGATGGTGGAGGAATCTTGTAAGGGGCCTAGTTTGAGGGTTATGGTGATGGCAGCATTGCCAATGGCTCTGAGTAGGTATTCAGGGAGCTCTGTGGAGCAGTCCACGGTGAAGATATGGAATCAGCTGAGGAGGCATTTTCGGGTGGAAGGGATGTCGCTGTTTGCGAGAATCGTGGGTTTGAGCCAGGGAGGATGGATAGTGTATACAGGAGATGAGGAAAAGTGGGGCTGGTCAAGGTGAGGGATTTGTATTTGGAGGAAGGGTTCAACCCAGTCTGGAGCAACTAAGGGAAACGGGTAGAGCTACCGAGGGAGAGTGAGTTCAGGTATCTGCAGGTTAGGGACTTTGCGCGAAAGTCTGGAGGGGGTTCCCAAGGTTGCCGGGGTACACCCTGCTGGAGTGACTGCTGCTTCCGAATGCGGAAGGGGAGGGAAGAATTGGGGATATATACAAGTAGCTGGGGGAGCTGGGAGGTGAGCAGGTGAAGAAGATCAAGGAGAAATGGGAAACGGAGTTGGAAAGAGAGATCAATTGGGGAGTATGGCGTGAGGCACTGCGAAGGGTAAACGGGACTTCCTCTTGTGCAAGGATGAGCCTGATACAGTTTAACGTGGTGCACAGGGTGCATATGACTCGGGCGAGAATGAGTGGGTTCTTTCAGGGGGTAGCAGATGAATGTGAGAGGTGTGGGCGGAGGCCAGCGAATCACGCGCACATATTTTGGGGTTATGGAAAATTGGGAACATTCTGGGCAGGAGTGTTCACGGTCTTAGCCAGGGTAATGGAGGAGGAGATGGACCCGGACCCTTTGGTGGCGATATTTGGGAGTTCAGAGAAGCAGGAGCTAGTGGAGAGTAGGAAGGCCGATGTCATGGCCTTCACCTCTCTGATTGTACGGCGCCGGATTTTGCTGGAGTGGCGGTCGGCATCAGCAGCATTGCTGGGTGACCTGTGTGACTTCCTGCAGTTAGAGAAGATAAAGTATGAGCTAAGGGGCTCAGCAGGGGAGTTTGAGGAAAGGTTTGGGATGTTTGTAACCATGTTTGAGGAGCTGTTCATCGCAGGAGGGTAGAAGGAGGGGGGAGGATGAAAAAGGGGAAAAATCTGTGCAGACTGTATAGTTGATTGTTGGGAAGTATGTTTCCCAGGGTAATTATTTCCTGTAACATCTTTGATACATGTTTGTAATAAAATACAATTTTTTTTAAATGACCAATCTTGACAACAATGTCCAGAAATAATTTTTAAAGCCTCCCTGCCCTTCTGCAAAGTACTGCTATGAGGTATTCTGCGTCCACTTGAGAGAGCATGGGAGACCTTGGTTTAAGTTCCCAGTCAAAAGGTGATAGTACTACCATCTACCAGTACCATGCCGTGGGCAGTATTAAATGGAAGTAATAGGGCGGCATGGTGGCACAGTAGCACAGTGGTTAGCACTGTTGCCTCACTGTGCCAGGGACCCAGGTTCGATTCCGGCCTTGGGTCACTGTCTGTGCAGAGTCTGCACATTCTCCCTGTGTGTGCGTGGGTTTCCTCCGGGTGCTCCTCCCAAAGTCCAAAGATGTGCAGGTTAGGTGGATTGGTTTTGATTAATGTGCCGGATTATGGGGATGGGTGGGGAGTGGTCCTAGATAGAGTGCTCTTTCAGAGGGTCAGCGCAAACGCGATGTGCCAAATGGCCTTCTTCTGCACTGTAGGAATTCTATGGGTCTCGTCCACCAGCCACAGAGCCAAACAGATCCTCGCATCATCCCATTTAGGGAAGGACTAAAGATGTAAGTGCCATTCAGGCATCTCACAGGCTAACAGCAGGTATGGGATCCAGAACTCCTGACGTGGAGGCCTGATAGAGTCTAGTTTTATTCATAGTTTTATTCATGTAAGGGGTAGTTGAATGCATATAGCTAATAAGCAAAATATTAAAAATATCTTCACTGTGGGAACCCAGTCATTTTCTCATATAATGAATTAACAATTGTATTTTATTGTATTCAGTACTGAGGACGGATTGTTCTCTGATTAATCAACTAATCAATTTTAGTTGGTCTCTGCCAAACTATAAAACATGGCGAAGTGTGAGAACTGCGCACGTAGACGTTAAGCTAGTTTTGACCGGCACTAGTCAATCTTAAGTAATGTCCAATGTTTGATCAACAAGTTATCGTCTAACAGACATTTATTGGAACAAGCCAGGAGGTCTCAGCTGAGAACTAGGGGCCAATGAACATAAAAGAGGTGTTAAACCAGAGGTAAGAATTCCCTTAAAATTAGAACTTCACAGTTACTTTATTGAAGCCTACTTGTGACAATAAATGATGATGATGATGATTATTCTTATTATTAACGTCGTGATCGAGGTCCTTTGTTCTTGAATTCTTGAATAATCTATCTGTTTTTAAGTGATTTCTTTTGTGCTTATGCTTTTTACCATGTGTTTGACTTTTTAACGTATTTTTTGATATTTAAGTGATGCGACCATCAATTCACTCAAAGACACGAGTAGAAGTAAACCGAGGTTTTAATCAGCTTAGAACAGTGCCTGCCTGCAACTGGTACAATACTGTGATCCGCCTACAGTCAACTGCTCTTTATACTTCCTTTCAAGGGGAGGAGCCATGGGCAGAGCCTGTACATGCCCCAACATATCCCCCTGTGGGTGAAGCCAAACAATGGCCCATAGGTGGAGCCCACAAGGTCAACAACATAACATAGCTGTAACACAATGGCAGAACATGATACTAATACACTGGTGAATTACTCGTACTATACATTCACCACATTACGTTCTAAGTTTTATTTAGTTCTTATTCAAATGTATACCCGTGAATAACTAACAATAAAGTCGTTTTTTTGACATTCCCACCAACCGGACTACCGATTCTTATTAGAAGAGAAAAATGAAAGACCCAACAAGGCCCCACCTACCGAGAGCTGCTGGCCAATCAGGAAAGAAGGGGCTGATAGACGGAGGGTGCTGAGCTGGGAATGTGCAGCAGGCAGGAAGGTGCTTAGAGTCTGAGACAGCCCAAGCCAGTCTAGCCTCCCGGACAGATGCAGGTTCCTGTTATCACCTGGAAGACCCATGTGATTAAATGTTTACTCTTTTGTCTTGAGCATTATTAATGTTTTGATTTGCAGCATCACCGGACGCTTGGCGGCTGATGTTGGTACTACACCCACTCAATATCGCAGATAGAGGAGAGACCCAGGTCTCAGGTAAGTGATGGCGGGGGGGGGTCATGGTTTTGGGTTATGTGGGGGTCGATCAAGAGAGTCGGCAGCATGAACCCAGGGTGGCTTTCTGCAGGCACTCTCCATCCCGATTCCGGGTCACTCGATGGAGCACAGAGTGTCTTTAAACAAGGGACCCCCATGGGAGCCCACTCACAAACATATCAGGGGTTGCTTGTCACGCTCCCTATATGATGAGTCGCCCCTCCTGCTGCTGGGTTAATACCAGTGAAGAAGAGGGGAGGCCCTTAAGTAGGTAATAGTTGCCCACGTATGGGCCTCAATTGACAACGGGACAGGAAGGCCACCCTCGGTCCTTGCTGCAACGGATTAAATCGGGATGAGGTGGGAAGATGATGGAATCCCCACATGGTACACACACCCCCAGTTAAATTCCCCCCCTACCACCAAACTCCCCATGGGGTTAGGGGACCGGGTTACATTCCGCCTTGCCAGTGTCAGCCGAGATTATGTGCTCAAATTGCAGGAACAGGACTTGAACCCACAAACTTCTGACTCAGAGGGGCGAGATGTCCTCAGGTAACATGCAGCGTAATCTGTACGGGAAGACTAGAAATTGCCACAGAAACCCATGCAGGATTTGACGCGGCCAAAAACTGAAACCACTTTGGCAGCAGGGACTGCTCTGTCAGTAACAGCCTTGAATTTTAATGAGATTGAGTCATTCCAAGCAACAGGACGGCTGGTGCTAAATCTACGAAAGCGCAGTGCACAGTTGTATCATACAATTATGGAATGCAATGCAGCCAATATATGAATTATTTGCTCAGGCCCGGGGTTTTAATTGTTTGGTTGTTAAGGGACCAGATTTATCCATTGGAGCACTATACATTCTACAGTATTAAAATAATTATATGAGGATTTTACGGATCCTTTGGTCATTTCAAAAGCTCCTTAGGATGTGGAATGTTGTTCCTGGATTGAAAACCTATTTGAGAGAGAAATCAGGAGCTGACAGACCTGTCCGTTTAACATCAAAGGTGAGATATTACAGGAATCTATCAACTGAGACAGAATGACTGAGTGCTTGGACAAGTATGAGCTGATCAAAGAAAACTGTGTGGATTAGTGAAGGACAGGCCAGGTCTGCCTAATCTAGTTGTTTCAGAGGATGTTAGAACGATGGATTGGGGGATGTCTTTAGATGTTATCTGTATGGATTTCCAGGATAAAGTTCCACAGGGGATATTATTAGCAAAAGTGAAAGCACACAGAATCGCTTGGTAATTGGTTATGGGGTGGAGATGGAGAGAAGAATCATAGAATTTATAGTGCAGAAGGAGGCCATTCAGCCCATCGAGCCTGCATCGGTCCTTGGAAAGAGCACCCTACTTAAGCCCACACCTCAACCCTCTTCCCGTAACCCCATCTAACCTGTTGGACACTATGGGGCAATTTAGCACGGCCAACCCATATACCCTACACATCTTATGGCTGTGGGAGCAAACCGGAGCACACAGAGGAAACCCACGCAGACACGGGGAGAATGTGCAGACTCCGCACAGACAGTGACCCAAGCCGGAATTGAACCCGGGTGCCTGGAGCTGTGAGGCAGCATGCTAACCACTGTGCTGCCCATAGAAGGGAAGGGAGTGTTCCCTTATTGGTGGGATGTGAGCAGAGGTGTTCACTGGGGATCAGTCCCACGGTCGCAGTTTTTCACCATATTAATTAACTGAGTGAAGGAATAGACCACGTTTGCACAGGACACTTCGGAGGTACGATAAATTACAATTGCAGACTAAAGCGGGTATATCTTGACTTTGAGCAACAGTGCAAAACAAATGACAGCAAATTGGCAGTCCATTTGGCAACCCTCTCAATTTGTACATTCACTGACTTTAATGGGAATAATATTCGGAGAGAGACATAAAACAGGCTGCTGATTCCCCCTCACCCATTTTACACTATCGCAAAAAGTCAAAAGCCACCTGAGTGAGCACGACAGATGCAGTTCAATGCTGGGAAGTGTGGGGCCATCCACTTTGGAAGATTCACAGAATGGAGTGGTCTCAAATCTGCATTAAATCTACAATCTCCTGCTGATAAGCTGTCTCATTTTTTTTGGCAGATCCAGAAGAGAACTAATGGTGATAGATTTAGAAATTTCTGAAAGGTGATGTGGCTGCTGAAGGTGCAGGATTTATTTTTTAAAGGGGGGATCTGGGGAAATTACGATTTTTGACAATTTATTCATTGTCATTCAGAGTCGACTTGTCACCTTATTTTAGGGGTCACTCGATGGCGATAAATGATCCTTTGGGTAAACGTTTACTTTAGATATTGTAGATCTAGTATGGCTTGTGGTGTGCGAATGAATATACAGTTTTATAGCTGAAAGAGCACAATTAATCACCATGAGTTTGATTTAACAGAGGTAAATTAGACAGCGACCCCCTCCTGCACCGCGATAAAATTTGTTTAATGATCACAGATCGGCAGCCCATCAGTTTCTGATAATATGAAAGGCAAGGGGAGGCTGAACTCGGAAGCCTGCCCCCCTTTGCTAAATGATCAATTAAATGGTTGTGTATTAAAGTGCCAATTGTTATAGATTTAAAGATGGCCACCCCATTTTGTGGCATGCGCAGGAGCTAAATGGTCGGGGTGGGGAATATTTACCAGCAGCTATTCGGGGGTAGCACAAAGGCAGCCGAAAGGGCCTAGAAAAAGAGCAAGTCAAAGAGCCCAGATCTAGCAGCTGATTCTGCTGATGAAGGTGAGAATGTTTACCTGTGGATCCTTGGACAGCTGTTTGAGGTGCCACAGATTAAAAGAAGCATGAACAGCAGAGAGGCCAGGGGTACTGGAGACTGGGACATCCTTGAGAGTGAAGGCTCAGTTGTGTAATGGGTTCACTAATTTTTTTAAATAATCTTTATTGTCACAAGTAGGCTTACATTAACGCTGCAATGAAGTTACTGTGAAAACCTCCTAGTCACCACATTACGGCTCCTGTTCGGGTACACAGAGGGAGAATTCAGAATGTCCAAATGACCTAACAGCACGTCTTTCAGGGCTTGTAGGAGGAAACCGGAGCACCCGGAGGAAACCAACGCAGACACGGGGAGAACATGCAGACTCCGCACAAACAGTAACTCAAGCCAGGAATCGAACCTGGGACCCTGGTGCTGTGAAGCAACAGTGCTAACCACTGTGCTACCTTGCTAAGTGTCTCATCAGTGAGATATTGAGACTTGTATGTTTAAAAATGAGCCATTTATTTGTAATCCTTAACTATGTTCAGATCCCAGTTACTGCCATGCATGGTGCTTCTGCTAAATAGGTTCCTTTTTAGACTGTTCTCTGATCCTATTACCATGTGACTCCATACATCATACCATGGGCGGTGCTATTCACCAGTTCCTTGTTAACCCCTGCTCTGCTGAGCACTTTTACATCACAATGGCATGCAAGCACACACAATATTCCCCTTTCTTCTCAAAAGTAAACTTTCCTCCCTTTCAATGGAGTATAGCTATTTACAATACAATCTTTACTTGCTATCCCTTTGCCCCCAACCCATGGGCGCGATTCTCCGCTGCCCAGGCCGGGTGGGAGAATTGCGGGAGGGTCGCTCTGCCCCCCCCCCCCCCCGCGATTCACCCACCCCCCACAAAATGGCGTGTCGCAATACTCCGGCCTGGATGGGCCGAGCGGCCTGCCGTTCCCAACCTGCTCACGCCGGTGGCAACCACACCTGGTCGCTGCCGGCGTGAACATGGCACCAAAGGTGAGTTTGTGGCTTGTGGGGGGCGGAGAGGGGAGCGAGAGCCACGGCCGTGCTCGGGAGTGGACGGGCCCGCGATCGGTGCCCACCGATCGTCGGGCCGGCATCTCCAAGGGATGCACTCTTTCCCCTCCGCCGCCCCGCAGGATCAAGCCGCCACGTCTTGCGGGGCAGCGGAGGGGAAGTCGGCAATCACGCATGCGTGGGTTGGCGCCGGCCAACCTGCGCATGCACGGCTGACGTCATTAGGCGCCGCCGGCCGTGTCATTCTCGGTGCGCCGGGCCTTGACACCAGCGACAAGGCCCGGCGGCCGAGATTTACGGAACGCCGCTCCTAGCCCCTGGGGGGGGGGGGGGGGGGGGGGAGAGAATAGGGGGCGAGGAGTGGCCTCCGACGCCGTTGTGAAACACTCCGGGTTTCACAACGGCGTCGGGCGTTGCGGAGAATTCCACCCCATGTCTCTGACTGTATGAATTCAGTCAGCTTTGAGGCTTAACAGTTCTTACACATCTCTTTCTGTCACACTTGGAGGAATGTTCTCTGTGTTTCTGGTACTTGGTTATTTGATTTGCTTATTGTACTACTTTGAGTAGCGGGGTGATTCCTGCTTCCTTTTTGTCATTTGTTTATGTTAACATGCGGACAGTTGTTTGAGGGTTGGTGGGAGGATGGGATTGTTGTTGTTGATGTGGGGATTGATATTATATTCGTCACTGCTTATTGTTTATTGTTGGTGGGTGCAAATTTGGGAGAAAATGTGAAAAAGGAGAATAAAAATATTTTTTATAAAACATTGCTTTGCTCAAAGCCCATTGGTTTGTCCCATTCCTTCCGAAGGGAATGTGAACTCCAATCATTCCAAGATTGGACACAAATTTTCTTTTTCCGTGGTATTCGCCACGTTCTTGCTGAACGTTGGTGTTTCACAAATGGAAACTTAATTCCCACTTGTTTCACAATCACAGCCAAACGTTTGTATCCTGCTTTATTTTCAAATCATTTTGTAAGTTTATGAATCTTTTCATGCAGCTCATCAACCACTCAAGTTTTCTTTGTTTCAGAGCTATCTGTGATCTGAGAGATTGTTTCCTCTTGTGTGAGAGTTGAGGACGAAATGGCGGGATCTCAGAGTAAGGGGATCACCCATTTAAGGGTTCTCTTTGCTGGGGTGGGAGGGGAGGGTGTAAGTGCTTATTTCAACTGGGAGGGAAGGATAGCACATGTTTGGAAGAGTGAGGGGAGGGGTATTGGTCGGACAGCCACGGGTGGGGTGCTGTTGCGGTTTCACCGGTTTGTCGATCGAGAATGTGTGCTCAGGTGGGCAGAAGGAGCGGAACAGCAGATGGGAGAATGCAAAGGTCCGAATTTACCAGGACTAGAGCGCGGAGGTAGCGAAGAAAAGGGCCGGTTACAACCGGTCGAAAGCAGTACTGCGCAGGAGAGGGGTGAAGTTTGGTCTGTTACAGCACCTTTGGGTCACCTATAAAGACCGCCATTATTACTTTGACTCCCCGGAGGAGGCCTGAGCCTTTGTCCAGGCTGAAAAGCTGGACTCAGACTGAGACTTGAGGGGGGGGTCGGGGACTGTTGTATAGTGTTTTGGGGTTTTTTCTTCATTGTTCCTTTGTTCTGTTTTTTTGTGGGGAAGTTTGGGGGATGTTTTGTAGGGCGTTGGACGGGCTCCGGGAAAGGGGGAAGGTGTTGGGTTGGGAGGGGCTGAAGGTTGGGGAAGGTTGACGGGGCCTCGGGGGAGGGAAGGGTGGCCCGGGCCGGGGCGGGTGAGTTTGGGCCTGGGGAGGGAGCTGCACCAGTGAGGGTGGGGCTTTTTCCCGCGCTTTGGGCTAAGGGCTAAGTAAGTTGGAGGTGCGGGCTTTTTTACCACGCTGGAGCCGGAATGGGAGGAGACTGTGTCTGTCGGTGGGTAGGGAGGGGAGGAGCAGTGTTACACCGGGGGGGGGGGGGGGGGGGGGGAGTCGTTGGGATGGCGGGAGCAGCCGGGGTCAGCAAGAGTCAGCTGACCTACGGGAGTACAATGAGAGAGGCAACGCAGCTAGGGGGGGGCCTAGCTAGTGGGGGTGGGGGGGGGGGGGGGCGGGATGGGGGGGGGAATGGGGGGGAGTACCGGGTTGCTGCTGGAAGGGCCGTAGGGGAACTGAGGTCTTTAGGGGGGGTCGGGACGAAGATCTTCCAATGTGGGGAACGGGCCGTGCGGGGATTGCGGGCACCTGGTTGACCTAGGAGGATATATGGCTGATCGGTGGGGTGGGGGGGGGCGCGAATAGCCCCCCGATTCGGCTGGTCACCTGGAATATAAAGGGTCTGAACGGGCCGGTCAAGCGGGCCGGGGTGGTCGCGCATTTGAAGGGGCTGAGGGGGGATGTGGCCATGCTCCAGGAGACGCACCTTAGGGTGGTGGATCAGGTGAGGTTGAGGAAGGGGTGGGTTGGGCGTGTTCCATTCGGGGTTAGATGCGAAGAAACCGGGGGGTGGCGATTTTGGTGGGGAAGAAAGTGTCGTTTGTGGCGTTGAGTGTGGTGGCGGATAGTTGTGGCAGATATGTGATGGTAAGCGGTAAGCTCCAGGGGGAGCGGGTGGTGCTGGACAATGTGTACGCCCCAAATTGGGACGATGCGGGCTTTATGCGGCGTATGCTGGGCCGGATTCCGGACCTCGAGACGGGGGTTTAATACTGGGAGAGGATTTTAACACAGTGCTGGACCCGGCACTGGATCGCTCCAGGTCCAGGACGGGTAAGAGGCCGGCGGCAGCCAAAGTGCTGAGGGGGTTCATGGACCAGATGGGAGGGGTGGACCCCTGGAGATTCATGAGGCTGGGGGCTAGGGAATTTTAGTTCTTCTCCCATGTCCACAAGGATTACTCCCGGATTGACTTTTTTGTTCTGAGCAGGGCGTTGATTCCGAGGGTGGAAGGTGCGGATTATTCGGCGATAGCCATTTCAGTCTACGCTCCGCATTGGGTGGATCTAGAGCTGGGGGAGGGGAGGGACCAACAGCCGATGTGAAGGTTAGAGGTGGGGCTGCTGTCGGATGAGGAGGTGTGTGGGCGGTTCCGGAGGAGTATAGAGAAGTACCTAGAAATTAATGATAACGGGGAAGTGCAGGTGGGGGTGGTCTCGGAGGCGCTGAAGGCAGTGGTTAGGGGGGAGCTGATTTCCATCAGGGCATATAGGGAGAGGGGGGAGAAAAGGGAGAGGGAGAGGCTGGTGGAAGAAATGGTAAGGGTGGACAGGAGATTCGCGGAGGTCCCGGAAGAAGGGCTATTGAGGAAGCGTCGTAGTCTCCAAGCGGAGTTTGATATATTGACCACCAGAAAGGTGGAGGCGCAGTGGAGGAGGGCGCAGGGGGCGGTATACGAATACGGGGAAAAGGCGAGTCGGATGCTGGCGCACCAGCTCCGGAAACGGGAGGCGGCTAGGAAGATAGGGGGAATTAGGGATGGAGGAGGAAGTCTGGTGTGGAGTGCGAGGGGCATTAACGGAGTGTTCAGGGCCTTTTATGAGGAACTATACCGGTCAGTGTCCCCAATGGAGGAGGGAGGAATGGACCGCTTTCTGGGTAAGCTAAGGTTTCCGAGAGTGGGGGAGGAGCAAGTGGGGGGGGGGGGGGGGGGGGCTGGGGGCACCAGTTGGGCTGGAGGAGCTGGTTAACGCGATGGGGAGCATGCAGTCGGGGAAGGCACTGGGACCCGATGGGTTCCCGGTTGAATTCTATAAGAAGTTTTCAGACCTGCTGGGCCCGCTGCTAGTAAGGAACTTTAATGAGGCGACGATGTCGAGGGCGTTGATCTCATTGATTCTGAAGCGGGAGAAGGATCCCCTTCAGTGCGGGTCATATAGGCCGATTTCGCTCCTCAACGTGGACGCGAAACTGCTAGCAAAGGTCTTGGCCAGGAGTGTGGAGGACATGGTGCCGCAGGTCATACACGAGGATCAAACGGGTTTTATGAAGGGGAGGCAGCTGAAAGTCAATGTATGGAGGCTTCTCAATGTCATAATGATGCCGGCGGTGGATGGGGAGGTGGAGATAGTGGCATCGATGGACACGGAGAAAGCCTTCGATAGGGTGGAGTGGAGATACCTTTGGGAGGTTCTGAAAAGGTTCGGGTTTGGAGAGGGATTTATTAGGTGGGTGAGGCTGCTGTATGATGCCCCGGTGGCGAGTGTAGTTACGAATGGGAGGAGGTCGGAGCATTTCTGACTGTACCGGGGGACGAGGCAGGGGTCAGGGGTGTCCCTTGTCTCCCCTGCTGTTTGCGCTGACGATCGAGCCCCTGGCCATGGCGCTGAGGGAGTCGAGGAACTGGTGGGGGATAGTGCCGGGGGGAGGGGGGGGGGGAGCATCGGCTGTCGTTATACGCGGATGATTTATTGTTGTACGTGGCAGACCCTGTGGGGGGGGATGCCAAAGGTGATGAGGACGCTTGGGGAGTTCAGGGGCTTCTCCGGGTATAAGCTCAACGTTGGGAAGAGTGAGCTGTTCGTGGTGCATCCTGAGGACCAGGAGAGAGGGATTGGGGAACTCCCGCTGAAAAGGGCGGAGAGGAGTTTCAGGTACCTGGAGGTCCAGATAGCCAGGAGCTGGGGGACCCTGCACAGGCTCAACCTTACGAAGCTGGTGGAGCAGCTGGAGGAGGAGTTTAGGAAGTAGGATGTGTTGCCACTCTCCCTAGCGGGCAGGGTCCAGTCTGTCAAAAAGACGGTGCTCCCAAGGTTCTTGTTCCTCTTCCAGTGCCTCCCTATCATGATTCCGAAGGCTTTCTTCAGGAGGGTCAATAGGAGTATTGCGGGGTTTGTGTGGGCGCAGAAGACCCCGAGGGTGAGGAGGGTGTTCCTGGAGCAGAGTAGGGATGTGGGGGGGGTTGGCGTTGCCCAACCTATGTGGGTGCTCCTGGGCTGCCAATGTGGCGATAATACGTAGGTGGGTGATGGAGGGGGAGGGGCAACTTGGAAAAGGTTGGAAGTGGCGTCCTGTGTGGGCACGAGTCTGGAGGCGCTGGTGACGGCGCCGTTGCCGCTCCCCCCAACAAGGTATACTACGAGTCCGGTGATGGCGGATACCGTCAAGATTTGGGGGTAATGGAGGCGGCACAGAGGGGAGGTGAAGGCTTCAATTTGGTCCCCGTTACGGGGGAACCACCGGATTATACCAGGGAGGATGGACGGAGGGTTTGTGAGCTGGCACAGGGCAGGTATCAGGCGGACGGGGGACCTCTTTCTCGACGGGACATTTGCGACCTTGGAGGAGTTGGAGGGAAGGTTGGGCCTCTCCCCAGGGAACACCTTTAGATACATGCAGATTAGGGCGTTTGTTAGGCGGCAGGTGGCGGAGTATCCACTGTTGCCGCCAAGGGGGATTCAGGACAGGGTGCTCTCGGGGACGTGGATCTGTGATGGGAGGACCTCGGCAGTCTACCAAGTGATGCAGGAGGGGGAGGAGGCCTCGGTGGAGGAGCTGAAGGATAAGTGGGAGGAGGAGCTGGGAGAGGAGATTGATGAGGGAACGTGGGCGGATGCCCTGGAGAGGGTGAATTCCTCCTCCTCCTGCGCGAGGCTTAGTTTGATTCAATTAAAGGTGCTGCATAAGGCGCACATGATTGTCATGTGGTCATGATTGTCATGATTGTCACAGGTGTGTCAGGTGTTCGGGGAGCCCGGCAAACCACACCCACATGTTTTGGGTGTGCCCTGCGCTGGAGGGCTTTTGGAGGGGCGTCGCGGAGACGTTGTTAAGGGTGGTTGGCTCTAGGATTGAGCCGGGTTGGGGGCTTGCAATTTTTGGGGTGGCAGCAGAGCCGGGAGTGCAGGAGGCAAAAGAGGCCGATATTCTAGCCTTTGCGTCCCTGGTAGCCCGGCGCCGGCAGGATTATTTTGCAGTGGAAGGATGCAAGGCCCCCGAGCGTGGAATCCTGGATCAATGATATGGCTGGGTTTATCAAACTGGAGAGGGTTAAGTTTGCCCTAAGGGGGTCTGTGCAGGGGTTCTTCCGGCGCTGGCAGCCATTTCTAGACTACCTGGTGGAGCATTAGGGGGTGGTCAATTTCAGCAGCAACCCGTGGTGAGGGGGGTGGGGGATGGGCGGGGGGGTTCTTTACTGGGTATTTGTTTCCATGTTATTTAATTATTTTTGTTAATTTATTGCTCCTGTATTTGGGCGGGGGGTTACTGTTTTTTCTCTTTTCTTCCGTTCTGTTGGTTAAAATTTGTTGAAAATTTGAATAGAAAATTATTTTTTAAAAAAGAATTTGGACCAAGTGTGGACAACATTTTGGACTGGGGGACATGATATTACTGTCGCAAATTTGTACAAGATATGGAGGAGAAATGTGGCTGAGAGGTTTAGGGATTTGTTTGTGGAAGGTAGCTTTGTGAGTTTTAAGGAGATAAAGGAGAAATTTCAACTCCTGAGGGTGAGTGCATTTAGGTATTTACAGGTGAGGAACTTTATTTGTAAAGAGATGCCTTCGTTCCCCCAGTTGCCGAGACCCACACTGATAAATAGGATGCTATCACAGGATACGATGGGGCAGGGAATTTATCATGGCCAATCCACCTAACCTGCACATCTTTGGACTGTGGGAGGAAACCGGAGCACCGGGAGGAAACCCACGCACACACGGGGAGGATGTGCAGACTCCGCACAGATAGTGACCCAAGCCGGAATCGAACCTGGGACCCTGGAGCTGTGAAGCCATTGTGCTATCCACAATTCTACCGTGCTGCTTGGGTACTAGCTTGGGTCTCCCTTATTGCCATGGTCTGCTGCACCCTATACAAGCTGGTGCTCCAGAGAGGGGAGGCCCTAGAACATAGAACATAGAACAGTACAGGCCCTTCGGCCCTCAATGTTGTGCCGAACAATGATCACCCTACTCAACCCACGTAACCCGTATACCCGTAACCCAACAGCTCCCCCCATTAACCTTACACTACGGGCAATTTAGCATGGCCAATCCACCTAACCCGCACATCTTTGGACTGTGGGAGGAAACCGGAGCACCCGGAGGAAACCCACGCACACACGGGGAGGACGTGCAGACTCCACACAGACAGTGGCCCAGCCGGGAATTGAACCTGGGACCCTGGAGCTGTGAAGCATTGATGCTAACCACCATGCTACCGTGAGGCCCAAATGACAGAGGCAGAGGAGAATGTATTGGGTCAGCATGCATCCTCAGATGAGGAGGCTGAAGGCTGCCCAAGTGGTGCCAGGCCAGCCAGTTGCAGAACCTGAGGGACAGCACGAAATTGGGCAGCAGAGAAACTTGGGAGTCTCTCTCATAATGAACATGTGGAGCACTTCTTACAATAAGATCTTTGCCTCACAGCTCTCTGATTTGTGATTCCCCAGCCCACCCCTTTGAGCACCCACTCCAAGACAGGTTACAAAAATGTCAACTGCAAGGTCAACAGTAAGGACAGCCACTGAGGCACACATGACCCATAACACCCTGGATAAACCATAAGGAGACTAGAAAACCCTTGACAACAGCAATGTCACATAAGGGTTTGGTATATGAAAATGAAATGAAAATCGTTTATTGTCACGAGTAGGGTTCAATGAAGTTACTGTGAAAAGTCCCTAGTCGCCACATTCCGGCGCCTGTCCGGGGAGACTGGTACAGGAATCGAACTGTGCTGCTGGCCTGCTCGTCTGCTTTAAAAGCCAGCGATTTAGCCGAGTGAGCTAAACCAGCCCCAGGGTTAATGTGGGACTGAGTGCAGAAGCACCCACAAAGTGATGGAAGAAGATACGTGACCCAGATGTAGGCTCAGTATGGTGTTGGCCAGATATGTGTTAAGATTCAGTCATGGATATATCTCTCATTTTTACCAACCAGCCATCCTTCGGAACCCACGCCGACTGACCTTTATGGCCCATGGCGGCCAACCTTCGCGACCCACTATTTTCACTTAGCAGCTTTAATGCGACAGGGGCAGCACGGTAGCATAGTGGTTAGCATAAATGCTTCACAGCTCCAGAGTCCCAGGTTCGATTCCCGGCTGGGTCACTGTCTGTGCGGAGTCTGCACGTCCTCCCCGTGTGTGCGTGGGTTTCCTCCGGGTGCTCCGGTTTCCTCCCACAGTCCAAAGATGTGCGGGTTAGGTGGATTGGCCATGCTAAATTGCCCGTAGTGTCCTAAAAAGTAAGGTTAAGGGGGGGGGGGGGGTTGTTGGGTTACGGGTATAGGGTGGATACGTGGGTTTGAGTAGGGTGATCATGGCTCGGCACAACATCGAGGGCCGAAGGGCCTGTTCTGTGCTGTACTGTTCTATGTTCTATGTTCTAGGTGAGCCGACTTGCTCCTCAAAATCTCATTTGCTTTGTCATTCAATGATACATTTCTGATAATGACTTCAGCTGATGATTGAAGATCTCACTCCATCCGTTGCAAAAAATGGAGATGTTTGTCCTTGAACTCTCCATGTTTAGTCTTCAAATGTCTTTGAAGTTTTGAAGGTTTTTGATGTGACCATCAATTCACACGACACGTGGTTGGAAGTGAACAGTGGTTTTAATAGTCTTACAAGACCCCATTAGTGATGCCAAAAGGAACCCGGAGGAAGTGGAAGAGGCGGCCATCGTCCTCAAATGCCGTGAAGTGGCGGTCTTCCAGGCGGATTGGTAGCTGGTGGTATGCAGATCCACTGTGGAGAAGACTTTATAATGGGCGATCTGATTCATCATGTCTGCAATTCTGGGGAGGGGATACGCGTCAAGGAGCGTGAACCGATTAATGGTCTGACTATAGTCCACTACCATGCGGAATTTTTCCCCGGTCTTGACGACCACCACCTGAGCTCTCCAGGGACTGTTACTGGCCTCTATGATCCCCTCATGTCGGAGCCCCCGGACCTCAGTTCTGATAAACACCCTGTCCTGCAGGTTGTATCGCCTGCTGCGAATGGCTACGGGTTTGCAGTCCGGAGATGTGGAGGGTGGGATAGAGGTTATTAATTTATTTGTGCTTTTTTTATGATCGGGTTTGAGTGACAGGGTTGATTCAGGGTCGCAGGCCTCGTGCGGGGCCACCATACTGGTGTGAGAACCAGTAGAGGGAAGGGATGTGTGGGACAAGGTGGTGTGAGGGGGGCAGGGAGTTGAATATTTCTTCTTTTTGATTTAACCTTTGGGGGGGGGGGGGGGAGGTGGGGATGGGGGATGGATGTGATGGGGGGTATGGGGAAGCTGACGGTGTGAGTAATGCTGGGGCACTGAGATATAGAAGTCGCTGGCTGTGGACACATCGCGAGGGCCCCAAAGGGAGAAACATGACAACCTAGGGTGATTGGTAATTGGGTCAAGCGAAAATATGGCTGATTATCGAGGGTGGGAGGGTGGGTTCCGTGGGTTCCCCCTCACTTGATTGGTAACTTGGAATGTTCGGGGCCTGAATGAATCTGTTAAAAATTCACGCATGTTTGCTCATCTAAAGAACCTGAGGGCGGACTTGATGTTTCTCCAGGAGACTCATTTAGAGTTGGCGGATCAAATAAGACTGCGAAGGGGATGGTTGGTCAGGAATTAATATAAAGATGAAAGGGGTGGCTGTGTTAATAAGTAAGAGGGTGTCTTTCACAATTAAGAGGTTCATTGCTGATCCGAGTGATAAGGTTGTATTGGTGAGTGGGTGATTGGAGGGCTCCCCAGTGGTATTGTGCATCCCAAATTGGGACGATGTGGATTTTGTGAGGCGCGTTCTGTCCCTGATCCCAGATCGAGATACGCATAGATTCATCATAGGGAGGGACTTCAATACAGTCCTGGATCCGGAACTGGATCGACCATGCCCTAGATCCGACAGGATATCGGTGATAGCGGGGAGCTGTCAAGATTCATCTGGCTTATTGGTGGCGCGGACCAATGGAGCTTTGGGAGGCCAAGGATGATGGAGCTTTCTTTCTTTTCACATGTTCACAAGTTAACATAGAACAGTACAGCACAGAACAGGCCCTTCGGCCCTCGATGTTGTGCCGAGCAATGATCACCCTACTTAAACCCACGTAACCCGTATACCCGTAATCCCCCCATTAACCTTACACTACGGGCAATTTAGCATGGCCAATCCACCTAACCCACACATCTTTGGACTGTGGGAGGAAACCGGAGCACCCGGAGGAAACCCACGCACACACGGGGAGGACGTGCAGACTCCACACAGACAGTGACCCAGCCGGGAATCGAACCTGGGACCCTGGAGCTGTGAAGCATTGATGCTAACCACCATGCTACCGTGAGGCCCCCTTTGAGTGTTGGACTCAAATCATTTTTTTTGTTTGAGATAAAACGTTGATTTCAAGAGTGGCGGGGACAGACTATTCAGCGATCGTGGTGTCTGACCACACTCCGCACTGGGTGGACCTGCGGGTGGGAAAGCCGTCCCCTTGTAGACTCCGGTGCAAACTGGACATTGCTCTCCTTGCAGATAAGGGAATATGAGAGAGGTTGGAAGGGGCCATTTGTAACTATATGGATCAGAACGACACGGGGGTGGTCTCTGCTGGGGTGCTGTGGTTAGCAGAGTGCTCATCGCCATCCTGGCACACAGAATAAGGGTGGAGCGAGAGGAGCACACCAGATTGGTGGAGGCGATCTCAGCAGTCAATCGCAGTTACCTGGAATCACATGAAGAGGCGCTGTTGAAGGAGTGCAAGAGGCTCCAGATGGAGTTTAATCTGGTCACCTCAGATAAGCGGTGAGATAACTGCGCAGAGCTAGGGGGTTTGTGTACGAATATGGGGAGAAGGCTGGCAGGATGGTCGTCCACCAACTGAGGAAACAGGCGGTTGATAGGGAAATAGGTAGGCTTAGGAACAAGTGAGGCGACATGGCAACGGACCTGGCAGGGATTTTAAAACAAACTTCAGAGACTATACCAATCGGAAACGCCGCCCAGGGATGAACTGAGATGAAAATTCTTGGATGGGTTGGAGTTTCCGCAGGTGGATCAGGCAAGGCTGCAGGGGTTGGGGGTCCCAGTAGGTCTGCAGGAGGTGTTGGAATGTGAGTTTGATGCAGTCAGGGAAGGCCCCAGGTCCGGACAGGTTCCCAGCCAAACTTTATAACCATTTAGACGTGTTGCTGGGTCTGATAATGGTGCGGATGTAGAATGCAGCGCTGGAGAGGGGATTGCTCCCCCACAAAGTTGTAGAAAGAGCTGGAAGCCAGAGCTGAAAGCGTGGAGCAGCCATTTTAAACCACTGTAAATGAAACCTGTTGCGCCACAAAACTATAACTTTGCATTTCTGAAAGTTATAAAATAACCACCATAACTGGAGCAGAGAAGGAATCTGGTTTGGGCAAGCATTATCAATAGACACTTTTTGGAATCAAATAGGAACTAACAACAAGAGCAAAGACTGCAAATACTGGGAAATCTAAAAGCAAAACAGAAAATTCTGAAAATATTCAACAAGTCTGGCAGCATCTGTTAAAACAAACTTTAATTTAAACAGAGAATTAATCACATTAATATCAAAGAAATAGCTTTACAATTCTCTGTTAAACAGTTCTTAAATAAATGGAAATATACCAGCTACTAACTCCAATTAAACAACCCAATATAGTGCAAAGTCCATATATAAATGAAGTTAACCAACAGGTGACTTGCTTAGCTGTACAGACCTTTGGAGAGAGATTGTTTCAAGAACAGATCCAGTACACTTCTGCTCAACCTAACAGCATTTGCAAAAACTGCTGTTCAACTTAAAATCTTGTAAAATACTGATAAACTACAGACATACCTGGCTCCTCCCATTAATTATATCATCAGTAACGCACCAAGTTCATTCACCTGCTTAGCAGGACTAAATACTCCCTCATAAATTATCTGCATTCTATTATCTACACTCCAATTAGTCCTTTATCAGGAACCAAGTAAATAGTTAGAAGCAATGGTGACCTCACTTTTATGACACCTTAATTGCAGCGTTAATAGACCCACTGCTTGAATGTATTTAAAACCAGGATTTTTAATAACATTACTGCAACAGAATGCAAAATATAAGTAACAATTTCTGCATTCATCACAGACCTTACATTGACCTTACATTGAACCTCATTGGAACACTGCAGGATGCTGAGAACAAAAAAGGTCAGCGTGGAAAAGGAGGGAAGAACAGGCAACCAGAAGCTCGGGTAATGCTTGCAGATCAAGCAGTGGTGTTCTGCTAAGTGGGAAGGTACCTGTGCCAATTGGAGGCTGGCAGCTCTTCATCGCTCAGCAGCGCCACCTGGCAGATGGTGACCGTTGCCAACTACACCCAACCGAGGCCTATGGTCACCAAAGGACCCAGGCGACTGATGGCTGAAGGGGCTTTGCCGAGTGCAGATTTTGGGGAAAGAGAATCAGCAACAAGGGTCTCCCACATGACCAGATCCCCACCTGCCACGGAGTGAATACCAGAGGTGGTGGAATACGGCCTCTAATTTAAGGGCCTCAATTGGCGGTGGGATGGGAAGGCCATCTGCAGACCTTCCTGCTTCAGACATGATAAGGGCAGACCCTGCCACTGCCCCCATCCCACCACCCCATTCCTAGGGCACAGGGCCCTGACTAATGGGGGGGCCCATGGTGGCCGGTCTCTTTGGGCACCAATCAGAGCCTGATAACTACATTTGCTGATAGGCTCATTGAGTGGCGGACAGAGATGAAGGTGAGCTCTGGGCCCCACAACGGGCAAATCCACCTCTTCCTCAATGGCTGACTCTTAGGTAACCACAATTTACCTGACCTGTGATACAAACTGACAGGGGCACCCTTCACTCTCCTATTGTTATCAAAGTGAATAAAGCATCCAGCTGGCTGAGTCATTGAGCAAAACGAAAGGTTTCTTTACAAGGCAGTAACGTGTCTGACAAATCGCCATCTCCCTGCTGTCCACCAACCTTCTCCTTGAGAACAATGTCATCGGGATTTGCTTTCAGTCTTCGTAACGGAGACAAGGAACAGCAACTGTGCAAATGACATTGGGGATGTAGCAAAACAAGTTGGCAAGTATTAAAGTGCTCATCTATGAAGGAAGAATGATTCCCGAGACTCTATTTCCTAGAGTGTTAATCCTTCTGCTTGGCGTAAAAAGGTCTTCTTTCAAGCTGTTGAGAGACGTTTCTAATTATCGTGACCCATAAAACCCTTCCAAGCGCTGGGCTTCAATGTGGTAGATTTCCTTTGATAGAAGTTAATGGCTATTAATCTGCTGGCAATCCCCCTTCCCCACATAGGAACACCTACACAGCCTGACAAGTGGAGGTGAAACTTGATCAGGCCACTCCACTTGAATGACAAGCAGAATCCTTTTGACAGGCCTGAAGAGTGATTTCTTGCCAGGCTTATAAAATACTGTCAAAACTTTTTGGCCTCATTGCCTGCCACTAAATTAGCACAGACGCCCGGTATGACACGCGCTGGCACTTCTCCGTCATTCCATTAAAACAAAAGCAACACACTGTGGATGTCAGAAATGTGAAATAAAAAAGAGAAAATGCTGGCAATACTCAGCTGAATGACCTTCTGTCAGACAGGAAAACGTTAGAGATGTATCAGTTGTTAAGCCAGCCCTGTGCGATGTGGGGAGGGGGGAAAAGAGTGGAAATAGGAGCAGGAGTGGCTGTTCTCCTCTCAAACCTGCTCTGCCATTCAACTAGATCACAACTGGTCGTCCACCTTGTAAGAGGGAATTCAGTGTGCAGGTTAGTTGCCGGCTTAAGGGCATTCATTAATATCTAGTTGCTTGGCTGTATTTTATAGGAAAAGGCACTTGCTAAAAGCATGATGGGATACTTGGCTATATTTTTCTCTGCATCTGTACAAATTATTTGTAGGTCGAATGTTGTTTACACATGCTACAGCTGCAGCATTTTTCTGCTGACAATCAGTTTTAAAATTATTTCAGCCAGAGACAGAAAACATGCCAGATAACTTTTGAAGAACTTTCCCAAGGTTTGTTTTGTGTAAACGTGGCCTGCGGAAACTCGCATTTGTCCTTGAGGTTGTTTATTTGATGGTACAAATATATGCTCTTAATATTGCACGGGAGGGTTTTGGAGTGGCCTTCTGGCCATTACAACCCTCCACGATTCGTGTCCTGAAACGAAGCTCGAAGCATCCAGCTATCTGATGTCCATGACACACCTCAACGCCATTTTCCCGCATAATTCCAAAATCCCTCGATGCCTTAAATACTTAAAGTTGAGTCGATCTCTGTCTTAAACATAGTCAATGACTGAGCTGTGCAGCCCAGTAAGGTAGAGAATTCCAAACCCAAGGATTCTTCACCCTCTGAGTGAATGCTTTCAAAATTCATTCAAGGTGGTGGTGAGTTGGAACTTCCGGTGATGGTGGGCGGGAGGCAGCCACACAACGGAGGGCTCCCGTTCGGGAACGGCATTTTCGGGGCTTTAAGCCCGGTCCCAGGGTCCACGTAGGTGTCAAAGGCATGGAGAAGGCGCAGAAGAGACACAGCAGAAGAAGATGTCAAGGGTTAGTAAGAAAACGGCCGTTAAAAAAGCAGCTGAGGGCCTGTCGGGAAGGGGAGAGATCACCACGGGGTCACCAGGGAAAAAGGAGGCTGGAGCACTAGGGGAGGCCGCATTGCTTAAGGCTGAAGAAATAACTAAGGTAATGGCTGCGGAATCCGAAAGGCAGTTTACAAAACACTTGGAGGCGATGAGGAAGGAGATGAGGGAGGTTTTGAGTGTGCTGGTGGAGGAGGCAATTTCCCCGGTGACGACGGCGATGGTGAGCGCAGTGGCGGAGGTGCAGGCGCAAGGGGAGCCGCTGAAGGTAATGAACGAGATCGTGACGCACCACGGTGATCAACTTACCTCGATGGGGAAGGAGACGCGCAATAAAGAGGGCTAAAAGGGGTCATGAAATATCTTTGGCTAACAGGGTTAAGGAAAATCCCAAAGCCTTTTATTCGTATATAAGGAGCAAGAGGGTAACTAGAGAAAGGATTGGCCCACTCAAAGAGAAAAGAGGGAATTTATGCGTGGAGTCAGAGGAAATGAGTGAGCTTCTTAATGAGTACTTTGCATCGGTATTCACCAAGTAGAGGGACATGATGGATGTTGAGGCTAGGGATGGATGTTTAAATACTCTAGGTCAGGCCGGCATAAGGAAGGGGGAGGTTTTGGGTATTCTAAAAGGCATTAAGGTGGACAAGTCCCCAGGACCGGATGGGATCTATCCCAGGTTACTGAGGGAAGCAAGAGACGAAATAGCTGGGGCCTTAACAGATATCTTTGCAGATCCTTGAGCATGGGTGAGGTCCCGGAGGACTGGAGAATTGCTAATGTTGGCCCTTTGTTTAAGAAGGGTAGCAGGGATAATCCAGGGAATTATAGACCTGTGAGCTTGACGTCAGTGGTAGGCAAACTGTTGGAGAAAATACTGAGGGATAGGATCTATTCACATTTGGAAGAAAATAGACTTATCAGTGGCAGCAGGGTAGCATGGTGGTTAGCATAAATGCTTCACAGCTCCAGGGTCCCAGGTTCGATTCCCGGCTGGGTCACTGTCTGTGTGGAGTCTGCACGTCCTCCCCCTGTGTGCGTGGGTTTCCTCCGGGTGCTCCGGTTTCCTCCCACAGTCCAAAGATGTGCGGGTTAGGTGGATTGGCCATGCTAAATTGCCCGTAGTGTCCTAATAAAAGTAAGGTTGGGGGGGGGGGGTTGTTGGGTTACGGGTATAGGGTGGATACGTGGGTTTGAGTAGGGTGATCATGGCTCGGCACAACATTGAGGGCCGAAGGGCCTGTTCTGTGCTGTACTGTTCTATGTTCTATGTTCTAGTGATAGGCAGCATGGTTTTGTCCAGGGGAGGTCATGTCTTACAAACCTAATAGAATTCTTGAGGAAGTGACAAAGTTAATTGATGAGGGAAGGGCTGTAGATGTCATATACATGGACTTCAGTAAAGCATTTGATAAAGTTTCCCATGGCAGGTTAATGGAAAAAGTGAAGTCGTATGGGGTTCAGGGTGTACTAGCTAGATGGATAAAGAACTGGCTGGGCAACAGGAGACAGAGAGTAGTGGTGGAAGGGAGTGTCTCAAAATGGAGAAAGGTGACTAGTGGTGTTCCACAGGGATCCGTGCTCGGACCACTGTTGTCTGTGATATACATAAATGATCTGGACGAAGGTATAAGTGGTCTGATGAGCAAGTTTGCGGATGGTACTAAGATTGGTGGAGTTGCAGATAGCGAGGCGGACTGTCAGAGAATACAGCAAAATATAGATAGATTGGAGAGTTGGGCAGAGAATTGGCAGATGGAGTTCAATCCAGGCAAATGCGAGGTGATGCATTTTGGAAGATCTAACTCAAGAGCAGACTATATGGTCAATGGAAGAGTCCTGGGGAAAATTGATGTACAGAGAGATCTGGGAGTTCAGGTCCATTGTACCCTGAAAGTGGCAGCGCAGGTCGATAGAGTGGTCAAGAAGGCATACAGCATGCTTGCTTTCATCGGATGGGGTATTGAGTACAAGAGTCCTCAGGTCATGTTACAGTTGTATCGGACTTTGGTTAGGCCACATTTGGAATACTGCGTGCAGTTCTGGTCACCACATTACCAGAAGGATGTGGATGCTTTAGAGAGGGTGCAGAGGAGGTTCACCAGGCTGTTGCCTGGTATGGAGGGTGCTAGCTATGAAGAAAGGTTGAGTAGATTAGGATTGTTTTCATTGGAAAGACGGAGGTTGAGGGGAAACCTGATTGAGGTCTACAAAATTATGAGAGGTATGGACAGGGTGGAGAGCAACACGCTTTTTCCAAGAGTGGGGGTGTCAATTACAAGGGGTCATGATTTCAAGGTGAGAGGGGAAAAGTTTAAGGGAGATATGCGTGGAAAGTTTTTACACAGAGGGTGGTGGGTGCCTGGAATGCTTTGCCAGCGGAGATGGTAGAGGTGGGTATAATAGCATCATTTAAGATGCATCTGGACAGATATATGAACGGGTGGGGAACAGAGAGAAGTAGACCTTGGAAAATAGGCAACAGGTGTAGATAAAGGATCTGGATCGGCGCAGGCTGGGAGGGCCGAAGGGCCTGTTCCTGTGCTGTAATTTTCTTTGTTCTTTTGTTCTTTGAGATGCGGAAGGTGATGGAGGTGAACAAGGATCTGCGAGGAAAATTGGAAGACCTGGAAAACAGGTCCAGGCGACAGAATTTGAGGATTGTGGGGCTGCCCGAAGGAGTTGAAGGGCCGAGGCCGACGGAGTATTTTGCCACTATGCTGGCTAAACTATTGGGGCCGGGGGAGGATCCCTCCCGATATGAACTGGATCGGGCTCATCGGTCGGGGAGGCCTGTACCAAAGGCGGGTGAGCCGCCAAGAGTAGTGACTTTGTGTTTCCGTAGGTACAGTGCAAAGGAGAAGTGCTGGGCCAAGCAGAAGCGGGTGGTGCAGTGGGCTGGAGCTGGTATACGTGTATACCAGGACTTTACGGTGGAGCTGGCGAGGAGGCGGGCTGCTTTCAACCAGGTGAAGAGGGCACTGTACATCAGCAAGGTGCAGTGCGGCATTGTATATCCAGCGAAGCTGAGGGTGACGTATAAGCTCAAGGACTTTTATTTTGGAACGGCGGAAGCAGCAGAGGAGTTTGCGAAGGCAGACGGACTGTGGCAGAACTGAGAAATTGAGAAATGGCCATGTGCCGATGTAACCTCAGGACTGTATTTTCTTCTTTTTTGTTTCTTCTTTTTTGTTTTACTGTGTGCGGGTGTGTGGGCTAAAGGAGACAATGTTGTATATATTTGGACAAGGGAAGTGATGGGACTTGCACTAGAAGTGAGGGCTCTTTGGGGTGTAGGTGGATATGCGGGGTGTGCATGCTAAAAGGGGATTTCTGGGTTTTCCTAGGGCCGGGCAAGAGGGAAAGGGACCCGGGCGGGGGCCTCTGCGCTGGCCGGTTTAAACTGGCCAGTGAACGGGAGTGAGGTGGGGGGAGGGGCTGCGGCCATCGGAGCCTGGCAGAACAGGGTCCGAGTTGTCTAGCCGGCATGGAAAGTTGGGGGGGAAGGAACCAAGGTTGGGGGAAGGAGTTTTACAAGAGGCAGTGGGCGGGAGGAGTTGGAGGGGAGGGGAGGAGAGGGGGGGGGGGGTGGGTTTACAACTCTTGGGTATCACGTACGGTACTCTTTCAGAGGTTGGGCTGTGTTGAGTGGGGGGGGGTGGGGGGAGGGGGGGGGGGAGTGGACTCTATGGCGACCATGGGCAGTCCCGGACTCCTTTCTCTTTTTCTCCTTTGTTTCTTGTTTCCACCGTGGGAGGGTTTGTTTTATTGGATGCATATATTGACAGGAGGGCCGTTGTTTGGGGTGGTGGGAGGATGGGATCATTGTTATTGTTAAGGGGATTGATTTTGTATTTGTTACCGTTTACTGTTTGTGGGTGGGGTGTGAATTTTGGAGAAAATGTGAAAATGGAGAATAAAAACATTTATTTTTTAAAAAGGTGGTGGTGAGTTACCTTTTTGAACAGCTGCAGTCCATGTGGTTCAAGAAGGAAGCTCACCACCACCAATTAGGAATGGATAACGAATGCTGAGCTAGCCCACAACACCCATATCCCTTGAATTAATTGTTTTAAAAACTCCTCTTCTCAGTCCTAAATTGCCTATCTCTTCTGACGGTGTCCCCTGGCTCTAGACCACCCCACTTGGCAGGCAGAAATGAGGTGTTCTGCAAAGCTGTCACCTGATCTGCGTTTGCTGTCCCCTGTGTAGAGGAGGCCACATCATGAGCATGAATACATTATCCTAAATTGAACAAAGTACAAATAAATCTCTGTTTCACCTGGAAGATGTGTTTGGGACCCTACACTTTGGGAAAGAAAGAGGTGAAAGTCTAGGTGTTGCATCTCCTATGCTAGCATGGGAAGCTTCCATAGGAAAGGGAGAGGGTGGACAGGGTAATTTCTGGGTAGACAAGGGTGCCAGAGTGAATAATCCCTTCGGAATGATGAAAAGGGAAAGAGGAAATGATGTGTTCTGATAGTGTCATTACACTGGAGCTGGTGGAAATGGCAGAAGGATATTACAATGTTAACAATGTTTTTTTCCCTACTGTTATTGTGTCATATTCAATTAGTGCAGCAACCCAATCCCTTACCAATCCTTTGTAATTATGTGAGAACTGACATCCCTCAAAGTTCCACGGATAGCGTGCAAGGCGCTTAAGAACATAAGGAATAGGAGCAGGAACTGGCAAATTGGCCCTTCCTCCTTCACCAAACAGGCCACACACAAGGAGCGGTCGCTTTAAGATGTGCAGCCGCACGGCACCTTATATGAATCACACTGTGTAAAGAGTGTCAGGAAGCAAAGAGAAGTGAGAGGAAACATTAGTTAGAAGCTGGAATATTTAGTTGCCAGTCCAGTTTTTCATGTAACCATTGTTCAATTATTCCGACAAAATTTGGGTCTTTGGATTATTGCTTCCAGTTTGCCTGGAGTTGTACATTAATTTACAAGCAGATTAATTAATCTTTGACAGTTGTTCTTTTTACTTACAACATTTTCATATTTCTGTTTTGCAGCTGCATTTGTTCCCTGACTATTTGTTACTGTTATGGCACGGTAAGTCCTGAGTTGCGCAAGTCCCAAAGGGATACTTGAAACCACTGCCCAAATGGTTTTGCAATTTGTGTACAATGAGGAGGCTTAGGATGTACCTCTCAAACTAATTATGATTTTATGTTAAAGTTAAACATCTGGCAAAATAAAGGAAATAAATTACACAGAAAACTTAAGAATACCTGTACAGTTAACGGTACTTTTTAAACATTTCCGAAAAGATCCTCGCTTAAAATAAACTCAGAACTAAACCACCTCTTTGATGGCAACAGTCCTTAAAGATTTCTAAATCTGTAAAATTCCAGTAAGTTTACCACACAATACCTTGCCCCTCTAGGGTTTCTCTGAGGGTAACTGCAAACTGATTCTCCAGGTCTGTCATCTTAAATCTCACCACCGCGCACCAGTCACTAATGTTTTCTTAAATCTGTTTTCCCCCTTTGATCTTACCCTCGACTGTTTCTTATAATCATATCGAAATTCCCTTTTTGCAGAATTGTCAGTATGTCACTAAATATTTATTTTTATTTCAGGACCATGATAGTACTGCCATTTGTCAGGGGCATAGTTGAAATAATCACTATCCAACCCATCAACTTACAACAATAACTCTTTTTCAGATTCTGGCTATTATATTTTAGAAGTAAACATATACCATTTTGCCTGATCTATTTACAATCTTGCAATTGCATGTGTTCCCTTTGCAATGAAGCAGCCAACTTCAAACCACTTATGTTCTTTATCGTACGTAAATTTTTATTCAATTAATTCTGGCTTCCTCTGTTCATCAGCATATCAAACCGCTTATTGATGTTTTACCATTGCAGTCTCTCTGTCTCCAATTCAATTCCCAGTAGCACCACACCCCAGCCCATGACAAGCTTGGTTATGACAGTGCTATTACAAAATCAAAAAAAAAAATTCCTGACTTAACCTTTTTCCTTACCTTGATCTGACATTTACTTTTATCTTCTATTCAGACTCATGTTTCACCAGATTACCTTCCCTGTCTTACTACTTTTAGGGCCTATTCCAATTCTTTTCCCATAACTAGTGGTGCACTAAGGCACACTTTCATCTGTTTCCATAGCTGATAATTATCGGAACAGGCCACTAGTCTGTCACCAGGGGCTTATAGCTTGAGAGGCACTACTTCACATCAAGTATGGCTGATCACGAGTCTCTTCCACTCTTACAGCCAGCAATTGGCATGTTCAGAAGGGCTTTGACGGGCGCTCCAGAACTATCTGCCCGTTCCTCTTGGACTGCCTGGTGGTCCATTCCCTTCCTTCCTCAAGACCCTTCAGCTGCAGTGTGACCACCTCTCTAAACATGCTATCCATGATGCTGTTAGACTCATGGATGCTCCATAGTGTCTCCAGCTGACATTCCAGCTCAGAAACCCAAGCCTCCAGGACCTGCAGCTGGACACACTTCCTGCACACATGCTGATCCCGGGGACTGGAATGTGCCTGGCTACCCATATAGTGCAGTAGGAGCATACCACAGCTTTGAGCTCTCCTGCCATGACCAAACCCTTTAAATTTAAAACTTTAGAAGACCTTCTTAAAATAAAATAAATCAAACAAGTCCCTACTCTTGCTTAAACAATCACTTACAATTTAAAATAGTTTGAAAATACCCACCAGGACTTACTCACCAATCAGCTGCTCCCATTGGCCCCACATTATTCTCTGAGCTGTAATGTGGGGCGGGACTCTCTGACATCCCCCCCCCCCCCCCCCCCCCCCACCCACCCGCCCCCGGTTGGAGAATCGCCGGGGGGGGGGCAGCGTAAACCCCGTCCCGCCGCTCCATGCCGGCTGCCGAATTCTCCCGTGCCGGTTTTCAGGCGGGGGCGGGGATCGCGCTGCGCCGGTCGGGGGCCATTGGCAGCAGTCCCCCCGTCAATTCTCCGGTCCCCGATGGGCCATTTTCGGCCAGTCCCGCCGGCGTGGATTAGACATGGTCCATACCGGCAGGACCTGGCTTGGAGGGTGGCTAGTGGAGCCCTCGGGGGGGAATCCGGCCCCGGGGGTTGCCCCCACGTTGGCCTGCCCGCGATCGGGGCCCACTGATCTGCGGGCAGGCCTGTGCCGTGGGGGCACTCTTTCCCTCCACGCCGGCCTGTGTAAGGTTCCGCCATGGCCGGCGTGGAGAAGAAACCCCCCTGCGCATGTGCAGGAAACACGCCAGTGGTTCTGCGCATGCGGCAACTCACGCCGGCCGGCAGAGGCCCTTTGGTGCCGGTTGGCGCGGTGCCTACCCTTCCAGCGCCGGCCAAGCCCTCGGAAGTGCGGAGTCGTTCACGCCGCTCTTTGGCGCCAGTACGGGCCGCCCCGCCGATTGCGGGAGAATCCCGGCCATGATGTCTGAAAGCCACTGTTGGTGGCCCCAATGGTCCCCACTGTAAGGCCGCTGCACGTCTTTCTGAGGAACGGTAGAAAATGAAAGGAACACCTTGCTTCCTCCTCAACAAATTCCCTCAGTCACCAAGCTTCGACTTAAGCACTCTACTGCAGCCCAAAGTAGCACCCCAGTGAACACTATGTCAACACTACGATAGCCTGCTTTTATACTGTCTGAATCTAGCCTCTGAAAATCCTTTAAAGCCAGTTATCTAATTAGCTAGTTGCAGGTACCAGCAAAGCCTGAATGAACCCTGTTTTAAAGCTAGCCTAAAACTCAGCTTCCTCCAACCCAAACAGCAACTTTCAGTTCATTACTGAATTAAAGTCTAGATTTTGATAGAAATTAACACTTCAATTCCCTCAGTCACGAAACGCCAACTTAGGCACTCACCTGCAGTCTGAAGTAGCAGAGCAAACTAAATATTTGTACAAATTATTTGTATCCTGTTATTCTTCAATTGAGGTGGTATAGAGATAATGAGGGAAATGGTCTCCAAACTTCACAGAGTTCTTGTTGATAGTTGAATAGTTTTGTTAAAGTACCACAAGGACACAATCGGTCAGTGGGGCCAGCTCTCAGGCAGAAATTCCACAGGTGTTAAAACTCAATGTCTGAGTAACAATGTGGGACAGTTTACCGTTTTCCGTGGCTCCAGAGTGCTTGCCGATAATGACAGGGAGGGGTGGTGGAAAGCAGCCATGCCTCGAGAGGAGCAGTTAATCAGCAGGGAGGAAGATGATTGATAGCTACATAACAGATATTGGACCACCGACATCACTAATTGCAAGACAACATACATGTCTTTGTATTGATTGGATAGTTTTTTTTTGTTTTTGTTTTTTTTCCCAATTAAGTGGCAATTTAGCGTGGCCGACCTACCCTGCACATCTTTGGGTTGTGGGGGTGAGACTCACGCAAACAAGGGGCAAACTCCACACTGACAGTGACCCAGGGCCGGGGTCAAAATCGGGTCCTCGGCACCGTGAGGCAGCAATGCTAACCACTGCACAACTGTGCCGCCCTTACTGGATAGTTTAATTAAGTATGCAGATCTTTGATGTGATTGGTTAATTATTCTCATATACTATGCATGATGTAAACTTAATTGATAGTCATGATTGGACATAGATAACTAATAACAAGTGGTTGGTGTGGTGATATGCATCACTGTAAATACACAAGGGGTTAATGTAAATACACGTAGACTAGACAGACACTAGAGCACCAGAGACATGACACACAGACATTCAACCAATAGGCCAGTAAGATAGGACACGACCAATGGACATTCATGACACACACAGAGGTGACACTTCCACAGGGGGGCATTACACCAACCCATATAAAAGGACACAGCACACATGATCTTCCTCTTTCCAGTGGAGACACATAGTGAGAACACATGGTCGATTTGGAACACACCACACCCACCACGTGGATTGTAGCAGACTGGTTAGTTAGTCTGAGTAGCTATAGCAGGATTAACAGTAGAGTTGAATCCAAGTGAAATGAAATGAAAATCCTTATTGTCACGAGTAGGCTTCAATGAAGTTACTGTGAAAAGCCCCTAGTCGCCACATTCCGGTGCCTGTTCAGGGAGGCTGGTACGGGAATTGAACCGTGCTGCTGGCCTGCCTTGGTCTGCTTTAAAAGCCAGCGATTTAGCCCAGTGTGCTAAACCAAATTGTTAACAGTTTAATGAATGTGTCAAAGCTATCTCCAAGTCTGAACCTTCCTTAGTCAGAGTACACATCAAGGAAGCAGCTTATGCTACGTCAAGAGCATAACAAAACATGGTACCCAGGAGTGACCTGTTTAAATCCATATAGTTACAACTCAGCGAACAGTGACAACCAGCAACAGCAGCCAGGCAAGATGATGTTCAAGATTCCGGTTCCACAGCAGCTCAGGTACCAAGGCAATCTCAGTGAAAACTGGCGTTGGTTCAGGCAGAGATTCGAGATCTACCTGGTAGCATGCGACCTAGATGGCGTGGCGGATGCAGAGAAAATAAAACCTCTACTTACCATTGCGGGTCCAGAAGCAGCTGAAATCTTCCAGACCTTCAAATACTCAAATGGGCAAAACAAGAGCGACTTCCAGGCAGTCCTGGACAAATTCCAAGAATTTTGAGAGGAACATACAAAAAGAAAAGGTAAAAGAGGTGCCAAAACTCACCATGAGGCGAAGGTAGGCTTTCCATTGAAGAAATCTGCAGTTTTGATTGGCGGCCATCTTGGAAAAGGTGCCGCACATGTGCAGGAGCAACGTGCCTCAATGACTACCGCCCGGTGGCCCTGACGTCAGTTGTAATGAAGTGCTTCGAGAGGCTGATCATGAAGCGCATCACCTCCATACTCCCGGAACGCCTTGACCCACTTCAATTCGCATACCGTCGCAACCGGTCTACATCAGATGCCATTTCCCTGGCCCTACACTCATCCCTAGAGCATCTCGAAAACAAGGACTCCTACATCAGACTCCTATTTATTGACTACAGCTCCGCCTTCAACACCATAATCCCAGCCAAGCTCATATCAAAGCTCCAAAACCTAGGACTTGGCTCTCCACTCTGCAACTGGATCCTTGACTTTCTGACCAACAGACCACAGTCAGTAAGAATGAACACCAACACCTCCTCCACAATAGTCCTCAACATCGGTGCCCCGCAGGCTGCGTACTTAGCCCCCTACTCTACTCCCTGTACACACACGACTGCATGGCAAAACGTGGTTCCAACTCCATCTACAAGTTTGCTGACGATACGACCATAGTGGGCCGGATCTCGAATAACGACGAGTCTGAATACAGGAGGGAGATAGAGAACCTAGTGGAGTGGTGCAACGACAACAATCTCTCCCTTAATGCCAGCAAAACTAAAGAGCTGGTCATCGACTTCAGGAAGCATAGTACTGTACACACCCCTGTCAGCATCAACGGAGCCGAGGTAGAGATGGTGAGCAGTTTCAAATTCCCAGGGGTGCACATCACCAAAAATCTATCCTGGTCCACCCACGTCGACGCTATCACCAAGAAAGCACAACAGCGCCTTTACTTCCTCAGGAAACTAAGGAAATTTGGCATGTCCACATTAAACCCTTACCAACTTTTACAGATGCACTATAGAGAGCATCCTCTCGGGCTGCATCACAGCCTGGTATGGCAACTGCTCGGCCCAGGACCGCAAGGAACTTCAGAGAGTCGTGAATACCGCCCAGTCCATCACACGAACCTGCCTCCCATCCATTGATTCCATCTACACCTCCCGCTGCCGGGGGAAAGCAGGCAGCATAATCAAGGATCCCTCCCACCCGGCTTACTCACTTTTCCAACTTCTTCCATCGGGCAGGAGATTCAGAAGTCTGAGAACACGGACGAACAGACTCAAAAACAGCTTCTTCCCCACTGTCACCAGACTCCTAAATGACCCTTTTATGGACTGTCCTCATTAACACTACACCCTTGTCTGCTTCATCCGATGCCAATGCTTATGTAGTACATTGTATATATTGTGTTGCCCTATTATGTATTCTCATGTATTTTCTTGAATTCTGTTCAATTCCCTTTTCTTCCCATGTACTGAATGATCTGTTGAGCTGCTTGCAGAAAAATACTTTTCACTGTACCTTGGTACACGTGACAATAAACAAATCCAATCCAATCCAATCCAAGAGCGCAAAGAGCTCACAGAACGGGAAGGTCCGTTTGCGCATGCGCGAGAAGCCGCGCATGCGCAATTGCGAAAAAGGCCCCAGTAAAGGAACTGCGATATGAGCATGCGCAATCGCTTCCTAAGCACTACGCCACATGCTTCGAGACATCAGACACCCTGGACCACACCCACTTAAAGGGGAAATGTCCCAAAACGTGAAAAAAAAGTTTTAAAGTCATAAAGCCGGATTCTTTCACCTGGACCGACAGCACAATGCCTGAAATTTGAACAGTAGCTGAAACTAACCTGCACAGAACCCTGCAACAAGCAGTTAGCACCGCCCAAAGAGATGATACAGTCCTTGAAGACTATGACTCAGACCTTGAATTCTTCTTTGGACATCGCGAGCCCAATGCCAGTTCCGACGCAAAACGTGATGATATGGTCTTGGAAGACAATGACTCAGATAAAGATTTCACCTTAGGAGGTGGCTACCCCAGTATCACATCTGAACCGCAACTGGACTTGTTGTACATTGAAGACCCCGACGACGAGTTGTTCGGATTGGGGAATCTTCAGCCCAGCAGATATGACATCCCGAATCGTGAGTGCTGGATTATGCTGTGGCCTGACGCCAAGAGACAGAGAGCGGTACAAGCCCACAGAGAGTAGCCTGCTGCCACACAGAGAGTGGTCCACGCACCGCGAAGAGTCCCCGACTCCACACAGAGAGTGGTCCACGCACCGCAAAGAGACCCTGACTCCACACAGAGAGTGGTCCATGCATCGCAAAGAGACCCTGACTCCACACAAAGAGTGGTCCTCGCACGACAAAGGGTCCCAGCCTCCACACAGAAAGCGATGAAAGACTCCACAGCGAGCCCATGGACAGCCTCCATGATAGAAGCAACGTACGACTCCAAAGCGCAGTCCTTGCATGAACAAGACCATGAGGGTCTAGCAACCTCCTCTGAGCAACCAGCAGCAGACGATGCAAGTCTGCCACGTTCGAGCGAACAACAGCAAGACTATGACAGTCTGCCATGCTCAAGTGCACAGCAAGAAGACTATGACAGTCTATCACGCTCCAGTGAACAAGAAGAAGACTCTGACAGTCTACCCAGCTCAAGTGAACGACAAGAAGACACTGAGGCTCTACCCACTGTATGTGCGACAAGTGATGATGGCATCCCACTTCCCATACCAGATGTGCAATGTGACAGACCTCAGCTAGTGTGTACAGAGGCACTCGACAATCACAGTGAAACTACTGGTGACTCCGGTGACACCACATTACTTCAAACCTCATTCGCTTGAGCCTCTCCACAAGCAAATGCATTCCTGAAGGTTTTGACTCCGGACGGGGAGCATCGCGAAACTTCAGAAGACTCGAGTGAACCTGAAATGACTCCGGACGGGGAGAATCGACAAGCCAAAGCTGATTCAAGTAAGCCAGACATGACTCCAGACGGGAACACCGCGAACTCAGTGACGGCACGCTCAAGGAAACAGAAGATGCCACAAATCACGCTGACACGAGTAACTGTGTGAAGGACTCGTATTATCCACAGACTGTGGCCCTTGAGCGCAGCAAACACAACAACAAAACCAACCAACACAACAACAACATCGAAGACAATAACAAGAAGCGTACCAGAGGCAACAACGTCGACAGCAAGCACGACAAAAATAACAACTATGGCACTACGACTGGTACGACATGGTACAACTCTACAAATGAGGGACACTGCTACTGCTCAGCTCAGTGCAATGACACACCATGGCAGGACGATGCATCTTACCAGTTCACGTTTGCTACACTACCAACAGGCAACCCAGCTTTCAGGACAGATTGCATACATTGCTACCACAAGCATCGGAAGGAAAAAAAGACTCCAAATCAGACAACGAAGTGATGTGACCACTTCTTGGTTCCTTACGCACAGGGACACTGACGGCGTTTACAAAGCAATGCCACCATCAACATCACCACCTCACCAACCGAACAAGAAAGATACACGACCATAATAATTAATGAATTTTGGACTCATGCATATGATTTGGACTTATTGTTTAATGATCACTGTTATCATAACTTGTACATAGCATCACTTATCTCCCTGTTTTTGTTCAATTTTCTTTAACACTGTACAGAAAATATGTAAAACGAAAAAAGGAGGGATTTGGTAATATGCATCACTGTAAATACACAAGGGGTTAATGTAAATACACGTAGACTAGATAAACACTAGAGGGAGCGCCAGAGATATGACACACAGACATTCAACCAATAGGCCAGTAAGATAGGACACGACCAATGGGCATTCACGACACATACAGAGGTGACACTACCACAGGGGGGCATTACACTAACCCATATAAAAAGGACACAGCACACATGATCTTCCTCTTTCCAGTGCAGACACTCAGTGAGTACAGACACAGGGTTGATTCAACATCACACCCACCACCTGGATTGTAGCAGACTGGTTCGTCAGCCCGAGTTGCTGTAGCAGGATTAACAGGAGAGTCGAATCCAAGTAGGAGAATTGTTAACAGGTTAATAAATGTGTTAAAGCCATCACCAAGTCTGAACCTTCCTTTGTCAGAGAGCACATCAAGGAAGCAGCTTATGCTACGTCAAGAGCATAACAAAACAGAAATCTGTAGTGAAGATTGTGGATCTTTTGTTGAGATATGGTCTTCATTCTTATACCGTGGTTCATGCTATGAGGTGGCCAATTTCTGTAGATATCTGACAATTTAAACCTACTCAGGATTACTCACTTCTTCAAAACACTTAAGGTCATTCTCTTTCCGAAGACCATGCATATAAACACCCTGGGCAACATTTGTTGCCCATCCCAGGCCATTTCAGGGGGCAATTTTAAGCATCAGCCACATCATTGTGGGTTTGGAGTTCTCATGTACGCCAGACCAAGTAAGGACAGCAGATTCCCTTCACAGCGATAGTTTTATGGTCATCATTAGCTTTTTAATTGAATTAAAATTTCTCCATCTGCTGTGATGGGATTTGAACCACAATCCCCAAAGCATTGGGCTGGATCTCTGGATCATTGATAATACCACAACACCACTGCCTGCCCAATAGTTTTGTTACATGTTACTCACAACAATTCCCATTAACCATTGTCCTTGCGTTCACTGACCTACATTGCTTCTGATAAGCTGTACCCTCTATACTATCAAACCTTTTCTTTGTGTTATATGTACAAGGCATAAATTTCCAATTTGATTACATATCCAATGTTCATGATTTCAATTATAGAAGATGCAAACGATTTTCTGATTTATATCCCTGCAGCTTTATGTTCTATTTAGCATAAGGATTCCAATAATTGTTGTTATTTATGATTTTAATTACACACACTATCAATTCTGTGATTTTATGTGCTGTAAGTGGTATTTATTATTTTGGTGACAGTGAATACTCTGTTATTTTTATGATAGTTAATATAACTTTGGTAATATACTGGCCTAGGCTTTCAATGGCACTGAACCCCTTCTACAGCATAAAATAAGCATCAATCCAGCAAATGGCAGGTTGCACACTTAATCCTCTCCTGCACTGGAAGTGAACTTCCCACCATATAGGATCGGATTCCCCTGTAGACAATCATAAATGTTATAGGGTGCTGGATGCAGTTTGGTAGGTCTGAAGAGTACTTTGTACTCATACATAAGTTAGCTGTAAGTCTTTAATGACTCTTAGAACTATTTAGAAATATACAGTCAAGGATACAGCTAAGATTTGTCCCCATGCTTTCTGGTACACTTAATTCTGTCCAAATCTTGACTGACCCCGAGGTTCAGGTCTTGTGCTTTCTTAGATAAATGTGTGACTGGCACTGTACTCAGTCTTACATTAACCCATTATCTGCAAGAACTTTATACTGCACCTCCCCAAGACTTTATCCAATGCATTTTAAATGATTATTGTTTACCTTTGTTGTGCTTCTTTTCTACTTTGTCTTTTCTGTGGCTCTGTTCCAATTATGGCAATCTCTGAATTTGCCCTTCTTCTATATTATCTATGTCTGAATGCTTAGAGTCGCCAGGTATCAGATGCTACCACCACAAGTTTCAACCGGCTATCGATCAAAGAGCCAAACACCAGTTGGTTAGTTCAATGTCAAGGATACTTTATTTACACACAATTAGTCATGCAACATAAACACTACTAGTTAACTACACCTATCAACTAAGACAACCTGTACTTAACTTCGGGCACCCGGCTTAGGTCAGAAAACAATGGCCACTGTTCGGTTCTGGATCTATCGGGTTCGAAGGAGTAACTGCTGCTCAGCTGGGCCCATCCGTCTGGTAGTAGGCATTGAACTTGGACTCGCTTCTGGTGTTGCTGCAATTGGCGATGGCCGTGACCGGGGTACCAAGGCCAAGAGAGAGCGAACATATGGCAAACTCTTCTTCTTATACTCGGGGGTTTTCGCACTCTTTTGGGCAGTCCTTCGATTTGGGCTTTACTAATTAGGTGATCCCTGATCACTCCATTCGATTCCTTAGCCAATAAGTAGGCAGGGATCTGGATGGCTGGGCGTGTCCTAAGCAGTCACTTGACCCCGTTGTTCGTGTTTCTCTTGAACAGGGAGTGGCGCCGAAATGTCTGGGACTGTCCCGGTTGCTTGATTACCAGTCCTTTGTTTTGGTGAAGATGGGTCATCAAATGTTAATTGGCCCCATTAGAATGAAAATTGGATGGAGTTTCGATGCCGTCTGGACTTTTTGCTGACAAATATGTATTTCAGGCTCTGAGCCTGCCTGAGTCTTGTCTTGTCCATTTTACCCACCAGGCTTTGCAGGTTTCTCTGTACCTAGTGGGAAGTGGCCATCCCAGATGGCTACACTCCGTCCTCTTGATCCTCAACGCGAAGCGTGAAGGATCACAATACTGGGTCTTCTTTGTTCTCTGAAATGCCGGGTACTATTAACCAAGGACAGGCTCTACTCTACTCTGTCTTATTGGTCCAAAACCATTTACCTAATTTTCCCTCAACAACACATGTCTAAGAATTTCTAGGGGGCCATTTAACATTCAGTAAAAGGGGAACCTTTAACTGTCCCTAACTAGGCTACACTCGTGCTGCTATTTAACAATCAAAGAACTTATCTTGCAATATTTTAAAAATCTGATAGCAGCATCACATTACTTCCTATCGCTAACATTCACATACAGAGCAGTAACTTTATTAACAAAAACAACAACCGCGGAATTTATTAAGGAGAAAGATTCAGAAAGAGTGTGGGGTTTGCCGGAGTCTGAGGAAGGGAGCTCTAACTGTGTATACTGGAGGGCAGGAGGCTCTCCTTCTCCATCTTCGCAATCTAATTGGCTGAATGACACTGTACACTATGGCTATTACTAGTAAGGCTTCCACTGTGTAGGACAGTGAATACCACTTGATGAGGTTCTCACGCCATGTGGGGGTACCGGTGGCTGGGTCTATGTGTGGTGTGGTGTCTGGGCTGGGGGTGTTTTGTTGGGTAGCCTGTGTTCAGGGCCTGTGTGGTGGGAGGGGGGGGGGGGGGGGGGGGGGCGTAGAGGTGGGTAACGCGGGCGACTGGACTGTTCCGGCGATGATCATGATGCTGATCATCAGGGTCGTCTTCATCTTATTCGGGCTTTCCTTCGCCGTCGAGTATCTTTGTATCTTCCTCGGGGAACAAGCAGAGTATCTGTTATAATTGTATTGTTTGACATCTCATATGTCTGTCTGTTTCTCCTTAACGTCAATTTCCCATTATAATCGTCACCATATGTGACTCCCTCATTTTTTTAAAACCATTTGCGGAGACAAGACATCCGAAAAAAAATTCTGTGTCACAGTGCGTGCACTCTCGCAGCCTGTGGTTGATGGGCTGAGTGGGCGGACAATTTCTCCCTCCTCTGCAAACTTGTTTTTCCAACCAAGTGTTTCTGACATGTAAATAATATGTGGGGGATAGCAACCGAAGGGTTGCCGTAAAGGACAAAAGTTGTGGCAAAAAGGGTTCTTTAAACCACAGGACTAGAAAAGAACAGCAAAAGAGTTTAGAAAACAAGTATCCAAATGGGGTGGTGCGTATGATCCGCGGCAGGGCACGAATGGGTGGGATCCCCGGGTAGAGCGGTGATCAGTGCCGTTGCTTCACTACCCGAGCTTGGTTGACCAAATGTATAGGGAGTCCCCAGGCAGGCGGGGATAAGTGCCGTTACTCCACTACCTGAGTGACCTTCCAAGAGCGGAACAAATTTGTAACTATATGGGTTGCCGACAAACTTGTTTCACTAACTGCCATGTGGCATCAGAAGTGTAATTATGACTGCATCAAGAAATTTGGCGTGAGACCAAAAGAATAAACTGTATCAAAAATTTTAGTGAGATCGACATAAATAATCGCACAAATAATAAACATTCAACATTTAAAAATAACAAATGAAAGAAAGAAAAGTGGGCAGGCTCCATCAGAGTACAGGACACAGTAAATCTCAATCGGTTCCTGACTCTCATCATCTGGTCACCTCAAGATTCCATTTCAAAAAGATTTGCAGAGGGGTTACCATGGTGGGAGTCAGACTCGGAGTTGTCACCATCTCCCGGGTGCCTAAGTCGTTCATGGAGCTTGCGTGCTAATGCGGCGTGTGCCGATGTGGGGTCCATTTCATCATTCCTCGTCAGGCGACAAGAATTGTCACGGTGCCAGTGCTTCGTGTTCCATAGGGAGGTTGCGAGGGGGCTGGCACTATCGTGGGGTGGCGGGTCAGGTTCCAGTGTGGGAAAATAAATCGTCTCAAAGAGGCTGAGCGTATCGTGGTCGTGTTCTCTGGGCCTGTAGTGACTGGGGCCTGGTTCGTGGGAGCTTTGTCCGGGTCTCTCAGGGGCTTCAGTAGTGCTGTTGCTAGCAGCCAAATCAAGCGTCAGGGTGAAATTTGATTCTGGGGGCGTGGTCAAGGTCGTGTCTGTGGACATGCTGCTGCAGCTGGGGGGGGGGGAAACTCGGGTTGTCAGTGGGCGGATCCTTATTGTCTGCCATCGCCAATGAGAGGTGGTGCGAGTGGCTGCACTGCGTTCCATAAACCTTAAGCTGATTTACATGGAACCATCATGATATTCCTTTTGGATACGTGATTTTATAAACCGAGGGGCTAACTTTGTCCGAGATTGAATAGGGTCCTGCAAATTTAGGGGAGAGGAATGAGCTAGGGTTGTATAAGATGATCATTACTTTCTGCCCGATTGTATACTCTATCGGGTGTACTATTTTATCAAAGCAGGCCTTACTCTGCTTTTGTTTAGCGCCTGGTCGAACAGCTGTAGTGAGCTGTGCTGCTTTAATATTCTCCAGCATGTGTTGGACTGCTTTCTCATGGGTCAGGGTGGTGACTGCGGGGCTGGCCAAATCAAGTCCAAATAAATACTCGGTACCCTTCATGGGTTGTCCGGTCATGAGGGTATGGGGGGTATATCCTGTTGAGCTCGACACTGTGTTCCTAATAAACATCAGTGCGAATGGGAGCACTGTGTCCCATGTTGTGTTGTGTTGCTGCACCATTTTCTTAAGTGTGGCCTTTAGTGTCTGATTCATGGGTTCCACAATGCCGCTGGACTGCGGGTGATAGGCAATGTGGAACTTTTGTTTAATCCCAAATATCATCATCACATTTTTCATGATCCTTCCCGTAAAGTGGGAACCTTGGTCCGACTCAATACTATGGGGGAGTCCCCATCTCGTAAAAATTTGCTCTGTTAAGATCTTCGCCGTGGACTTGGCTGTGTTTGTTCTCGAGGGAAATGTTTCGACCCATTTCGCAAATGTGTCTATCATCGCTAACACATACTTGTATCCATTTCTACAGAGGGGGAGGGGACCAATATAATCCAATTGAAGGTTTATCCACAGGCCATTTACAGGGCGGGTGTGTCGTACCTGGGCCTTTTTCGCATACCTATCGGGATTGTTTTGAGCACAAATTAAACAGTTTTCGACGTAATGGGACACGTCAGTTTTCAAATCAGGCCACCAGCGGAAGGGTCTGAGGTGGGCAAGGGTGGATTCAATCCCTTGGTGTCCATGTCCATCGTGGAACTTACAAATTAGCTAATTCCTGTCCTGGGTGGGGACTACATGAATTCCATCTCTTAAAACGATTCCCTCATGGACCGTCAAAGAATTCCTAAACTTTTCATAGGGAGCTGGGAAGTTCCCTTTTAAAATGTCTTTTAACACTTCGTCTTCTTTCTGTGCCTGGGCTAGGTCCTGGCTGTTGGTCTGTGAGACCTGAGCTGCGTGTACTGGGGCACTCTCGGGCGGTTGCCAAAAGTGGCCATGTCGTGAGCCTGCCTTCGCTAGGGCGTCAGCTTTCACATTACCGGGTGGGGAGGAACAATGGTGGCTTCTTACTTTGACGATACCATATTTCCTGCCTTTATCTGTCTAAAGGATATGTTTGAGCAGTGGGGCTGAGGGTAGATGCTTTCCGTTGGCGGAAATAAATCCTCTCAATTTCCACAGGAGTAGGAATTCCGTTAGGCAGTTACAGACGTACAAACTGTCCAAATATATGTCTGCAGGGGTCGGGAATGAATCGGGGTGCTGGACAATGTAAGCAATGGCCGCTAACTCAGCTGCCTGCGAACCTAAGTGTCCAGGCAACTTTAAAGCTATCTCCTCTAAAGCGCGTCCCTGCGTGTCCTCTACATAAATACCATTGCCTGTTATCCTTTTTCCCTCAAGGACTGTGGAGGAGCCATCTACGTAAATTCTCAGTGCTTTGTCTGTGGGCTGGGGTCCGATACCTGTCTTTCTTGGTACCGACTTGGGAACAAAGAGGCCTCTGCTGTGCGTTGGGGCTATGATCTCACGCACATGTGGGGTTCCTGCATAATGCAAATTATTGGCCAGAAACGTGTGCGTTTTAGTCCGTTATACAGTGATGTTGCGTCCCTGTAGGAGTAGGGTCCATCGCGCTGCTCGAATTTGGCTTACTGTGCCATCTTTTAGTCTGCCGTGCAATAAAAGCTGTGTCGGGGTGTGCTCGGTCAAAATGGTTACTGGGTTGAGTCCGGTTATGTACGAGAAGTACTGTACCGGCCAGAAAACTGCTAACAGGTGCCTTTCGCAGGCTGAAATTCCTTGTTCCACTGGATCTAAGACTCGTGAGGCATAGGCTATGGGTCCTAGATGATCATGCCTTTCCTGCAGGAGTATGGCCGAAAGGGTTCGGTCTGTGGTCACTACCTCTATCGCTTATGGGGAGTGGGGATCTGGAGCTTGCAAAGCGGGGCTGTGCTCAGGGCAAGTTTCAACGCATCCAGGGCGGCCATGTGCTGTGGAAGTCTTTCCATGGGGCCTGTTTCTTTAGTAGCTCGGAAAGTGGGGCTGCTTTTGTGGCAAATCCGTCTATATAGTACCGACAATATCCAACCAGTCCTAAAAATGACCGGAGTCCTGTAACGTTTTGGGGCAAGGGCAAATTTAGAATGGAATCAATGCATTTGAATTCTATTTCACGCTTTCCATGCGTGATGACCGTACCTAAATATGTGACTTTTTCTTGAAGGATTTGGGCTTTCTTGGGGTTAATTTTGCATCCAATCGTTGTAAGGAGTTCTAATAATTCAGAAAGAAGCGAGATGTGCTCTTCTTTGGTGTCAGTCTGTACGAGCAAGTCGTTCAGATCCTGAAGAAGGCATTCAGGGCGGGACAATGTAGATAATCCGTTTGCCAATTGTCTGTGAAAAATGGAGGGGGAGTTGTGGAAGCCTTGTGGAAGGCATGTCCACGTGTACTGCTGTCGCTGGAAGGTAAACACAAATTTATACTGGCATGCTTTGTCCAGTGGTATGGACCAAAAGCCATTACTGATGTCTAATACCGAAAAAACTTTTGACTGGAGTCCCTGTCTCAACATGGTCTCGGGACTTGTGGCAACGGTGGAGGCTGCCAGGGGAGTCACTTTGTTCAATTCTCTGTAGTCGATGGTCAGTCGCCATGATCCATCGGGTTTTCGTACTGGCCAAATTGGGGCATTATTTGTCGATGCAACGGGTCGAATCATGCCTTGATTCAATAAACTTTGCATTACCTTGGCTATCTCTCCCTTGACTTGCTGGGGGAAGCCGTACTGTTTCTGAGGCTTGGGATCGGGACCTGTAATGTTTACTATACCTGGGATTTTGCCACAGTCGTACTTGTGCTGGACAAATGCTGTTTTATGTCTTTTCAAGACCTCTCTAACCGCTTTGTCTGTGGTAATGGTTTGTGGATCAAACCAGTACTCTCCTACTGAGCTGATTCTATGGGCATAATCTCCTACTGTGAGCGTGGCGGGGGCTTGCGCTGCTCTAACCATTTTCCATATGCATCGGTTGACTGGGTCGAATGAAAGGCTGTGTGTACTCATTAAATCGATGCCTAGGATATGTTCTGCTGCCTGGGGCAAGTCTACTAAAACAACCAAATGTTTTGTCCTAATATTACCACGCTGTATGTCCACAGGGCCTGTAATGTGTCCCTGCTGAAGGTGACCTGTAAAACTACTAAGGGTAATGGTATCTGTAGTGGGCCATATCTCTTTCTGGTACATGATGGAGGAGTTTAACGTGGTTCGAGACCCTCCTGTGTCCCAAAGGAACTCTACGGGGTGTCCCTGGACTGCGCCTGCAACTACCGGTCTTCTGCACTTATCCCAAAGGGTGTCGCAGACCCAAGTTGGCGAGCCCGAACACCGTCAATCGGTACCAGTCATGGCCGAATTATCTGATCGGGCACTAACGCTGTGAACGGGTCGGGTATTGTTTCTGGGGGGGGGGGGGAGGGGGGAGCGTTTGGATGCTGATTCCTTTGCTGCTTCGGGGGGGGGCATTGTATTCTCGGGCATAATGTCCTTTGTATCCACAATTATAGCATTCCTGTGTCTTGGGGTGTTGTGCTGTGCCTCTGCCTTCATTTACCCATGCGGGGTCTTGGTGTGTCCTTACTGGATTCATTGTGGTGTCTACTCTCTCATGCTCTGTCTTTGTCTGTACAGACTGTTCCCAAGCTCTGGACAATCCTTTCAGAACCCACACTTCATTGTGTGCTGGGTCTGAGGGGTCGTAACTGGCACATGCCTTCTGTCCTGCCTCTGTGGAATGGGACACTAATGTACGGGTCCATTTGGCCGTATTGTCTGCTGATAAATGGGTGCGGGCTAACTCATCGAATACCGCAGTGAAATGGATCCAAAGCCGTCCAGCAAACGCTGTTGGATGCTCTCCCTTTTTCTGCCTGCACCGGCTGAGTCCGTCTACCAGATCTCCTCTGTTATATCCTATGGCGTCTAAAATGGCCGTTTTCATTTCTTGGAGGCTACCTCCTCCTACATTTTGTGGGTCGGGAAGGGCTGAACTAACGGAATGGTCTAAGCACATAACTATGAGCTTAACCTGCTCCGGCTCGTCTAAACCATACATCAGGGTTTGTTGTTTCACTAACTCGAAAAAGTGATGTGGGTCCGATGTGGGGTGGAAAGTATCTATCTTCTCGTGGGCGTCTCGTAACTGGGTGATAGCTAATGGGATGGTGTACTGGAAATCGGGTTGGCCTTCCGTGGTGACCCTGCGCTGTGTGGTAATGGGGTTCATTGGGTTGGCCTTCCGTGGTGACCCTGCGCTGTGTGGTAATGGGGTTCATTGGGTTGGCCTTCCGTGGTGACCCTGCGCTGTGTGGTAATGGGGTTCATTGGGTTGGCCTTCCGTGGTGATCCAGCGCTGTGTGGTAATGGGGTTCATTGGGTTGGCCTTCCATGGTGACCCTGCGCTGTGTGGTAATGGGGTTCATTGGGTTGGCCTTCCGTGGTGACCCTGCGCTGTGTGGTAATGGGGTTCATTGGGTTGGCCTTCCGTGGTGACCCTGCGCTGTGTGGTAATGGGGTTCATTGGGTTGGCCTTCCATGGTGACCCTGCGCTGTGTGGTAATGGGGTTCATTGGGTTGGCCTTCCATGGTGACCCTGCGCTGTGTGGTAATGGGGTTCATTGAGTTGGCCTTCCGTGGTGACCCTGCGCTGTGTGGTAATGGGGTTCATTGGGTTGGGTGCTGCCTGTGCAGTCGGTGGTGCGGGTGCTTTTCTTTTCGGGGCCTGGGGGGGCTCTATTTTGATTCTCGGTCTCGCTTACGTACCGTTGGGCCGTTTCATTGAGTTCCTGCCAATCGGGGCCATCTTCCTGGTCTAGCTGTGGGCCAAAGGTGTCTCTAAACCCATTTTAAACTGATAGCAACCTTGCAATTTGCTGCCTACATTTGGCATGGTCCACCGAACTCTGTTCCGTGGTGGAACTGTGGAGTGCTCGGAGGGCTGTCTTTAGATCATCGCACTGTTTCTTTAACTGATGTACCTGATTCTCTGTCTCTTCTCTTACCATTACAGCACGTTGTGTGTCCTGGTCGGCCTTATCGTATTGGACTTGGAGGCTGCTAAGGTAGGCGAGACAGGATTGATGTGCCCTATTGACACCATCCGTTCCCTGGTCCTTCGCTGCTATCTGCTCCCGGACATGTACATTTAATCTCTTGCTTTCACTTTACCTCTCTACTTTTCTCCTTCTCCTCTAGCTGCTTGCGGAGCGTCCTCACGACCTCCTCTGTGTCTCGCAATTGTGCCAGACAGGATATGATTGCCATCGGCTTACGAACCTTAGTTCAAACTCATTTTATTGATCTCGGTCAGGCTGTCCCACCAGGTCTGTTCTATGCTGCCAGGACCTGTCTCTTCATTCGCGTAAAACTCAGGCCATAGGGGCCATCCTTTCCCCTTTAGGTATTTCCTAATCTCTTCTTCCCATACGCGACACTGTTCTGATCTATTGGTCGCTGCGACCTCAGGCTCTTGTGGATGCATAAGGCATGCAAATTACACACTTCGGAATTCTGGTAGTTTGATCGATACTGGTTTCACTTGTGGGTTTTTTTACTTTGCCATTATGGATTCTAATTCAAACATTTTTGTGGGTTCTCTCGGAGTGATACGGTCACTTCTGGGTCGAGTCCCGTCAGATGTCGCCAATAACTGTTGTGCTTCTTTTCTACTTTGTCTTTTCTGTGGCTCTGTTCCAATTATGGCAATCAGTGAATTTGCCCTTCTTCTATATTATCTATATCTGAATGCTTATTGGACGGAGTTTCGATACCGTCTGGACTTTTTGCTGACCAATATGCATTTCAGGCTCTGAGCCTGCCTGAGTCTTGGCTTGTCCATTTTACCCTCCAGGCTTTGCGAGTTTCTCTGTAGCTAGTTGGAAGTGGCCATCCCAGATGGCTACACTTTGGGTGGGATTCTCCAATAATGGGGCTGTGCCCCCACTCCAGCGTCAAAATGAGGATGTTTCACCCTGGACTTTCTCTCTAAAGAAAGTCCAGAGTGATTCTCCTACCTAGAGGGGACTATCAGGGCCCGGGAGTAGTCCTCACTCTAATTATCACTACAGGGCCCTGCACTTCTGGTCTGGAGTCCGCGCATGCGCACGGCGGCGGCCTTTGGCGGTCGCCCTGCACGACATGGCGGACTCGCACTGCGGGCCAGCCCCGGAGATATAGGTCCCCCAAGATTGCGTCTGTCGACGGATCGGTGGCCCCCGATCACTAGCCTGGCCGTCCATGAGGGCGCCCCCCCCCCCTCGGTGAAGGATCCCTTCCCCCCCACCAGAGCGGCTGCGGACTCAGTCCGCAGCCGCCACTGGCCATTCCCGACAGACAAAACGTGGTTAGAACCACGTCCTCGGGAACTTCGGGCCAGTTGTCGTCGGAGAATCGCTGCGGGGGCCTCTGTCAATGGCTCCCTACCTGTGCCGCGTAGCCCATGCGCGATTCGGGAGCGGCTTCATGCCGGATTTCGCCGTCAATGCTCATTCTCCGCCCCTGCACCGATGGCAATTTCGGTGCGGAGGTTTGGAAAATCCCGCCCCTTATGTCTACATTTGCATTGTCATTACTACATTATCACCATCCTATCTCCCCCCCCCCCCCCCCCATGTCCTTAAATTCAAAGGCTCAGGCAGTCTGGAGGCCTTATAACTCTTCCATATCTCATGCGCATTACAGCTAGAAGAACGGTAGTCTCTGTTGCCGTTCATTCCCCCTATAGATTTGGAGGTGATTCTGGCACCTGGGTATTGTGGTGATATGCCTGTAAGCAATATCATGCATGGCTGGCGGCGCAACTGGCAATTAGCAGGTGGCGGTCTCTGCGATCTCAAGACAAAGGTCACATCTGGTTACAGGGAGATGGTTATAGAATGTACAAGTGGACATTCGTGTCTCGGGTAGTTCAAGAGGAGTACAAAGAAACTCCATGAGAACTTGCTCTGTAACAGATCGCTATCTTACTGCATGTGATTCAATAAAGATCCTGGTTTGGACAAGTCAAGTCGTTTGGTAAATTCCTTGCTCGACATCGAACACCAAACACAACAGCTATGTACAGCGGGATTCTCCATTCCCGCATCCGGCCAATGAGGTTTCCCATTGTGGCCACCCCAAGCCATCGGAAAACTCGCGGGTGTGGGTGCGCTGCTGGTGTACTGGAGGATCGCGCCGACGGACAATCCCGCTGCACATATTTAGGTCTCGATTCTCGAATCTGGCTGACCACCGTGCTTTCGGAACAGGTCCCATTAGATTGAAAGAAAGCAAAAGCAACTCCATTATTCAAAAACACATACTTAATCTCATGCTCACCAACCTGCCAACCGACTGCATCTAACTGCCCATGACAGCATAGGTAAAAGTGACCACAGCACAGTCCTTGTGTAGATGAAGTCCCACCTTCACATTGAGGACACTCTCCATCATGTTGTGTGGCACTACCACCATGCTGAATGGGATAGATTTCAAACAGATCTAGCAACTCAAGTGTGGGCAACTATGAGGTGCTTTGGGCCATCAGCAGCAGCAGAATTGTACTCAAGCATAATCTATAACCTCATGGCCCGGCATATCCCCCACTCTACCATTACCATCAACTCTAGTTCAATGAAGAGTACAGGAGAGCATGCCAGGAGCAACACAAGGCACACCTATAAATAAGGTGTCAACCTGGTGAAGCTACAACACAAGACTACCTGCATGCCTCTGGAGGTGCCTAGCATCACAGATGCCAATATCCATCAATTCAATTCACTCCACATGATATCAAGAAATGGCTAAGGCACTGGACACAGCATAGGCTACAGGCCATGACAATATTCCAGCAATAATACTAAAGGCTTGTGCTCCAGGAATTTTTGCACCCCTAACCAAGCTGTTCCAGTACGACTACAACACTAGCATCTACCCGACAATCTGGAAAAGTGGCCTGTATACAAAAAGGACAAATCCAACCCAACCAATTACCATCCTATCAGACACCATCCAGGACAAAGCAGCCCGCTTTATTGACACCTCTTCCACAAAGATTCACTCCCTCAACTACTGACACATAGTGGCAGCATTGTGTACCATCTACAAGATGCACTTCAGTAACTCACCAAGGCGCCTTTGGCAGCACCTTATAAAGCCATGATCACTACCATCTAGAAGGACAAGGGCAGCAGATACATGGAAACAGCACCACTTGGAAGTTCCCCTCCAAGTTACACACCATCCTGACTTGCAAATATATTGCCGTTCCTTCACTGTCACTAGGTCAAAATCCTGGAACATCCTCCCTAAGAGCACAGTAGTTGTACCTACACCACATGGATTTCTGTGGTTCAACAAGGAACCTCACCACCACCTTCTCAATGGCAATTAGGGGTGGGAAATAAATGCCAACTGCCTTGATTGAGAAAAAACTCATATCCAGCTCAGGTATACCCAGGCATAATCCAATTCATCACAATCATGTTTGCCCTGGGTGCTTTCTTTTCCCTTTGGCACTTTCTCCATGTCTCCAACTTTCTGTGTCAGTATCTAAGTGGAGACACACCATCCTGAATTGTGATAAAGGTGTCCCCACGCTGTCGTTAGGTAAAGAGATGGCTCCAAGATTTTGAACCAGCATTGATAGAGGAACACTGATGAACAAGTCAGGATCTCACCATGGCTCCTTCGAAAGCACCTTCCAAACCTGCAAACTCTACCACCAAGCAAGACAAGGACAAAAGATGCATGGGAACGCCATCACCTGCACGTTCCACTCCAAACCTCACACCATCCAGATTTGGAACTGTATCGCTGTTCCTTCATTGGCAGTGGTTTAAAATCCTGGAACTCTCTCCCTAACAGCAGTGTGGGTGTCTTTACACCACAAGGACTGCCATATGACAACGGTTCAAGAGCCTGCTCACCATCACGTTCTCAAGAGCAATTGGAGATGGGCAATAAATGTTGACCTTGTCAGCAGTGTCCACATAAGAATAAAATAAAAGGATGGATGTTACCTTGATGGATCTCTGTGTCTATTCGGAACCCTGGATATCCGTTATCCCTTCTTAGTTCCCAAATAACAGAGGTCAAGTCTGTGCTTTTTGGCAAAGTTCAGTTGAACTTTATTAGTCAGCTGTAGTGCCCACTGGTAATTTTATTTGTCAGTACAAGATTAGGTCAGATTTATTGTCTTTAACGAATACAGTAGTTGAGTTTTCATTTAATTATAAATCGTGGTAATTCTTCAAATCATAATACACAGTATAAAATGACTGAGTGATTTAAACAAAAGAAAGATGGCTAGAGCAAAGGCAGCAGCAAAGACATAGGTTTCAGAAAGAGGGAGAGAGAGAGAGAGAGAGAGAGAGAGAGTGATTCTGGAATGGATTTTTCCATCCTGTCAAGTGATTCTTAAGAAGATTATTATCTTAAGATTTCGCCTTCTTTACAGCTGTGATTGGCTTTAACTAATTTATAATTCACTCAGTTCGGTCAAATTGTCTGTCCATCAATTTAAGAGAGATAAGTATTTTAATATATTGGTACAAACTTTCCTGTACCATCGCTTGAGAAAAACACATTCTTCGCTAGGACTTATCACCTGAGACTGGTTGTTATTGTAGAAATGGAACTGCCCGTTCTTTCACACAATGGGGCACTTTTAGCTATTTGACGTCACTGTCCTTACAATCTTAAGCACGTCTCAAGCAACTTGCAAAATGTTCCCAGCTATTCGGCTTTTCTCACTCTCATAGTTAATATGATTTAATTACTCTTCATGAGTTCTCAATTAAACCTTTTAACTATATCATCTATAGGTAACTAGATAAGCCAATTTCTATCAGGGAGGGGAGGGGAATCTGATGTGATGATGTTCCCATGTACTTTCTGTGCTTACCCTGGGTAATGGAGGTCATGGATTTGGGAGGTGTTGTCGAACAAGCCTTGACAAATTGCTGCAGTGCTTTCTGTGGGTAATACACACTGCAGTCATGGGAAGCAATGGTGGAGAGGGTTTCTATTTAAGTTGAAGCCAAAAGTATTTTACTCCTCTCTCAGATGGAAAACGTAGTAGCAACTGAGATGCCCCTGATGATTTGTTCTCTGCCTAAATAATTAATAGTGCAATACTCTGCAATAACTTTGATATTGTAATGAGTTCTATGTTGTGCGGTGTTTATTTTCCTTGAGGGAAATGTATTCATAGATTTTGTATTTAAATCTGGTTGCATATGTCTTTCCGTGACAGAATATTACAATTAATTACTCCCCTGTGAGTTGATAGTCCAGGTTAACATTTCACTGCTTCCTGAGTGTAAGTGTCTATTACTTGTGTGTTTATATATACCAACTAACTAATGGAGAAGATACTTAGGTAAGTTGTGTTGTTGACATACAAGATGAGCAGCAAGCAGATTTGCTGGAAGTGCACTTGGCAGCTACATTGCTGGGGGTTTGACCTTTCATTGGGTGATGAGAATTTGGCTTAACTATCATCTTATGGACAAAAGGAATATCGCCCTGACCTTCATCTTTCTCCAAATACACCACCCATTTGATAATGTGTAGCTAACAAGAGAGCTCAGATTCTCTTTTTCAAGGTGGGAATCGTAAGTTGGACCATTTTCCCTTGTAACAATCCTGCCTTCTGTCCAGTAGCATCTGTTCACGTTATTTTCATCCTGGGATGGGTGGTTGGAGTTGGGGCCGCCACCTCGAGAATCAGAGGTGGGAAGAAATCAAGGCAGGCAGGTAAGAGGTTTGTCTCGATCTCCTGGGACATCGGCCCAGGCTGGTGGCTGAGTGTCGGTGACCCTAAAATCTCATCCCCTACTCTTTCACCCCAATTCTCTTACAGCCCCCATCCCCCCTCACCCCTGTGCTCCCAATACACACTTGCACACTCCCTCACTCCTCTCAATGCCCAATATCCACTAGGTACAACACTCTTTAACCCTATATGGCATTGGGAAGTCTTTGAGATGGTCATAAAACTGTCAAAATGAACCAAGCAATTTAAAAAAATGCTTTAAAACCGTTACCCATTTAAGTTGACAGAAAACTGGCAAAATAAGTAAAATAATTTAGAAGCCACTTTTCAAAAATTGTCCTCTTTAATGTTCGTTAAACTGTCAAGATAAATAAACTCATGGTTTCCTTGACAGCTGTGTCAATGACTCCTGTTGAGCTGAATACATTAGTGAGGTTTGGAGCTCAGCCAAGCATACATAATGAGATTCTATTGAAGTCCTGTGTCAATACCCCCTACTGAGCTTAATCCATTATAGGGTTGGAACCCCTTGCTAGTTCTCTCTCTCTATTTCATCTCTTTCTCTCTCTCTCACTCTCTCTTGCTCACTCTGTCTCTTCACATTATTCTCTTCCTCCCATTCTCTCACAGAGTAGGTCAGCTGGTTAGCACAACATACAGATTTGCCCTTTGGGAGGACGGAACTTGAGTATTGCTAAAAACAAAGCATGCTGTCAAAGCTTTTCATCTTGCATTCATCGGGACAAAGGCACAAATACCGATTGTAAATGGAACCATAATTTGTACTGCATGAGAAGAGAAGGCTGATTTGTTGGCATGTGTATTCTGATTGGTGGAGGTGTTTCTATGGAAAATGCACCAGAGGGAACCAGTTATCTACTAAGATTTTATTTAAATTCAAACCAAGCAATTCAAATCTGATTGGCCAATGCATTGCCATGGGGAATTAGTATTGGGGCAGTACTTGTGATTTTAACATGTAAGAGTCTCCAAATCCATGACCAAAGCTGCAGCAAACAGTGGCCCCTGAGGGCAGCAGGATTATTTCTGCGCATAATACAGTGAATGTCTGAGTGCTGCCCCACACCTGCTCTTTTTAGGAAGCTCCTCGGAACAAAGAAGCATTCTCTTTAAAAATACTGCAGTTAAAAAGTACAGTTGTTCAAAGAAAAGGAAGCACTTCAGAGTTAATAGGCCCCTGTAGAGCTGTATAAATAAACAATCAAAATCCATCCTTTGAAACTGGCTGGAGCTGACAATCAAGAGGTTTTTAAAAGTCAATCATTGGTGAAATTGCAGGCAGAAAATTTTCAAAGCCTCTAGGATTTTAGACTTACAAAGAGGCTTCGATAAGTTAACGGGCAATGAAATTGACTGTGAAAAAAAACACTTCAAAGGTTTCCACCACATTAAAGGCAAGACTTTTAACTTAAAGAAAATTACAGCACAGGAACAGGCCCTTCGGCCCTCCCAGCCTGCGCTGATCCAGATCCTTTATCTAAACCTGTCTCCTATTTTCCAAGGTCTACTTCCCTCTGTTCCCGCCCATTCATATACCTGTCTAGATGCTTCTTAAATTATGCTATCGTGCCCGCCTCTACCACCTCCGCTGGTAAAGCGTTCCAGGCACCCACCACCATCTGCGTAAAAAACTTTCCACGCACATCTCCCTTAAACTTTCCCCCTCTCACCTTGAAATTGTGACCCCTTGTAACTGACACCCCCACTCTTGGGAAAAGCTTGTTGCTGTCCACCCTGTCCATACCTCTCATAATTTTGTAGACCTCAATCAGGTCCCCCCATAACCTCCGTCTTTCCAACGAAAACAATCCTAATCTACTCAACCTTTCTTCATAGCTAGCACCCTCCATACCAGGCAACATCCTGGTGAACCTCCTCTGCACCCTCTCCAAGGCATCCACATCCTTCTGGTAATGTGGCGACCAGAACTGCACGCAGTATTCCAAACGTGGTCGAACCAAAGTCCTATACAACTGTAACATGACTTGCCAACTCTTGTACTCAATACCCCGTCCGATGAAGGCAAGCATGCTGTATGCCTTCTTGACCACTCTATCAACCTGCGTTGCCACCTTCAGGGTACAATGGATCTGAACTCCCAGATCTCTCTGCACATCAATTTTCCCCAAGACCCTTCCATCGACCATATAGTCCGCTCTTGAATTTGATCTTCCAAAATGCATCACCTCACATTTGCCTGGATTGAACTCCATCTGCCATTTCTCTGCCCAACTCTCCAATCTATCTATATTAAGCTATATTCTCCGACAGTCCTCCTCGCTATCTGCAACTCCACCAATCTTAGTCTCATCTGCAAACTTGCTAATCAGACCACCTATACCTTCCTCCAGGTCATTTATGTAGATCACAAACAACAGTGGTCCGAGCACGGATGTCCGAGACTGATGCCACACAGCATCAAGGTCCCTGGTTCGATCCCTGCTCTGGGACACTGTGCATGTGGTGTTTGCGTAGTTTCACCTCCACAACCCAAAGATGTGCAGCGTAGGTGGATTGGCTCGCTAAATTTCCCTTAATTGGTAAAATTCAATTGGGTACTCTAAATTGAAACAAAAAGGGCTGCCCGATCTCTGAGGACAGAGAGGTTAGACCCCAGCCCTCTCAGGTCCAGCATGAATCTCAATCCTTGTTTTAAAAAATTCTATGTGCCGTTGAATGGTGGTCCTGATTCTCCACTGATGGGAGGGAATCCTTAGTCCGCAAGCAGAGGAACTGCACCCCTCATCACTCTCTCTCTCTCTCTCTTTCCCTCGGATACAAATGGCGATCTCAGTTTTCCAACAGGCAAATATTGATGTTTAAAAGGCCTGGAACAGTTTAGGCAGGATATTCTGAGCCCTTGGGCTTGATTCTCCCTTTCAGGAACTATGTCCCCCACACCGTCGTAAAAACTGTGGCCTTTCACACCAGAAAAACTGGCGTGAAAAGGCCACATATTCATAGCCCCGCAGGGGGCTAGCAGGGACCCCTCATGAATCTCGCAGCTTTTGCTGAAGTTACGGGCCGCCGCACTTCCGGGTCAGAGGCCATGCATGCGCACGACGGCGGCCTGCAGCCTCCAGCTGCGTGCTCCACGGCAGACTCAGACCGCGGAGCTGGACCTCCCAAATAGTCCCCGATCGGCCACGCGCCCAACCCAGGCCTCCCGCCCAATATTAGCCCGATGCCGTATGAGGCCCCCCTGCCCTCCGATCGGCCGGTCCCCGACCATGGCGGCCGCAGACTGAGTCTGCAGCTGCCACGCTAGTATCCCGACCGGCTGGACCATGTTAGATCCATGCCACGGGGACTTCGGCTGGTCAGGGGCAGAGAATGGCGGGGCGGGCCTGCAGCAATGGCCGCAGATAGGGGATACGTGGCGCGGCGTACTCTCCGAGTACGCTGCCTTTCGTGGCCCAGAGAATCAGGGAGCTGGCACCGGTCCTGATTACAGGCACGGAAATGGATTCTCCGTCTCGGCGCTGGACGTGATTTCAGCGTCAGGGTGCAGAGAATCCAGCTCCCTGTTCAACAGATCAGTAAAGTGTGTCTACATTGCTTTTCATTATCAACCAGCGTACTAATTGTACTCAGTATGAAAACAGTGCACTGCTCATTCAGAAATGCCGTTTAACAAATCAACTGAAACTGTGCCTTGACTCTGTTAAGCCCTCAATTTTAAAAAATCATGATGATCTCCCTATCTCTGTAACCTCACCCAGCCCTACAACCATCTGAGATCTCTGCACTCCCCCAATTCTGCCCTCTTGTGATTTTTAGTCAGTGCGCTATTCACAGCCCTGCCCTCACTGACCATGAGCATTGTTATTCCCTTCCTAACTTTCTCTGCCTCTGTACCTCTCCCTCATAATTTTACGATGCTCTTTAAGACCTGTTTAACCAGCTTTTTCTCACCTTTCCTCATGTTTCTTTATGTGGTTCGCTGTTAAATTCTGTCCCATAATACTTCAGTGAATGGCCTCGGGACTTAAATAAATGTTGTTGTTGTTTCAAAATGCCTTTGATGAAGGGAGGTAAATTCAGGTGCAGGCGTGCATATTTCTGTATAAAAATAAAGATTCTCCATCCCAATCCCCTGAGTCAAGCTATCATTTAACTAGGTGTTGGAAAGTAGAGAAAGTTCTCCAGCTAATAGGCGACGTGAGATCTGCTTATAAAAGCAGTCAATGATGTGGAACACGAAACAAAAAGTGCTGACAATTGTGAAAGCAATTCAGAAGTTTAACCACAACGTGGACATCAAGTCAATGGATGAACAGTGGTATTAAGCAAGCTCACACTCCACCAGCACCTGTTAGTGAGAGAGGAACATGGCAACACGGTAGCAGATTGCCTCACAGCGTCAGGGACCCAGGTTCCAATTCCAACCTTGGGTGACTGGCTTTGTGGAATTTGTACATTCTACCCGTGTCTGTGTGGATTTCCTCCGGGTGCTCCGGTTTCCTCCCACAATCCAAGGATGGGCAGGTTAGGTGGATTGGCCATGCTAAAATTGCCCCTTCGTGTCCAAACATTTAGGTGGGCTTATGTAGTAGGGTAGGGGCATGGGCCTAGGTAGGATTCTCTTTCACAATGTCGGTGCAGACCCGGTGGGCCGAATGGATTCTGTGATTCGATTCTATGATTCTAACATCCACATTTGGGTTGATGGGATCAGTGACAGGTTTCAGAGGAATAATTCTGGTTTCAAACTCCAAAAATCCCCCAGACTCTTCAATACGTCAAAATACCTTCACTTAATCCTTCGCGTTCCAGCACAATGACGAAAAGGGGGAAATCGGAGCATGTAATTAAACTGACAGTCAGCTAATCACCCCTTGCGTGCACAATTTCAGTCATTAAAAATGTTATTAAGGGATGCTACGGTTGTTGTTAAATAACATGCCAGCGGTGAGATTTGACTGATACATTTTACCAGCTTAACTGGCATTGTTTAAAAGTTCCACAGAGGGCACTTGGTTTATGATCAGTGATTTACACCACATTTGGTCACAGCTGAAATATTATTCAAACCAGCATGAGTGTCTGATTTTTTTTTAATAGTTTATTTTCCCAGTTCTTCTCTCGTGTCTTGAAGGCACCAACTCCATGAGACCATCAATCCCAGAAGGAGGCTATTTGAACCATATTATTTCTGACAACTCTTTGTGAAAGTGAAACTAATTCCTCTGTTTTACCTGATTATCTGCTCTTCCCCTGCTCCCCATCGCAAAGTATTCCATGTTCTAATGGTCCTCTGCTTACAGAAAAAATTCCTCTCCTCTCTCCTGAGCGGGAAAGCTAATTGACAACCTCTTATCATTGACTTTCTACCAGAGGAAATACGATTCCCTATTCCAACTAACTACATTTTTCATAATTAAAAAAAATCATTAAATCTCCTCTTAGCTTCCTCTGCTTCATTTGGAATAGGTTCAGAATATCAAGTCTCTCCACGTAAATAGTTCACCATTGGCATCTACTTCGTGACGAATCCATGTAACCGTCTGTTTGCCAAAGTTTCAATATCAGCAACAACTTGTATTTAATGTCGTAAAACATCCCAAGGAAGAGTTTAGAAAATGTGTCCAAAACCTGAAGCCAGGTTAAAGATGGAAGATTCTCCGTCGGCCGACACCGGAATCGGGAAATGCGGCCAGGCGGAGAATCGCACGTCAGCCGAAAATTGAGGCCAGCGCCGGGTGCCCAATGGAATGCCACGCTCTATTGCCTCGACAGCGGTGTGAATGCATTCTATGATGTCAACGCCGTTGGCAGATCATTAACGGGCCCGGTATTCTCCAGGAGGGGAGGGGGGGAGGGGGAGAGGGGAGGAGGGGAGGGGAGGGGAGGGGAGGGGGATGGGGAGGGGGGAGGGGAGGGGGAGGGGAGGGGGAGTGGAGTGGAGGGGGGGAGGGGGGAGGGGGGAGGGGAGGGGGAGGGGAGGGGGGGAGGGGAGGGGAGAGGGAGGGGAGGGGAGGGGAGGGGGGAGGGGAAGGGAGGGGAGGGGGGAGGGGAGGGGAGGGGGAGGGGGGGAAGGGGAGGGGGAGGGGAGGGGGCATCTGCCAAGGCCGGGAGGTGACCAGGGGATAGACCGTGGCGTCAGGGTAACGCCAGGAATCAAGGTGTCCAGGCATAGACCACCACTGCCGCAGCCTGCAAGGCCGCAATCCTGCTGCGCGCCTCACAGACCACCCATTGAGGCCCATAGTTGCATAAAGTGACACAAGCCAAATGGGTGCACCTTCCCCACCACCAAACCCCTCCCTCCACCCCACCCCTACCCCACCAAACCCCTACCATCCCCAAACCCTCCCTCCACCCCATCTACACCCCATCAACCCCGCCCCACCCACAACCAGGCAGCACATTGCCGGCGGGTCATCATGAGTCCCACCCAAGATAGCCCCTGCAGGAGGGCGCCGGACGGGGCCACAGAGTGTACCTCTGGCATGGGTAGTGCCAGACACCGGTACCACTGCCGGCAGGGACAGTGGGGGACATGCGGAGGCAGGGTCTGCAATGCAGGCCGGGCCCCTGTGTAGCCCATTGGGGATCTGGTTGAGCAATGCCAACATATCTGCCTTTCACCTCCTGCAGACAACGGCGTTTGGAATCCAACCAGAAATGTTGGACTACATCTTAACTGCTGCAGCCCTGGGGGATGCACTGAGGCTGTACAAACTCCTCCATGATATCTTTCAGGGTCTCGAGCTCCGCATCTGTAAACCGGGATGCCGCTCTTCAGGCAGCTGTCTTGTTGGCTGGAATGAGTGTGTGTGTGGAGTGGAGTGCTTATGTGGGGCTGCAGTTTGTCAGCCTCTCGAGTGCCAATCCCAACCTGGGCAGCACGGTAGCACGTGGGCAGCATAGAAGCACAGTGTGGGCAGCATAGTAGCACAGTGTGGGCAGCACTGTAGCACAGTGGTTAGCACAGTTGTTTCACAACTCCAGGGTCCCAGGTTCAATTCCCCGCTGGGTCTCTGTGCGGAGTCTGCACGTTCTCCCCGTCTCTGTGTGGGTTTCCTCCGGGTGCTCCGGTTTCCTCCCACAGTTTAAAGATGTGCAGGTTAGGTGGATAAATTGCCCTCAGTGTCCAAAAAAGGTTGTGTGGGTTACGGGGATAGGGTGGAGGTGTGGGCTTAAGTGGGGTGCTCTTTCCAAGGCCTGGTGCAAACTCGATGGGCCGAATGGCCTCCTTCTGCACTGTAAATTCTATGATTCAGACCGTGGCAAATCGGACACCGTTTTTCATTGGAGTCGCTCAATTTCCACGTAGCGCTGGTGCTAGCCCATTAATGGATCATGGATTGTTTCCGGACTGGCGCCACTCCCGTGGTTCTGGAACGCCACCGATTCAGTCCCACTGTCAGCATTTAGTCTTTGAAACAGAGGGTTCAGCCCGTAAGCTTTCAGGAGGTTCGAGAAAGTGAGAGGTTTAGGCATGGGAATTCCAGAGGTTAAGGCTGACATTATTAAAGGCACTCTTTTGTTGTTATTACAATGCAAAAGCATCAACTTTTCACAGTAACTTAATTGCAGTGTTAATGTAAGCCTACTTGTGACAATAAAGATTATTATTATCATTCATAAAGGATTGAGTAAACACATTCTGAGTGCATTTATTAAGACTCAGCACATTAGAACAGATATATACGTGTATAAAGCTTGGAGATGTCAGCAGCAGAGCTGTGTGTATTATGTTCTGCACACAGACAAAAAGACAAAAGTGAAACTAAGACTGGATCAGTGATACACTTCCCTTCTATTGATGTCATGCCACGATCACATAAAGGCACGGTTACCAATGGTGGACCAATCATAGAATTTACAGTGCAGAAGGAGGCCATTGGCCATTCGAGTCTGTACCGGCCCTTGGAAAGACTTAAGCCCACATCTCCACCCCATCCCATAACCCCACCGAACCTTTTTTGGACACTTAGGGCAATTTAGCATGGCTAATCCATCTAACCTGCACATCTTTGGACTGTGGGAGGAAACCCACGCAGAGAAGGGGAGAACGTGCAGACTCCGCACAGACAATGACCCAAACCGGGAATCAAACCCAGGTCCCTGGAGCTGTGAAGCAATGGTGCTAACCATTGTGCTACCATGCCGACCAGTGGAATGGAGGAATGCATAAATCTTTGAGGATTGCAGGTTTGGAGGACGTTGCTTAGTTAAGGAGGGGCAAGCTCACGGTAGGATTTGAATATAAGGGTGAGAATTTTAGATTTGAAGTTTTGCCGGATCGTGAATGGTACAAAAAGCACAGGAGTGATGGGAGGTTACCATATGTAAGCTCAAAAAGACAAACTGACTGAACACAATTATAAAAAGTGTTCAAAACAAACCACTTGTTACTGTAGTATCAATCGAACACTGTGTCCCTTAGTAGGGATCTACACCTCCATGAACTATTAGGGTGGGATTTTCCGGCCTCCGACTCCATGAAAATCCAAAGCAGAGAAATTATTTCATCGAGTGAAGGTATCAGGAATGAGAGACCATCATCTTAAAATAGGCCATTTGGAAATGAAGTGAGGTGACACTTTTCACACAAAGGGCGCGTTTTCTCGTGGCAGAGGAGGCCCGTCGATGGCTCTCAGTGAGGTCTTCCAGTCCTGCTTATGTCTATGGCATTTTGCGTGGCTCGCCCGTCCCCGACAGGAGAATCTGATGCGGGGAGTCACCTTCGCCCAGATCAGAAGATCCCGTTGGCGGAAAGGGCTGGAAAATCCTGCCCAAAAGGTAGCGGAAATCTGGAACATCCATTGATGAAAGGTTGTGGACTCTACGGATCAGTTGGAGCTTTCAAGACTAAGATTGCTAGATTTGTTAGGCCAACAATATCAAAGGATTTGGAGCAAAGGCAGGGAACTAGCTGAAGGTGCCAATCGGCTATGGTCTAACTAAATTGTGGAACAACCTCAAATACTTCTAAACACATATACATTAGTGAGTTTGGCCTTACCTAAAACAGTCACCCCTAGATGACTTATACAAACAATGACAGACAGTAAAAGACGCTCTAGTATTCAGCTGCCCCACACAATGAAATACTTTGTGAATCGTGATGTATCCCAACCAAGCTGGTCTCTTGGGAGAGGCGAAAACACAGTTAGAAATGCAGGTCGGTTTCAGAGGAAAATCTGGGAAATTCCTCTCCAACCCATTTCAACAATCAAAACTAGCCCAGGAGACCACCTTATGCAAAATCAACCTGTTGCAGAAGGTGACCTTTGTCCCAGCCTGGAACAGGCCCAGCTCTCTCTTGGAGGAATCAGCATTTCTTGTATATAGTTGACTATTCTCTCGAAAAAGAACAATCCCCTGATATCTAACGTAGATCTGGTCCACTACAACTTACAATTTTAAACTCGGATCCTCCCTTCTATTTAATTGAGAGCAAGCTATATACCTTAATTCCCCTCATCTTAGGATAGTCAACCAAAACAACCCGAACTCTGCATTTCTCTAAAATGAAGAGTTCCAGTTCATTTAGCACATCTTGATAACTATGAATACATTTTGGCAGCTTACTGGGAAGTTCTAAATGACCAGGATCTCTCCGTTTTGCTGTGCAATTCCACAGCCAATCGAAGGAAGGAGTCAGAAATCCCTTTGAGCAGTCAATTTCTGGTTGGTTTCTTAAACTGAAAACCAGCTCCGGATCCTAGGTCTGCGCAGACTGACACTTGAAGGAAAAGCAGAGATGGACAGGGAAATGGATTGCTGCAATCAATCTCGAATCATTGCAGGATTGAGCAATTGGAGGATGTCAGGGGAGCAGAGACCGTGCATTTGCTGTTGATTGATCATTGTAAAGGGTCAGTGGTATGTTGATTGTAGCTGTTCTGAGTAAGTTAACACTGCATTTCCTTTGAACACCCACATTTTGTGTGTTTCCCAAACCTCACTCACTTATTTTTGGCAGCCAACATTTCAAAGTTGGGTTCTTCAAGCTGGGGAGTCCATTTGTTTTTTGCTCACCTGTCATCATGCTTTGACTCTTTAGCACATGACTTCTCTTGTTAATTACTTTTACTGTACTCCTGAAAATGCAAAATGACCGTGCAAAGATGGCCACTGATAGCCGTCAGGCTGCGCCCACTTGTCCATGCGTGCACAGAAAACCAATGATTTCACTCGCTGTACCCAGCCTGTCAGAAAGCTGTTTTGTTCTGTCAGTTTGAGACGGCAGGGTAATGTGTGTAAGGCAGTCAGATCTGCAGGCATCGAACTGAGTGAATCATGTGTGGTGGTAGCAGTCTGGCCCCTGCTAAATGAGGACAATGTTGTTACCAACCAAGGTTCAGAGTGAGATCGTGAGTGGGTTAAACCACCAAACTGGTGCCCGGGACAAAGGCCCACTTTGTCCTTCAATCATCTCCTCCCATTTGGGCAGCTGTGGTCTGAACGTTGCTGGGTGCAATGTGAATTTATTTGACTTGGTTTTGGAGACAGTATATCCTTAAAATATCCTTTCAAAATTTATGGGGCAACATAATTAATAACAATTTGCTAAGCATCTCTGCTCCAGGCCACTAAATAGTCTAACGCCATCGCATATTGAAATAAAACACCAGAACTGCACATGCACAGTGTTGGTAACAAATGCGGCCAATAATCTTTCCTCTATTATTCTTGAGCGAGGTAATATTTTTGTTCTATCTACCCTATCAACTCCTCAAATCAAGGTAAATACCTCAGTTAGATCATGTAATAATCTGCACGTTCATCTTCCATTATCCTTGAGCGAAGCAGCGCTGGTTAAAGATTGCAGAATAATGCCTGGGCTGAATGGTTTAAATTACGAGGATGATTGCATATACTAGGCCTGTAATCATTAGAGGAGAGAAAACAAAAGGACGGTCTAAAGTAACGACAAGGGTGATGTGTTGGGTAAGCTGGGTCTACGTGGACTGTGTTTGATGCAGTGTAGAGACAATGAAATGAAATGAAAATCGCTTATTGTCACGAGTAGGCTTCAATTAAGTTACTGTGAAAAGCCCCTAGTCACCACATTCCGGCGCCTGTCCGGGGAGGCTGGTATGGGAATTGAACCGTGCTGCTGGCCTGCTTTAAAAGCCAGCGATTTAGCCCAGTGAGCTAAACCAGCCCCTGAGGAGAGAGAGACAGGCTTCCAACACTTGAAGAAATGCAACACGATTTTATTGATCAACTAACTATATTACATGCTTAACTGTGGGTTGACACTGCTGACTTGACTGGAGACCTGAGGCTAACCTGACCAGACTATCTGACTACCACACGGTGTTTGTACTAGTTGCTGCTCACAATTTCTGACTGTCTCAGAGGCTGGATCCCGAGAGAGCGGCAAAACTGGTGCCCTCTGGCTTTATAGTGGTCGTGTCCTGTCTGGTGATTGGCTGCTGTGTTCTGTGTACTCACTGGTCATCCTGTGTGTCAATCACTGCCTGTCTGCACTCCATCATATACATGGATGTATATTATGACAAAGGGGAGTCCGGCGAATTCAGAGGGAGACATTTATAGGGCCCAGTTACACATTCCCGGCTTGTTACTCCTTTCTGTCGGCTACTACAGAGGTCCAACCATCCCCAGTTGGACGAACGTGCAGATTATTACATGATCTAACTGAGGTATTTACCTTGATTTGAGGAATTGATAGGGTAGATAGAACAAAAATATTACCGCTGGTGGACGAGTCCAGATGAATGGCCACAGCCTTGAAATTAGAACTAGAAATACCAGAAACCAATTCTTCACACCAAGGGAAATATGGAACTCTCTCCCTCAAATAAAAGTTGAGACTTTGGATCCTTTGCAAAGTTAAAACTGTAATTGATAGACTTTTGTTTGGCACGGGTATTAAGCGATAGGGCACCAAGGTAGGCCGATGGAATCAAAGTACAGATCAGCCACAAATTAGCTCAATGTTTGAATGTTGAAAGAAGGACTGAGTGATCTACTCCTGGTCCTATACAAGTTTTTGTTGCTTTGGTTCCCTGACCCCCGTGCCCTCCTTGCAGAGATCCTGTATGGGTGGAGATGAAGTAGAGTATGTGCAGGCACAGAGACCTGAAATACATGATGGCTCCTTAGATCCTCAGAATATGGAGATATTAGAGTCAGAGAAGCCAGCTTGTCTCGCATTAATAGTATAAATTACAAGTTTAACTGAGTATTCTGGAGTTTAGCTTGATTTACTCGGATGACAGAAGGAAATAGCTTCAAGAGATTAAAGGATTTGGATAGAGATCATGATCAGAGTAGATTAGACAAGTACTGTGTAAGAAGCAGACTTATTGAACTAATTTACTTTTCCTCACTTGCTGCTCCCTTACAGATTGTATCGTTTGGCAACAGGCAGAGTGGAACAGGCAGTTCTTCCTGTTAGCACTGGTTAACACCATTCCAGCAGTGGTTATCGCTGCTGCAACACAGAGAACCGGGTTCAAGACCGACCCTGGGTGACTGTCTATGTGGAGTTTGCACTTTCTCCCCGTGTCTGCGTGGTTTCACCATCCTCTGGCTGAAAACATTCCTCCTCATCTCTGTTTTAAAGGATAGTCCCTTAGTCTGAGATTGCGTCCTCCGCTTCTAGTTTTTTGTAGTTTTTCGTAAAAGTGGAAATATCCTCTCCATGTGCACTCTATCCACAGCCCTCACAGTATCCTGTAAGTTTCAAATAAGACCTCCCCTCATCCTTCTAAATTCTAAAGAGTACAGACCCAGATTCCTCAACTATTTCTCATACGACTAGCTCTTCATTCCAGGGATAATTCTTGTGAACCTCCTCTGGACCCTTTCCAAGGCCAGCACATAATTTCTTAGATACAGGGCCCAAAACTGCTCACAATACTCCAAATGGGTCTGACCAGAGCCTTATGTAGCCTCAGAAGTACATCCCTGGTGTTGTATTCTAGCCCTCTCGACATGAATGCTATCATTGCATTTGCCTTCCTAACTGCAGACTAAACCTTCACATTAACCTTAAGAGAATCATGAACAAGGACTCCCAAGTCCCTTTGTGCTTCTGATTTCCTAAGCATCTCCCTATTTAGAAAATAGTCTATGCCTTCATTTCTCCTTCCAAAGTGCACACTTTTCCACATTGTATTCCATCTGCCACTTCATTGCCTACTCTCGTAGCCTGTCCAAATCCTTCTGCAGCTCCCCTGCTTCCTCAATATTACCTGTCCCTCTACAGATCTTTGTATCATCTACAAACTTCGCAACAGTGCCTTCAGTTCCTTCGTCCAGTTCATTAATGTATATTGTGAAAAGTTGTGGTCCCAGCACTGATTCCTGAGGCACACCACTATTCACCGGCTGCCATCCTGAAAAAGACCCCTTTATCCTCACTCTCTGCCAGTCAGCCAATCCTCTATCCATGCCAGGATCTTACCCTTAACACCATGGGCTCTTAACTTATTCAACAGTCTCCTATGTGGCACCTTGTCAAAGGCCTTCTGGAAATCTAAATAAATCAAGTCAACTGGTTCTTTTCACTGAGCCTTTAACATATAATGTCTCTCTAGAACTGTGCACACTGTGGGCTTATCGGTGTTGTGTACTATCTTAGAAGTAGTATTTTCTGTTGGCTTAAAGTTAAGTGAAGTACATCCAGCGGCGTGCAGAGGTCTGGTGATGCCCGGGGCAAATCTTGATTATATGCCCCAAAGACTCAAGTATAAGGCCTAATATACTGAGAAATATTATGAGAAAGGAAAATATTTTGAATATATAAACACAGATGAAACATGAAATAAACGCTTTATTCGATTTTAATATTAATCAATCAAATTTATTAAGTTCTTTTCCCCAAATGATACCTCCTGTCACAAAACACCTGAACTACTTCACTTTTTACATCAGCTGTGAGAATTTTTTTTTCAATGCTTATTAAAGCCAGGTTGGTCAGTCGCTCCTGTGACATAGAAGACCTCAGATATGTTTTTATTAATTTCAGTTTTGAAAATGACCTTTCACAGCTTGCGACTGAAAATGCAATTGTATGCAGTAATCTATGAAACACACAGCGTCGGAAAGACATCCCTCCCATACTGCAGTAAAGACTCCAGAGCATCTTTAGGATCAGGGGGAACTCTATTCCCTCCAGCTCGAAGGAGCATCACAAAATCAATAATTTCGTCATATAACTGAATTGCAACCACATCGTTGTCATAATAATTTGTAAAGTCTGAACATTCCTTTTTTAATTTCTCTCTTTCTTGTTCATCTTCAATCACTACTGAATTCAAGTTCAGAAGTAAAGAAAATCGGTCACTGAGTCTTTGAAGACGGACACGGCGGTCTTCAATTTCAGTTTTTAATCTGTTCACAATCTCTACCATTACTCTATTCATTTCTTCTTGTGCCGTCAGTCCACTATCTCTTGCTGACTCTCCAGGCATTCTTCTTCTTCTCCTTGTTCGTGCAATTGGTATTCCCCAATTTTCACAATATTCTATTGCATTGTGGATAATTTCGTCATTCTTCAAATTCAAGATATGAATAAGTCCTCTCAGATCACAAGAAGCTTCATGGAACCCCATTTTTGGATCCTGCAAACGTTTTGAGACTTTCTCCACTGATGATAAAACTGAGTACCAAAAATTTAATAAAGCTATAAACGGGAACTGTTGAATAGAGTTAAGTAGCGATCCTGCATCAGATTTAGTTTCCCTTGAAAATTCTCCTTCCAGCAGGTGTTGAAGGCTTGCAATAACGTTGTCACACTCTTCATGGATTACTTGCACAGCATCATGGCTGGAACTCCATTTTGTGTCACACTGTCTTTTCACAGTCCGAGTGACAAATGATTTTAACACTTCCCAATGAGAAGTAGATGAAGAAAAAAAAGTAAAGAGTTTTTCTAGAATGCCAAAAAATGTAACAACAACAGGTTGCACCTCACTTGCATGGACACAGGCCAAATTGAGGCTGTGGTTCTCGCAGTTCACAAACACAGCTTTTGGGTTAACTTCAAGAATTTTTTGTTGAACACCTCCTCTCACTCCAGCCATAACTGCTGCGTTATCATATGCTTGACCACGACAGTCATTCATGGAAATGTTGTCTTCTTCCAATTTTTCCTGAATTTTATTTACCAGGCTGACTGCATCTTTCTTGTTGACTTGAAAAAATCCCAGAAATGTCTCCTTTATTTCTACTTTTCTGTTTTCATCAATATGAACGTAACGCAGAATTTCAGAAACCTGATCTTCATGGGCAATATCTGGAGTTGAATCCAGCATTATGCTAAAATATTTTGCGTCCTTAATTTCGGAAATTATATTTTTCTTGACAGTTTCACCAAGAAGATTGATTATTTCGTTTTGAATTCTGTTGGACAAGTAGGTGACACTTTTTGGTTTCTCTTTCCCTCTCTGCAAGTGTTTTGCTATGATGTCATCATATTTGGCCAAAAGTCTGATTGTTGCTAGAAAGTTTCCTGTATTTTCACTGACTGTCTCCCCTGGCTCTGATAACCCAGATATTCCTTCTCCTCGATGTCCACGATAGGCCAGATTCTGTTTTGCCAGAAAGGATATAACCTCGACAATCCGTTCAGTTATAGCTTTCCATCTTTTCTTTTCAGCAGACATTTGCTGTTGAAGTTCAGCATCTATCGTAGTTGAATGATGGAGTCGAACTACAAGGTCCAGGTATTCCCTCATGTGAGCTCTATGAGAAGGGCTTTTCTCATGGTCAGGTATTGTTGGATTTAATTTTCTCCAAGTGGAGAAACCGTCTTCCTTTCCAAAGTTTGACACAGACGACAAATGCTCCTTTGAAAACAAAAAGCAAACAAAACAGTAGCATACTTTCCGATATGGAGAGTATAACAACCATTTTCTCTCCACAATTTCTCCGTTTGTGGAAACTTTATCAAACCACTGTTTGGAAAATGATCTCCCATCCTTCTCAGCAAATGGACCACTTTTATTCTGATATCTTTCAGGGCCATGTTGTAATATTGTCATCTTCAAATGATCTGGAATCGGTTTCTTCAAACAGTCAAAATCGCTTCTTTGCAAAAATATGCAAATATCTTCTTTATTTTCTTCACATGGATCATCATCCTGACAATGAGACTGAGGAGAGAGAGTATTATGTTCTGACCGAGCTGAATCCGTATCAGAAAAATCCTTCTCTGCACCCACATCATCTTTTACTTCTCCAGGTTCTCCTACTTCTTCTTTACTTCTTTTTATCCATGCATCTAATGCCCCTCTTTGATGGGACTCTTCTTCGACTCTGGCCCTCTTTTTTTTCCTGTTCTGTGCTCCACTCGGTTGTACATGAAATACTCGTAACATTTCATTTTCTATCTCAAAAACCGTAAGACGCATGAGAAAATGGGAAGAAAATGGTAAACAATCGGTCAGTTGCAGACGGATAAACCATATTTCATTTCTTTGTTCCTTCGTATCAAATTATTTCACACTGATTCTCCACTGATAATTTTGTGCAATTTATATCATAGACTTGCAAATTATTGGTATCTGTATTCGAATATTAGCATGTTAAGGAATAAATGTCTCCTATTCCGAGATTAAATGCCATAGCAGTCCTCTGATCATCCAGGCTTCACTCTTACTACACCCCACGTAAATATTTCATTAAATATCGCCAAAAAACCTATACAAAACCGTAGTTGCACCTGTTCTAGAGCTATTCACTGACCTGAGTAGGTAAAAGAACTAATCTAGATGCACAAAAAGCTGAAGAAAAGACGAGTTATGACTCGAGGAAACGCAGGAACGAACAGCCAAGTCTGCTTGTTGCTTTTGATGGTTGCACCACGTACATCATCCACATGCGTGTGGGAGGATGGGGAGAAGGACCATTTTCTCTAGACAGAAAGGGTACACCATGTTAAAGGAATAAAGGGCTAACAACTGCCTCTGCAGTGTGGTGAGCCTCCAAAAATTGATTTATCACCGCTGAAATTTTAAAATTACTATCTTATTTCCTTCTCTGGGGCAGCACGGTGGCCTAGTGGTTAGCACAACCGCCTCACGGAACTGAGGTCCCAGGTTCGATCCCGGCTCTGGGTCAATGTCCGTGTGGAGTTTGTACATTTTCCCCGTGTCTGCGTTGGTTTCGCCCCCACAACCCAAAAAATGTGCAGAGTAGGTGGATTGGCCACGCTAAATTGCCCCTTAATTGAAAAAAATAATTGGGTAATCTAAATTTAAAAAAAAAAAAAAATTTTTTTTAAAGAAATTTTTTTTTTTTTCCTTCTCTGATTGGATGCCCCCATCCAATGGATGCCCGGGGCCAATGCACCGTCGCCCCCCCCCCCCACCCCCCTCTGCACGCCACTGAGTACATCCCAGTATTTCATTGACGTAATCAATTTGTATCTTAGTGTTGACTCAAAACTGATAGTGATTGATCAATGATCATGCCTAAATCTAAATCCTTGTCTATGTTCCCTAGTCCTTTGTATTGTTCATGGGATGTGAACATTGCTGACAAGGGCAGTATTTATTCTCCATTCTCTAACCGCCCTTGGGAAGTGGTGGTGAGCTGCCTTCTTAAACCATGGCAGTCCATACAGTGTATGTACACCCACAGTGCTGTTTGGAAGGGAATTCCAGGATTTTGGTCCAGCAACAGTGAATGAACAGTGAATATTTGCAAGTCTGGATGGTGTGTGGGTTGGAGAGTAATTTAAAGGTGATAGTGTTCCCGTGGTCGCATGTTTGGGAGATGAAGTCGAAGAAGTGTTGACACATTCTAAACAATGGAACTAGCATAATCTCCTAGGGCAGAATGATCGCACAGTGGACAGCACTGCTGCATCACAGCACCCGGGACCCTGGTTCAATTCCGCCCTCGGGAGACTGTGTGGAGTTTGCACATTCTCCCGGTGTCTGAGTGGGTTTCCTCCGGATGCTCCGGTTTCCTCCCACAGTCCAAAAATGTGCAGGTTAGGTGGATTAGTCTTGATAAATTACCCGTTAATGTCAAAAGATGTGTAGGTTAGGTGGGGTTACAGGAATAGGGTGGGGGAGTGGGCCAAGGTAGGGTGCTCGTTCAGTGGATGAGTGCAGATTTGATGGGCCGAGTTGCACTGTAGGGGTTCTATTGAGCTAATTTCAAGTGTGTCCCTGCACATGCTTAATTCAGAATGTCCACGACTGCTCAATGAGTATTTTGGATGGAATGGCTTTAACACAGGGCAGTGAGGCTAAAGGGGCTAGGTAAAAGAAAGGCTTACATTTGTACAGTATCTTTCCCAACATGAGGGGGTTGCAAAGTGCTTTCCAGCAATTAAGTACTTTTGAAGTGTAGTTACTGTTGTAATTGAAACAAAGCAGCCAATTTACACTCAGCAAGGTCCCACAAATAACAAAGACCAGGTATGATCACATATGCACTTGGCTTTATAAATGGAGGTACAGAGTACAAAAGCAAGGAAGTTATACCACCTCAACCAATCACTGGTTAGGTAGAATATTGCATCCAATTCTGAATACTTCAAAAGGAACATTACGGCCTTTAGGTGGTTGTGGTGGGGGGGGGGGGGGGGGGGGGGGCAGCAAGGATGGGTCGGTGGAGTGCAGAGACGTTTACTGGGATGGTACCATGGATACCACTTAGGTGGAGAACGCGAGAGAGTGAGATAGTTCTCAGAACAGAGGACGTCCAGGGGAGATGGAATAGAGATGTTCAAAATTGTGAAGAATTTTGATAGAATAATTAAGGAGAAACTGATTCCATTGGCCGCGTGGCTGCCAACCAGAGCAGATAGATTAGTGGACAGTGAGAAAAGAGCCAGAGGTGAGAGGAGTGGAATTCTTTACTTGGTGAGTTATTCGGATTTGGATTGCATTATTGCCTAGCGGAAGCAGATTCAGTCGGACATTTCATCAAACAATTGGATAAAGACTTGACGTGGAGAAGATGACAAGACTTTGGAAAAGGGCGGGGCTAATTGGACGACTCTGTCCAAAGAGGCGGCGGGGGCAAGGCGGGACTAAAGGCCTCGGTTTATGCCAGACCATTCTTTATCTGTTTAGTAATGTTTGTTGAGACGTTGGACAGGACAGAAGGTAAAGCGACCCTGATTTTCTCCCAGATTGTGCCTGAAGATCGTTTTCACCTGCCTGAGAGGAGAGGCAAGGCTTCAATTTAACACTTTGCCTGAAATCAGTACCCCAAGCTGTGCAAGACTCCTTCAGTACTTCACTAGCAGTGTCAGCGTGGATTCAATCCTTAGCTCCCTGAATGGCACTTCGATCATCAATGTTCTGACACAGAGAGTAAGAGTGCTACCTACTGAGCCATGGCTAAGACCTTTAAAGAACGAGTGTTATTAATTGATTTAAAACCGACTATGAACCAAAGATGTTTTTGCAGTAAAACCTTTCTGGAAGACAGAAAACCAATATTTAATTAATCCCACACACATTAACTAGCATGGCCGAGGAACAGATTTGAAAGAATTTACTGAATATTGGCAAGGCTATTATCGAAAAGGTAATGAAAAACCTCAGGGATTGCTATTCATTAATATATTTGAAAAAGCATATATAACCTACCGGTGGGGGAAAGTACTGGGTCACTCTCCCAAGGTTTTCAGTCCATGCCAAGATGTTTCTGGGTGCGGCATCATTGTACTGATCAGTCAATGGTCTTCTATCACCGTGCCAGCCTCTACCTCCGGAACATCAGAACCCTCTCCACGGGTCCCTCAGCCTTATTGGAGTGGTGATGGTTATTCATATTGCAGCAGTCAGTACCATGTCTTCTTCCAGGTTTGCTTGACATGTGGGCACTCTTCAGCCAAGCCTCTGTATACTGATAGCTTTTTTAAAATTATTTTTGTGGGATATGGGCTTCACTGACAAGGTCAACATTTGTTGCCCATCCCAAATCACCTTTGTGCTGAGTGACTTGCTTCATCCATTTCTGAGGGTATTTAAAGGGTCAACCACATTGCTGTGGGTTTGGTATCACAGACTAGGTAAGGACAGCAGGTTTTTGCCCCTGGAGGACATTTGTAAACTGGGTGGGTTTGAACAACCATTGCTGATTGTTTCATGGTCACCGTTCACAGGGCAGCACGGTAGCACAGTGGCTAGCACTGTGGCTTCACAGCACCAGGGTCCTGGATTCGATTCCCCACTGGGTCACTGTCTGTGCAGAGTCTGCACGTTCTCCCCGTGTCTGAGTGGGTTTCCTCCGGGTGCTCCGGTTTCCTCCCACAATCCAAAGACGTGCAGGTTAGGTGGATTGGCCATGATAAATTGCCCTTAGTGATCAAAAAGGTTAGGAGGGGTTATTGGGTTATGGGGATAGGGTGGAAGTGAGGGCTTAAATGGGTCGGTGCAGACTCGATGGGCCGAATGGCCTCCTTCTGCATTGTATGTTCTATGTTACCAAGACTAACTTTTCAATTTCAGAATTGTGTAATGAAGCACAATGCCAGCAGCGCAGGTTCAATTCCCGTACCGGCCTCCCCAAACAGGTGCCGGAATGTGGCGACTAGGGGCTTTTCACAGTAACTTCATTGAAGCCTACTCGTGACAATAAGCTATTATTATATTATTATTTGTTGAACTTAAATGTCATCAGTTGCCATGCTGGGATTTGAATCCCTGTCCACAGAGGATTTGCCCGAGTCACTAGGTTACAAGTCCAATGATGTTACCACTACACCACCACCTAGGGGCTGGTTTAGCTGGACAGCTGGCTTATAATTCAGAGATCATGGATTCAATTCCTATACCCGCTGAGGTTATTCATGAATGCCCCACCTTCTCAGCCTCACTGGAGGTGTGGTGATCTTCAGGTTAAACCACCCCCAGCCAGCTCTTCCCATTCAAATGGGAAAGTAGCCTAAGGTCATCGGGGACGATGTTTACTTTATTTACACCACCATCTCCCCCCTGCCCCTTCATTCCACAATGCTGCCTTTCTGGTAGTGAAAGTTATTGATGTTATTTAATTTTAAGATGGTAATGCCACAGGTCAGAGATTCAGATGTCCGGACTGGTAACACATCAGAACAAGATTCTGGATTCCACTCTGGCGGTTAGACTAACAATTTAGTAAAACATTGAGAGCTGTGAAAGTAACACCAGCTGGGATTTTCCAACCCGACCTGCCGCTGGGAACTTCCAGTCTCGCCGGAAATCAATGGATGCCCTTGGCGGGCCCCACAACAAAGGGGCAGGAAAATCCCGGTCCGTGAGTCCACTGGATTATCATTAGAAATCCAGCTGATTCACAAGTATCTAATTGGGAAGGAAACCTGCTGTCCTTACCCAAACTGGCCTGTTTGTGTCTCCAAGCCACTGAGGTGGCCGAGCATTTGAAGAAGGTGGTCCACCACCACCTCCTCAGCAGCACTAGGGATGGGGGGGGGGGGGGGGGGGGGGGGAATGTAGTGCACATTCCAAAAGATAAACAGGATAAGAGCATGAGGAACATTATAAATGACCCATGAGCAATATGAAGTAAAGTCGCCATAGTCCCAGATGACCATAGGCTGCTTTCCCCTTTGAGGAGGAGAGCTGACTGGTAGCGATTTAACCTGAGGGTCACCACACCCCAGGCAAGGTTGGGAAGGCAGGGCCTTCATGAATCACCTCAGCCGGAACGGGGATTGAATCTGTGCTGTTGGCCTTGCTCTACATCACGAACCAGCTGAGCTAAACTGGCCCCCTTATGAGCAACGGAATTGACTGAGCAATCAGGATTTTGGTTAGTTTTTCATAGTACCCACAAGTTTTACTTCCATTTTAATTAGATCTTACTCTTCTCTTCTCCAGTTTGGTGTCTTAAGAGCCAGACATAGAAATATTTGCATTTCCACAACATCTTTCTTCACCTCAGAGAACCGGGGCTTCCCAACTATCGGAATGTTTGCATCTTGCAAAATGTTTCCACGCTAAAATTCCACTAACAGGAATACAATGATGGCCGCAACATCTGTCTTTAGTGACGTTCGGTGAGGGATCAATATAGACTTTCGGGCCTCCACCGGAGAAGGAAGATGGAGCCTCAGTTTTAACTGTCATCCTGAAAGGCAGCAGATCTGACAGCACAGCATTTCCAGAAGTTCTGCATCGAGATGTTTCTGCCTGGATTGTGCACTCGATTCTCCAGAGTAAAACTGGAGTGCTCCACATTCAGAGCCATGAGCCCTTCTTACTGAGGCAAAAAAAATGCTTTGGTTTGCTCTTCCATTACCATAGACTTAATTCTTGCTTTTGTACCACTTCAGATAAATGATGGCCTTACCTCGGTAAAAATCAATGCCCTCAGGAGAGGAGGGAAACAAACTGAGGACAACAAACAAAACAATACACTTAAGAGTCCATCAGTGTGTCAGCATGTCTATACAACTTTAAATAAGTTACCTTTGTTTTCTTAATTATCTAATTACCCAAATTCCAATAAAATCATAAATAAAAGAGCGCTTTGATATCAGCCTTGATGGCCTGCTAGGTGTGGGAAGGAAGAGAGGACAAAAATGACATCCGCGGCAGGAGCAGAACAGTTTGCGATGCAACCTCTCGCTCACATAGGTAAAATCGGGATCTCCCCATGGTGGGAAACCAATTATCACCATTAAGCTCATTTCCATACAATTAATGAGAGCCACCCCATATCCAATGGCTTCCTGTCATTCAGCGGCCTCCCCAACAAGTGGTCACGCTGGCGCCCATTAGTACTAGTTTTGAATAACGTGAACCTGGCGCAAGGGCTTCTGTAGGGAGCCGAGGAGGTGAGTAGCCATCTTTGCTCACAGGCAAAGAGCCCCGGGGATGCCGGCTTGCCGCCCCTGTGCTCGGTAGGAGGGGTGGGGAACCTCCGCAGGGGCGGGGGATCCTCCGCAGGTGTGGGCCACCATGAGGGAGGTGGGGGAGTGCGCTGGGGGGGGGGGGGCAACCAGAGAGCAACCACTCCCCGGTTGCCCCCCCCTACCATGCCATGGATCATGTATCCATCCCGGGGCAATCCCTGTCCCTGCCCATCTGCCCCAACAACCATCCATAACCTCCACTGGCTGCTGAGGCCTCTGGCATTGCCTCCGAAGGCTATTGTTAATAGGGAACTTGCAACCGTTGTTTTATGAGCACTTCACACATGCCAAATGGATTCCATGGGTGGGTGGGCCATGTAGCATTTGGGAGTCATTGCCTAGCATCCCAATCACACCCTGATGGCTGGACACTGTGCTAGAACACTACGGGAGGCAACACCACACATGCAACATCTGAACACCCAGGGGATGGTACACAGCTCTGGGAACATGTCCACAGCTGGAGGGTGGGTGAGTGCCATGGGGAGGTGGGGGTGTGGGGAGGGGGTTGGAGGCTGGAGAGATGGGCAAAAGGTCCAGAGATCCATCCGCATTGCAGAAGGAAATGACAGGCATCATATTGGTTGTGCAAAAAGGTGTTTAATATGTTGTACAAACCCCACTCCCGATGTTGCCCCCGAAGCCTGTCCAGTAATATGTCCCACCAAGGTGCGTGTTTCTGTGCTGGTGGCAGGTATGACGACAGCTATGCTGCGGCTACGGTTGCATCCTTCGGAGTTCCCCTCCGTGGTGTGCTCCTTGGAGTCAGGAGAGGGGGTCGCCCAGGATGGGTCGCCGCCGTTGGCTGGGGGAAGAATGGACATGGTCAGTGGGAGGAATGGGTAAGGCAATCAGTACTCACGTTTGACAGGCCCTCTGGGTGGATCCCGGTGGTTCTTCAGCTCTGCGGTGTCTGCCAGCTTCCACGTTGGTGACCAATCTATCCTTGGCCACATCGGTCACCCCTAGGGCCCGCTCCTCGAAGGTGGGGAGGCACTCCTCCACCGGTCTGGGCCCTCTCCCGATGGTGATGGGGTAGCTTTTCTTGAGGCGACACAGAGGGCATCATTAGCCACACGCATGGTTCACAGTGGTGGGAAGGGAGGGTGTGAAGGCGAGGTTTGGGGTGGTTGCGGGTGTAAGAGATATGGAGGAAGGGCTGGGAGTCACATGGGGGGGTGGATGCTCCTTTGGGGGGTGGGGGTGGGAGGGTGCGGGGGGGTTAGTGTTGATGTTGACTCGCTCGCTCACTCGTGCTGCCTGGTGTAGGTCGTCGACCTTGTTTCCTGCACTGAAGGTCAGTCCTCCTGGTTACACCCTCCGAACTGACAGCTGCCGCAACCACATCCCAGGCAGCACTGGCTGTTTTGTGGCTGACTCTCCAGGACCCTCCGGTGAACAGGACATTCCTCCCGGCCTCCATGGCCTCTAGCAGCCTCCACAGGTCAGCATCCGTGCATTCTGGGGCACCACTGTTGCGAGCTGGCTGGGGGCTGGCTAAGCAAGTGTAGTTTAAGTGCTACCCAACCTTGTTGGAGGAGGCTGACAAGCATGGTCCTAGCGCACCAGCTGGTGAGCCTTCATTTGAGCCGAAAAGCCCGTGAGGCCTAGTTAAGTGGACCAATTAATTTTGAATTGCGTTCCCGGCTCTGCTGGGCCGAGCACCAGGAAGCTCACGGCAAACCCCGCTCGCTAGCTCACTTCGAAATTTTTCTGGAGAATCACGCCCTAAGTATTGACGCCGACTTAGAATTTCGCGACAGTAAAATTGCCACCTAACCTGGATCGATTCAGCAACTGTGGAAGGGCTAGCACTGGCGCCACGTGGAACACAATCGATTCTAATGGAAAACGGTGCGGGATTTGCTGGATCCGTGATTGACACTCCGGAGGCTGACAAGCTGCAGCCGCACATACACATTGCACTCCCCACACACACCATCCCAGCCAACAAGGTGGCACTGGTTGTGCTGGAACACGCCCATACTGCTGATGTGTCAGTTGGGGCCAGAGGGCACTGAGGGGGGGTGGCCTGAGGGACACCTATATGACCCGCGGCCCTAAGTTTACAGTAGGCTGTCAGCGGGTCGTGCTGCTGCATGGCTGCCTTTCCGACTGCAGCAATGGTGTTCCGTGTCCATCCACCCCGACCCCACAGTCCACCACCTGGTCACCCCCTGCTCCTCCACCTGGTCCTGGCAGAAGGCCCCCGGCCAGCAACATAACTGTCAGCAAACTATGGTGATGTTGGACACTTTCCATACCCCTCTTTCCATACCCCTCTTTCCATACCCCTCTTTCCATACCCCTCTTTCCATACCCCTCTTTCCATACCCCACTTTCCATACCCCTCTTTCCATACCCCTCTTTCCATACCCCTCTTTCCATACCCCTCTTTCCATACCCCTCTTTCCATACCCCACTTTCCATACCCCTCTTTCCATACCCCTCTTTCCATACCCCTCTTTCCATACCCCTCTTTCCATACCCCTCTTTCCATACCCCTCTTTCCATACCCCTCTTTCCATACCCCTCTTTCCATACCCCTCTTTCCATACCCCTCTTTCCATACCCCTCTTTCCATACCCCTCTTTCCATACCCCCCTTACCATACCCCTCTTTCCATACCCCACTTTCCATACCCCTCTTTCCATACCCCTCTTTCCATACCCCACTTTCCATACCCCACTTTCCATACCCCCCTTTCCATACCCCTCTTTCCATACCCCTCTTTCCATACCCCTCTTTCCATACCCCTCTTTCCATACCCCTCTTTCCATACCCCTCTTTCCATACCCCCTCTTTCCATACCCCCTCTTTCTATACCCCTCTTTCCATACCCCTCTTTCCATACCCCTCTTTCCATACCCCTCTTTCCATACCCCTCTTTCCATACCCCTCTTTCCATACCCCTCTTTCCATACCCCTCTTTCCATACCCCTCTTTCCATACCCCTCTTTCCATACCCCTCTTTCCATACCCCTCTTTCCATACCCCTCTTTCCATACCCCACTTTCCATACCCCTCTTTCCATACCCCACTTTCCATACCCCTCTTTCCATACCCCTCTTTCCATACCCCTCTTTCCATACCCCTCTTTCCATACCCCTCTTTCCATACCCCACTTTCCATACCCCTCTTTCCATACCCCTCTTTCCATACCCCACTTTCCATACCCCTCTTTCCATACCCCACTTTCCATACCCCTCTTTCCATACCCCTCTTTCCATACCCCTCTTTCCATACCCCACTTTCCATACCCCTCTTTCCATACCCCTCTTTCCATACCCCTCTTTCCATACCCCTCTTTCCATACCCCTCTTTCCATACCCCTCTTTCCATACCCCTCTTTCCATACCCCTCTTTCCATACCCCTCTTTCCATACCCCTCTTTCCATACCCCTCTTTCCATACCCCTCTTTCCATACCCCACTTTCCATACCCCTCTTTCCATACCCCTCTTTCCATACCCCACTTTCCATACCCCTCTTTCCATACCCCTCTTTCCATACCCCTCTTTCCATACCCCTCTTTCCATACCCCTCTTTCCATACCCCTCTTTCCATACCCCCTCTTTCCATACCCCACTTTCCATACCCCACTTTCCATACCCCTCTTTCCATACCCCTCTCTCTCCCTCAGCAGCTATGATGCCGGTTTCACGATTTTTAAAAGCAAGTGAGCCGCACCTTCGAGAGCAAGGCCAGTCAGAGGCGGAGCATCATGGAGGCCCCAGAGAATACCAGGTTAGGCCCGCTAATGACATGCACATGGTATCTACTGTACCTGCGTTCCGGACAGCAGTGATGCCGCTGTCCAGGTGACAGAGAATTGCGATTTGGCGTCAAATCAGCACCCGCTGCGATTTTAGCGTTGGAACCTATTCTCCTCCCAATCGTGTTTCCCACCCATAATCTATCCCTCTGCTTTGCGCTCCCCACAATCAGTCAATCCCTTATCAATAACAGGAGGAACACACCCCGATAGGCTATTCGTTCCTGTGTGGTGCTGAGCAACCCATGTCTCAGTATCATTCTCTGTGCAAGCAAGGTCTACATTGAGTAAAATGAAACCATTCACTCATGTCTTCGCTTTGCGCTTTCTTTCTGTCTTTCACCTTCTGCCCATTTCTATTTTTCTCTTCCTTTCTGCTGCTCTTTCGCAAATCATTTTTTGCTCCCCCCCCTCCCCCCCCCCCCCCCCCCCCCCCCCCCCCCCTCTGTCTTGTGCCCTCACGTTTGGGTGGGAGGTGGGGGTTTGGCTTGGCGTGATCTAGCAAGAAAAGAGTCACCTACTCAATTATACAAGAGACCCCTCAATTATACAAGTTGATGCACGATCAATAAGCACAGAAACGAAGGAGTAGTCCGAATTGAAGGCTTTAATCTACAAGAAGTGCGCCCAGCAACTTGATTACAGAAAGAACGATGGCTACTGGGAAACACGGGTTCTTATACTCCGTCTCGTGGGTGGAACTACCTTCATCTCGACCAATGGGAAAGCAACACTTGGGCCAATGGGCAGCAAGTCTTCTCCACCAATAGCAGCTCACACTCCCAGATACCGTAGTACCTCTAGTCATACTACCACGCAAGTTTCCAGCCCAACCCCCTCACTCTCATCATTTCCACTACCTGTTCCCCTTCCAATCATCCCTTCACTCCCATCATTGTTTCCACTTCTTCACTGTCCACTTAACTCCTTGCAACAGATATTCTCTTCCACTCCATTGTCACTCAACTTAAATTTCACCTCCAACTCTGCCCCCAACTGTTCCCCACAAAAGCAAGTAGTAAGCGGGGAGAGATCAGTGGGCTCTTCACAGCCAACATCCTCTCCACTTTGTATTCCTATTGGTTTCATTCAGGGATGTTGGATTTCGTTTCAAATCACAACACACTAATTTTTTGTTTGAAGCCATCAAATTAAAATGAGGGAAAACACTGGGCGGAATTTTGCACAACATGCTGGCTGAGGCTGGAAAACCGGGATGTAGCTCTCCAGCTGCACAGCTGTGTTTTCTCTCCAGATTCTCTAGCACTCTGTGCACAGAAAATCTGGGGGCATGGCTTTTGCCGTCATGCTGCCGGGGCCTGAGAGACCACCTGCACTTTAAAAAAAAATATTGCCCCCCTCCCCCAGCCAAGGATACGGAGAACCCCACCCCACAGGCACCGGGGCAACTCCCCTCACACACATAAGGGAAACTTTTGTGAGGGCCACAAAAAATCCAGCACGAGTCTTCAGGATACAAAGAAATAACATTTATTTACAATAACATATATATACAACAGCAGCAACTTCCCTTGCAGCCCACTCCTCTCTCTCTGGTTCCATATTGGCCAGCTCTATTTATGCAGGGAGTCTGCTAATGATTTTTCCGCCCCCCTCATTGGGGAAGCTCATACTCCCACAGGATTGTGGGATTGTCATTAGTCCCCTGCTAATGGTAAGCAGGCAGGTTATAACAGAAACCCTCCAATGGAGCCCCCCTCAGGGCATACCCCTGGATCTTCCCGCTGGTACTGCCACCCTGTCAGTACCAACCTGGCAGTGTCACCCTGGCAGGCATGTCCCTCTCTCCCCCAGGGCTGACCTTTGTGCCCCCAGCAGGTTCCCCTCGACCGCTTCACATTTTGCAAAATCATTTGTAAACCTCGCTAATGTGACGTCAGGAGAATTCTTTATGCGGTTCATGGCGGGGAAGCCCGCCAATTATATTAACATTTATTCAAACATATTGAAATGAGGAGGAACATTGTTACGTCAGCAGCAAGGGAGTGGAGAAAATCGAAAAATGAGACCTTGTCAGTGAGGATCTCATTTTCAGACTCTTGCGATATTTTGGGCCCACGTCGCCGTTTACGCCCACGACTAACACGGGCTCAACATCACTCCCACTGTCTTTTCAGTAACAGTTTGAATCTGTGCCCCATGGGCATAAGAAATCGGGACATTTACATTTTGCAATCATCAACGAAACAGGGATAATTAGTTGGCTTCAATATCCACATTTTTTAATTGAATTGAAGGAAAACTCTCTACTCCCTCATTTCCTCCCTCCCCAAGTAGCAGACTTTCTGAATTAGTTCATGGAACACAAAACATAAAGTACGGAGAAAGGAATCACAGCTCAAAAACATTCCTAGAACCATAGAATTTACAGTGCAGAAAGAGGCCATTCAGCCCATTGTGTCTGCACCGGCCCTTGTAAAGAGCACCCTACCGAGACCCACAACACCACCCTATCCCCGTAACCCAGTAACCCCATCTAACCTTTTTGATTTGGACACTGAGGGGCAATTTAGCATGGCCCATCCACCGAACCTGCATGTCTTTGGACTGTGGGAGGAAGCCGGAGCACCCGGAGGAAACCCACACACACACACGGGGAGAACGTGCAAACTCCGCACAGAAATCTATAAAGGAATAAGTGAATGGATATTAAAAAACTGAAAACATTTTCTCGAAGCATGCTGAGTGATTGGTCGGAAAAAATGTAATACAGCATCAACTGATGGTCAGATGATGCAATTAAAGCTGACAAGTTTACAGAGGTGATTTTCATGATGAATATTTTTGGAGTCTCCTTGGCTGAAAGGGAATAGGAGATGCACAAGAGGCCAGAATTGGAGAAGTGCAGAAATTTGGGTGGGATCCTGGGCTGGAAGAACTTACAAAAATGAGGCCATTCAGTGATTTGAAAAGAAAGGGTTTTAAAATTTAGAGGGGCAGAATTTTACAGTCTTCTGCAGGTGTGTTTGCAGTCAGAGGGGAGAGTAAGGGCCTGTAAAATTCTGCGGGTGCCTGTCCCACCGCCTACTTGGCCGTCCCCGATCTCGCCACGATTTTCCGGGTGTTGGGAGAGGCCTAAGGCAGCCTATCTATGCGGAGCTGCGGAGGAGGGTGGGTTTTTTCCATGTCACCGGATGGCTGCTTGCTGGTCAATGCTGATTCACTCGAGGTAGGTCCGTCAAATTTCAGTATCACTCCTGGTACCATGATGTGTTAGGCAGGTTGGTTCGACGTGGACTGCACTTGATGCAGTGTGGTGAGAGGCTGACCTCTAACACTGGAGAAGATTCAACATGATTTTATTCAACGTTATAACTAATATACATGATCAGCTGTGGGTTGACACTATACTGAGCTGACTGGAGACCTAGTACCAGCCTGGCCAGAGTTACTAGCTACTGCATGGTGTTTGCACTGGCTAGCTCGTAGACTCTGACTGTCTCGGTGGCTGGGCCCAGAGAGAACGGGAAACCTAGTGCCCTCTGGCTTTATAGTGGTAGTGTCCTGTCTGGTGATTGGCTGCTCTGTGCTGTGTGCTTACTGGTCATCCTGTGTGTCAATCACTGCCTGTCTGCACTTCATTATATACAAGAGTGGATATATGGACTTCAGTAAGGCCTTTGACAAGGTCCCTCATGGTAGACTGGTACAAAAGGTGAAGTCACACGGGATCAGAGGTGAGCTGGCAAGGTGGATACAGAACTGGCTAGGTCATACAAGGCAGAGAGTAGCAATGGAAGGGTGCTTTTCTGATTGGAGGGCTGTGACTAGTGGTGTTCCGCAGGGATCAGTGCTGGGACCTTTGCTGTTCGTAGTATATATAAATGATTTGGAGGAAAATGTAACTGGTCTAGTTAGTAAGTTTGCAGACGACACAAAGGTTGGTGGAATTGCAGATAGCGATGAGGACTGTCAGAGGATACAGCAGGATTTAGATAGTTTGGAGACTTGGGCGGAGAGATGGCAGATGGAGTTTAATCCGGACAAATGTGAAGTAATGCATTTTGGAAGGTCTAATGCAGGTAAGGAATATAAAGTGAATGGTAGAACCCTCAAGAGTATTGAAAGTAAGAGAGATCTAGGTGTACAGGTCCACAGGTCACTGAAAGGGGCAACACAGGTGGAGAAGGTAGTCAAGAAGGCGTACGGCATGCTTGCCTTCATTGGCCGGAGCATTGAGTATAAGAATTGGCAAGTCATGTTGCAACTGTATAGAACCTTAGTTAGGCCACACTTGGAGTATAGTGTTCAATTCTGGTTGCCACGCTACCAGAAGGATTTGGAGGCGTTAGAGAGGGTGCAGAAGAGATTTACCAGGATGTTGCCTGGTATGGAGGGCATTAGCTGTGAGGAGCGTTTGAATAAACTCGGTTTGTTCTCACTGGAACGACAGAGGTTGAGGGGCAACCTGATAGAGGTCTACAAAATTATGAGGGGCATAGACAGAGTGGATCATCAGAGACTTTTCCCCAGGATAGAGGGGTCAATTACTAGCGGGCATAGGTTTAAGGTGCGAGGGGCAAGGTTCAGAGTAGATGTACGAGGCACGTTTTTTACACAGAGGGTAGTGGGTGCCTGGAACTCGCTGCTGGAGGAGGTGGTGGAAGCAGGGACGATAGTGACATTTAAGGGACATCTTGATAAATATATTAATAGGATGGGAATAGAGGGATACGGACCCAGGAAGTGTAGAAGATTGTAGTTTAGTCAGGCAGCATAGTCGGCACGGGCTTGGAGGGCCGAAGGGCCTGTTCCTGTACTGTACTTTTCTTTGTTCTTTGTACTCTCGCTCCAATTGAGACCCTGAAAGGCCGCTGAAGAGCCATTTCCCAGACCCGGCAGCAATTTTCCAGCTGGCCACTGGAGGTCAGCGACAAGGAGGGTTGCCCAGCTGGTTGGCCTGCTCAAGCCTCAGGCAGGAAAGGCAGCCAGTTGACTCCTTTATGAATCCCCCCCCCCCCCCCATTCCAATTGAGGCCTGCTCCTCAAGGTCAGTCCCCATCAAGATGTTCCCTCAACAGCTCCCCCCCACCACGCCCCGCTCCGCCCTTCCAGCAACCAAGTGGTTGTGACATAATGTTAGAAGATGTAGCTTGTGCATGAAGACTCATGGTAATAGCAGGAATCTGAAAAAGGGTTGTTAAATGTTCAAGACTGCTCCGGCGTTTGCAAGAATTGGCGAATAATCTGGAGTGTAGTGCTGCAAGGAACAGAAGGAGAAAAATTGTGGGGGTGTTAAAATAAAGTGCGTGTTTTTTTTTTCCATTTTCTTGGCACAGTTTAATTTATTCATTGTTACAATATTGGAGATGGAGGGATAAAGGCTGTTTGATTGTCGGCCAAATTTAATCCAAAAGTGAGATGCTGCAGCTGCTGGAAACGTGACATCAAAGCCAAAAAATTCTGGAAATTCTCAGCGGGTTAGGAAATATCTATAACATCAGCTGTCTCCAGCATCACCTGTGTATTGCGTGCTGAAACCCTCACGCATACCTTTGTTATCCCTACACTTGGCTATTCCAATGCACTCCTGGCCAGCCTTTCTCTCTCTCTCTCTAGCCTCCACAAATCTGAGATTATCCAAAACTCTGCTGCCCAAGTCCTAATCTCCGCCAAATCACCTCCACTCGTCAACCCTGTAGCTCACTGACCAACGTTGGCTCCCGGTCAAGCCAGGCCTCAATTTTCACATTCCCGTCTTTCTTTCATGGCCCTCCATGGTCACGTCCTGTCCCTGTTTCTGTAATCCCTTCCACCCCACCCCTCTTCTGAGATATCTGTGCTCATCTAATTCTGGCCTATTGAAGCATCCCGAATATTAATTGTTCCACTATTGCTGGTCATGTCTTCAAATGTCCACAGGCTCTAAACTCTGGAATTCACTCTCTAAACCTCTCCAACTCTCTTCCACTTTCTCCGGTTTTAAGAATCTCCTTGAAATCAACATAACAAAGCTTTAGGCCTCCTGCCCTAACATGTTCTTGTTAAATGTTGTTGTGTTGTTGCATGATCACTTCAAGACTTTAGTCACATGATAGTCTGTGATGTCATTGGCTATTTCATCGGCTTTTTCGCAATCTAGGTCAAGCACGAGGATCTATAAACAGGCTGCTGCCCAAAGAAAATCTACCCAGCAGCAGGCGTGTCATCACTGTGCAAAAATAGGTCATTCACAGGCTGATTGTTGAACCAAGGGCGGCCAATGCAAAAATTGTGACAGAACTGGCCACACAGCAAGAGCTTGATGGAATAAACCAGTTTCCCCAGAGAAGAACACTCAAGGAAAAACACAGAACACTCTTAAAAGTAGAAACAAAACAAATTCAACCAAGAAAATCCACAATGGAAGAAGTAAAGAATAACAACAATGAAGACACTGCACATAATTCTGATAAGGAATTGAAGTTAAATGTATTTTCAGTTCAAGGTGGATAACATTGGTTCTGGGTAGTTCCAAAACTGAATGGGCAACCTGTAAAATTGGAGGTTGGCACGGGGACTGATGTCTCCTTAACTCCCCGAGACCATTGATGAATGAATACTGGATCACCTATCATTAAAACCAGCAGATGTCACCCTGAGGACCTACAGCAAGGAAATAGTGTCTCTAAAGGATGCATCATAGTTAAAGTAGAGTTAAGTGGGCAACTGCAGAGCTACCAATCCATATTGTCCAAGGCACTTTTCATAATAATAATCTTTATTGTCACAAACAGGCTTACATTAACACTGCAATGAAGTTACTGTGAAAATCCCCTAGTCGCCACACTACGGCGCCTGTTCAGGTACACAGAGGGAGAATTCCGAATATCCAATTCACCTAACGCCACGTCTTTTGGAGCTTGTGAGAGGAAACCGGAGCACCTGGAGGAAACCAATGCAGACACGGGGAGAACGTGCAGACTCCACACAGACAGTGACCCAAGCCGGGTATCGCACCTGGGACCTTGGCGCTGTGAAGCAGCAGTGCTAACCACTGTGTTTTGCGGCTTTCTTTGATCGCTCTTGGCTCAAAAGATAAAATTGAACTGGAGTGCTTTAAGCAGCTTAGTTGACTCAAAGAGGGACTTATAGACCATCCAAGAAAAATACAGCAGTGCATTTGAGGAGACACTGGGGTCCACGAAAGGAATGCAAGTGTCATTACAAATCAAGTAAAGACTTCCGGTGGTGGCCATCAAGTGAATGGTTGTACATTTGGCAGCTCCCGCTCGAGGCGAGTTTCTCGGTCCCTTTCCCTGTTTGCTGGGAGGGTGTTGTGGTGGAAAAAGGTGTAGAGTTGGTTGAGGAGTTAAACTCCACTGGTGGTATTGGTGTATGGATCCATGGACCAGAAGTGGCTCGAGAAGGAAGGAGCTGTTGGAGCAAGAAATTCTTCGTGCACCACAGGCGAAGATGGCGGAGGGTAAAGGACCGGCCCTACCAGCCCAATGATCGATGGATTGATTACTTTGTGGTGGATAAGATGCTGCTGGCGGGGGTGGCCGACTCAGAGTATTCTCCGTGGTCTCTGACCACGCACCGCACTAGGTAGACTTGCAGGTGGACCGGAGGGTGGGCCCAGTGCCCACAATGGAGGCTGGACGTAGGGTTGTTAGTGGGCGAGGAGGTGTGTGAGTGGGTGAGGGACACCAACCGGGGGTATGTTGAACTGAACGATACGGGTGAGGTTTCGGCCGCCATGCTATGGGAGGTGCTTAAGGCAGTGGTCAGCAGGAAGTTTATATCGATCCAGGCGCATAGGGACAAGGTGGAATGAGCAGAGATGGCAAACCTGGTGGACAAGATCCTGCAGGTGGATAGGAGATACTCAGAGACCCTGGAGGCAGGAATGTTGAAGGAGAGGCAGAAGCTCCAGATATAATTTGGGTTGATGCCCACGGGGGAGACAGTGGCGCAGTTGCAGAGGGTCAGAGGGGCCGTGTACGAGTACAGGGAGAAGGCGAGCAGGATGCTGGCCCATTAACTTAGGAAGCAGGAGGCGTCGAGCGAGATTGGAAGGGTGAAGGACGGGAGGGGAGGGGTGGTACTGAACCCAGTGGGGGTGAATGGAGCTTTGAGGAGTTTTATAAGAGGCTCTGGTGGAAGGGCTGGGGGCCCCCATTTGACTGCTGGAGGTGATGGAGGGAATGGAGGCGATGCAGAGAGGGAAGGCCCTGGGCCCAGAAGGGTTCCCTGTAGAATGTTATAGGAAGTGTTCTGGGGACCTGGGGTCCCTTCTGGTAAGGGCATATAATGAGGTGAGGGGTAGGGCGAACTCCCCCTACCTTATTACAAGCATCCATATCCTTAATATTAAAGAAGGATAAAGAGCCGGAGCGTTGTGGGTCCTACCGCCCGATATCGTTGTTAAATGTGGATGCCAAAATACTGGCAAAGATCTTGTCCTCTTCGATTGAGGACTGTGTGCCGGGGGTGATTGGGGAAGACCAGGCAGGGTTTGTAAAGGGGAGACAACTGTCGGCGAATGTCAGAAGATTACTGAACGTGGGACAGGATGTGGAGGTGGCGGTGGCAACGGACGCAGAGAAGGCGCTCAATCGGGTGGAGTGGGAATATCTGTGGGAAGTGCTGAGATGGTTTAGGTTCAGACATGGGTTTGTGGACTGGGTTCGTTTGTCGTTTAGGGCGCCGGTAGCAAGTGTGCGGTCAAATCGGGTGAGCTTGGCATACTTCGGGCTACACTATGGGACAAGGCTGGAGTGCCCACTCTCCCCGTTGCTCTTTGCCTTGGCAATAGAGCCACCGGAAATGGCACTTAGAGTGTCAAGGAGTTGCAGACGGATAGTGCGGGGGGACGCAGTGGAGCACGGGGTCTCACTATATGCGGATAACCTTTATATCTCGGACCCATTGGGAAGCATCGGAGGAATTATGAATATCCGAGAGGAGTTTGGCCGGTTTTCTGGATATAAGTTAAACATAGGGAAGAGTGAGGTTGTCCGGATCGACGCCAGGGGGCAAGACAGGATGTTGGGAGAGCTGACATTTAAGGTTGTGGGGGGCGAGCTTCAAGTGTTTGGGCATCCAGGTGGTGCGGGGATGGGAACAACTGCATAAATTGAATCTGGCATGGGTGGTGGAACAGATGAGGAGGGATTTCTAGAGGTGGGATGTGCTCCCGCTATCACTGACGGGGCGGTTGCAGACAGTAAAGATGACGGTGCACCCAAGGTTCTTATTTGTTTTTCAGAACCTCCGATCTGAATCATTTTCCAGGAAGCTCAATGCTTTAATCTTGGGGTTTGCGTGGGCAGGGAAATCTCCTGGAATAAGTCCAAAGTGATTCTAAGCTTTTCCCTTTTTCAGACGGATAACAACTAATGGATCAGATCAAAGCTCTGCAGTGTTCAGAGAAGGTTTATTAGACTAATACCTGGAATAGACAGGCTGTCTTGTGAGGGAAGATTGGGCAGGCTATGCTTACAACCACTGGAGTTTAGAAGAGTAAGAGATGACTTGATTGAAACATATAGGATCCTGAGAGATCTTGACAGTGGGTATATGGAGTTGATGTTTCCCCTTGTGCGAGAATCTAGAACTAGAGATCACTTTAGAAATAAGGATCGCCCATTAAGATGGCGATAAGGAAACATTTTTCTCTGATGGTCGTGAGTCTCTGCAACTCTACTTCGAGAGATGGTGGAAGCTGAATCTTTGAATATTTTTAAGGCAGAGCTAGATAAATTCTTGATCAGCAAGGAGGTGAAAGGCTATCAGGGCAGTCAGGAATGTGATGTGATTTTACAATCAGATCAGCCATGATCTTAGTGAATGACAGTGCAGGTTTGAGGGGCCCAATGGTAACTCCAGTTCCTACTCATTTTTAAGTTTTTATGTCTTGCCACATAAAGTCATGAAAGGTGGTGGATAATTAAACAACAAATTGGAAGACACTGCTTCTCAAATATCTCCATCTTAAATGATAGGATCCTTCCCCCCCTTACCATTTAATGTTATCCTCATCAATAGTTGTGTAATTTTCAAGTTTTGTTCTTTTCAATCATTATTCATGCAAGCCAAGGCAGTGTTGATTTTCTTTTCAATTAGAGGGAAAAATGACTGGCATTTTGCAAGGAGATAGAAAGGGGAAAAGGAGTTTCAAGAAATTAGGCATGGTTCAGGTTTATAAAATTAGCTCAATTGACCGATCAGGTTAAAATCAACAAATATATGCCAATGTATATTCCTATGTGTCATAATATACATCTATGTATTGTGGTGAATGTAACTTAGTAATTCACACTGTATTTACCAATACCATTGTAGGCACAGTAGCGTTATCCGAACACTAGGGTGAGTAGCTCTGGGAATGCTCAGGAGTTTGTACAGGGCTCCACCCTTGGCTCCGCCCACGACTCCTCCCCCTGGACTGCTGTATAAATACCCTTGTCCAGAGCCAGCCTGCAGTTTATCGAAAGTTCAACGGGTAACAGGCTGGCTCTGTAGTAAGTAGATTAAAACCACTGTTGATATCTTAAAGCACGTGTCTAGTGAATTGATGGTTCCATCATGTATATAATGGAGTGCAGACAGGCAGTGATTGACACACAGGATGACCAGCAAACACACAGAACACAGCAGCCAATCATCAGACAGGACACAACCACTAGAAAGCCAGAGGGCACCAGCTTTCCCGCTCTTTCGGGATCCAGCCTCTGGAATAGTCAGAGCTCATGAACATTAGTCAAGGCACACACCATGTGGTAGGAAGATAGTCTGGTCAGGCTAGCCTCAGGTCTCCAGTCAAGTCAGCATAGTGTCAACCCACAGTCGGATATGTAAATAGTTAGCTGTTTAATAAAATCGTGTTGCATCTCATCGAGTGTTGGATGTCTTGCTACACCTGCATCAAGCGCAGTCCATCCAGACCCAGCCTACACAACACATCACTATGTACAGGAAATGTGAAAATGACTGTGCACGCACCTTGTTCCTCAGGGAGACAGCTGACTCTTGCATGTCCCTTGTTGGCCGCTCTCCTGTACGATAAGGAGGAAGGCAAGGCAACCAAGAAACTTAGCCAGCAGTCCATGGTTAAAGAAGGTGCTATTGGAACGGTGGGGAAGGGGGGGGAGTGGTGGTCAGGGGTCTGGTGGCCTTGCCAAATATAATGAACTATTACTGGGCAGCGAATATAGCCACGGTTAGGAGGTGGGTAGTGGGGGAGGGGGCTGGGGTGGGAATGGGTAGAGGCGAGTTCAGGGGCATTGTTGACAGTGTCTCTGGTATTCTCGCCGGCCAAGTACTCCACGAGCCCGGTGGTGGTGGCGGCCCCGAGGGTGTGGGGACAGTGGCAGGTGTCTCGTGACGGCACTGATTTGTGTTAATCATCGATTTGCACTGGAGGAGGTTAGATGCGGAGTTTTAGGGGTGGCAACAGGCAGGGATTGAGCAATTTGGAGACCTGTTTGTAGTGGGGGCATCTTTTCATGCTTCGAGGAACTGGAGGAGGACTATGAGCTGCCCAGTGGGAATGGTTTCCGGTACTTACAGGTACGGGATTATGTGAGGAAGCAAGTGCCGTTCTTTCCCGAGTTGCCGCCCCCGGGGCTACAGGATAAGGTGGTATCGAAAGCAGGAGTAGCTGAGGGTAAGGTGTCCGAGATTTAGAAGGAGCTAATGGACTGGGAGGGAGCCTCAATAGGGGAAGTCAAACGGAAGTGGGAAGAGGAACTGGAGTGGGAAATGGAGGCTGGGTTGTGGAGAAGGCTCTGAAGAGGGTAAATGCATCTTCGTCATGTGCGAGTCTCAGCCTTATTTAGTTCAAGGTAGTTCACAGGGCGCAAATGGCCGTGGCCAGGATGAGTAGGTTCTTTGAAGGGGTGGAGGACAGGTGTGGGCAGTGAGTTGGGAGGCCTGTAAACCATATTCACATGTCTTGGGAATGTCCGAAGCTGAATGGGGTTCTGGCAGGGGTTTACGGACATAATGTCCGAGGTACTGAAAGTGAAGGTGGCCCCGAGTCCAGAAGTGGCGATTTTTGGTGTATCAGAAGACTTGGGAGTCCGGGGGACAAGAGAGGCCGACGTTTTGGCTTTTGCCTTCCTTGTAGCCCGGAGACAGATTTTGCTGGAGTGGAGGGACTCAGTGCCGCCTAAGTCAGGGATGCGGGTGAGTGACCTGCTGAAGTTCCTGAGACTGGAGGAAATTAAGTTTGCCTTAAGAAGGTTTGCCCGGAGATGGAAGCCATTCATCGACTTCTTTGAGGAAAATTGGTGGCAGCAGGGAGAGGTGGAGGATAAAGGGGTTAAAATGGGGAAGGTAGGTTGGGTGGAGGGAACGGCAGTGAGGTTGGGGCATTTAGGTAGTTATTTATTTACTATGAGGTTTCTGTTTGTTCTTATTCTTGTGTTGGTTTGTGTTTAATATATATACAAATGTCTTAATAAAAATATTCTTTTAAAAATCAAGTAAAATAGCCAACCTCAGAGTCTCAAGACTAGAGCAGTACCCCATGCCATGCATCCAAAGGTTGAATCTGAACAAAAGAGACTTATGGATATAGGAGTCTTAGAACCCGTCATTGCTAGTGACTGGGCACCCCTATTGTACCTGTAATGAAGCAGGACAGATCTATTCACACCTGCAGAGATTTTGAAACAACCAGCAGCCAGTTCTATGCGTGGATCAATACCATATATTGTCTGAGGACATGTTTGCCAGCCTAGCAGGAGGACAGAGGTTCATCAAGATCGAACTATTGCAGACCTTACTGCAAATGAATGTTGCAGCTGAATCTCAATGCCATTATCTCACATAAAGGCCTTTTTTGCTATTAGATATTACAGTTTGGAATAATGCCAGCACATACTTTATTTCAACTGTCCATGGACCAGTTCCTTAGTGGTTTACAGGGAGGTATAGTGTTACCTTGATGACATACTAAATACTAGTATCAATGAATAGCAACATTTACCTGACTTGGGAGCTACATTGAAAGATGCATGGTCTCCATTTCAGGAAAGATAAGTGTGACTTCTTTCAAGCATCAATCTAATATTTTGGCCATGAGATCAATAGTAAAGGTTTACACAAGGCACCTAAGATGATGGAGGCTATAATGGAGGCGCCATGACCAATGAATGTAATACAGTTAAGATCATTCCTAGGATTAATTAACTGCTATGGGAAATTCGGCCTGAATCTAACAAACCTAGTTAAACCATTAGATACTTTGCTGTGTGAAACAAGCATGGCAATGGGTCCCAGAATGTGAAATGTATACCAGCCAGCTAAGCAAGCACTGAAAGAATCAGAAGCATTGGTACATTGCAAACCAAAGTTACCATTAGAACTTGCCTGTGATGCTTCGACATACGGAATTGGAGAGATGGTGTCATAGAGACTACCTTCAGGGTAGTACCTTCTGTCACGTACCTAAACAAGTGCTGAAACAAATTACGCCCAGTTGGAGAAGGAAGAACTTAGTGTTATTTTCCGTGTGAGAAAATTTCACCAATACCTCTTCGGTCATCACTTCACGGTGTTGGCGGATCACAAGCCCTTCACAGCTATTTTTGGGCCAAAAAAGGTATTTCTATATTGACAGCAGGTAGACTCCAACAATGGGCTTTAATATTATCTGCCCAATCGTACGAGAGCAAATACCATCAGTCAGAAAGCCATGCCAATGCTGATACATTGTCACGTTTGCCTCTGCCTGCTGGTGAAATACCACCCAGTATAAAAATATTTCTATTGTGCGCAGATAGAACATGTTCCAGTGACTGCAGCTCAGGTCCAACGACATACATAAAGTGACCCCATGGTGGGGAAGGTACTGGAAATGGTGTTAAAGGGGAGGACAGCTGGAACACATCCTGAATTCAAGCCATATATTTCCAGGAAACGCGGGTTGACAGTACAAGCCTGTTGTCAGGAATGAGAGTGATATCTCCAATCTTGCGACAAAGAATATTGGAACAATTGCATGAAGGGCACTCAGGAATAATTAGAATGAAGGAACTAGCACGGAGCTACCTTTGTTGGCCAGGAATCGATGGGGAGATAGAAGAAAAATAGGACTGTGCCTTTCATGTGCATGGTAAAGAACAACTTTGTCCCCATTGCATCCATGGATGTGGCCTAAAATGTCTTGGCAATGTCTACACATTGACTTTGCTGGTTCATGGTCACATGTTCATGGTCACAGTAGACATACACTCCAAGTGGCTTGTGGTGATCTTGATGAAGTCAATAACCCCGGAACCAACTATTGAAAAATTTGATGAGATTTTCACCAGATTTGGGAAACCAGAACAAATCATGAGTTACACCGGTTCACAGTTCACCACTCGGAAATTCAAAGATTACTTAAAGATGAGTGATATCCAACACATAAAATCAGCATCTTACCACCAATCCAAGAATAGTTTGCTGAAAGGTTTATCCAGCCCTTGGAGCATGCACTGAAAACTTCCAAGGACCAAGTTTCATTCCATCGCCACTTCAACAGTTTCTTGGTGACGCATCGCAACACCGCACATGCAACTATTCAGAGTTCTCCAGCTTTACTACTCTTGAAGAGGAAGCTGAGAACTCCATTTGATCTACTCTTACTGCAGGAGATGTCCAAGATAGTAGAACACAATCAGCAGTCACAGATCCTGAGCAGAGAAGGTAATTTGAGAAGACGCTTGTTTAAACAATGAGAGCAAGTATTGGCGTGCAGCTATGCCACGAGCAAGAAGTGGGTTCCCACAACAATATGGGCTCAACCCGGCTCTATCTCTTATTCAGTACAAACTGAAGATGAGTTACTGTGGAGACGACACGCAAATCATTTGTTATCTACGTTTATCAATGTGCCGGTACAATGTATGACAGAACTACCTCAAGAGGAAACGGCATTCAACGACAATCAGATCATGTGACGGTGATGTCATGTCAATTTGCAGAAGCAGAGATTGCGGAAGAATCTCCTACTGCTACTATTCTGCCTTCTGCAAAAGTGACTGTAACGTCTTCCAGGGTAGAGATATCCAAATATGAACCTGAGAATACGTCTAAGGTCAAGACCAATCAAATCCCTGGTGTGCTGGCAATGAGTACGAAATAGACACCCAACAGACCGTCTTTCCTATTGACTGTATTACTACTGTGTAATGATGGAATGCCTGGCCTTGTATATATGTATAAATGACTATGTAAAAATACTACAGTCATTTGTTATGTTGGACCTTTGAAGATAGACTTTGGAGAGATGTTGAGTGGAAATCTCTGTCCCCCCAGCCCCATTTTCCGGAATGGCGCGCCGCCGCCGGCTGCAAGATCCTTCGTTCCGGCAGCCGGCCAATGGAGTTTGCCACCCATCCCTGCGACATCGGGAAACCAGCAGGCGTGGGTGCGCTGCCGAAGAAGCGGAAGATCCTGCCAACGGAGAATCCCGCAGCAAATATATGTGGGTTATTATTGTGTTGTTGCATGGTCACCTTAAAAGCTTGGTCACGTGATAGTGGTGACATCATCAGCTACTTCGTGGGCTTTCTGGCGGTCCAGACCAATCCTTTGTACATAAGAACATAAGAACATAAGAACTAGGAGCAGGAGTAGGCCATCTGGCCCCTCAAGCCTACTCCGCCATTCAATGAGATCATGGCTGCTCTTTTGTGGACTCAGCTCCACCTTCCGGCCCGAACACCATAACCCTTAATCCCTTTTTTCTTCAAAAAACTATCTATCTTTACCTTAAAAACATTTAATGAAGGAGCCTCAACTGCTTCACTGGGCAAGGAATTCCATAGATTCACAACCCTTTGGGTGAAGAAGTTCCTCCTAAACTCAGTCCTAAATCTACTTCCCCTTATTTTGAGGCTATGTCCCCTAGTTCTGCTTTCAACCGCCAGTGGAAACAACCTGCCCGCATCTATCCTATCTATTCCCTTCATAATTTTAAATGTTTCGATATGATCCACCCTCATCCTTCTAAATTCCAACGAGTACAGTCCCAGTCTACTCAACCTACAGTTGACAACCATCTAATAAACCTCTGTTGACTATGGAGTGTTGTCTTTTTTACTTACTGTAAATATGGCAATCACTGAGGTTGCTCTTCTTTCTTTAGAAGTCAATATCATATTGGTCAGAGTCGGCAGGTATCAAATGATACCACCACAAGGTTCAACCGGGTATCGATCAAAGAGCCAAACACCAGTTAGTTAGTTAGTGCAAGATCAAGGGTACTTTATTTACACACACAATTATAATACAACATAAACACTACTAGTTTTTTTTTTGTTTTTTTTTTCTCTTTTTTTTATTTTTATAAATTTAGATTAGCCAATTATTTTTTCCAATTAAGGGGCAATTTAGCGTGTCCAATCCACCTACTCTGCACATTTTTGGGTTGTGGGGGCGAAACCCATGCAGACACGGGGAGAATGTGCAAACTCCACACGGACAGTGACCCAGAGCCGGGATCGAACCTGGGACCTCAGCGCCGTGAGGCAGTTGTGCTAGCCACTAGGCCACCGTGCTGCCCTACACTACTAGTTAAACTACACCTATCAACTATGACAACCTGTACTTAACTTCAGGCACCCGGCTTAGGTCAGAGGAACAGTGGTCGTTGTTCGAATCTGGATTTATCAGGTCTGTAGAAGTAACTGCTGCTCAGCTGGGCTCATCCATCTGGTAGTGGGCGTTGAACTTGAACTTGCCTGTGGTGTTGCTGCAATTGGAAGTAGACGTTGCCGGAGCTCCAGGTCCAAGAGAGGCCGAACACATGGTGGTCTCTCACTTTATCCTTGGGGGTTTTCGTGCTCTTTTGGGCGGTCCTTCAGTTTGGTCCCCACTAATTGGGTAATTCTTGATCACTGTGTTTGATTCGAACCAATAAAGGGCGGGTTCCTTGATGGCTGGGCATGTCCTAAGCGGTCATTGACCCTGTTGTTTACGCCTGGGTACAACGCTTCCTGGGTACAAGGAGTGGCGCCGAAACGTCTGGGATTGTATCGGTCGCTCAAGTATCAGTCCTTTGTCTGGCGGAGATGGGCCATCACAATGCTAATCGGTTGGGGGTTTCAATACCGTCTGGATTCCTCGCTCACAAATACACATTCAGGCTCTGAGCCTGCCTGAATCTCGCATTGTCCTGATGCGACCATCAATTCACACGAGACGGAGAGTTGAAGTGAACTGTGGCTTTAATCAGCTAGAACTGTGCCTGCCTGCAACTGCACTGCCCTGAGAGCCGCCTGCAGGGCAGCAGCTCTATATACTTCCCTGAGGGGGCGGAGCCAGGGGCGGAGCCTACAAGGCCACCAACATAATACAAACTGGTGTAATACATACAATGGTCCATAGGTGGAGCCCACAAGGGCAATAACATAATAAAATGCAATACAGTGGTGAATGGCTGCCGTAATACATTCACCACATTCACCCCCTGTTAAAAAAATTGAAGTCCAGTGGGGGTGAAGTGGCTCACAGGTTGAGTCTGTCCGGTGCCCTGATCGTGCGCTTCGATCGCCTGAGTTCTGGTTTCGCTGCGGACACGGGTGTTGAGCTCGTCACTGTGGGCACGGGTGTTGAGCTCGTCACTGTGGGCATGGGTGTTGACTCCGGGAGCATGTCTTCTGGAGCTTTATCCCTGTCGGTTGGCGATGGGGGGAGGGGGTGTAGGAGGGGGGTGTAGGCCATGCAGGGGCAGGGGCGCTGTTCGGTGTAAGGTGGGGGGGAGTAGGTGATGGTCATAGGGGAATCTGCAGGTGCCAGATCCCGGAGGGAGACTGTATCTTGTCGGCCGTCGTGGTGCACCACATAGTCATACTGGGGGTTGGCATGAAGGAGCTGGACCCTCTCGACCAGGGGGTCGGACTTATGGATCCTCACGTGTTTCGGAGGAATACGAGCCCCGGTGTCTGCAGCCAGGCTGAAAGTGAGACCCCGGAGGTGGATTTCCTAGGGAAAACAAACAGGTGGTCATGACGGGTCTCGTTCGTGGCTGTGCAAAGGAGTGACCTAATGGAGTGGAGCGCGTCAGAGAGGACCTCCTGCCAGTGGGAAACTGGGAGATTCCTAGACCGTAAGGCCAGAAGAATGGCCTTCCATACCGTCGCGTTCTCCCTCTCCACCTGCCCGTTTCCCCGGGGGTTGTAACTGATAGTCCTGCTCGAGGCGATGCCCTTTACCGAGCAGGTCCTGATGCAGTACGTCGCTCATAAACGAGGAGCCCCGGTCACTGTGGACGTAAGTGGGGAAACCGAACACAGTGAAGATACTAATCAGGGTCTTAATGACGGTGGCTGTGGTCATGTCGGGGCAAGGGATTGCAAAGGGGAAGCGTGAGTACTCGTCAACGATGTTAAGAAAATATGCGTTGCAGTCGTTAGAGGGGAGAGGCCCTATGAAGTTGATACTGAGGGGCTTGAAGGGCCAGGATGCCTTTACCAGGTGGGCCTTATCCGGTCGAAAGAAGTGCGGCTTACACTCCGCGCAGATTTGGCAGTCCCTGGTCATGGCCCTGACCTCCTCGGTGGAGTAGGGTAGGTTGCGGGCCTTGATGTAGTGGAGAAGCCGGGTGACCCCCGGGCGGCAGAGGTCATTGTGGATGGCCCTGAGTCGGTCATCTTGTGTGCTGCCGCATGTGCCGCGGGACAGGGCATCTGGGGGCTCATTGAGCTTCCCAGGACGATACACGATATTGTAGTTATAGGTGGAGAGTTCGATCCTCCATCTCAAGATTTTATCGTTCTTGATCTTGCCCCGCTATGTATTGTCAAACATGAAGGCTACCGACCCTTGGTCGGAGGCGAGTGATGCTATATTTATTTGGTTATAAATATGGCAGTCAATATGGTCGCCCTCTTTAATCCTAATTATGTTTACACTTAGAGTCGCCAGGTATCTCTCGATACCGCTACAAGGTTCAAACCCGAATACTGATCAAAGAGCCAATACACCAGTTAGTTAGTTCAAAGTCAATACTATTTATTTACACACACAGTAATGTCTACTCATGCACAAAGTACTACAAATTAAACTATCTCTAACGCCTATACTTAACTTCGGGTGCCCACTCAGTCAGAGGAACAATGGCCGTTATTCGGATCTGAGGTTGTTGGGTTTGAAGAGGTAACAGGAGTACAGCTAAGGTCGGCCGTCTGGTAGCGAGCGTTGACCTTGGACTTACTCGCTTCTGGTGCAGCTGGTGGACAGGTCTCTCCGCTTTGAGAGACAATTCCAAGAGAGCGAATCTCTCGTGGGGGTTCCTTCTTATACCCGGAGGGGATTCGCGCGCTTTTAGGCGGGCCTTAAACTTGGCCCCAATTAATTGGGCAGCTTCTCGATCACTGGTATTGATCTTGACCAATAAAGGGGTGGGTGCCCTGATGGCTGGGCGTGTCTTAGGTGGCCGTTGGCCTGGCTTTGTTTGTGCTTTCGGTTTAGGGAATTGTCGCCAGGATGTCTGAAACAGTTTTGGTTGCTTGAGTGTCTTTCCTTTGTTCCTGGAGATGGACCCTCAATATGCTAATTGACCTATAGTTTCAATTCCATCTGGGAGCTGTCTCTCCAATATACATACAGGCTCTGTGCCTGCCTGCTTTCTTACATTCTTTGCGAGCGTCCATTTTGTATTCTGGAAGTCATCCCAGATGGCGACACGAGGGTAAACCTCTGATCAGTGAGGTAGTGCCTCCAGTGCCGTATAGCTTCCACGATGGCTTGAGCTTCTTTTTCTTCTAAGGAATGTCAAATCTCAGAGGCATTGAGGGTTCGGGAGAAAAAGGCTACAGGCCTGCCCGCCTGGTTAAGGGTAGCGGCGAGGGCGACCTCTGACGCATCGCTTTCCACCTGGAAGGGGACGGACTCGTCCACTGTGCGCATTGCGGCTTTGGCAATATCTGCCTTGATGCGGCTGAAGGCCTGCCAGGCCTCAGCCACCAATAGGGCTGTTTAGCACAGGGCTAAATCGCTGGCTTTGAAAGCAGACCAAGCATGCCAGCAGCACGGTTCGATTCCTGGAACAGCCTTCCCGAACAGGCGCTGGAATGTGGCGACTAGGGGCTTTTCACAGTAACTTCATTTGAAGCCTTCTTGTGACAGTAAGCAATTTTCATTTCATTTCAAGATGGTAGCTTTGATCAGTGGGCGGGCTTTGTCCACATAGTTGGGGACCCACTGGGCATAATAGGAAAAGAACCCGAGGCACCATTTCAGGGCCTTGGGGCAGTGGGAGAGGGGGAGTTGCAGGAGGGGCGCATGCGGTTGGGGTCGGGCCCTAGGGCTCCGTTTTCCACGACATAGCTGAGGATGGCTCTGAGGATTGTGCAGAAAACGCATTTCTCCTTGTTATAAGTGAGGTTGACGGCTTGGGCGGTTTGGAGAAACTTCTGAAGGTTAGCGTCGTGGTCCTGCTGGTCATGACCGCAGATGGTGGCGTTGTCCAAGTACGGAAATGTGGCCTGCAGCCCGTACTGGTCCACCATTCGGCCCATCATTCTTTGGAAGACTGAGACCTCATTGGTGACGCCGAAGGGGACCCGGAGGAAGTGGAAGAGGCGGCTGTCTGCCTCAAAGGCCGTGTAGTGGCGGTACTCCGGGTGGATTGGGAGCTGGTGGTATGCAGACTTCAGATCCACCGTGGAGAACACCCGGTAGTGTGCGATCTGGTTAACCATGTCCGCTATCCGGGGAAGGGGGTAGGCATCGAGGTGCGTGTACCAGTTTATGGTTTGGCTGTAGTCTACAACCATCCGGTTCTATTTCCCGGTCCTGACGACCACCTGAGCTCTCCAGGGGCTATTATTGGCCTCGATGATCCCTTCCCGTAAGAGTCGTTGGACCTCGGACTTGATAAAAGTCCTGTCCTGGATACTGTACCGCCTGCTCCTGGTGGCGACGGGTTTACAGTCGGTGACGAGATTTGCAAAGAGCGGGGGAGGGTCGACCTTCAGAGTTGCGAGGCTACAAACAGTGAGAGGTCGGGGCCTGCCGAACTTCAGGGTCAGGCTCCTGAGGTTGCACTGGAAGTCCAGTCCCAACAGAAGAGGAGCGGAGAGATCGGGGAGTACATATAGTTTAAAGTTTGCATATTCGACGCCCTGTGTCGTGAGGTTCACGACAGTGTACTCCCGGATCTGCACTGACTGCGATCCAGAAGCGAGGGAGATTGTTTGAAATGCGGGGGAGATTTGGAGAGAACAGCACCTTACCGTGTCTGGGTGTACAACGCTCTCCGTGCTCTCGGAGTCAAACAGGCAAGGCGTTTCGTGCCCATTGACCCGGACGGTCATCATGGAGTTCCTGAGATGCTTTGGGCGTGACTGGTCGAGGGTGACCGCGCCGAGTTATGAGTAGCTGACATGGTCAGAGGTGGTGGGATGGTCCCAAGATGACTGCCCCCATCGGTCGCACGTGTCGGGCGGCGTTGAAGATGGCAGGCAAGATGGCTGCCCCGTCGGTCGCACATGTTGGGCGACGAGGAAGATGGCAGCCCCAATGAGTCGCACATGGCGGGCCGCGTGGAAGACGGCGGCCAAGGTGGCGGCCCCCGTGAGTCGCACGTGTTGTGTAGAGTCGAAGATGGCTGCCCCCACGGACAACACGAGGCAGGTGACATGTCCGAAGGGGGCGGAGCCGGCAGGCACGCAGCAATGGTGCAGGATCTGCGGGCTCTGTGAGTCTGAGAGTCGGGCCTGTGATTTGGAGGACTTGGACATGGCCAGGCAAACTTTGGCAAAGTGTCCTTTCTTGCCGCAGTCGCTACAGTTCGTGTTCCGAGCTGGGCAACGCTGCCTGGGGTGCTGGTGTTAGCTGCAGAAATAGCAGGGTAGCCCCCCGGGTTGGGCAGGCAGCTGCGTGGTACAAGCCTGGGGTGCTCTCTGGTCGGGTGTCCACGGGGGGGTCGCATGGTCAGAGGGGAAAGCGTTGAGGCTCTGAAATGCTACTTCTAGGGAGGTGGCTTGTTTTACCATCTCTTCTAGGTCGATGAGCCCTTCTCGAGCAGGCGCTGTCTGACATATTTAGACCAGACCCCAGCCACGTAGGCGTCCCGGATGGCGAGTTCCATGTGTCGTGAGGCCTTGACAGCCTTGTGGTTGAAGCTTCGCGCGAGTATTTTCAGGTTGCGTTGGTATTCCTCCAGCGATTCCCCAGGCCGTTGGCAGTGAGTGGTGAGGAGATGCTGCATGAACACTTCGTTCGCCAGCCTCACGTATTGCTGCTTCAGGATCGCAACCGCGTCTGCGTACGTGGTCGCTTCCTCGAGTTGAACAGAGATTCGATGGCTCACCCGGGCGTGGAGGAGGCTCAGTTTCTGTTCGTCAGTGACAGAGGGCGAGGAGGATGCGGCAAGGTAGGTATCGAAACATCAGAGCCAGTGGGTAAAAAATTCCTTTGGCTTCCGCAGCCTGTGGGTCGAGTTCCAGTCGATCAGGTTTGAAGGCTGCTTCCATCATGATGTTGTAGTTGATGAAATTGATGCGACCATCAATTCACACTAGACGGAGAGTTGAAGTGAACAGTGGTTTTAATCAGCCAGAACTGTGCCTGCCTGCGACTGCTTTGCACTGAGAGCCACCTGCAGGGCAGCAGATCTGTAATGAACTCCAATTGGCTTTATTGGTTGGCCAATTGGAGTATGAGCTCCCTCAATGATAGCTCATTGAGGGGGCCCATATAATCACCTGTGTAGGCTTTGTGAGCCAGTCTTAAGTTGACTGGACTGCTAGCAGCACTGTTTGTAGCTGCTCCTGTAATATCGTTATTGTAAATAAATATTGGTGTGGTAACGGAACTCCTGCCTCCAGTGGATTACTACAGTGGCGACGAGGTAAACTACAAATTTTGCGGAGACCAGCTGCCGCACTCGGAGGGTAAGCCTTGCCATTTTAAAAATGCTGTTTTCTGGGAGGTTAGAGGCATTCGACCCGGCTATTGAGGACTGGTCCCAGTATGTGGAGAGAATGTGTTACTTCTTCCGGGCAAATGATATACTGACGGACGAAAGGAAACGGCTTATCCTGCTGTCGGCGTGCGGTTTCGAAAGCCTCCGCTTTTGCCATTATACGTAGTCTGACGTATCCCGATGCGCCGGACACGAAAACTTTCCAAGAAATAACGGAATTGGTGAAAGAGCACTACGACCCAAAACCACCCCTCATTTTGCGTAGGTACAGATTCTACACAGCGAAGCGGGAAGACAGGAAGTCAGTCACGAATTTCTTGACCCGCCTGAGAAGGCTGGCGGAAAAATGTGAGTTCGGCCCAACGCTAAATGAAATGCTTCGGGACCGGTTAGTGTGGGGTATAAACGACCTCACGATACAGAAACGGCTGTTGGCGTAAACAGAGCTAGACTGCAGGCAGGCGTTACAGCTCGCACTGTCTCTAGAAAAGGCAGCAAGTAGGGCGCAGGAACTACAGGGCACGCCAATGGAGGTAGATACCTGTGAGAGGGACTACCACAACGGGTCCTGCTACCAGATAGCCGCTCTCAGGAAAAACCTGAGGAATAGAGGGAAAAAGGAAAACCCCAGAACTGACTCCAAGTCTGCAAGGACTAACTGGAGACAGAGGGAAATACCGGCTGAGGCTCCCCCAACAGAGAAGGACCGTTTCTGGCACCAGACAGAGTGGGGTAACAACGACAGAAACCCTAGAAGGAGGTGGCAAAAGAGGAATAGCAGGTGGGGACGCAGGGAAGTACACAACCTAGACGCCCCATCCTCCTCCGAAGGGGAACAATTATATAATATTACAACGAAGAAAGCAGAACCCATTAAGATTACCCCACGGGTGAACGGGCGGCCGACAATAATGGAAATAGACACGGGTGCGGCCGTATCAGTAATGGGAGTGGCAGCATTTAGAAAAATCAAAGATGGACTCCAGCCACTAACCCTAACAAAAAGATCGACAAAACTTGAAACCTACACGGGGGAACCCCTGGAAGTTCTAGGCACGACTCATGTACCTGTGGAATATGAGAAACAATTGCTCAGATTACCGTTGACGATAGTAGAGGGCTCCAGACCGAGCTTAATTGGACGGAACTGGCTAAAAGACCTAAAATTAGATTGGATGAAAATTTTCCAGAGTGGAAGCGGGCAGTTGAGTGGAGTACTCCAAAAATACCCGGAGGTCTTCCAGGAAGGTTTGGGGGAAATCATAGGCGCCAAAGCAACTTTGCACATGGACCCAGAAGCCCTTCCGAAATTTTGTAAGGCCAGGCCGGTACCTTTTGCTTTAAGGAAGAAAGTAGATGACGAAATAGAAAGGTTACGGCGCGGCGGCATTATCAGACCAGTACAATTCTCGGAATGGGCAGCGCCGGTGGTACCAATTTTGAAGCCAGACGGCTCGATACGTCTCTGTGGAGATTTCAAACAGACAGTAAACAAATACGCACTGCTGGACAATTACCCAATCCCGAAAATAGACGACCTATATGCCAAATTGGCAGGTGGGCTTTTGTTCACGAAACTAGACATGAGTCACGCCTACCTGCAGTTAAAACTGGACAAGGGCTCCCAGAAGTTCGCTACGATCATCACCCTGAAGGGCCTTTTTCGTTATACTAGGCTACCTTTTGGAGTGTCATCAGCCTGCGCTATATTCCAGTGTATGATGGAAAATATTCTGCAGGGACTACCGCAGGTGGCGATTTATTTGGACGATGTCTTAATCACGGGTAGGACAAACAGGGAACACTTAAGGAACCTGGAGGAAGTGCTCAGGCGTTTCGCAAAGGCAGGCGTACGGCTAAAAAGGGAAAAATGTGTTTTTCTGGCCCCACAAGTGACGTACCTGGGATATAAAGTAGACGAGTCAGGCTTACATCCATTAGAAGACAGAGTAAGGGCAATAAAAGAAGCCCCAGCTCCCACCACAGTCCAGGAGTTATGATCATTTCTAGGGTTGGTAACCAATTATGGAAAATTTATTGAAAATGGGGCGTCCATCCCAGAACCCCTCCACCAGCTACTAAAAAAGGGGCAAGAATGGAAATGGTCCACCCGCCAAAACCGAGCATTTAGGGACATTAAGGAACAGCTGTCATCCAAAAATGTCCTAGAGCATTATGACTCAAGGAAGGAGTTGGTGGTCACTTGTGATGCATCCCCCTACGGGGTAGGAGCCGTCTTAGCCCATAGAGGAAGGAATGGGGAAGAACGGCCAATAGCCTATGCTTCGAGGACCTTGGCGATGGCTCAGAGGAAGTATGCCCAAATCGAGAAGGAAGGACTGGTGGTGATATTTGCAGTAAAAAAGATTTCACCAGTATCTGTACGGGCGGAAATTCACCATAGTGACGGACCATAAGCCGTTATTAGGGTTATTAAAAGAAGACAAGTCAATACCCCCGATTGCATCAGCTAGAATCCAACGCTGGGCGTTGCTACTGGCCGGCATATAGATACGTTCTGGAGCACAGACCGGGAACGCGAGTAGCACATGCAGATGCTTTGAGCAGACTTCCCCTCCCGGACACTCCGCCGCAAATACCAAAAGTAGAGGAGACAGTAATGACTCTAAATTTTTTGGACACCCTACCAGTAGACGCACAACATATTCAGTTGTGGATGCAAAAAGACCCAGTTTAAGCCAAGATGAAGCATTTACTGCTAACAGGGGAACTGGAAATACCAGTGGGGCCCCAGATGCACCCATACTGAAGCAGAAGGGACCAAATAACCGTAGAAGACGGTATCCTATTATGGAGAGCCCAGGTAATCGTCCCAGCTCAGGGTCGTCAGGCAATCTTAACTGAGTTACATCACGGACACCCAGGGGTATCTAAAATGAAGATGCTAGCTCGAAGCTACGTTTGGTGGCCAGGTTTGGACACAGACATAGCAGCCTTGGTACGTCGGTGCCAGGAGTGCCAACAGGGGCAAAGAGTGCCACCAGCGGCGCCATTGCACCCGTGGGAATGGCCAGGCAGACCGTGGACCCGCCTGCATATTGACCACGCCGGCCCTTTCATGGGCTCAATGTTTTTGGTGATAGTGGACGCCCACTCCAAATGGTTGGACGTCCACCGGGTAAACACGGCAAGCACAGCATCGACAATTGAAAATCTCAGGGCTTCGTTTGCAACACATGGACTTCCGGAGGTATTGGTGTCGGGCAACGGAACGGCATTCACAAGTGGGGAATTTGGAAAATTCCTGAAGGAAAACGGAGTCCGTCACATCAAAACGGCCCCTCACCATCCAGCGACCAACGGCCTGGCAGAGAGAGCGGTCCAGACACTTAAAGCGGGACTCAAGAAGCAGCCGGCAGCGTCAATAGACACAAAGCTCTCCCGCTGGCTGTTTGATTACAGGACCACACCGCATTCCACAACGGGCATACTGCCAGCTGAACTCTTAATGGGAAGGCGGCTGCGAACGAGGCTGAGCCTTCTTTTAACGGGGAAAGTGGAGAAACAACAGGAGGCCCAACGCAGGGGGAATGATAATAGTCGGCAGCAGAGACATTTCCAGGTGGGGGCACCGGTTTGGGTCAAGAATTATGGGAATAGACCAACGTGGGTCAAAGGCACGGTAGAGTCCCAAACAGGGCCCATATCCTATGAGGTTTCAATAGGAGGTAAGGTGCTGAAGAAACACCTAGACCAAATAAGGGCAGCGGAACCACACCTGGAGGCAGGCGAAGCAGGACCGCCTCAAGCTGGGATAGCCCAGACGGAAAGGATACCCACACCCCAGCCCCGAGCAATTTCCCCAGACCCCGTCATCCAGTCATCAGAGTCGGAGATGGACATACTCGACAAGGCCGCCGCGACATCTCTCCCCGAGGAGGAGGACAAACAACTTCCAAGGAGGTCGTCAAGGAAAAGACGGGCACCTATAAGGTACACCCCGCCCACGTCGGAGAACGACCCGGCAGATGACACAGAGGTGACAGACCCAGACATGAGGAGCAGGAAGAAGTTCAGAGGAATGCCAGTTGGCAGGAATTCCTCGTACCTTGGGGAGGAGGGGTGTAATGAACTCCAATTGGCTTTATTGGTTGGCCAATTGGAGTATGAGCTCCCTCAATGATAGCTCATTGAGGGGGCCCATATAATCACCTGTGTAGGCTTTGTGAGCCAGTCTTAAGTTGACTGGACTGCTAGCAGCATTGTTTGTAGCTGCTCCTGTAATATCGTTATTGTAAATAAATATTGGTGTGGTGACGGAACTCCTGCCTCCAGTGGATTACTTCAAGATCTATATACCTCCCCTCAAGGCGGGGGGGGGGGGGGAGCCAGGGGCGGAGCCCACAAGGGCATCAACATGATACAATGCGGTGTAATACAATACAATGGTCCATAGGTGGAGCCCACGAGGGCAACAACATGGGACAATGCAATACAGTGATGAATGCCGACCATAATACATTCACCACATGTCCATTTTTCCCATTACGCTTTGCGACCTTCCCTGTTCCTTATAGTAAGTGGCCACCCCAGATGGCTACAGGAGTTCAACCCACGTGCTTCAGCATTTCCATTTTTTCATCTTGCAGGTTCAATTCACAGACAGTTCTTGTGTGGCTGAATTTCAAATTCTGCTTTATGACACTCTTGAGAAGCTGAAATGTTTGTGTAAAAAAGTGCCACATAATTGCCAGTTGCTGATGACAGAATCATGGATTAATCTGATTATGTAGTCAGGTTACTACTCCAATTGCCAACAAGAATGTGATGGCCTGGACTAGGTGCCAACAGCCGAGTCTCAAGGCAACGCAATGTGAGGTCGGAGGTCATGTGATGTAAACCTCAGGGACAGGCCATCCAGAGTTGACAATCCGATTGGGCAACTTTGTGGATTTTACAGAATAGTCCAGAATCTTTGTCTGGTTTCAGAAAACACTTCAATGTGACAGAGCATCATTCAGCTGTTTTATGTTCTACAAATCTTTGATTGCCTTAAATCGACATTTTAATGTGTCTCACAGCTGGTACACCAGATTGAGAGGAAATTAAAATGAAAGTAGAATTTTCTCCATGATATTTTATTATTAAACCAAACCAGGGACCCTGGCGCTGTGAAGCCGCAGTGCTAGCCACTGTGCTATCGTGCTGCCCTTTGGAATTGGATAGTCACAGGGACCTGGTAAGGAAACATTTATATTAGCTGGGATTTTTCTGCCCCAATTTTGGGAGGGCGGAAAAGGTGGCGTGGGGCAGAAACTCCCACGGGAATTCTAAAACAGCTTTTACGTCGGTGGATTTCCCCAATCGATTGTTCCCCCCTCCCCGCTGTCGCCAATGATGTAACGGGCCTTCAAAGTCAGGATCCCATTTTGCATACATTTGCATATCCTTATCAGGCCTTTACACCTGTTGATGCGCTCATTAAATTGTCCATTTAGGCCAGCATGTGTACCTGATAAGCAGAACTCGCCAGAGGCACACAGAGTTGAATAGTCCCGGGGAGGGGGGGTCATGCCCAGGCAGACCCTGGCACTGCCCCCTGGCACTCACACCACAGGAGACAGTGCCAGGACAGTCCTGGGGGGCAGTGCCGGAGGGGAGATGTACCGTGGTGACGGTGGTTCATGTGAGGGGGAGTACCGATTTTATGGGTCGCCCCAATCTTCTGAAAACCTAAAGCTCTGATTAGGCCTGCCCTGCCAACGTGACATTGTGGGACATGCCCCTTGCCATTTTATTTTCCAACAGGAGCACAATATGGTGGGGAAAGCCTGATATTCCTGAAAGTGAACACTTACTCAACATGTACACCGTGACACAGAAACAATGGGTGTGATTCTCCGGAAAGATTTCTAAGTGTGGTAGTGAGCGGGAACTGCTGCGAGCTTGCCGGTGCTCAGTCCGGCGAGGCCACAAAGGCTATTCAACATTAATTAGTCCACCTTTGGAATAATAATCTTTATTGTCACAAGTAGGCTTACATTGACATTGCAATGAAGTCACTGTGAAAATTCTCTAGTCGCTACATTCGGGCGCATGTGTCCGGGTACACAGAGGAAAAATTCAGAATGTCCAAATTACCTAACAGCACGTCTTTCGGGACTTGTGGGAGGAAACCGGAGCACCCAGAGGAAACCCACGCAGACACGGGGAGAACATGCAGACTCCACACAGACAGTGAAACAGCTGGGAATCGAACCTGGGAGTCTGGCGCTGTAAAACCACAGTGCTAACCACTGTGCTACCGTACCGCCCTTAGCGAAGCCACATGGGCTTCTCGTCCCAAATGTAGGCTCGTCAGCTGATTCGCTGTCACCGCACTCGCCAGTCCCCCGGTAACAAGATCGAGCAGCACCTAAGCTGCACTTGCTCAGCCAACCCCAGCCAGCTCACAACAATGGCATGGCGTCAAGGAGGCCGGCCCCAAGATTAAGCGATGCGGACCTGGGGAGGCTCCGCGATGCAGTGGAAGCCAGAAAAGATGTCCACTTCACCCGAGGGCCTGAAGGGTGAGCCACAGAAGCCAGTCCTGTCTGGGACAAGGTGGCAGCGGCTGTGAGCACCTGGAGTGTGAACAGGAGTAATGGCCTCCAATCCTGAAGAGAGGTGAACGACCTACAGCAGACAGCACAAGTGAGTAGACACCAACCTCACTCTCCCCCAGGACCCATCTGCTCCCACGTGATCCCACCCCCCTAAATCTCCATGTGGCCCCCAACCTTCCCTTCACTCCCCCTCGCCTTTCAACCCTCCCAACCCCCCCCCCCCCCCCCCCCCACCACCACTGTGTACCACGCATGCGGCTAATGATACCCTCTTATCTCCCTGTGTCTCCTCAGGAAAAGCTCTCCCACAACTATTCGGAGAGGGTCCAGCTCAGGGGGAAACATGATTGAGGCATCACAGCTTTCACCCTCACCCTCCACCAACGCACATACACGCACCTTGGTGGAAAATATTAGTGGTCAGGCCTCTGGGGCACAATCTTGTGATGCACCACACTGCTGCTGATGTACATCAGGTGGAGACTGCAGTCAGAGGTCTATGGGCACCGAGCAGAAGGAGGGGGCGCTGGGTGCCAACCCGGACCTGTCCCATGGAGTGGGGATGGTGGCCACCAGCTCCCCCGAGTTCCCCCCGTCTGATGAGGTCGCATCGCTCAGCCAGTACCCGGAGGCACGGCTGTGCCCACCAGGTGCATTGAAGGCCACGGGACGAGGTAAGCAGCTGGCTGCCTCCACCTCTGATGTGCATCCTGGGGAGATACTTCAACATAGTGGTAGACCTAGGAGGACCAAGCACTTTGAGGATCACTGAGGACACCGGAGAAGGGGAGCCAGTAGGTGTGGGGGGCGGCCCGATCGGGAGAGTGGGGAATTGTAAAACACACTAAACACCCTTGAACCCGCTTCTGTTAATGTGCGGCACTTCCAGGTGGCCTTGTGAGTGCAGGGCAACATGTGTGACATCCACTACCCCCGGACCCGTGGCATCCCGGTGATGGCGGAGAAACCTGCTGCTCGGGCATCCTGTTGGGCTTGGTCCATGTCAAAGTTGATATAGTTTTTGTGGGGGCATGATGGCATCTTGGCAGGTTGAGGGGGGTGAAGGTGGATGACTGTAAGGGGCAGGACTGAAAGGGGGAGGTTCAAAAGGGCCCTAAGGGGGGGCACAGTGGTTAGCACTCTTGCTTCACAGTGCCAGGGACCCGGGTTCGATCCCAGCGTGGGTCACTGTGCGGAGTCTGCACATTCTCCCTGTGTCTGTGTGGGATTTCTCCGGGTGCTCCGGTGTCCTCCCACAAGTCCCGAAAGATGAGCTGTTAAGTAATTTTGACATTCTGAATTCTCCCTCAGTGTACCCGAACATGCACCGGAATGTGGCAACGAGGGAATTTTCACAGTAACTTCATTGCAGTGTTAATGTAAGCCTACTTGTGACAATAATAAAGATTATTATTATTAAAGGTATGGGGACCCTCAGTGACCCCATAGTGGGGTGTGCTCATTTGGGTGGGTGTTTCACAGAATTTACAGTGCAGAAGGAGGCCATTCAGCCCATCGTGTCTGCACCGGTCCTTGGAAAGAGCACCCTACCCAAGCCCACCCCCCCGTAACCCAGTAACCACCCAAAACTAAGGGCAATTTTGGACACTAAGGGCAATTTATCATGGCCAATCCACTGAACCTACACATCTTTGGACTGTGGGAGGAAACCGGAGCACCCGGAGGAAACCCACGCACAAACGGGGAGAACCTGCAGACTCCGCACAGACAGTGACCCAAGCCGGGAATCGAACCTGGGACCCTGGAGCTGTGAAGCAATTGTGCGAACCACTATGCTACCATGCTGCCCATATCTGTGGGCAAGGGGGGGGGGCACATTTTCTATGGATGGAGGAATGGGGTGCGCGGATTGGCGGGCGGCGCAGGCGTGTTGTCTAGACAGGGCCCCAGCCAGTGGGGTCATCTGCAGGATCCAGGAGGGGTAGGACGGGTGGACCGCGTGGCGAGTGGGGTAGGCCTGGACGTTACGAGATGCGACCATCATGGAGAGTGCTAAAGGTTTTGTCTCCGTTAGGTTGAGCGTGGCCCCTTCCAGCAGTCGTTGTCGGATGGGGTCCGACCAATCTCCGTTACGAATGTGCCGCGCATGAGGAGATTGGAATGTTCGGTGGCCGTAACGGCCTGACAGTCACAGTCCTGTACGAGTGGGATTAGAGCCCGCCAGAAGTCTTTGATGGACTCACCAGGGAGTTGAGAGCGAGTGACGAGTACGTGCCTGGCGAAGAGCGTGTTTGCTTTCTGTGCGTAGTTCTCTTTTAGGAGTGCCATCGCTTCCGCGTAACTCGGGACGTCCTGGATCAACGGGAACATATTGGAGTATAAGACATGAATCTTCTGAGCTTCTGTTGGAGTGGGGTTCGCAGCGTTGATGTAGGCCTCAAAACAAGCTAGCCAGTGATTAAAGTCCTTTCTGGCGTCAGGCGAGTGCGGATCCAGCTGTAGGCGATCTGGTTTGATTCTGATATCCATTTCTTAGTAAATCTGACTGTAACAAATTGATGCATGATCAATTGCATGAAAGACTCAGATTGGTACAACTGTGGCTTTATTACAGTTAGATGCGTGGCCTCCTGCTGCAGCTGGCAAAATGGCTGATCAGGAGGAGGTCATGCATATTTATACGGCTCCTTGTGGGCGGAGCTAGCCGGCAGGGGCTACCTGTGAACCTGTAGTGCAGGTCCTACTGTACATCCCCTAATACAGGTTCATAGTGGTCCACCACATTACACCTAACTCCAAAAGCGCTCTCACTCAGCCAAAGCAGCACTCCCTGCATGCGAGCTGGCCATTCCAACACATGGGCCCACCGTATCTTTGGGGCGGCAGAGTTGGGGGTGGAGGAGAGGAGGCGAGGGCATTGGGTGGAGAGGACTGGGGGCACTGGAGCGCTGTGCACTGGCTGAATTGGGACCCGTGGCCCAGGACACCCCCAAAATCCACCCATCTCCAACCTGCTCCCCAGAGCCGCCTCTGTAACCAGTCTGGCCCATGTCATCTCTCACACCCTTCTGACAGGGCACTGTCACTGTTGTGAATAATTGTTTATTGTGAAATGGTAAACATATATGTCCACAGGTTTGTACCCTAGCCCCTACTGCACCTGTGCCAATTTAACTGCTGTCTACCTTTCTGGCCATACGGGCCCCAACATGATGAATTCTCCAGGTTCCCCTTCGCCATCCCATGCCCCGATATGACGTCTGCCACCGTCATCAGCAGGGGTACTCCTCCAGCAGGACGACCAGCTACAACCCCTGGGGAAACGGGCAGGTAGAGAGGGAGAACGGGATGGTATGGAGGGCCGTCCAGCTGGCCCTACGGTACAGGAACCTCCCAGCCTCTCGCTGGCAGGTGGTCCTTCCTGATGCACTACACTCCATCCGGTCACTACTGTGCACCTCCACAAATAACACACCCCATGAACGTGTTTTTACCTTCCCCAGGAAGTCCACATCGGGGGTGTCGCTCCCGACTTGGCTCGCAGCTTCAGGACCGATCCTGCTCCGTAGGCACGTCTGACTCCACAAGGCGGACCCCTTGATGGACAGGGTACACTTGCTCCACGCCAACCCCCAGTATGCCTATGGGGAGTTCCCCGACAGCCGCCAGGATACAGTCTCACTCAGGGACCTGGCTCCCTCAGGTTCCACTCCCACACAATTCCCCACCCATGCGCCACCCTCACCCTCCCCCGGCGCGCCCAACATTAGCCCCACCAGGTCCATTCCTCCTTCCCTTGCCCACGCTAGAGGACGAGCAAGATTTTGGCACGCTCCCAGAGTCATCCGACTACTGGCCAGCACCAACACTGCCAGCACCGACGTCGGCAACGCCAGGACCGACATCGCCACCACCGTTACGTCGCTCCCAGCGAACCGTCAAACCACCGGATCGACTGAACCTCTGACGGGCACCGGACTACCAAAATGGACATATTTGTTTCACCTCCCCACTGTAAATTATTTGTAAATCTGTATATAGTTCCACGCCACCCCCGCCGGACTCATTTCTAACAGGGGGTGAATGTGGTGAACCACTATGCACCTGTATTAGGGGATGTAGCGGTAGGACCTGCACTACAGGTTCGCTGGTAGCCCCTGCCGACTAGCTCCGCCCACAAGGAGCTGTATAAATATGCATGGCCTCCTCCTGATCAGCCATTTCACCAGCTGCAGTAGGAGGCCACGCATCTGACTGTAATAAAGCCACAGTTGTACCAATCTGAGTCTGTCGTGCAATTGATCGTGCATCATGTAACAGGGAGTTTGAGTGGTGAGTTATAAGGGAGCACCTTTTATTGGGCCCAATCAACTAATCTGAATAAAGGAAATGAACAGGTGGACAAATTAAAAGATGCCGTCCCCAAAGAACAAACGGGGCAGAGCCCAAAAAGAATAAAGAGAAAAAGGAAAATTCAAAACTATCAAACCTAGTTGTGAAAATTGGAGTGGATAAAGCAGGCCAACCCCTGCGCTGCCCACCAAGCATGGAAGGCTTCGAGTGTGCTCGTGGACACCGTATCTCCCTTTCCAGGGACACCATACCACGGAAGAGGGGCAGACAGCCAAGTTGGACGACCCCCTCGATTGCCCACTGCCTGGACCTTTTTATGGCAAGTTTGGCCAGGCCCAGGAGCAGTTTCTTGAGGAGATCCTCCGCCTTCTCCACCCCACTCTGCACTGCATTTCCGTAGATCAGGAGCGTGGGGCTGAAGTGCAAACAAAACCTCAACAACAACATTGTCAAGAAACCTAAAAGTGAGTGCAGCCTAGGACGCACAACAGAAACATGCTCCACGGACTCCACCAGACCGCAACAAATTGGCAGGTCACCGGGGAGTTTGTGAAGTGGTGCCGATGCCCCAGGTGTTTTGTGGGGAGGATGCCTCCGTAGAGGGACCAATAGCGGGGACCTCCGCTCCGGATCGCAACGAGGTGTCGAGATGGTGGGCGAAGACAAAGAGATGGAAAGTGTGCAGAGTACAGGAAACCCCTCCATGCAGTGCGAAAAGGCACGGAGGGAATTTTCGCAAGGCCCCCCAGGGGTGTGGGGTACTCGCGACCGGGGCATGTCCGGGGCCTGGGACCAATGTGGAATTCTGTCCGAGCAGGAGCCCGCCAGACGGGATGTCACCGCACACCTGCGGCGCCTCAAGACCGAAAGGGCCCTGGGTCCGAGCACGACCATTTTAAGGCACTGAATAGCTTTGACCACGGGTTGGACACCGCTCCACACTTGGCAAACTCTTAGGGCGTCATCCAGCCCACTCCTCTGCCACCCAACACGTCCCCCGATCCTGGTCACTCCGTCAGCCCCAGCCCTCTGCTTCGCCAGCCTTTGGAATGATTATTGGCGGAAGTGTGGATTCCTGAGCAGCGGCTCCCTCACAACAGCCACTACTCCTGACAGGGGAGAGCTGCGGTGTGTGGCGGCCATGCTCCAGATTTTGAGAAGGTCCTAGTACAAGACTGGCAGCAGTGGTCAATGCGCAGGAGCTGCACGTCGTAGTTCAGGCCGTTCACCTAGCGGAAGAAATACGTTGCCAGGGCACACCATCGTGGAGGAGGCTCGACCTACAGGTATCGCTGCTGGGTCTGAAGGCAGAAAGTCACGATCTGGGTGTGAAGGCACACCAGCCTGACCGTCCTCCACAATTGGGAGACTCAAGACCTCCGTGGCGACCCAGTGCAACCTTTTGTCCCAGAAGAACCAAACCTGTTCTCTGGATGCGTGTGACAAATGTCAGGGGGAGGGGCCAAAGTGACCAGCCGGTACCACAACATGGAGGCGATCAGCTGGTTTATGATGGGAACTCTGATGCACTATCAATTACGCAAAGACGACAGTAGGATGTAATCGAGGCTTTATTACACTGAGTTTTCAGAGATGGTCCTCCGCATCAAGCCGGATCACCTGCAGCTGCATCCTCAAGCAGACAATGCCAAAAAGGACTTTGAACATTGGCTAGTCTGCTTCGAAGCGTACATCGGGTCTGCGCCAGACACAATTCCAGAAGCTCCAGATCCTTTACACACGGCTGAACTCCATCGTCTTTCCAGTCGTCCAGGACGCCAACCTATGCAGAGGCCATGGCGCTACTGAAGGTAAACTACGCTCAGCGGACTAACAGAATCTACGCCAGACACCTCCTCTCCACGCGGCTCCAACTTCCCGGTGAGTCAGTGGAAGATTTCTGGCGCTTCCTCCTCACCCTAGTTAGAGACTGTGACTGTGAGGCCGTTTCGGCCACGGAACACTCGAATTTGCTGATGAGAGACGCATTTGTTACGGGCATAGGGTCTGACTACATCCGCCAGCACCTCTTAGAAGGGGCCACGCTCGACCTCGCAGCGACCACAAAGCTAGCGCTCTCACTTACAGTCGCATCACGCAACATTCAGGCCTATGCCCCCGACCGCGCTGCCCACCCCTCCTGTGCATCGTGGACTCCACAGACGCCCGCCCCATCATGGACCCCATCAGCGACCACGACTAATGAAACCCCCCACGAATGTCTCTTTGCCTTCCCCAGGAAGTCCACCTCTAGGATATCGCTCCCAACGTGGCTGGCAGCTCCAGGACCCGTTCTCCTCCGTAGACACGTTCGACTCCACACCCGTTGGTTGAGAGGGTACAGTTACTTCACGCCAACCCGCAGTACGCTTCCGTAGCGTACCCCAACGGCCGCCAAGACACAGTCTCCCTCAGGGACCTGGCACCAGCTGGTTCCCCACACACCCCCCCTCTGACCCGGCGCCACCCTCCCTTTCCCCCGGCGCACCCCACCGCAGCCCCCGCTCCGGGACAATCCGTCCTCCCCTTGGTCCCACCCGGGGATGAAGAGGATTTCGACACGCTCCCGGAGTCACCAAGGACCAAACTGCAGCCGGAGTCGCCACCAGCACTGCGGCGCTCTCGACGACAGATCAAGGCACCGGACCACCTGAATTTGTAATATTATCTGTACTTTTAAAACACAATTTCCTGTATATAGTTCTCCACCACCCCGCCGGACTCATTTTTTAACAGGGGGTGGCCTCTTACAGCAGCTGACGAAATGGCTGCTGTACTGGGAGCATACATATTTATACTCCGCCTACTGGGCGGAGCCAGCAGGCAGAAATCTACCCCCGTACCTGTAGTACAGGGGCCTTACTGTAAATCACCTATATTAACATCCTCTATATACAATATATACATCAATGATGACTACCACAAACTCGACCTCTGTAAGACAGCACTCGGAGCAGTCCTGTCCAGCATCCCAGGCGAGCAGTGACCTTGGCCTCCAGCTCTGCCAGTTTGCTGGCCAGGCTTCCTTTGCTGGGTAAAGATGGACTCCCAAGTAAAGGATGTTGGTCCTGCTCCAGCTGAAGGGCCTGAGCTCCTCTGGGAGGGGGTCCATCTGCCACGGACCGACCAGGAGTCCGGAACATTTAGCCCAGTTGATCCTAGCAGAAGACGCAGCGGAGTACACAGCCTGGCACTCTCGCTTCCTCCACAGGTCACCGGGGTCAATGAACATGAGGAGCACGTCATCAGCATAAGCCGAGAGGACCATTGCCATGTCCGGCTCGCGCAGAACCAGCCCCGACAACCTCCTCTGCAGGAGGCGCAGGAAAGGCTCCACGCACACAGAATAAAGTTGGCTGGACAAGGGGCAGCCCTGATGCTCTCCTCTCCCAAAATGAAGGGGCGCCGTCAGGGACCTGTTAACATTAACCAGACACTCTGAGGCGACGTACAGTAATCGGATCTGGGCGACAAAATGCGTCCCAACCCCGAAAGCCCGCAGAGTCCCGAGCAAATACTCGTGCCCCACCCTGTCAAATGCCTTCTCCTGGTCAAGAGACAGGGAGGCGTTTGACATACTAGCCCTCTGGGAATAATGGATGATGTCCCGGACGTTGGATGTTGTCGTAAATTATCCTATCCAGGACGGTGTAGGACTGGTCAGGGTGGATCATGTGGTCTAGCACGGAGCCAAGGTGTAAAGTCAACACCCTGGCGAAGATTTTATAGTCTGTGCTGTGGAGGGAGACCGGTCGGCAGTTTCTAAGTAGGTAGAGATCCCCTTACTTGGGTAGCAGGGCAATAACAGACCTGCACCACAAGGGTGTCTCCCCGGTCACGATACATTCCCCCAGGACCCCCAGGTAGTCGATTCCCAGGACAGCCCAGAACGCCCAAAAAAACGCCACTGTCAGCCCATCCAGCTCTGGGGTTTTTCCCCTTGACAAGCTGTCGAGGGCGCCGGTCGGCTCTTGGAGGTCGATTGTTTGATTGAGTTTTCCGGCGTCCTCCGGGCCGACCTGCGGCAGGTCCTCCCACAGAACTCTGCAAGCGTCCTCGCTAGACAGATCCGGAGAAAAGAGGTTGGAAAAAAAGTTCCGAATTAGGGTCCTGACCCCCTCCGGATCCAAGACGAGGGACCCGTCGATGGCCAGCAGCGAAGAGATCTGTTGACGGGCCCCACGCCCTCTTTCCAGCGAGTAGAAGAAGAGGGAGTCGCGGCCCATGTCCATCAGGAGATGGATCCGCCACCTCACGTACCCAACAAAGAAATCTTTGCTTGTTTGTAAATAGATCTCTGAAAGCAGGTTAATAGGGTGGTGAAAAAGGCATATGGTACACTTGCTTTTATCAATCCTCGCATAGATTACAAAAGCAAGGAAGTCATGTTGGAGTTCTATAGAACATTGGCTGGAGTACTGTGAGCTGGTTTAGCTCACTGGGCTAAATCACTGGCTTTTAAAGCAGACCAAGCAGGCCAGCAGCACGGGTCGATTCCCGTACCAGCCTCCCCAAACAGGTGCCGGAATGTGGCGACTAGGGGCTTTTCACAGTAACTTCAGTGAAGCCTACAATAAGCGATTTTCATTTCATTTCAAGTTCAAGGTGAGGGGCGGGTGGTCCAGGGGCAATTTGAGGAAAGACATTTTCCCCAGAGGGTGGTAACGGTCTGGAATGCACTGCCTGGGAGGGTGGTACAGGCAGGTTGTCTCACATCCTTTAAAAAGTACCTGCACAGGACAGCACGGTGGCGCAGTGGTTAGCACAGCTGCCTCACGGCGCTGAGGACCCGGGTTCAATGTGGAGTTTGCACATTCTCCCCGTGTCTGCGTGTGTTTAACCCCCACAACCCAAAGATGTGCAGGGTAGGTGGATTGCCCACACTAAAATGCCCCTTAATTGGAAAAAAAATAATTGAGTGCTCTAAATTAAAAAAAGAGTAGTGCCAGGTGCACTATGATCCTACAGATATGTCACACCAGCTCCCTGCTCAGCCAGAGTCTTCGACGGCATGCCCTGTCCGGCAGGTAAAAATAATAATAATCACTTATTGTCACAAGTAGGCTTCAATGAAGTTACTGCGGAAAGCCCCTAGTTGCCACATTCCGGCACCTGTTCGGGGAGGCCGGTACAGGAATTGAACCTGCACTGCAGGCATTGTTCTGCATTACAAGCCAGCTGTTTAGCACACTGTGCTAAATGGTCCAGCCCCTAATGGTTTTCGAATGACAGGCACTATCGGTCCATACAAAGCCTGTTGCGGCGCCTCCTTCCCACTTGCTCCTCGGCCTGTTGGGCAGACGGCTCCCCATCCTCACTGACTTGGTCCTGTTCCTCTGGGGCAGGCTCCGCTGCTGCAGGGTCCTCCTCAGGCAGCTCCAGCTTATACAGCCTCAGTGCATCCCCCGGGGCTGCGGCGACTAGGATAGAGGCCACCAGTCCCGGTTGGATTACGAAGTCCATCGTCTGCTGGGGGTGAAAGTCAGACATGTTAGCGTGGTGCGTACCCTCCCCATGTCCATCCAGGTCCAACGGTCTACACGCTGGCCCCGGTCTGCACTACTTCATCACAAGCTCTGATGATTTTCTCAACTCAGTCAAATAGCTCCTTCTCCCATCTTCAATGTTTCTCTGTAACTAATAAGCGAAAACGTTCAGATTTCAAAAAACACATTTTCTGCAAATCAATGGTTTTTCTCCATATTTGTTTGCAGCATTGCCATGGGGAATTATCTGCGTTACCCGTGGGGAGTTGGTAACCCTCTTTTCAGCCCATCAATACCCAGCTATGATGGTGGAGATTGATATCGCAGAGGTCCTGAGCACTGAACTGTGGCTGCAGTTAAGCTGGATTGGCTGGCCCATACCTCATGAGAAAAATCAATTTTTGCCCAATTGCTGCTGCAGCTCGAAGCAGCAGTGCACATTCATCAGGATGTCCTCGGTATTGCCAAGCCTTGTAATGCAAGTGTAAGCCATCCATGACCCAGCACCATTACTTTCAAACTGATCGGCTTTGCTACCCACTGACATATATTCTACTATTTCCTGACATTCTGTTCCTTACTCAGAGGGCTGGAGCTCGCCGGAGTTATTCAGACAGGAAAGATCACGGCTGTTAATTAATAATGGCTGGCATTTTGAACGAGTCAAGGGAAGAAGCTCTGCAGGTTGATATTCAGCACGTTCATGACAGCTCATATTAAATGAATTTGCCTTCCCCATTCACAAAGGCCGAGTCCATCTTAATTCTGAAGGATTTGACAGTGTGATTTGCTTCATTGGTTGATCTGTCTTGGAAGCAGTCAATGTGAATGGTATATTGCTGCACAGCCACCCACAACCATTGGAAGGATCTGAACAACAGGGATCAGAACTTTAAATCCAACGACCTGCTGGACCAAGAGCTACTGGAGATGAGTGAGTACAGGGGTGATAGGTGATTGGGACAAATAGGAAAAGGCTCAGGCTGAATAAGAATGAATCCGAATACATTTTTAAAAAAATAAACAGGAAACAAGGAGGAAAGGTTGGGAATTCTGTGGAACAAAGAGGGTGACATTCACTGAGAAAAAAAAGAGTTAGAAACAGGCAGAACATTGTTATCAGTTGTGTTACAATACCCTGGGTGAATGCAGGGTCTGTTCTAGCCAACAGATCCCAGAGTCCCAACATAAGTGAATTAACGGGTGCATGCGGCACAGTGGTTAGCACTGGGACTGCGGCACTGAGTACCAGGATTCGAATCCTGGCCCTAGGGTTACTGTCCGTGTGGAGTTTGCACATTCTCCACGTGTCTGCGTGGATTTCACCCCCACAACCCAAAGATGTGCAGGTTAGGTGGATTGGACACGCTAAATTGCCCCTAAATTGGAGAAAAAATAATCAAGATCCGGGCGTATTAGGACCTGGGAGCAGAGCTTGCGAAGAGGAGGGTGAGCTTTAATAAGGTCAAGTTGGTCCTGTACAAGAAGGGCATGAAGTTTGGTCAATTGTACCGGGCCCGCGTATGGTTGACCTATGGGGGCCGGTAGTTGTACTTTGGCTCGGCGGAGGAGGCAGTGGACTTTATAGAACATAGAACATAGAACGATACAGCGCAGTACAGGCCCTTCGGCCCACGATGTTGCACCGACATGGGAAGTCAAAAACTAAAGGCCATCTAACCTACACTATGCCATTATCATCCATATGCTTACCCAATAAACTTTTAAATGCCCTCAATGTTGGCAAGTGCACTACTGTTGTAGGTAGGGCATTCCACGGCCTCACCACTCTTTGCGTAAAAAACCCACCTCTGACGTCTGTCCTATATCTATTACCCCTCAATTTAAGGCTATGTCCCCTCGTGCTAGCCACCTCAATCCGCGGGAGAAGGCTCTCACTGTCCACCCTATCTAACCCTCTGATCATTTTGTATGCCTCTATTAAGTCACCTCTTAACCTTCTTCTCTCTAACAAAAACAACCTCAAGTCCATCAGCCTTTCGTCATAAGATTTTCCCTCCATACCAGGCAACATCCTGGTAAATCTCCTCTGCACCCGTTCCAAAGCTTCCTCGTCCTTCCTATTATGAAGGAGAATAGACTGGCAGGAGAAGGGGACCTTGAACTTTGACTGAGGAGATCTGAATTATGTTCTGTAAATACTTTGGGTTTGCGTTGTTCGGATTTATTTCGGGGGTTTTGCTTGTTTCTTTCCATTTTTTGGTCCAGTTTGGGGTTAGACTGGTGTATAGTACTTTGTTAAGGGAGGAGGGTGGGTCTTTGGGTTCGGACCTTGGGAGGGTTGGTTTGTTTGTTTTTACTTCTTGTCTTAGTTTAGATTGTTTCAACTGTTTGCACTAAGAGCACCGGGGGAGGGGGGGAGGGGGGGGGGGGGGGGGGGGGGGGTCCGTGGGGGGTAAGATGCTAGGCACCATGAGAGGAGGCTGACAGGCTAGCTGGGCGGGCTAGTTCCCGGAAGCAAAGTAGGGGGTGAGCTGAAGACCAATGTGGATGGGGGGATGAGAGGGTCAGGGGGAGTAGACTGACGGGGAGGGCACTTTCAAGGTGGAGGAGGAGGAGGGTTGATGACGGTAGTTGCCCGAGGGTGGGCCAGGGGAGGTGCGGGACTTGGGCCGAAGACTGGCCGAGGAGAGGCAATGGTTGATCGACAGGGGAAGGTGGAGTGGTGTGCCCCCCCCCCCCCCCGACCAGGCTGGTCACATGGAACGTTCAGGAACTGAATGGGCCAATCAGAAGGGCCCGTGTGTTCGTGCACTTGAGGCAACTGAAGGCGGATGTGGCTATGTTGCAGCAGACACATCTGAAGGTGGGGGATCAGATTAGGTTAAGGAAGGGATGAGTCGAGTTGTGTTCCATTCGGGATTGGACTTTAAAACAAGGGGGGGTGGCAATCCTGGTGAATAAGCAGGTGGCATTCAAGGTGGGGATTATAGAGGCAAACCCGGGGGGGGGGGGGGGTAGATATATTATGATTAGTGGGAAATTGGAGGATATGGCTGTTGTGTTAAATATATATGTCCCAAACTGGGATGACGTTGAGTTTGTTAGACAGGTGCTGGGGATCATCCCGGACCTGGACTCACATCGATTGATTATGGGGGTGGATTTCAACACAGTCCTGGATTCGAGGCTGGATCGGTCAAGTTCCAGGTCTGGGAAGGTGTCAGCTATGGCAAAGGAGTTCTGGGGGTTCATGGAGCACATGGGGGGAGTGGGTCCATGGAGATTTGGGAGGCCGAGGAGTTTTCATTCTACTCCCATGTGCACAAGATGTCTTCCCGGATAGACTTCTTTGTGTTGGGCAAAATGCTGCTGACTGAGGTGGTAGATGCTGAATATTCAGCAATTGTGGTGTCAGACCATGCCCCACACTGGGTAGACCTGCAAGTTAACAAAGGAAAGGCCCAGCGCCCGCAGCGAAGGTTAGATGTGGGGCTGTTAGCGGAGGAGGAGGTGTGCGAGCGGGTGAGGGAGGCCATTTGGGATATATAAAGATCAATGACACAGGTGAGCTTTCGGCTGGGGTGGTGTGGGAGGCACTGAAGGCGGTTATTGGGGGGAACTCATCTCAATTCAGGCCCATAAGGAGAAGGCTGAGAGGGTAGAGTTAGACAGGCTGGTAGGCAAAGTTTTACAGGTGGACAGGAGGTACGCGGAGTCTCCGGATGACGGGCTTCTGAAGGAGCTTCAGAGGCTGCAGCTGGAATTTGGGCTCCTGTCCACAGGTAAGGTGGAGGGACAGCTGAGGAGGGTAAAGGGGGCGATGTATGAATATAGGGAAAAAAGCCAGCAGGATGCTGGCGCATCAGCTGAGGAAACAGGAGGCGGCGAGAGAGATTGGGAAAGTAAGAGAAACGGGGGTAAGGTGGTTCTGGATCCGGCGGGGGTGAATGATGTGTTTCGGGATTTTTACAGTGCATTGCATAAATCGGAACCCCCCCCTCAGCCCCGGTCGGGGAGGAGGGTATGAAATGATTCCTGGAGCGGCTGGAGTTTCCTAGGATAGATGTGGGCCGGGATTCTCCGAAACGGCGGCTATGTGCTGACGTCAGCGTAAACACCGGAGTGGTTCACGCCAGCGTCAACGGGCCCCAAAGCGCAGCGATTCTGCGACCCAGGAAGGGCCAGCACGGGCACCACAGGAAGCATGGGTGCGCCGCCCCAGACAGGCGTCAGAGATGCACACCGGGTAATTGACGCGGCGCACTCAAATAGACGCGATCCCCTCACACACAAACGACGCTTCAAGATGGTCGGCAGCCGCGTGGCGCCCCAGTTCAGGGACCGTGATATCGAAACACTCCTGGGCGTCGTCGAGCAGAGGAGAGGGGACCTGTACGCCAGAACCGGCCGCAGGGTGGCAGCCAGCATTATCCGGTGTATGTGGAGGGAGGTGGGTGAGGCTGGCAGCGCCATTAGGGTGACACCCAGGACAGGCGAGCAGTGTCACAAGAAGATGAACGACCTACTAAGGGCAGCCAGGGTGAGTACCCAGCTCTGTGCCCATGGCACCAACCCCCCACATATGTGACACCGCCCCCCCCCCCCCCCCAGGGGGACGGTACAACCCCAGCCGTGACCCACATGGCTGCACCCACCCATGCCAGCCTCATTGGCCGGATGCCCTATGCAACTATGCCAACATAGACCCAACTGTGGGGCTGCATGCATCGGACCGCCTGACATTGCTGATGTTTGTGTGCCCCACCCCCCACCCTCCCTCCCCAGGATAAGAGTGTGTATAACTGCTGAGAGCCGGAGGACACCGGAGGGTGTGCACCCCCTCACTGTGCATGAACAGAGGGCTCTGGACATAGCTGGCGGACCCGAGGGCCAAGAGGTTGCCCATGCTGAGATCGGAGGGGGGGGGCGGCACCAAATGAGACCCCCCTGCCTGGCCCCACCCCTCACCTCACCCCTCACCCCACCCCTCACCTCACCCCCTCACTCCCATCCGCCTGTCTAACCATGCATGCTGTATTGTGTCTTGCAGGACCCCCCAGGGATCAACCCGGCCCATCAGGCGGACCCCGCCCCCAGCCAGTGCCAGGGCGGCCAACCCCCAGGGATCGACCCGGCCCATCAGGCGGACCCCGCCCCCAGCCAGTGCCAGGGCGGCCAACCCCCAGGGATTGACACGGCCCATCAGGTGTACCCCACCCCCAGCCAGTGCCAGGGCGGCCAACCCCCAGGGATTCGAGCAGCGACGTGGAGGGCAGCCGCAACAACAGCCCTCCAGCCCAGTCGAGCCTCACCACCACGACCCAGGGGACGGAGACACAGGGGACAGACAGACATGACACAACAACACAGGGGACCCCGGACTTCAGGTCCGATGAGGACATCGACATAACGCCACTGCTATCTCCGACGACCGAGACCATCGCCGAGACCATCACCCCGGTTGGGCTCTTTAGCGATGAGGCTTCTGGAACACTCACTGGTGAGCATCACACAGCCGCTCTGGTACAGCAGGTGGAGGTAGGAGCAATCAAGGGGCCGGACGGTTGGAGGGCAGACCAGCCCCAGCAACCAGCTGCCGCCCAGACGGGTCCCGGGTTGCTGGAATCTCTACTCCCACCCATCGAGGCGATGCAGTCAGAGACCCAGAGACGAGCGAAGGGGATGATGACCAGTTTCCAGCACCTGCAGACACAGGTGGAAGAGAGCATCCATGTGCAGGAGCAGGGAATGGTGCCGGTCATGCATGCCAACATGGCCGACACCGCACGGATGGCGTCCACGGTGGAGGCAATGGGGGCGACAGTGTCGGACATGGGTCGGAGTATGCAAGTTCTGGGGTTTTCTGTGCACACGGTTTCCATGGCCCAGGATAGGGCTGCCCCCTCACAGGCAGCCAGGAGCCAGAGCCAGCTCCAGATCGCAGTGGTGCTCAGCAACATGGACCAGTCCCAGCAGGCCATTGCTGAGAGCACCGGTGGCATTGCCCAGGTGCTGGCCAGCATCGCACCGACCCAGACAGGGATGGCCAACTCCCTGAGCACATGGCTGCAAACTTGCGGAGCCTGGTCGATACCAGAGCGGGCCTCCAGGACTGGCAGCGTCAGGTGCCGGGGGTGTCTCGAGTGTTGGATCAGCTCGCACCCCGTCCCTTGGAGAAGCCCGGTTGGCCATCGGGCACCCTGAGGGAGGACGTGGTGTTGTGGCCCGTTCTGGGTCCCCCTGCAGGGGTGGAACACTGCGGCACCTCGGACACATGTACAGATGTTCTCTCATTAAACACACTGTTACACCTTTGAAAGCTGCCTCTGTCTGATATGTGTGGGGTTGGGGCTGGAACTGAGTGCCAGTGTGGGTGAGAGGTGATGGAACGTTGAGCTCCGGTGAGTATGACGTGCGGCCCCCAAACCACACATCCCCCACCCCAGTTCACACTCGCCACCCCGCCCCAAGCGAGACGACAGGGCCATGTGGTGCAGTGTCCAGCCCGCATACAGGGACCACCCAGGTGGAGGGTGTTACTGTAGCCATGAGTCAGACATTGTCTAATGATGTGGAGCTCAGAGCTCATCGCAGAGCGGGCTGTCATCGTCCTCCACGCCATGGAACAGACCCGCTTCCACTAGCAACCATGTGCGCCCAGCCCGTTGTGCCGCAGGTGGATGTGTAATGGAGGGGTGGTGTGCATGCGGGTGATGCGATGGTGGGGGAGGTGAGGGGGAGATGGTGAGCTACTGTGCTGTCCGTTCCCAGGCTCAGCAAACCCCCCCCACCCCGCCAGTCGGTAAAACTTGCAGCTATCAACTCCTCCCGTGCTCACTGGCCCAGCCAGTGGCGTTGGGCAGCTTCACGTTCCTGTGCAGCCCCCATGTCACGTACATTGCCCCACCCCCTCCACATCCTCCTCATCTGGAGAGGAGTACCCTTCGTCGTGATCCTCCCCCTCCTCCTCCAGCACATCGCCCCTGTGCTGGGCTATATTGTGGAGGACGCAGCAGACCACAATGATGCAGCCGGCCCTCTCCGACGGGTACTGGAGGGCCCCTCAAGCATGGTCAAGGCACATGAAGCACATCTTCAGTTGCCCAAAGCACCTCTCAACCACACCCCTTATCGTACAATGGGCATCAATGTATCGGGTCTACGCATCTGTCTGTGGCCTCCGTACACCCATCATCAGCCACGGCTGCAATGTGTAACCCCTGTCGCCCTGCAACCAGCCCCACAGCCATGGGGAGGGAGGCTGGGGTGAATGATTGCACCAGGATAAACGAGTTATGTACACTGCCCGGGTACCGGGCACAGACGTGCAGGATCCTCATCTGGTCATCACGGACCACCTGTACGTTCATGGAGTAGAACCCCTTCCTGTTCATGAACATCGCCCTGTTATCCGATGGTGACCGTAGGGCAACGTGCATCCCACCGATTGCCCCCTGGACCATGGGTAACCTGCCGACCACGGCGAAGCCTGCTGCCCGGGCATCCTGGTGTGCGCGGTCCATGGGGAGTTGAATGTACCGGTCCGCGATGTCGTACAGGGCGTCAGTCACTGCACAGTAGCACCGGTGCATCAATGCCTGGGAGATGCCGGACAAGTCCCCACTCGGTGACTGGAATGACCCCGCTGTGTAGAAGTTCAGGGCGACTATCACCTTAACGGCAATCGGGAGAGGATATCCACCCCCCAGTCCCACGCGGTGCCAGGTGTGCCATCAGGTGGCAGATATGGGCAATGTTTACCCGGCTCATCTGGATTCTCCTCATGGATGCCCTGTCTTGGAGGTCCTGGAAGGACATGCGGCGTCGATACACACAAGGGCTCATCGGGCGCCTCCGTGGCCGTGGCACCGCATCCTCCTCCCCCCTCTCCTCCTCTTCGGCATCCACGTCCTGTGGCTTCCCCTCGTCGTAGTCCTCCTCCTCCTCCTCCTGCTCTTCCTCCGTCTATCGGGCGGGTGGCAGTCTAGCCTGAGCGGCTGCCAGCTGCCCCACTGTGGCCTGCCCCTCTGCTGCAGCCTCTGGTGCCTCCCTGTCACACCCCTGCTCCAGCTCCCACAGGGCTTCATGCAGGGCAGCAGCCCTTGCCACGGCGGCCAACAGTGCTGGGAGATGCCCAAACTTTACGATCTGCAGGGGGTGGAGCTAGAGGAGGAATTTGAGTTATCAGGTGGGAAATGATTTGGGTACCTGCAGGTACGGGATTTTGTCCGGAGGCAAGTTCCAAGATTCTCCTGCCTCCCCCTAAGGAGACAACAGGATGAGGTGATGTCTGAAATGGGGGTTGGGGAAGGGAGGGTCTCGGAAATATATAAGGAACTGATGGAGTGGGAAGGGGTCCCAATCGGGCAGGTGACGAGGAAGTGGGAGGGAGAGTTGGGAGGGGAGGTGGAAGTCGGTCTATGGGAGAAGGCCCTGAGGAGAGTCAATGCATCCTCGTCATGTGCCAGGCTCAGCCTGATCCAGTTCAAGGTGGTTCACAGGGCTCATATGACTGTGGCCCAGATGAGTAGGTTTTTTGAGGAGGTGGAGGACAGTTGTGGGAGGTGCGGGGGAAGTCTGGTGAATCATGTACATATATTTTGGCCGTGTCCGAAGCTGAGGGGATTTTGGCAGGGATTCTCAGATGTCACGTCAGAGGTCCTGGAAGTGAGGGTGATTCAGAGACCAGATGGGGCAATATTTGGAGTGTCGGAAGACCCGGGAGCCCGGGTCGGGAGCGAGGCCAACGTTTTGGCCTTTGCCTCCCTGGTGGCCCGGAGATGGATTTTGCTGGGATGGAGGGACTCCAACGTCAGGGTGTGGGTAAGTGACATGGCAGGGTTTCTTAGGCTTGAGAAGATTAAGTTCTCCTTAAGGGATTCATTACAGGGGTTTGCTCAGAGGTGACAGCCATAAAGAAGCCATCGACTTCTTTAAGGAAAACTGACTGTCAGCAGGAAGGAGGGGGAAATGGCGGGGGGGAAGGGGAGGCATGAAAGTGAAGAATAAGGGCAGGGAATCCATTATATGGGTAGCTCGGAGTTAGGGCGGGGGGAAGTTGGGTATGTTACTGTGGGGTTTTTGCGTGTGTCGGACCGCTCTGTTGTTTAGAATGTTAAAATGTTAAATTATAAATGCCTCAATAAAATATTTTCTAAAAAAAGCAAATGTCAACAGTAATTTAAAGAATGCTCCCAGTTCGAGCTCTCCCCAGCCTTTCAGAGAGAGGAGTAGAAGGTTACAGACCTGGTGAGTGACTGTTGTTTACTTACTGCAGAAGCCTTCCACAAACTTGAATATTGTCTGCCTTCTCACTAAGAGAGCCTTCATAGAACTGGCTTGGAAGCTTTAGATATCGTCTGGCCAAAAGAGAGAAAGAACAGCAGAGAGGGAGCGTGCCTTCCAGCTGTAACCTGGCTAAAACCTTCTCAGAACTGAAGGCAAAATGAAGTTCTTCAGAAGACCCACCTTCTTTCCTGAAAGTTTCTGATTGGCTTCACCAATCACAGGCAGCGATAGGAGCAGGTTGGAAATTCTACATACACCAATTGGCTGCTTGCCAAGTCTATCAAATCAACATCACAGATGCTGCCACAGAACCTAGAGGTGACGTCTTAGCCTGACCCAATAGGACAGGGGTGTTCCAGTGTCCAAAGACTGTAATTTTAACAGAAATCCTAAAGGGCCCATGCCTGGTGGGTTTCGCCCCCACAACCCAAAGATGGGCAGGGTAGTTGGATTGCCCATGCTAAATTGCCCCTTAATTGGAAAAAATTAATTGGGTACTCTAAATTTTTTTTTTTTAAATAAATCCTAAAGGGTGCAGTAATATTGTAGCAGCTAACCAAGCAACTATAGATCAAAGCAGGCAGCAGGATAGGGATAACAAGGGGCCACAGGATAGATAAAAGGTTTTATGACAATATCCCAATGGTTGATCAAGGATACCTGGGAAAATTCAGCTTCGTTGCAGTTGTAGATTGTAAGTAAGAGTGTTCCTAGTGCTGCAATGGTATCACCTTTCAGTCCATGGTAGCACACTCGCCTCTTAAGTCAGGAGGTCATGATTCAAGTCCCACTTCAAAGAGGTGATCACAAAATCTTGGCTGAGACTCCCTGGGCACGCTGAGGGAATGTTGCAGCTGCCACCTTTCAAATGAGACCCTGTCAGCTCTGTCTGATGGACGTAAATGATTCTGTAGCATTAATCTGAAGACTGGTTCTTCCCAGTCATCTACTCCGGTGAATATAGGAATTTCAGATATATTGTATTATCTGTATTTGGTACAGCAAAGGTTAAATGCCTGGGATAGTGTGTGACTGCTGCAATCATGTTTTTTAAAATCCTGGTTTGAAAGACAACTAGGCTTTTAGGAGATAGAGGTGTAATTAAAGCATTGTAAACGTTTGGGCTAATGTTTATATGAAGAGGGTTCCCTGGGGAGTAGATAATTAGAGACTGTGTTCAGCTGAGTAAGATGATGTAGTCAATGGCAGGAGCCAGGGGTTGAAGCAGTTTCTGGAGGTTCAGTTCAGTTTTGAATCTGTCTGTGAACAGGGGCAGCACGGTAGCATTGTAGATAGCACAATTGCTTCACAGCTCCAGGGTCCCAGGTAAGATTCAGGCTTGGGTCACTGTCTGTGCGGAGTCTACACATCCTCCCCGTGTCTGTGTGGGTTTCCTCCAGGTACTCCGGGTTCCTCCCATAGTCCAAATATGTGCAGGTTAGGTGGATTGGCCATGACAAATTGCCCTTTGTGTCCAAAATTGCCCTTAGTGTTGGGTGGGGTTATTGGGTTATGGGGATAGAGTGGAGGTGTTGACCTTGGGTAAGGTGCTCTTTCCAGGAGCCAGTGCAGACTCGATGGGCCGAATGGCCTCCTTCTGCACTGTAAATTCTATGATAATCTATGATAGATGGGTTTATTCGCTCCCAGCTGTTTCGTTTTTTTTTTAATTGCCTGTTAACAGAGCAGAGGTTTCTGCAAGACTCTGCAAGCTGTTTCCTGGAGGATCTCTTTCTTAAAGTGGTTTATCCAGGACGGCTCTTTCGGGCAAGTGTTCCTGAGTCTCCTAACTATATTTAAACGTGGATTGTGACCTGAGATGAGTTTTCTTTCAGTGTAGATAAAAGATAGCAGTTAGGAGTTAGTGTTTCATTGTCATTGTTAAGCATTGTTTAATGCAGGGTTTTTCGAACTGTGAGTCGCAACCTGTGGGCGGGTGTCAGGAAGGTCACAAAGCGATTGGTTGTGTCGTTCCCGATCATGGGAGAAGCGTCCAACGTTTACGATCATCTTTTAAGAATGCCGCCCACTACCGGCTTTTAAGAATGCTGACCGCGACTGGCTATTACGTTGAGAATGCCAGCCACAACTGGCCTTTAAATGTGAATGATGCAGTCATCCCATCAGACACAAAGGCATTGAGCAGGTCACATGCCTGGCACGTAAACTGATGTCAAATGCCCTGAATGTCGGTCCTTTTGCCGTGAAATCACGGATGAGAGATTCCTCCATTTTCTAGCTGCCAGCAAGCAAGGCAACAGGACTGTGAGGAACTGAAGGTGGATCATTTTGCTATAAGGAAGAAAAAGCCAGAGACACAAATAGGCCTGGATCTCCCAATTGAATCTGCTGGAGAGAGCTGATCAGGAGTGTCCATGGCAGGTTGAAGCACTGCTAGTGTGAGGTGCTCAGGGGCATCCATGGTCGGACAAAAAAGTGCTCGTGTGAGCTGCACAGGAGAGTCCAAAGCAGGACACAGCAGTGCTTCAGTGAGCTTCCCTGAAGAGTCCGTGGCAGGACAAAGTAGTTCTAGTGTGAGCTGTATACAGAGCTCCAGGGCCTCTGATGAACAGCCTACTAAGAAGAAGCTGAAATCGGGAACAACACAGTATAAAGATGATTTATTGACGTATGGGTTTGTTAATTGTGTCAATGTAAATCAGGATGCAAAGACCATGTGTGTTATATGGAATGAAGTACTGGCAAATAAGATTTGGATGCTAACAATGTCTTACCTTGCAGACATCTTTTCAATTCCAAACGAACTGAACTTCAAATTGCGAGGGAAGGATGATGATTGTTTTCGACACTGTGAAGAAATAGATGCTTTCCAAAAGTCATTGAATGTTTGACAAGTGCGAGTACAAAGCCAAAACTATTACGTGTTCCTCACAATTCTACAACACATCAAAGTCAACAGTGTTAGGAAGGGAGCGGTCAATAGACTTGTAAGCCTTATTCAGTTGCATATTACTGTGCTGATCAACAGTTTTTGTCACTACTTTCCAGGAGAGAAGTTTCAGATTTTGAAAGGGAAGAGGTGGGTGAAAAACACTTTTGAGTTTGAGACCCCAGAGTCAATTATTAACTTGCAGCTGACTCCAAATGAAGGGATTGAACTGCTGCACTTCACCTGTGACAGCACATTTAAAACATGCCACGGAGGCAGCACGGTGGTGCAGTGGTTAGCACTGCTGCCTCACGGCACCGAGGACCCAGGTTCGATCCCGGCCCCAGGTCACTCTCCGTGTGGAGTTTACACATTCTCCCCATGTCTGCATAAGTCTCACCCCCACAACGCAAAGATGTGTAGGATTGGCCATGCTAAATTGCCCCTTAATTAGAAAAAAAACACGCTACAATTCCATGAGGCTTTAAACATTCTGGAGTAGGATCTTTGAGGAGTATCCAATGCTGAGTAAAACAAGCATTTTGTTGCTATTGCCCATCACAACGACCTGCATATGCAAGGTTGGATTTTTTCCATCCTCACAAAGGTGTAGACAGCACAAAGGAACCGGCTGATGTCTGCACCTAATTTGCCCTCGCCTCCTGTGAACAGGATTGGAGTGAGATCATGAATACCAAGCATTAAACGTAAGCAAAAATGGTATGTTGTGAACGCTGGCCGGCATGGGTCGTGAAGGTTGGCCAGCATGGGTCACGAAGGTCAGCCGCATGGATCCACAAGGTTGGCTGGTTGGTAAAAGTGGGCCTGGGGAAAGAACTTTGGAAAACACTGATTTCATGGGTAATTTTAAGCTGAACAATCCTGAGTGGGCCAATAGCTGCACTAACAACCACTCTCAGATCATTAGTTGAGTTGGGTAACTGCAGATATAACTTGAGGTCAGAAAACATTCAGACAAGTTGCTAACAAGCAGACCAACAATATTTAACCGCCTCATGACTCATTTATGGTTTCCACAATGAACATGCATTCATATACAGGGTCTCTGCAAACAAAAGGAACATGCTCAAGCCTCACGTCTTTTTTGAATTATCCGGGAGCTTGGAGAGCTAAACATTTCCTGTTGCTTTATCCTTGGCAATACCTCAGCCAATCAGAGCCGACTTGCCAATCAATGAAGACATATTTCTCCTGTAGTATAAACTGGCATGATCGATCGTTTGAAATTTGACAGTTTTGAGTTTGCCCTGAGGAGTGTGAAACAAAATGTTTTGAAAATATGTCTCTCTTTTCTGCAATACTCAAGGTCAAAACTTTCAGGTTTTTTTTAATGGAATCGTCAAGGTGGTTCAGGTCGAGTTGGGTAACTGCAGATATTACTTGAGTCAGGAAAAATTCTTCAGAACAGATGCTAACAAGCAGACCAACAATATTTTACCGCCTCATGAATTAATAATGCAGAGAGGGCAAGGGATGGTGAACAATGATCTTTGCCGTTGAGAATCAGTAAAAAAACAAAGAAAGCCGATTTACAAACGGTGCTGAGTGACCGATGGGCCTAACAAATCAAAAGAGAAAACAGAGATAGGAATACATCATGAAAAACAATGGAATTCAAGCTTGAAAGTAAATCATACTATAGAGAGGTGGCAGGGGAAGAGAAAGAATTAAGGCATTTTCAACATTGGTTTCAGAGAAACATAAAGGGCAGGTTTCAGGCAGTATGAGAGCTTAAGGATGAAGAGCCTGATAGATGGGAAGAGGTAAACAGGGATCTAATTAACTACAGCACAGAGAGGAGAGCAGTAAGAGAAATAAGGCAATTGAGTGATATTATTCAGACTACATCAGGAAGCGGTTTTTCACACAAAGGATGAAATCGGAAACTCAGGATGGGATGTTTCACTCCGGAGACACAGGGATAAATTTTCTGGTCCTGCCCGCTACGATTCCCGCAGCGTGCGGAATGTAAAATTTGGCGGACTATTTTGAGGTGCGTTGACCTCGACCTCGGATGGGAATTTCCGGCCTCAGGTTGGACACAAGTTGAAACTCCCGCACTAATTGGGGTGTTAGGCGGCAAAAATGGGGCATTTCCCATCGGCTGCAATGGCCGGCACCAGGTCCATCCACTTTGCAGCTCACTATGTATGCATGAACAGGAACCTCGTTGGACCTTGCGGCAGGGTGGACTGTGATTTGTCTGCCCTATCATGACCTTATCTGATCCACTTGTCATATTTAAACTGTACGCGTGCATGCCATTCACTGTCTGCAGCCCCAGGACTGACCCATTGGGGTGATGGCCCCCAACGGGCAATCTGCCGACCGCCCCAAATTCAGCGATAAAGTTCTGCAGCGGAATTCTCCAGTGGCGGGATCCTCTGGTCCACTCGCAGCACCCCCAGGCCCACGGGTTTCCTGGCAGTGTGGAGTAGACACCATGTGAACCTCCATTGGCCAGCTGCAGGAACAGAGAATCCCACTGCCGCTGGGGAATTGCCGTGCCGGAAAAGCGGCTGGCGGACCGGAGAATCCCGTCACTGCTGGATGCATTGGGGGCACACTGGTAAATCCTGTATCCCGGTGATGGCAAAAGGAGGTCCAGCAACCTAACCAATCTGGCCTGGGGGCAGGCCACCACTGAGGTCAGCGCCAACTCAGCCCACAGGTCAATTGGTCTCCAGTGCAGTAAGGGGATGAATGATCTCATCTTCTCTGCCAGGGTAAGGCAACCTCCTACTCGCTGTCCACCCTCACTCCCACAAACCCATTCACAGAGTTACACCGCACAGGGACATCACCACTGACTCTCCCACATACACGTCAACATCCTCATCTATTCTTACATCCTGAGCTCATTTGCTCAGCCCTTACACAGAAGCATTCCAGCAACTACAGAAGCAGGCCTCCTTATTATCTGTTGCGGCGTCCATTCTGCTCAAAGCCTGTCCATCCATCTTAATGCAGGACAAGCTCACCCACAACAAAAGTGGGTATGATGTATTCCTATCTCTGTTTTCTCTTTTGATTTGTTAGGCCCATCGGTCACTCAGCACCGTTTGTAAATCGGCTTTCTTTGTTTTTTTACTGATTCTCAACGGCAAAGATCATTGTTCACCATCCCTTGCCCTCTCTGCATTATTAATTCATGAGGCGGTAAAATATTATTGGTCTGCTTGTTAGCATCTGTTCTGAAGAATTTTTCCTGACTCAAGTAATATCTGCAGTTACCCAACTCGACCTGAACCACCTTGACGATTCCATTAAAAAGTGATCCTGCATTAGAAGGGGTGTCTGAACTCAGGCAAGGGAGCCTGAAGGGGGCGAGTGAGGGGCATAAAGTTTTCAGAGCATGTGCCAAAGCTGGCTAGCGAGGAACAAGACTGTGTTTGCGTGAGGTTGAAATTGACCTCTTCCAATGAGGTGACGACTCATCAACAGCTCATCGTTCACTCAGGGAAACTGCGTGAGCTTTGTAATGTTGGTTACTGCACAGCAAATCACTAATTATCTCCTTTCTCTTTGACAGGCACCAGTGGGAAACAGAAGAAGCCCATGGCAGCCAGCCCCAGACCACCTTGAATGAGGATCTGGAGGACCCACTAGATGTAGAGCAGCCATAGCGTTCACCCACACCCTCCACCAGCGCAGACACACCACCTTGCTGGGACTGAGATATAGACCAGGCTCATGTTCACAATCTGGTGAGCACAGCACAGATTCGGGTCCACAGCGGGGAGAGATAGGGAAATCCATGGCCACTAGCATCTGGAGGACTGTTGGAGGTTAGGTTCCTGCAGCATCTGAGTCAGTTAACAAGCTTCTGCACTTGCTCCTAACACTTGGAGTTGAAAAGACAGACATGGGAACATCAGCAGGGTTGTCGGATGCAGTCAACAGTTTGCAACAGACAATGAAGGAGCCCATCCACGTTCACTTTGATGTCATTGTGCCAACGTGTCAGTACGCCAAGGTCAACACAGGTAGGCTGATAACCGGCATGGAGACCTTGTCCCAGGACTTCTGTGCTCAAGGAGTTGCACTCCATTGCTCCAGGCATCGGCAGCATCCATTAGCGGCTTATTGAGAATGGGTTGGGTCGCCGACTCTACGTTGCCCTTCTTCTCAAGGTGTCAGCCAGGGCCCTCCGCCACCCATAGGGACGAGGACCAGTACCTGGACATCCCAGGCCATCCACTCCTGTGGCCCCCATCAGCTGTAACTCCACAGGCCAAGAAGGGTGCAGTTGCCCCACTGCAGGGGACCCAAAGCAGGGCGGGACCCTTCTTCCTCAGCCCTCCAGAGGATGCAAGCCAGTCAGCAGACCATCTCTACCATTGCTGTGGATGTCACTAATGGTAAGGTGAGAAAAATGAACAAATACCAGGAGTGCAAAGGTTGCACATGCATTCACAATCTGTATGCAGCTTGCACAAATGTAAATAGATATCCACTCACTCTGCTTCTTATGTTGTGAATGCCTCTTCTATATGATGAAAAGCCTCATTGTCATTCAAGTGTCAGAGACTCCCCCGCTCCTGCAACCCCACATTTCCCACCATGTGTCGCAACTCTCTGCTGTGTAGAACCATTTGGATGAAGGAATCAAATGTAATATTTCCAGGTTTTCTGATGACACAAAACTAGGTGGAAATGTGAGTGGTGAGGAGGATGTTAAGAGGCTTCTTAACAAGTTCAGTGAATGGGCAAATACATGGCAGATGCAGCATAACATGGATAAGTGTGAAGTTATCCACTTCGGTAGGGGAAGCAGATGGCAGAATATTATTGAAATACTGATGGATTGGGAAATGTTGACATACAAAGGGAGCTGGGTGTCCTTCTACACCAGTCATTGAAATCAAGCATGCAGGTGCAGCAAGCAGTTAGGAAGGTAAATGGCATGTTGCCTTCATCGCAAGATGTCCAGCCTTCTCCCGCGGATGGAGGTGGCTAGCACGAGGGGACATAGCCTTAAATTGAGGGGTAATAGATATAGGACAGAGGTCAGAGGTGGGTTTTTTACGCAAAGAGTGGTGAGGCCGTGGAATGCCCTACCTGCAACAGTAGTGAACTCGCCAACATTGAGGGCATTTAAAAATTTATTGGATAAGCATATGGATGATAAGGGCATAGTGTAGGTTAGATGGCCTTTAGTTTTTTTTTTTTCCATGTCGGTGCAACATCGAGGGCCGAAGGGCCTGTACTGCGCTGTATCGTTCTATGTTCTATGTTCTATGTTCTAAGGATGTCTTACTGCAGCTGTACAAGTTCCTTGGAGAGACCACACCTGAAGGAGTGTGTGCAGTTTTAGTCCCCTCACCAAAGAAAATATATACTTGCCATCGAGCAGTGATGGGAAACCTGAACCAGGGCCATATGTGGCCCAGCTGGACTCTGAGTGTGGCCCATGGGACATTTTGTAGACAGTTGCCCACTCGAAGTGTTGCCACTGTAAGGGCCCTTCCGGTTGATTCTCTTATTTCCCATTTCTTTTACTTTGTGGTTATCATTTTGATCCATGGATATTTGATGGACATATATTTTTAAGTCGAGCAGAGGAAGTGAGAAACTCAAAATTTCCAAAATGGAACACTGTGCTATGGAGGTTTAGCTTTTGTACAGAAAAACTCAGACTTTTGGCACCCGAGATATCAGAAGGATTCGGTTCAATTGGCTGGCTGCTGGCCTATGAATTGGTCAAAGGCTGTATTCTGCCCAGCAACTGGCGGTTATTGGGTCCTAATGGGATGGTTTTCAGAGGACGCAGAAGGTGACAATCGAATCCTGGATGCTGAGAGGAGTATCTGTGAGTGTCTGTCTGTCTCTCTCTCTCTGTCTCTGTGTTCTCTCTCTCTGTCTCAGTCTCTGTCTCGGTCTCTGTGTCTGTCCAGAAATGCTGCTGTTTTTCTGAACCTCAAAAGAAGCTTTTGAGACCTTGATTAAACTACAGTGAAAACCATTACGGGCTGAAAACAAAGATGTCCATTTGAAACAAAGACTCTTATCCAGTTACTTTCATCATTAGTTTACACCCCTCTACCCCCTCTGTGTTTGTCTGCCCTGTGTGTAAAGGGTGGGGCAAGTTAAAGAGTGGGTAAGGAATTAGACAATAGTTAACCAGTTAACTAATATAGTTAATAGTCTACAGCAGGGCTTGCATGAGATCACAGGCGACAAAGCAAGGCCATGCGGAATCTCTGGGGCTGGAGCATTCCTCCCCGATGAACTGAACAAGTTCTATGCCCGCGTTGAACAGTTAGCCAATAGATCAGAGCCACCCGCCCAACAGCCTTGGACACACCCATAGCCACTATTACAGCCTCAGAGGCAAGAGCTGCCTTCTTTAAAGTAAACCCGTAGAAAGCGACGGGCCCCTACGGAGTCCCTGGGCGAGCACTCAAAGACTGTGCAGACCAGCTGGCGAGTGTATTCGCAGATATCTTCAACACCTCACTTCTCTGCTCCGAGGTGCCTACCTGTTTCAAGAAGACCACCATAATACCTGTACCAAAGAAGAACAAGGTCACCTGCCTCAACGACTACCGACCGGTGGCCCTGACATCTGTTATCATGAAATGCTCCGAACGACTAGTCATGAGACGGATCAACGCCAACCTCCCAGACGGTCTCGATCCATTGCAGTTTGCCTACCACGGCAACCGATCCACAGAAGATGCTATCTCTCTGGCCCAATAATCAATACTCGAACATCTTGACAACAATGACACCTACATAGAACTGCTGTTCAGCGACTTCAGCTCTGCCTTCAACACATTATCCCAACAAGACTAATAACCAAACTCTGCAACCTTGGACTTGACCCATCCCTGTGCAGCAGGATCCTTGACTTCCTCAACAACAGACCGCAATCTGTCAGGATAGGCAACAGCACCTTCTTGCATGGTGTACCGAAAACAATCTCTCACTAAATGTTGGAAAGACCAAGGAACTGATCATCGACTTCAGGAAGCATAGCATAACACACACCACCATCTACATCAATGGCTCCAAAGTGGAGATGGTCGATAGCTTTACGTTCCTAGTGTCACCATCACCAACAGTCTGTCCTGGTCCACTTACGTTGATGCAACAGTCAAGAAAGTCCAACAACGTATCTACTTCCTCAGGGTTTGTGAAAGGGAGGCAGCTGTTTTCGAATATTAGGAGGGTCTTGAACGTCGTTATGGCACCGGCGGAAGGGAAGGAAACAGAGGTGGTGGTGGCACTGGATGCCGAGAGGCGTTTGATTGGGTGGAATGGGGGTACCTGATGGCAGTGCTGGAGCGGTTTGGGATTGGACCAAGATTTGTGAACTGGGTAAAGTTATTATATAAGGAGCCGAAGGCGAGTGTCCGCACAAACAATATCAGTTTGAGATACTTCTCTCTCCACCGTGGGACGAGGCAGGGATGTCCTATGTCCCCCCTGCTATTTGCGCTTGCGATTGAGCCGTTGGCCATCGCATTAAGAAGTTCGGGGGCATGGAAAGGAATAGTGAGGGGGGGGGGGGGGGGATAGAGCATAGGGTTCCCTTGCATGCCGACGACTTGCTGCTGTATGTGTCAGAGCCGAGTGCGTCGATAGGAGGAATATTGGAGTTGCTGCAGGTATTTGGGTCTTTCTCTGGGTACAAACTGAACTTGGACAAGAGCGAGTATTTCGTGGTGTCTCAACTGGGGGTGGGGGCAGGGGTGGTGGGGCTGCCATTCCGTAGGGCAGGGACTCACTTAAGGTATTTGGGGGTGCAGGTTGCCCGGGAGTGGGGAAGGCTTCGCAGATACAACATCACTAGTTTGGTGGGGAGAGTGAAAGCCGACCTGGCAAGGTGGGATGGTCTCCCTCTGTCACTGGCCGGTCGGGTGCAGGCGGTTAAAATGAATGTGTTGCCGCGATTTCTGTTTATTTTTCAATGCCTGCCAATTTCTCTGCCAAAGTCTTTTTTCAGGGAGATTGAGGGAAGGATTACCTCGTTTATATGGGGAGGGAAGGTGGCCAGAGTGAGAAAGGTGCTGCTACAGAGGGGAAGGCAGGCAGGGGGTTTGGGTCTCCAGAACCTGATGTACTGCTACTGGGCGGCAAATGTGGAGAAGGTGCGGAGCTGGGTGAGAGGGGTTGATTCCCAGTGGGTCAGAATGGAGGAGAGTTTGTGCAGGGGGTCGGGGCTGAAGGCACTAACAACGGCCCGCTCCCGATGGCCCCGGGGAAATACTCAGGGAGTTCGGTAATAATAGCTTCATTGAAAACCTGGAGGCAGTTTCGCCAACACTTCGGGTTGGGGGCAGGGTCGAGGGAAATGCCGATCCGGGAGAACCACAGATTTGAGCTAGGGAGGTGGGACGGAAGCTTTTGGAAATGGGAAGAGAAGGGGATTAAGACACTAAAAGATTTGTTTCTTCGGGGTCGATTTGCAGGATTGAGGGAGCTGGAAGTGAAGTATGGGCTGGAGCAGGGAGAAATGTTTAGATACATGCAGGTTCGAGACTTTGCCAGGAAGGAGATACAGAGCTTCCCGGAGGAACCGGCCTCCACGTAGTTGGAGGAGGTGCTGACGACAAGGGGACTGAAGAAGGGGGTAGTGTCAGTGGTGTTCGGAGCTATGTTGGAAAAGGATAAGGCACCACTGGAAGGGATCAAAGCAAAGTAGGAGGAAGAGTTGGGAGAGGTTATAGAGGAGGGGGTCTGGAGTGAGATGCTCCGGAGAGTGAATGCCTCCACCTCGTGTGCGAGGTTGGGGCTGATACAGCCGAAGGTGGTGTACAGGGCGCACCTCACGAGGGCGAGGATGAGCCGATTCTTTGAAAGGGCAGAAGATGTGTGTGAATGTTGCGGGGGGGCCGCTAATCACGTTCATATGTTTTGGTCCTGTCCAAAGCTTGGGGGGTACTGGAAGGAGGTGTTTAGGGTAATTTCCAAGGTGGTGCATGTGAAGCTGGACCCGGGTCCCCGGGAGGCCATATTCGGGGTGTCGGACCAGCCAGGGTTGGAAACGGGTGCGGAGGCAGATATCATAGCCTTCGCCTCGTTGATCGCCCGAAGGCGGATCCTGCTGGGATGGAGAGCGGCCACTCCACCCTGTGCCCTGGCGTGGCGAGGGGACCTGTTGGAATACTTGACCCTTGAGAAGGTTACGTTCGAACTGAGGGGAAGCACGGAGGGGTTCTACAAGTCATGGGCATTATTCATTATGCACTTTCAAGAACTGGATAACATCGAACATTAGTTTGGGGGGGGGAAGGGTGGGTGGGGTGCGGGGGGAGGGGGGCTGTGTATGTTGATGATGGCTATGGGTAATCCCTGATTCCTTTTTTTTCTTTGTCATTTGTTTATGTTAACATGCGGGCTGATGTCTGGGCATGGTGGGAGGATGGGATCGTTGTTACTGTTCTGGGGTTTGAGATATTTGTTGTTGGTTATTGATTGTTGTTGGGTGTAAATTCGGGAGAAAAATTGTGAAAAAGGAGGATAAAAATATATATTTTTTAATGTTTTTCCTTCCTATGGAAGCTAAAGAAATGAAGCATTTCTGCATCGACTCTCACAAACGTCTACAGATGTTCGATAGAGAGCATCCTATCAGGCTGCATTACAGCTTGGTATGGCAACCGCTCGGTCCAAGATTGCAAGAAACTGCAGAGTGTGGCCAACGCATCACCCAAGATTTCCACCCCCACATTGATTCTGTCTACACTTCCCGCTACCTCGGGAAGGCAGATAGCATTGTCAGAGACTCCTCACACCCAGGCTTTGCTCTCTTCCAGACCATTCCATCAGGCAGAAGGCACAGAAGTCTGAAGACCTGCCCATCCAGACACAGGAACAGCTTCTTCCCCACAGCTACAAGGCTCCTCAACGACTTTCCCTCGGACTGATCTGTTCCCTGTAAGAACACTATTCACGATGCCCTATGCTGCTCTTGCTCATGTGTTGCTTGTTTGGCCCCTTGTTCTGCACTGTAATCAATCACTGTTTGTCGCTGTACCATTTGTCAATGTTCTCTGTTGATTATTCTTTTTGTCTGCTATGTACGTACTGTGTACGTTCCTTTGGCCGCAGAAAAGTAGTTTTCACTGTACTTCGGTACATGTGGCAATAAATCAAATCAATCAATCAGCTGTACTTGCTGCATATTTAATTATAGTTATTGTTATTAATTAAAATTAATTGTGTTTAAACTTAGAAAACTAGTGACTGTAGTTATTGGGCAGCCAAAGACCAAAGAGGTCAGGTATTTTCTAAAAATTATTTGTTAATTTCAATTGTGTTGCAATTCCAGTCAAGTGAAGCTGGAATTGATCGCGCACTAACCAAAGGTGTCATAACACCACATTCTGCTGATTTCAATTTTGTTATGGCTTAGAGGGGCTTAGAAACTACAAAGTGTATTATGAAGCTCACCTGAACTATAACCTTTATGTTGAATTTGGTGAGGATGAGCACATGAGCCTTCCCTTCAGGTATGATTCATCTGTCTTCCCAGACACTTAAATCAAAACAGGCGTTATTCTAAGAACTTACATAACATATATGTAGAAACACGCAGCAAGAATTCTTATCAATTACAAACATAAAGACACCACACACAGCCACACTAATCTATGTATAACACTTGATGAATTCCCCCTCAACTGTTCCAATTCAAAAACAAAATCCAATCAACCAGAATCTGCTATTCAAGGCCGTGACCCAGCACACTGTATTCTCACTTGAATGAGATTGATTTTCCCTGAAGATATCTTTTAAGCTACCAAAGCAGGTAGTCACAACCTGTATACTTCTGGAACAGATATTTAAAATGAAAACAGAGAGAGACAGGCCAAGACACTTCTTTATCCTTGACTGTAGTCCACAGCAGTCCAAATGAAAATGAAACCAAAGTAGCTCACAGCCACAACACAGCTCCACCCACACAATTACATTACTGAAGCCATGTGATGAAACAAAAACCTTTCTTAAAGGGACACTCACAGGACAATAACCATGTAGTTGTGTTTCCTACTGGTATGACTGAAGTGATTTGTACATAAAACAAAGGCAAGTGAAGTGATTGCAGAATGCCCATGACATCGACTGTGAGATCCATGAACTCTCTCTCTCTCTCTCTGTCCAAAGTGTAAACATTTCTTTTGTGTTTACCATTTGAAGTTGATGATAGTTCTATTAACATGCAAATGATTAAGCATTTTCCATAATTCATTATGAAATATTCGATGTGTATCTTATTCATGAGGTCATGGTTAGTGAAGAAGCCCGATTTCAATCTTGCAGCCAACTGAGATGAAGGAGGATCACTCATGTGGGCCACTCATTGGTCTAGGTTGTCCAGCACTGCCATAGAGGGAGTGCAACAAATGTTCGGCAGACTGATTCTATGGTTCTTTGATTCCTGGGATGGCAGGATTGTCGTATGAGAAGAGATTGGATTGGCTAGAGCTGTATTCAGTGGAAGAATGAGAGAGGATCTCACTGAAATGTATAAAATTCTGATAAGGCTGGACAGAGTGGATGCAGGGACGTTTGCCCAGGTTGGGGTGGGGTAAGGGGGGGGGGGGGGGCAACTAGAACAAAGGGTCACAGTCTCTGGACATTGGGTCAGCCATTTAGGACTGAGATGAGGAGAAATATCTTCACTTAGAAGATATTGAACCTGTGGAATTCTCCATCACAGAAGGCTGTGGAGGCCAAATCAGTGGATTTATTTATGAAAGGGTGGTTATTTAAGAAGGGGCAGCATTGTGGCATAGTGGTTAACACTGCTGCCTCACACCACCAGGGACCCGGTTGGATTCCGACCTTGGGTGACTGTGTGGAGTCCCTGTGGCATGTGTGTCACTCATTTCCCCCTCCACTACCACCCTCACACCCACACAACCCCCATAACCCCCCACCCCCTCCTCCAACCCCCCCCCCCCCCCCCATCCCCCATCATCCGTTTCGTCTTGTATCTTGCAGCAGATGTTGGTGATGGGGAGGGTACTTCTGGTGTTCCCCACCCCAGCCACAGCCAGATCCGCAGGTGCCGACCAGCGACGAGGACGATACCAACACAGACTGGAGCCCTCGACCCTTATCCAATGACACCCCGGAGGTCGAGTCCAGGGATCACGCAGGTTTCCCATCACAGCTGTCTCCAACACCCTCCACCATCCCAGAGACACTCACCTCGTTTGGTGATGTTAGCGAATAGGCACCTGGACATTATAGAATTTAATAGAATTTCCAGTGCAGAAGGAGGCCATTTGGCCCATAGAGTCTGCACCGGCCTTTGGAATGAGCACCCCGCTTAAGCCCACACCTCCAACCTATGGCCATAACTCAGTAACCTACCTAACCTTTTGACCACTAAAGGGCAATTTAGCATGGTCAATCCACCTAACCTGCACATCTTTGCACTGTGGGAGGAAACCGGAGCACCCGGAGGAAACCCACGGAGAGACAATGACCTAAGCCGGGAATCAAACCCGGGACCCTGGAGCTTTGAAGCAACTGTGCTAACCACTGTACTATCCTCGTGCTGTCCATTACCTGGGTTGGCCCACTGAAGGATAGGCAAGGGAATCTATGTGTGGAGCCAGAGGAAATGGGTGAGGTACTAAATGAATACTTTGCATCAGTATTCACCAAAGAGAAGCAATTGGTGGATGTTGAGTCTGGAGAAGGGTGTGTAGATAGCCTGGGTCACATTGCGATCAAAAAAGACAAGGTGTTGGGTGACTTGAAAAATATCATGGTAGATAAGTCCCCAGGGCCTGATGGGATCTACCCCAGGATACTGAAGAAGGCAAGAGGGGTCATTGCTGAGGCCTTGACAGAAATCTTTGCATCCTCACTGTCTTCAGGTGATGTCCCGGAGGACTGGAGAAGAGCCAATGTTGTTCCTTTGTTTAAGAAGGGTAGCAAGGATAATCCAGGGAACTACAGGCCGGTGAGCCTTATGTCAGTGGTAGGTAGTGACATTACTGGAGAGAATTCTTCGAGACAGGATCTACTCCCATTTGAAAGCAAGTGGACGTATTAGCGAGAGGCAGCACGGTTTTGTGAAGGGGAGGTCATGTCTCACTAACTTGGTAGGGTTTTTCGAGGAAGTTACAAAAATGATGAATGCAGTTCGGGATATAGATGTTGTCCATATGGACTTCAGTAAAGCCTTTGGCAAGGTCTCTCATGGCAGACTGGTACAAAAGGTGAAGTCACATGGGGTCAGAGGTGAGCTGGCAAGATGGATACAGAACTGGCTAGGTCATAGAAGGCAGAGAGTAGCAATGGAAGGGTGCTTTTCTAATTGGAGGGCTGTGACTAGTGCTGTTCCGCAGGGATCAGTGCTGGACCTTTGCTGTTCGTAGTATATATAAATGAGTTGGAGGAAAATGTAACTGGTCTGATTAGTAAGTTTGAGGACGGCACAAAGGTTGGTGGAATTGCGGATAGCGATGAAGACTGTCAGAGGATACAGCAGGATTTAGATTGTTTGGAGACTTGGGCAGAGAGTGGCAGATGGAGTTTAATCTGGATAAATGTGAGGTAATGTATTTTGAAAGGTCTAATACCGGTAGGGAATATACAGTGAATAGTAGAACCCTCAAAAGTATTGACAGTCAGAGATCTAGGAGTACAGGTCCACAGGTCACTGAAAGGGGCAACACAGGTGGAGAAGGTAGTCAAGAAGGCATAAGGTATGCTTGCCTTCATTGGCCAGGGCATTGAGTATAAAAATTGGCAAGTCATGTTGCAGCTGTATAGAACCTTAGTTCGGCCACACTTGGAGTATAGTGTTCAATTCCAGTCGCTACACTACCAGAAGGATGTGGAGGCTTTAGAGAGGGTGCAGAAGAGATTTACCAGGATGTTGCCTGGTATGGAGGGCATTAGCTATGAGGAGAGGTTGAATAAACTCGGTTTGTTCTCATTGGAACGACGGAGAATGAGGGGCGACCTGATAGAGGTCTACAAAATTATGAGGGGCATAGACAGGGTGGATAGTCAGAGACTTTTTCCCAGGATAGAGGGGTCAATTACTAGGGGGCATAGGTTTAAGGTGCGATGGGCAAGGTTTAGAGGAGATGTACGAGGCAAGTTTTTTACACAGAGGGTAGTGGGTGCCTGGAACTCGCTGCCGGAGGAGGTGGTGGAAGCAAGGACGATAGTGACATTTAAGAGGCATCTTGACAAATACATGAATAGGATGGGAATGGAGGGATACGGACCCCGGAAGTGCAGAAGATTTTAGTTTAGACGGGCAGCATGGTCGGCGCAGGCTTGGAGGGCCGAAGGGCCTGTTCCTGTGCTGTACTTTTCTTTGTTCTTTGTTCTTTGAGTTTGGCGCCGGCTGACAGAGAATCCCACCCCAGGTGTCCTTTCCCCGAATGGGGGGCCATTATTACGTTCAGCAGGCATCTGGTGTTCGCTTTCACAAACCCAGTCTGATCTTCTGCCATCACATCTGGCAGGCAGCTCTCCAGTCGCCTCGCCAGAGCTTTCGCCAGGATTTTCACGTTAGTGTCTAGGAGAGAGATGGGTCTGTATGATCCACACTCTGTCGGGTCTTTGTCCTTTTTGGGCATCAATGAAATGAAATGAATGAAATGAAATTTGCTTATTGTCACGAGTAGGCTTCAATGAAGTTACTGTGAAAAGCCCCTAGTCGCCACATTCCAGCGCCTGTCCGGGGAGGCTGATACGGGAATCGAACCGTGCTGCTGGCCTGCTTGGTCTGCTTTAAAAGCCAGCGATTTAGCCCAGTGAGCTAAATCAGCCCCTGGGCCAATCTGGGGAGCAGGGCCCCCTTAGACAGTGAGTCATTGCACATCTCCCACAGGGGCGGGGCCAGCGCTTCTGAGAATTCTTTATAAAAGCCTGCCGGGAACCCATCCCGGCGCTTTCCCTGACTACATGGGGTTGATGCACTCCACAATTTCACCCAGCCTTGGGGTGCTTCCACCGCCTGCTCTTTGTCCTCCCACACTGCTATAATGTCCAGTCTATCGAGGAACTGGTCCATCCCTGAGACCCCCTCCGGTTTAGCCCTTGGTAAAAATTTGTAAATGCCTTATTGACCTTGTTTGGGTCCGTTACTATCCTATTGTTACTGCCCCTGATCTGAGCTATCTGATTTGCCAAAGCCTGTTTCCTTAGGTGGTGTACCAGCATGCAGTTGGCTGCATCTCTGTGGTGAATTATATGCCTCGTATTTCACACTATAGGTTTCCTGCACTCCCCGTCGCCCGTCGCCCCGGTCAGGTACGAGGCTCGGACTGAATCACCCCCAGAGTCCACCATCGTACCCTCACCAACCGCCACCACCCAGCCACCCGAAGAGGCTGCAACCCCGGTGCTCCGCCGATCCCAAAGGACGACTCGGCCACCGGACCGGCTCAATTTGTGGATCCGTCACCCCCGCCGGACTTGATTTTCTTTACAGGGGGTGAATGTGGTGAATTATATGCCTCGTAATTCACACTGTATTGCCTTGCATATATTGTGTCCTGGTGGGCTCTGTATGTGAGCCATTGCATGGCTCTTCCCATAGGGGGAGATGAGGAGTTTGTACTGGGCTCCACCCTTGACTCCGCCCATGGCTCATCCCACTAACCGGAAGTATAAAGTACTGCAGCCGTAAGCCTGCTCTCAGTTCCTCTGGTCGCAGGCTGGCTTAGTTGTAAGATTATTAAAACCACAGTTTACTTCCAATCGTGTGTCTAGTGAATTGATGGTCACATCAGTCTCCATGTTTGTAAAAGGCCCCCCATGCCTGGTGGAGCTGGTGGACTGCCTTCCGTGTGGAGAGCAGAACAAATGCCATCTGCAGCTTTTTCCTCTCTGCCAGCAGTTCCACGGTTAGGGCTGTGGAGTTCAGCCAATCCAACTCCAGTATGGAGTCAATCAGCTGCTGCCTGGTTTCCCTTTCCTTCCTGGCTCTGAGGGCCTATAAGCTGTGGTGTGAAATTCTCCGATTGCTGATTGCCGAATCGTATTCGGTGAATGGCCGGAGAATCCGTTTTTACACCGAAATGGTGGGCGGAGCAGTTTTTGAGATGGTCCGCCCCTGAAAGACGGGGTAATCACTAATACGGGACAACCTCAGGATGTCACCTGAGGCCCTCCCCTGATGCTCCATGAAGGTGCTCAGTTCGTGTGCCATGCCTGACATATTACCTGTCCTGGTGTTGGATCTGTCTAAAATTGGGTCTTGCACACAGTTAAAGTCCCCCCCATGGTTAGTCGGTGGGTGTCCAAGCCCGGGATTTCAGCAATTGTTTTCTTGACAAACCCTGCATCGTCTCAGTTTGGGACATATATATTTAGCAAAATTACCGGGGCCCCTTCCAGGTTCCCGCTAACCATAAGGAATCGCCCCCCTGGATCCGTCACTGTGCCCATCGCTGTAAATGAGACTCTCCTGGTAACTAATATGGCCACCCCCTTCGTCCCTTCAAGTGAAACATTAGTCCCACCCAGTCCTTCCTTAGTCGCTGTCGGTCTCTCTCCCTCAGGTGTGTTTCCTGTAGGAAGGCTACGTCCACCTTCAGACTCTTACGATGGGTGAGGACTCTGGATCTCTTCACCGGCCCGTCGAGACCCCTCATGTTTCATGTAACTATGCGGATGGGGGGAGGGGTTAGACATATGCACCTTGTGAGCCCAACCCTGCCTGATTAAGATTGGGCCTAGCCTCGTTCTTGGGCCATTCAAGATGGCCACCAACTGCTTTCCCTTTCTCGGCGTCTCCACGTGCAGTCTGTTGCAACCAGCACTCTACCCCTTCCCAGTTCTCCATCCCCCTCTGTCACCCTCTCCCACCTTGCACTTGTGTTTTCCCCCCTAGGCTGCCCCCCCCCCCCCCCCCCCCCCTCCTCGGCTCTACCCCTCCCCCCCCCTCCATACCCCTTACACCAGCTTACTCGCTATGTAGCAGCTCCCTTCTCGATCTGGTTGCCCTGTTTAACCGCCATCTACCATTCTCTCCCCCACCCCCCTCCCCCCGTCGTCCTCTCCGCCTCCCTGCCCACATTCTTTCCTATATTTATTTCCCTTGGTCTTTGTACTCCCCTTCTTATCCATATTCATTCTTACTGTCAGCCTAAGTTGTTGTCCTGGACGATAGTGTTGTCCTTCTCAGGGGTATCGAAGTAATAATCCTTGGCCTAGTATGTGACCCATAAACTGGCCTATAAATGCCAAACTGCATCTCTCTCTAATAGAGGGAGGATTCACCGCTGTTGAATTTTGTCCGGCACTTGCCAGAGTGGCCCCAATATCCTGGTACAAACAGATGGGATGGCCCTACCACTTGCACCCTCTCGCACATTTCACCCATTTCAGGATCCGTTCTTTCTGGAGGGTCCTTGGCTCTGGGCTCCTGTCGAAGTGACCTATGGGTGCGAGCCATTCAAGGGGCTTTGTGATCTTCTCTTTACCGACCAGTTTCCTGAACATCTTTGAGACATATTCCATGGGGCTTTTCCCCTCCATCCCCTCTGGCAGCCCCATGATTCTCAAGTTCTGGCGGCTAGACCTATTTCCCTAGTCGTCAATTGTCTCCCTTCTGAGTCCTGATCAGGCTCACAACTTGGATCTCCAATTCCACGATCCGGTCTTCATGGTCTGTGTCGGCCTTCTCCAGGTCTCTCGTCTTCGATTCCTGGACATCCTACTCCATTTTGGCCATTGCTTCCCTCACGAGGGGCCTTCGCCGTGTCCACGGCTGTCTCGACAACTGCCAGGAGGTCTCTTTCCTGCTTCACTGTGAAGCCCATGAACTTGCCCATCAGCACCTCAGTCTGCGCTGAGAACTCCATGGGGTCGGCCCTTTCGGTTTCCGTGCCACCTCGTGTGGCTGCCAGCTCCGAGGTCGAGGCTCGTCCTTGTTGGCCTTCCTGGTGGGCGGCTGCATCTTTCCCATTTTCCTCTTTTCAGGTTCCTCCTCGACATGGTCTGTTGGTGTTAGGTTGGGGGGGTGGTGTGGGGAGTAATTTTGGGGCCCATTTGTTGGGGTTGAAAGGTTGTTCGCAGTTTTCGAGGGAGCCATCTTGCGTGCAATCACTCACTCATGGCCGACACCGCAAGTGGCTGTTTAATTTGATTATTGTTTGCTTGCCTAGGGTCTTCAAGTCAGCCTCCTGCCTCGTGGCTAAGCCTTGATTGGGGGTGTTGCCCCTTTACCCTGCTGCCATGGGTCAAGTTGCAGACCTGCTTACCATACCTGCTCGGTGGCTGACCTCACCTCATGGTGGCTTGAATCTGGCGCCTTGCTCCTCGCTGTTGCTGGCCTGCCCTGTTTGAACATTCTACTTTCAGATTCAAGCATCCGCAGTGACTTATTATTCCCGACTTTTCTGGAAGTCAGGATTACGACTGGGTTAGACTGGAGGAATGCAATGAGCAGCATTCCAGCACCCTCTATTGGTGATCTACGTCATGGGACACTGGAGAGATTGGTCCGACTGTTACAGAATCACTACAGTGCACAAGGAGGCCATTCGGCCCATCAAGTCTGCACAGACCCTCTGATAGAGCATCGTACCTAGGTCCATGCCCCCACAGTATCCCTGTAACCCAACCTAACCTTTTGGACACTATGGGGTAATTTTTTATTTTTTTTAAATTCAGAGTACCCAATTCTTTTTTTCCAATTAAGGGGCAATTTAACGTGGCCATTCCACCTATCCTGCACATCTTTAGGGTGTGGGGGTGAAATCCACGCAGACACGGGGAGAATGTTCAAACTCCACACGGACAGTGACCCAGGGCCAGGATTCGAACCCGGGTCCTCAGTGCCGTAGGCAGCAATGCGAACCATTGTGCCACGTGCTGCCCCTCACTAAGGGGTAATTTAACAAGGCCAATCCATCTAACCTGCATATCTTTGGCCTGTGGGAGGAAACCAGAGTATGGCTGTGCATGAGTCAATAGCTGTGCATATATTAAAGCTCCTCTCAGTGTTTCAGCTGTCTTAAGCACTTCAGGTTTAGGAATAAAGTAGCAACACTAAGAACTCGGAACCAGATAAGACAGCATTTCGGTTTAACCAAGGTGTCCCATGGCCTCCATCTGCGGGAACCACAGGTTCCCACAATCCATGCTGGACACCACCTTTAAGAGGTGGAGACAGGACGGGGGGGACACTAGCGATGAAGGACTTTTACACGGGGGACAGACTTGCGACCGTAGTGGAACTGACGGAGAGACCGGATCTACTGAACGGACAGGAACTCCGACATCGATAAATCAAAAACTTTCTCCGCAAGGAGACGATGAGGTACCCTAGAGCCCCGAGAGACACAATGTTGGAGGAGCTACTGGGGGCATTCCAGCACCCTCTATTGGTGATCTACGTCATGGGACACTGGAGAGATTGGTCCGACTGTTACAGAATTACTACAGTGCACAAGGAGGCCATTCGGCCCATCAAGTCTGCACAGACCCTCTGATAGAGCATCGTACCTAGGTCCATGCCCCCACAGTATCCCTGTAACCCAACCTAACCTTTTGGACACTAAGGGGTAATTTTTTATTTTTTTTTAATTCAGAGTACCCAATTCTTTTTTTCCAATTAAGGGGCAATTTAACATGGCCATTCCACCTATCCTATCCACCTATAATTAACTGCGGGGACCTATACCGCCAACTTTTAGAAAGGACACACTCCTCACTTGATGGAACAAGAGAGAAATGGGGGGAAGAATTAGGGACGGAAGTGGGTTGGGGACTCTGGAGCGAAGCACTGAGCAGGCCCAACTCCATCTCCCCCTGCGCAAGGCTCCGTCTCATGCAGCTGAAAGTGGTGCGCAGAGCGCAGCTAACCAGAACCCAAATGAGCAGGTTCTTCTGGAAGGTGGAGGGCAAATGTGAATGGTGTCAGGAGGCTCGGCCAACCACACCCACATGTTTCTGGGCATGTCCCAAACTTGTCTGGTTCTGGACAGCCTTCTTCAAGGCAATGTCCAAGGTTGGGGGGGTGAGGGTGGATCTGTGCCCGAGAGTGGCAATCTTCCAGGTATTGGACCAGCTAGAACTGCATATGGGGAAGAGGGCCGACACCCTTGTATTTGCTTCCTTAATCGCCCGCCAGAGAATCCTGCTCGACTGGTGATCAGCAGCACCACCCACAGCTGCAGACTGGCTGACAGACCTATAGGAATTTCTCCATCTGGAGATGATCAAATACACCATCCGAGAGTCGGACAAGGGCTTCCACAAAGCATGGCAGCATTCATCAGCTTCTTCCAAGACTCGTTTGAAGCCAACAATGGATAGAATGGGAGAGAGGGTAGGGGGGACGCATGGGAACCACCAGGGCCACAGAGAGAAGACAGGAATGAGGGGGCATGGCCAGGGTGGGGGGGGGGGGAGAGGGGGGGGAGGGGGGGAGAGGGGGGGAGGGAGGGGGGGGAGGGGGGAGGGGGGGAGGGAGGGGGAAGGGGGGGAGGGGGGGGAAGGGGGGAGGGAAGCGGGGAAGGGGGAGGGGGGGAAGGGGGGGAGGGGGGAAGGGGGGGGAAGGGGGGGGGAAGGGGGGGAGGGGGAGGGGGGAAGGGGGGGAGGAAGGGGGGAGGGAGGGGGGAGGGAGGGGAGGGAGGGGGGATGGGGAGGGAGGGGGGAGGGAGGGGGGGAGGGAGGGGGGCGGGGGGAGGGGGGAGGGGGGGAGGGAGGGGGGCGGGGGGAGGGGGGAGGGGGGGAGGGGAGGGGGGAGGGGGAGGGGGAGGGATGGGGGGGATGGGGAGGGAGGGGGGAGGGGGGAGGAGGGGGGGAGGGGGGAGGGGGAGGAGGAGGGGGAGAGGGGGAGGGGGAGGGGGGGAGGGGGGAGGGGGAGGGGGAGGGGAGGGGGAGGGGGGAGGGGAGGAGGGGGGGAGGGGGAGGGGGGAGGGGGGAGGGGGGAGGGAGGGAGGGAGGGAGGGGGGAGGGAGGGGGAGGGAGGGGGGAGGAAGGGGGGAGGGAGGGGGGTGAGGGTGAGGGGGGAGGGGGAAGGGGGGGAGGGGGGGAGGGGGAGGGGGGAGGGGGAGGGGGAGGGGGAGGGGGAGGGGGGAGGGGGAGGGGGAGGGGGGAGGGGAGGAGGGGGGAGGGGGAGGGGGAGGGGGGAGGGGGAGGGGGAGGGGGGAGGGGAGGGGGGGAGGGGGAGAGGGGGGAGGGGGGGAGGGGGGGAGGGAGGGGGGGAGGGGGGGAGGGAGGGGGAGGGAGGGGGGAGGGAGGGGGGAGGGAGGGGGGAGGGAGGGGGAGGAAGGGGGGAGGGAGGGGGGTGAGGGGGAGGGGGGAGGGGGGGAGGGGGGGAGGGGGGGAGGGGGAGGGGGGAGGGGGAGGGGGAGGGGGAGGGAGGGGGGGTGGGGGGGGTGGGGAGGGAGGGGGGAGGGGGGAGGGAGGAGGGGGGAGGGGGAGGGGGAGGGGGGGAGGGGGTAGGGGGAGGGGGAGGGGGGGAGGGGAGGAGGGGGGGAGGGGGAGGGGGAGGGGGGAGGGAGGGGGAGGGGAGAGGGGGGAGGGGGGGAGGGAGGGGGGATGGGGGGAGGGAGGGGGAGGGAGGGGGGAGGGAGGGGGGAGGGAGGGGGGAGGGAGGGGGGGAGGGAGGGGGGTGAGGGGGGGGGAGGGGGGAGGGGGGGGGAGGGGGGAGGGGGGAGGGGGGGAGGGGGGGAGGGGGGAGGGGGAGGGGGGAGGGGGGAGAGGGGGGAGGGTGGAGAGGGGGAGGGTGGAGGGAGGGGGGGATGGGGGGGAGGGGGAGGGGGGAGGGGGGGAGAGGGGGGGAGGGGGGGAGGGGGGGAGGGAGGGAGGGAGGGGGGAGGGAGGGGGGGGAGGGGGGGAGGGGGGAGGGGGGAGGAGGGGGGAGGAGGGGGGGAGGGGGGGGAGGGGGGGGGGGAAGGGGGGATGGGGGGGTGCCGAAAAGAAATAATGTGATAAATTGTAAATAATTAACGTTTCATTCGTCTTTTGTACAGTGTAAAAATGTAAACTTTAATAAAAACATTTACTAAAAATAGGTTTGGGAATAACAACAAATTGTTCTCTTTTTTCTAATTAGTTAAATCTTTCAAGATGTTCCGATTCTTAGGAAAACAAAGGTAGTTTTAAGGGATTTATATTTGTATTGGTAGACATTAGAAATAATGTAGAGTTTTAAGTGTGTTTAATTTAATGTTTCTGTACCTAAAAGGGTGATACCTATAGTTAGATCCATGCTGGACAAGGGAATTTGTTAGTGTGGGGGGTTGGTTAAGTTCTAACTGTGGTGCTATTGCACTTAGAGAGGGTTACAGCATGAAGAATAAATAGAACTAGCAGGGATTACCTAGCAACTGGAGGCCCTTGTCAGGATAATCATTTTTAAATTTAAGTTTTAGCTGAATTTGCTGGCAATCGGAGAGAGGACACGGAGTAAATGGCTCTCAACTCTACCAGGACAAGACATAGAATCATAGAATTTACAGTGCAGAAGGAGGCTATTCGGCCCATCGAATCTGCACCGGCGCTTGGAAAGGGCAACCTCACCAAGCCCACACATCTACCCTTTCTGCATAACCCACCCAACCTTTATGGACACTAAGGGTAATTTAGCAAGGCCAATCCACCTAGCCTGCACATCTTTCAACCGTGGGAGGAAACCGGAGCACCCAGAGGAAACCCACGCAAACATGGGGAGAACGTGCAGACTCCGCACAGTGACCCAAGCTGGGAATCGAACCTGGGACCCTGGAGCTGAGAGGCAAATGTGCTAACCACCATGCTACCGTGCTGCCCATCATGGGAGCTGCAAAGATGCATGCTTCCTGAGGAACATGCTACAATCCAGATAAGCAGGGGATTAGGACAAAAATAATGTTTAAGATGACTGGAGTGAAGAGAACAGAGGTCCAGATATTGTTCAGGAAATTGAAGGAAAGGTAAACGCAGGGTTCAGAGTTGAGGAGGCAATTGCAGTAACCAGATTTAAAGTGGGGCGGCAGACTGCAATGTTTGCTGCCAGTTTAATTGAAGTCTGGGAATCGAGCGTTAAAGCAATTGTGAACATTTTGTACAACAGTCAAGGCAAATAAATTCTAAAGGGGGAGTTAAAAGTCATGGAGTGGTTTCACTGTTAAAAGTGGAGTGGAAGCTCCGCTTAAAAGTGGCATTTGGAAAACCGGGTCTGGATTTTGGAATGCAAACTGCTAGAGCACGCATTGTTATAAGAGAAGATTTTAAAGCATACTGTTGGGAATGGAGTTTCAAAACTAACATGTGGCGATCATCTGGGGGGATTCCGAGAAAAAGACCACAGACACAGCCAACCTGTGTGCTTAAGATTGTAGTTTAAGATGTACTTTGTAATCCATATTAAACTTAAAATATGTGTGTATTTGTTGACATAAAGGGGAATAAATGAGTACAGTATAATAATCTAACTTCTCATGTTTAATTAATTTTTTTTTGCTGTTGGTAAAACTAATTAGCAGTCCTGTGATGCTGTTCTTCAATGGTTTATGCAAAAAAAGTAAAAGTTATGCGGCTGGATCCTCCGTTCCTCAGACTACGTTTTGATGGCGACCATGGAGGGGCTAGCACCAACGCCACATGGAACACAATCGATTCCAATGAGAAATGGAACGGAATTCGCCGGGTCCATGACTGACACTTGGGAGGTTTACAAGCTGCAGCTGCATATACACTTCACTTCCCACACACACTCATCCTAGTCAACAAGATGGCATTGGTTGCCTTGGACCATGCTTCTCGTTGATGGGTCAGCTGGGGCAGAGGGCACCTAGGGGTTTTGTCCTGAGAGGGGATCCATGTGACCTGTGGCCCGAAGCTCACAGTGGGAAATCAGCTGTGTGCGCTGTCATAATATACACCAGTATATCATGGTGCAGACACACACTGATGGACACACACAGGGGCCAATCAACATGTACAAACACCGCAGCCAATCACCAGTTAGAATACACACACTATAAAGGCAGAGGGCACCATGTTTCCCGCTCATTCTGGGTGCTGCCTCTCAGTGTAACAAGAACTCATCCAGCCCAGCACAGACTTACACCACGTGCTGAGAGAATCAACTGGTTCGGACAAGGCTTAGGTCTCTAGTTTAAGTTCGCATCATTTAGACCCACAGTCATCGTGTGTTAGTTAGTTAGAAGTAGTTAATAAAATTGAGTTGAACCTTCATCAGTGTTGGAAGTGTCTGTTCATCTCTCAAGCCTACACTAGCCAGCACTTCATGCGCAACTGCATGGCTGCCTTGCAGGCCGCAGCAATGGTGTTTCATGCCCGCCCAGCCTGACCCCACAGCCCACCTCCTGACTACCCCCAACTACTCCCTCAGCTAGCGGCAATACTGTCAGCAAACTATGGTGATGTTGGACACTTTGCGTTCCCACTCTGTCTCCCTCAACAGCCACGGCGCCTGTTTCACAATTTTTAAAAGCACAAGTGAACCTCGCCATCGCGAATTCACCCCAGTAGAGGCGGAGCATCGCTGAGACCTCAGAGAATACCTGATCAGGCCCACTACTAATATGCCAACAGCATTTAATGTATGTGCGTTCTGGAACGTATCAATGCCGCTGTCGAGGCACCGGAGAATTGCGATTTGGCGTGAAACTGCCACCCGCCATGATTTTGGTGCCAAAACCGATTCTCCGCCCAATGTCATTTCCTGATTCTGGCATCCACCAGATGGAGAATCCCACCCACGGTCTTTTGTAACAGGGTTCCATTCTGGGATCTTCCCGTCCAGCTATTACATCAACTGGGATTGTAACACTATCCATATGTCGACATGGTGGTTTTGTAGTGACAGAGACAAGACCACATTAAGGCCCAGTAATGTAAATAGAAAGTTTGGTATTTCGAAAGCATCTTTCATGATCTCAGGACTTCCCAAAGCAATTTAGAGCAAAGAAGCGCTTTTGAAGCGTAGTCGCAGCTGTAAAGTAGGAAACACAGTCACCAATGTGTGCAAAGCAGGATCCCAATGTGATAGTAACCAGATAATAAGCTGAATAATATGGAGGAGGTGGCGGGGAAATCGGATCGCGCACCACCCTGGAAATAAAGTCAGCATGGAGCCAACCCACTGCAAGTGGGCTTAACGAGGGTCAATTAAGTGGGACTTCTGCTCCTCATTGGGCAGATTTTGCAGGTTGACAGGCTCAACCTGTTTGACCATATTATGAACGCACCTTCCTTGGCCATCAAGTCCTGGGGTGGGACTCAAACCTAGAGCTTCTGACTCAGAGGCAGGGACGCTACCCACTGTGCCACAAGACTTCCACCTGAATGGGATTGACGATGGCTAACCAATGAGTGCAAACATTAGGGTAGCTTTCTGTTTATAGATCCGTGCCAACTAGCAACTGGGATGAGACAGTCCAAACTCATTCCATACAAAATTCTGAAATGAAACTGACATGCACTTTCATCCTGTTAGGCTAGCTGGGTTAGGCTAACTCCAATCCTTCCCACCAACCTATCCTTCTGCCTTCTTTGTGAAGAAGTTTGGCAAAGTTTGCCCCTGCGAGTATGAGATGCTCCAGCTGAAAGGTCATTGAGACACTTTATTGTGTCAATCGTATTGACAATATGATGAAGCTGACACAATGGCCCTTCCCCTCAGCAAGCTTTGACAAATGCTTCATGCACTGAGACAAGAGCTTCTTTAAATAAATGACACTCATTCATTTGGAACATATATGATTTATAAGTGGGGAATAATTAACACAGTGCCAGGAGCCAATGTTCTCAGTTACTGCTTAAAATGAGTCATCATTTTCATAAATATTTTTCATAATCCTTCCAAAACTGACAGACTCACAAAATTAATCCTCTCATTCTGCCAAGATACACAAAGCCATCTCATATTATACAGGGGCTGAAGAAGGAGGCAAAAGAGTATCTAAATACATGATATCTAATTTGCTTAATATGCTTCACAAACTTCACTGTTAATACATTGCAATTTTATCCCAAACAGGCCTTTTCCATTTAAAAAAAAACAGAAACTATTTAATATCCTCAGGATGTTCCAAAGTTCTTTACAGACAAGTAAACACATCTGAAATGTAATCACTGTTTTGACGTACGAAACACAGTGGCTAAGAATAATAAAACTTCTCATCTCTGAGTTAGAAGGCCGTGTATTCAAGTCAGAGATTTGTGCACAAATCCTAGGCTGAAACTTCATTGCATCGCTGACGGAGTGCTGCGTTTTCGGAGATGCCATCTTTCAGAAGAGGCATTAAGCTAAGATCCTCTCTGCCCACTCAAGTGGATGCAAAAGATCCCACACACTCTTTTGAGAAAGAACGGGGGCGTGTACTTCATTGTCCAGCCAGGTATTTATCCTTCAACTCCACCGAAAATAAAGGCTACCTGGTTGTTAACAAATTGTTTTTTCTTGTGCACAAAATGGTAGCTCGGTTTCCTACTTTACAGCTGTGACTGCATCCCCAAAGTTTCAAGTGCTTTGGGACCCAAGGATGTAGAAAAAGCTACGTGATGGTTTTTTTGTAACGTAAATGCTGTCTGTTCCTTTCATGATGGAATCATTGTACCTGTGATCCGTGGGAAAAAAACAGGCTTGATGGGTGAAGCTGGCTTGTCTTGTTCCTTGTTTCCTTATTAATTACCCAAATTGCAATTGTTTCTTTTAATTTTTTTTTCCAAATAAGGGGCAATTTAGCGTGACCAATCCACCTTCCCTGCACATCTTTGGGTTGTGGGGGCGAAACCCAGGCAGACATGGGGAGAATGTGCAAACTCTACACCAGACAATGACACAGGGCCAGGATTCAAACCCGGGTCCTCAATGCCACAGTCCCTGTGCTAACCACTGCGTCACGTGCCACCCTCAAATTGCACTTTCAAGTGTTCAAGAGGAGTATATTTCTTCCCTCAGTTGTATGCTGTTCTCCATTGCTCCCCATCGTCAGTGAGTCCAGCCCCACTCATTAAAATCGGGAACAAAATTAGGTGGCAACATGTGAACTAAATGTCATAATATACATCTATGTATATAATGGAGTGCAGACAGGCAGTGATTTACACACAGGATGACCAGTAAGCACACAGAACACAGCAGCCAATCACCAGACAGGACACAACCACTATAAAGCCAGAGGGCACTAGGTTTCCCGCTCTCTCTGGACCCAGCCACTGAGACAGTCAGAGTTTGTGAGCTATCCAGTGCAAACACCATGTGGTAGTCAGTAAGTCTGTTCAGGCTAGTACTAGGTCTCCAGTCAAGTCAGTATAGTGTCAACCCACAGTTGAACATGTATAGTAGTTAAGACGTTAAATAAAATCGTGTTGCATCTTATTAAGTGATGGAGGTCTGTCTCTCGCTACACTGCATCAAGTGCAGTCCACATCGACCCAGCCTACCTAACACATCATGGTACCAGGAGTGATACTGCAATTTGACGGACCTACCTTAACTGAATCAGCATTGACCAGCAAACAGCCATCCGGTAACATGGACAACGTCCGCCCTCCTCCGCAGCTCTGCATCGCCAGCAACCTCGGTGCAAATTGGAAGATCTTCAAACAAAAGTTCCTACTATATATCGAAGCCACCGACCTCGAGGCCGCATCGGATGCCAGGAAGATCGCACTATTCCTCTCCACAGCGGGGGACCACGCCATCCACAACTACAACTGGTTTAGTTCACTGGGCTAAATCGCTGGCTTTTAAAGCAGACCAAGCAGGCCAGCAGCACGGTTCGATTCCCGTACCAGCCTCCCTGTACAGGCGCCGGAATGTGGCGACTAGGGGCTTTTCACAGTAACTTCATTGAAGCCTACTCGTGACAATAAGCGATTTTCATTTTTCATTTCATTACAACTCCCTTACATTCACTGAAGGCGAAGGCAAGACGAAATTTAAAACAGTCCTGCTGAAGTTCGACAGCCACTGCGACATTGAGGTGAATGAGAGCTTTGAACGGCACGTTTTCCAGCAGAGGCTTCAGGGTAAGGATGAACCTTTTCAGTCCTTTTTGACCCATCTCCGCATCCTCGCGCAGTCATGTAACTATGATTCGACAGCTGATTCCATGATCCGGGTCAGATCGTTTTCAGGGTCCACTCCGATTCCCTTCGCCAGCAGCTTCTGAAAGTCAAGCAGCTCACCCTCACCATCGCCATCGAAATGTACGTTGTCCACGAACATGCTAACAATCGGTACTCCCACATCAGGGCGGCAGAGAATACAAAGCTAGCCTACCACGAGGCGGAACGGGTGCAGGCTATCGCACAAATGCAGGGCCTAAGTATCGACGAGAGTGGCCATTTCGCGCGTTTTTCCCAGGCTACTGTAGATGCGCGCCACGACCGAGGGGACGGCGTGACAGATGACCAGACTGCGCAGGTGCGAACGTCGTTCGACTGCACTGCATGCGGAACGTGCTGACGTTCGCGTCATGATGTGTCCAAATTGTGGCTCCGCCCATTTAAAGTGGCAATGTCCGGCAAAATCACGACGGTGTCTACAGTGTGGCAAGCTTGCCCACTACGCAGCCCTTTGCAGATCTGCTCCCCTGCCCAGCAGACAGCGATCCCAGCCACGGCGCAGAAGCATCTGTTCAGTACAGCAGGGCATGCCAGATTCTGATCCCAACAGTCCAACAGATCCTGAGTGCCTCAAATCCCCATACCGGGTGGGTATCATTACAAAGCATGCGCTTTCTCCAAGATAATGAAGCACCTCTAAATCCTCAGTATGGATCCCGACGACGAGTGGTGTGCTGTCCTCACAGTTAACAAGGCTCGCATCCGGTTCAAACTGGACACCGGCGCATCGGCGAACCTCATCTCGAAATCCGACCTCGACACCATCCGCGTCAGATCAAGCATTCTTCCACAGGCTTGCCAGCTCCTTGACTACAATGGCAATGCCATTGCTGCCAGTGTCTCATGCCAACTCGGAATGTCCAATGAGTCAATTAAAGCAACGCTGCAATTTGAGATCGTAGGACCTGACAGAGCATCCCTGCTCGGTGCTCGGGCCTACAAACTCCTGAACCTGGTTCAGCGAGCCAACACCATGTCATCATCACAGGCGACGGCCTCACCTGATGAAAACTTCCAGGCTGATATTGATGACATCATCACGCAGTGCCACAGCGTGTTCGACGGAATGGGCACGTTCCCATACCGATACAAAATCCTGCTCAAGTCGAACACCACACCTGTAATTCATGCACCACGTTGGGTGCCGGCACCCCTCAAGGATCGCCTCAAGCAGCAATTACAAGACCTCCAGGACCAGGGCATCATATCAAAGGTCACGGAACCCACGGACTGGGTCAGCTCCATGGTCTGCATCAAGAAGCCGTCAGGGGAGCTTCGAATCTGCATCGACCCCAAGGATCTAAACCGCAACATCATGCGGGAGCATCACCCGATACCAAAACAAGAAGAGTTGGCCAGTGAGATGGCTCATGCCAAATTCTTTACGAAGCTGGACACCTCCAAGGGGTTCTGGCAAATACAGCTGGACGCATCCAGTCGCAAGCTGTGCACGTTCAATACCCCGTTCGGTCGCTACTGCTACAACCAAATGCCTTTTGGCATCATCTCTGCCTCAGAGGTATTTCACCGCATCATGAAACAGATGATGGAGGGTATCGAGGGGGTGCGAGTGTATGTTGACAATGTCATTATCTGGTCCACAACTCCCCAAGAACACATCGCTCGCCTCAAGCAGGTATTCCAGAGAATCCATGAGCATGGTGTCCAGCTCAACAGGGCCAAGTGCTCGTTCGGTCAATCAGACATCAAATTCCTTGGTGACCACATCTCGCAGCACGGCGTGCGGCCAGATGCTGACAAGGTTTCGGCGATCAATGACATGAAGACCCCGGAGGACAAGAAGGCGGTCCTCTGCTTTCTTGGGATGGTCAACTTCCTCAGGAAATTCATTCCCAATATGGCGTCCCACACCACAGCCCTCCGCCATCTTGTCAAGAAGTCGATGGAATTCCAGTGGCTGCCCGCGCATGAAAAGGAATGGCGTGAGCTGAGGGTGAAGCTCACCACAGCCCCGGTTCTGGCGTTCTTCGACCCAACCAAGGAGACCAAGATATCCACTGACACAAGCCAGGACGGCATTGGGGCGGGGCTCCTCCAACGGGATGACTCCTCATCCTGGGCTCCAGTTGCGTATGGCTCCAGAGCCATGACGCCCACTGAGCAACGGTACGCTCAGATTAAGAAGGAATGCCTGGGCCTCCTAACGGGAATCGACAAGTTTCACGATTATATTTATGGCCTCCCAAAATTCACGGTAAAGACGGACCACAGGCCTCTAGTTCACATAATCCAGAAGGATTTAAATGACATGATGCCTCGATTACAGCAAATTCTTCTCAAGCTACGCCGCTATGACTTTGAACTTGTCTACACGCCAGGCAAAGAACTCATTGTTGCAGATGCCCTTTCCAGGTCCATTACCACACCCTGTGAACAAACTGACTTCATCTGCCACATCGACACGCAGGTGCAATTGTGTGCCACCAACTTTCCGGCCTCTGGTGAGAGGGTCATCCAAATTCGTGAGGAAATGGCCAAGGATCCTCTGCTACAGCGAGTAATGCAGCACCTTACCCATGGCTGGCAGAAGGGACAGTGTCTCCAGTTCTACAATGTCAAGAACGACCTGACGGTGGTGGACGGCATCCTCATGAAGCTCAACAGGATCTTGATTCCTCAGAGCATGCGAGCTATGGTGCTTGGCCAACTCCATGAGGGTCACCTGGGCGTCGAGAAATGCTGATGCAGAGCTCGGGAGGCAGTCTATTGGCCGGGCATCAGCCAGGATGTTGCCAACACAATCCTCAACTGCCCTACATGTCAGAAATTTCAGCCATCTCAACCCAAAGAAACTTTGCAGCAACATGAGGTAGTGACCTCTCCATGGTCCAAAGTCGGTGTTGACCTTTTCCACGCCAAGGGGCGTGACTATGTCCCCCTGGTCGACTACTTCTCCAGTTGCCCCGAAGTAGTGAAACTGTCTGACCTCACCACGAAGGCGGTGATCAAAGCCTGCAAAGAAACGTTCACCAGGCATGGGATACCGCTCACGGTGATGAGTGACAATGGTCCCTGATTTTACAGCCAGGAATTGTCTGATTTTGCATGGTCATACAACTTCCGTCACGTAACCTCCAGCCCCCACTACCCGCAGTCAAACGGGAAGGCTGAGAAAGGGGTCCATATTGTTAAGAGGTTGTTATGCAAAGCTGCAGACTCAGGCTCCGACTTCAACCTGGCACTGCTGGCATACAGGGCAACCCCACTGTCCACTGGGTTGTCTCCAGCGCAGATGCTCATGAATCGCACTCTGAGGACCACGGTTCCAGCCATCCATGTTTCAGACCCTGACCACCTCACGGTAGTACAAAAAATGCAGCAGTCTCGGGCCCAACAGAAATCAGCAGATGGCGCTCATGCCACGGATCTACCCGAACTGGTCCCAACTGATCGTCTTCGTGTACAGTTGCCTGACGGCGGCTGGTCAGCCACAGCTGTGGCGGTCAAGCAAGTGGCCCTGAGATCGTTCCTCGTCCGCATGGCTGATGGCTCTTTGCCACAGCGCAACAGACGGGCACTGCGCAGAGTTCAACGCCCGTCACCTGACCGAAATGCCCCGCCACCCACAATGCTTCCTCCGGACGTGCCTTACCAAGAGGCCACCGATCTACCAGCAATCCTGCCAGCCCCTGCGACCACCGCATTGGCGGCGGTCCCGCCTATCCAAGTGCAGGCGGCCCCTGATCCACCCCTGCGGTGATCAACCAGAATTCGTCGCCCGCCACAAAGACTAAACTTATAGACTGAACATTTGCACAATTTTGTAACCTCATCGTTTTGACCTCTGTAAATATCTTTTTACCGTTTCATCTGCCCTATATCTGCACTAGCGACACATTCCTATGTATATAAGTTCATTTAGCACATTATGTATATAGGCACGCACATATACATATCCACACGCACGCACCTTAATATCTAAAAAAAAGGGGGGGAGATGTCATAATATACATCTATGTATATAATGGAGTGCAGACAGGCAGTGATTGACACACAGGATGACCAGTAAGCACACAGAACAGAGCAGCCAATCACCAGACAGGACACAACCACCACAAAGCCAGAGTTTCCCGCTCTCTCGGGACCCAGCCACTGAGACAGTCAGAGTTCATGACCTAGCCATTACAAACACCATGCGGTAGCTAGTCAGTCTGGTCAGGCTAGTACTAGGTCTCCAGTCAAGTCAGTATAGTGTCAACTCACAGTTGAACATGTATAGTAGTTAAGACGTTAAATAAAATCGTGTTGCACCTTATCAAGTGTTGGAGGTCTGTCTCTCGCTACACTGCATCAAGTGCAGTCCACGTCGACCCAGCCTGCCTAACACATCACTAAACTGATATTTTGTTCGCTCCTTTCAGAAAGGGATTGTTTTGTCTTTTTATATGTGTGGGAAAGATGGTGGTAACACACAGTGCTGTCTAGTAGCTACTTGACTCTCTCTTGATTGTGAAATAGTGAGAGCCATGTGAGAGTTGTGACACAAAATGTGGCGACAGATGGAAAATTCTATAGGCTTTGTCTGAAGGCCAACTTAGTACGCACTCTCCAGCAATGGATGGATGTTCTCCATGTCCTATCCACTCAAACAATAGCAGTATTAATTACCATTTTCCAAATTTACCGTACCAGCCTCCCCGAACAGGCGCTGGAATGTGGCGACAAGGGACATTTCACAGTAACTTCATTGAAGCATACTTGTGACAATAAGCGATTATTATTATTATTTTGTCGAGAATGATTTGTGCTTTCCTTGGATAAACACCTATTGTAAACTGGCCTTGAAGACTATTGTGAAAATATATCGCTGAGAGATTAAAGAACCGAAGCAGAGAACATGAAGGGGAGATTTAATAAAAGTGTTCAAAATGATGAAGAGTCTTGGAAAACTAAATAAGGAGAAACAGTTTCCTTTGGCAGGAGGGTGGCTAACCACAGGATCCAGAGTTGAGGTAAATAGTAAAAGAACCAGAAGGGAGAGGAGAGGAAAAGTTTTTTTACACAACGAGTTATGATCTGGAAGGCACCATCTGAAACAGTAGTGGAAGCAGATTCAATCATAACTTTCAAAATGGAACAGGATAAGTACTAAAAAAGTGGGTGGGGGGAGGGGGAGCTGCGAGGCTAGGAGGTGAAGCAGGGGACCAATCCCTTCTGTTATAGTGTTGGGTTTTGAAATATAACAGTCTGATTGACACCTCTGGCTTTCCATAGTCTTGTGACTGTGCTTTGAGGCTGCCTCTGGAGGCAGACATCTGGAGATCAGTTCAATAAAGCCTCTCACAGAAAAAGACACTGAAAAGGACTGCTGCCTTTATACATGAAACATGGTGAAAGAAATGGATAAAAATAGATTTTTGAACACTGAGCAGAGAAGACACTGAGAACCCAGGAACACAGAAAGGGTCAAATCCGCAAAAATAAAAGATGTTGATAAGAACAAAACAAAAGACAAAGGCAGGTGCGACAGCTCGGAAAGGCACATAGAAAAGTACAACATCTGCAACAATAAAATAAGTTTGCTGAATGAAAGACAGAAGAAAAGCACACATAGGCTGCAAGTGAAATTGCTGGCTGCAGAGGAAAACGGGACAAGGGAAATACATTAAAAGGCTGCAAGTAAATACTGAGTGGGTAAAAATTGCTGCAGTAAATTTTCCAATCACAACTCCAGTCCAAATGAAAATTGATACATAGCAAAACTGGTAGTTTTTCCACTTACAATGGCAAAACTGTAGGCTTGCAACAGACTTAATTAACAAGCATGATCTAATACGAGTCGCGACACTCCCAATACTGTTGGAGAGGGAATGATACAAAGTGTAGACCACCCTAAATCTAGCAGATGAGCAAAGACAACAGATAACAGAGATTTTGATAGCTTTGAGCGCACATTTTGACTCTAGAGTAAATGTTGAGAATTAACGTTATGTATTCAACGCTAGAGTTCAGAGTGAAAATAAGACCATTGAACAGTATGTCACAGCAGTAACAGAGTTAGCAGAATCATGTGAATTTGGATAGCTAAAATATTATCCGATTAAAGATAGATTGTTCCTAGGATTGAGAGACCCCATGGTAAAAGCAGGTCTACTTCAAGATGGGAAACTGATGCCAACGAAAGCGATAGGTACATTTCAAAATGCAGTCATTGTGAAACATCAGCTGGAGCATCTGTATGGCAGAACAGATCAGGAGAAGCATTATGCAGAGAGACAGTCCAAGCCAAAAGAGTGGAGCAATCGCAGATGATGAGAAGGATGCAAATATTGTGGAGCCTAGGGGAGTATAAAGATGTGTTTACAGGGTTGGAATGTCTACCAGGAGAATATCGGCTAGAAGTAGATGAGAGTGTAAGACCTATTCAGTATCTGCTGAGTAATGTTCCAGCTGCCCTCAAGTCCAACCTGAAGAAAAATAGCAGAGCTGGAAAAGAGGGGAATAATCAAAAAAGTGACAACTCCTACTGTCTGGATTAGCAGCATGGTAGCAGTGAAACAACCTGGAAATATGCGAGTATGCTTACACCCAAAGGATCTAACAAAAACGCTGGTGATCTCAGTACCCATGCCAACCATCGAAGGAATTTTGCCACAACTTGCCAGTGCAGAAATCTTTACTACCGTAGATGTGAGGGATGGTTACGGGCATGTGAAGCTGGATGAATGCAGCAGCTTTCTATCGACATTCTGGGTGCCATTCGGGGAATGCAGACGGCTCTGAACACCATTTGACACTTCCACAGCTCTAGAAGAGTATCAACACAGACAACATGAGGTAGTCAGTGATATCCCTGGAGTGGAAACTATCGTGGATGATCCACTAGTCTATGGATGTGGAAACACAATGGAATAAGCCATAGATGACCATAATCAGAATCTAGTGTAATTGCTGGAAAGAGATCGCTAGATGAATCTGTAGAAAAAAATGGCAACTAAAGATGCCTGATGTCAAGTACATGGGCAGCGTATTCACAGAAAAGGGTATTTATCTGGATTCTGACAAGTTGAGAACTGTAGCAGTGATGCAGCGACCGACAGATGTGAAAGCAGTCCAACAATTTGTTGGATTTGTGAAATATCCAGCAAAAGGTTTTCCTAATTTGTCAGCTAATTACACAAACGCACTGCTAAAGATGTGCTGTGGTATTGAGGAACAGAACAGGAAACGGCGTTCACCAAAATCAAACAGCAATGATAAAAACACCAGTGCTGAAGAACTATGATGTCAGTGAGGAAGACACGTTGCAGTGTGACACCAGGGAAATGGGGCTGGGAGCAACTCTGATGCAACAAGGACAACCAGTCAAATTTGCATCCAGGGCATGAACTCAAATAGAGTAAATCTGCACTCAGATTGAGAAAGAATGCCTATCCATTGCTCTTGCCTGTGATAATTTTCCTCAGTGCCTGCTTGGGAGTGTTAAAGTAACAGTCTGACCACAATGTGGAGATGCCGGCGTTGGACTGGGGTGAGCACAGTAAGAAGTCTTACAACACCAGGTTAAAGTCCAACAGGTTTGTTTCAAACACGAGCTTTCGGAGCACGGCTCCTTCTTCAGGTGAATGGGCCCATTCACCTGAAGAAGGAGCCGTGCTCCGAAAGCTCGTGTTTGAAACAAACCTGTTGGACTTTAACCTGGTGTTGTAAGACTTCTTACAGTCTGACCACAAACACTTTCAAAGCATTTTTTTGTAAACGGCTACTATCTGTTCCAAAGCGACTGCAAAGAATGTTACTTCCCTGACAAATAAATCATGTGGACGTGATATACAAGCAAGGAAAACAGATGTACATCACAAACATGCTGTCAAGAGCAACGCTCCTCATGAAGAAAGTTGAAGTTGCTACAACAGAATGCAACGTCTTGGACGGCACTGTGGTTAGCAGTGCTGCCTCACAGCGCCAGGGACCCGAGTTAAATTCCGACCTTGCGTGGCTGACTGTGTGGAGTTTGCACCTTCTCCACATGTCTGCATGAGTTTTCACCCGGTCACTCCGGTTTCCTGCCACAGTGAGATGTGCAGTTTTGGTGGATTTTCCATACTAAATTGCTCCTTAGTGTTAAGGGGGTACGAGGATAGGGCGGGGGAGTGCGCATTTCTTCTTTCGGAGTGTTGGTGTAGACTCTATGAGCTGAATGGCTTCCTTCTGCGCTCCAGGGATTCTACGATTCTTCCAGGTTCAACGTGAAGTAGTGGCTCGACATGATCTGGAAGCTATCAACCCAGCAAATTCTGACAGACAAATGCCTTGCTGAAATCAAGTGAACTATCCAACAAGATGCAATTTTACAAGCGCTGCATGAAGTAGTGCTGAAAGGATGGCCTGAAAGTAACAAGGACACACTTGGGGCCACAAGAGTATACCGGGCATACCAAGATGAATTGACAGCCCAAAAAGGCATCTTGTATAAAGGAAATAGAATATTCATCCCTATGAAGATGAGAGGAGAGATGCCCAAACACACCCATACAAGCTATCATGGATTTAAATCTGCTCTGCTCTGAGATGTGCACCAATAGTCAAATATGAACAATGAAATTAAAGACCACATTAGTCAGTGTAATGTGTGTAACACATAGATAAACAAGCTAGAGAGCCATTAATGACAAAAGACATCCCACTCAGACCATGGAGGAATCTTTTCACTTTGGCTAGAATTGATTATCTGGTCACTGTGGACGACTATCCTGTCTACTGGGAGTTAGACCAGCTGACTTCAACATTGTCAGAAGAAATAGTAGAATGCCTGAAAGTTCACTTTGGTTGATGTGACATTCCAGACATTGTGATGAGCGACAATGGCCCTCAGTTCGCCAGTGAAGAATTCAGCTGATTCACAAAGGATTGGGAAATTCAGCATTACTCGTCATCTCTGAATTTTCCCCAGTCAAATGGAAAGGCTGAGGTGGCAGTGAAAATTGGCAATAGACTCATCAAGAAATCAAGAAAATCTAGCTAAGGCATTTATACAAGGCAATCCTTGAGTGGAAAAACACACTGACTGAAGGCATAGAATGTAATCATGTCCAGAGACTGATGTTATGCCTCACGCAAACTATTGGGGCAGCACCATAGCACACGTGACCAGTACGGTAGCTTTGCAGCGGCAGGGTCCCAGGTTTGATTCCCTGCTGGGTCACTGTCTGTGCGGAGTCTGCACATTCTCCCCATGTCTGCGTGGGTTTCCTCCAGGTGCTCCGATTTCCTCCCACAGTCCAAAGACCTGCAGGTTAGGTGAATTGGCCATGCTAAATTGCCCTTAGTGTCCAAAAAAGGTTAGAAGGGGTTATTGGGATAGGGTGGAAGTGAGGGCTTAAGTGGGTTGGTGCACACTCGATGGGCCGAATAGCCTCCTTCTGCACTGTATGTTCCATGTTCTATGTTCTTTCAATGGCAATAAAGCTACTGAAATTAGAAATAATAAGAGGTGTGAGTGAAAAGATCAAGGTGAACCAACAGGATGCCAACTTTCAGTTTGACTAGACTGACAAATCCTGATCAGAGCTGAGCATTGGTGAGCCAGTCAGGGTACAAATTCTCAACGCTCCTACCAGAAATCATCCAACATGGAAGCTTGGTACATGTGTAAAGTAATTGTCACCTTTAGCACACACATTGGAAGTGAATGACCAAATATACCGTCGTACCCGTTGGCATATCTGAACCCAGTGAGTGAAGCTGTTCCTTCACAGCAATCAGACAGTCAGGGGTAGGCATCTCACCAGCTGTACTGAGTAAAGAACTACTATCAATTCCCGGGTCCATGAGTTCCCAACAACCACAATGGAACAAGGAAAGTCACCATGAACCACAGCAATGACACCCTCTGGACAAGGATTACTGCCCAAACAAACAGCAAATGGCCTCACACATGTTCCATTAAGAGACCTGCTCAGTTCAAAGACTATGGGTGAGGTTCCCTATCCTCCCCATGGCATGTTTCTTGGCGTTGGGAGGCGGTCCTCATTGGCCAATGCTGTCAATGGGATATCCCATTGAATCCAGCCCGTGCCACTGGGAAAGACGGCAGGGGTTCACCATTGGCGGGACCGGGACCGATGGTCCCGTTGGCATGAACAGCCAGAAGATCTCGCACTATGTGTGCAATGCATGTGCAGGGACTGACTGGTGTTAATGGTATGAGAGCTGTGGGAGTATAGTGGTAAACATGAGTAACTCACCATCACACAGGTTCGTTTTATATTGTACCTTCACAATTTTGTCTTCAGTCCACTGGGGAGAGGGAGATTTTTGTTTGGAGGTAAAAAGGGGGCGTGTTGGGTTTTGAAGTAACCAGCCTGACCTCTTGCTTTTCATAGTCATGTGACTATGCCATGAGGCTGCCTCTGGAGGGTGACATCTTGAGATCAGTTCAGTAAAGCTTCTCACAGAAACAGACACTGAAGAGGACTGCTGCCCTTATACTTGAAACAGATATAGGTCGCGTGTTCTTCATTCTACCAGTAATTTAATGCAACCATATTTACAGATCATGATAATAAGAGAGAAATCAATGGGCATAAAGATGTGGGTTTTTAGGCCGGATTTTACTGGGGGGGGGGGGGGGGGGGGCGGGCTGACTGCTCATCCCCCCGAAAGGAAGGTCTGTCGGCAACCAATACACCGAAAAGAAGCCCACCCATAGCCATAACACTGCTGATGGATAATCGGTGAGAGTGGGGCTTCCACCCCTCAGTGGGAATAGGTCTCCCCCTCGAAAACTGCCAGATAATCTGACTAGCTGGCACCTCCGGTAGTCCCGGCAGCATCAGAGCTCAGTAGTGGGCTGTTTCTTTTGTGGGCAGACCGTGAAAAAAAAAAGGTGGGGGCATGACATCTTGGGGGGGGGCGGGGGGGGGGGGGGGGGGTTGCTAGTGTTGCACATAGGTCGGACCACCTGAATGATGTGCTCCCCCTTTCTTTCTCACCTCAACCTAATATCCCAGTTGACTTGGTAACAAGTTCAACTGACCTTCATTTATTTCTGTAAATATGTCAGGCGGGGTTATCAGGGATGTGTGGGAGAAAATCTGTCTGGGCACCTCTCATGTTGTATGTGACCCCTCATGCAAAATACACCCAGTGGGGGGACAGGACAGGAGGTAGGGGCTGTAAAATCCAGCCCCATGTAAAAACAAAAAAGACACTCCAAGGGTTCTGTTTAAAAATACCAAAGAGCAGCCTCTGAGTTTCAGAACAGCTCTTTTTCTACCCAAGAAATAAATCGTAACTCGTGATATTAATTCTGCTATTAATTCTGAGAATTCCTCACCGTAAATTGGTTCATAGTTATACGTAAATAATATAGGGCATGATTTAACTAATAGGAACAAAGTCCCATAGTGAGCACGTTTAGCCGCGTGTTTCCCAGCGCTCACAGAGCCGAGAAACACAACACTATCAAACGTCACTCAGAGCCGCCAAGAGCCACGTTCTCTGCACGGAGAAGCTCAGCAATATTGCAGGGTACTATTTTTAAATGGCTTCCTTATCTCGCGAGCCCCTGACATGACCCCAACCCTCCCTCAGCCCCAATTCACTATGAGGGGTCCCCGAGCCCCCTCCCAACACTGGCGCAAGGCACCCCTGGCCTGATTGCCATTGCACAAAAAATACCAGCTTGGCAGTGCCAATCTGGTACCCTGGCAGTGCCTCTGCCATTGCCAGCTGGGCACCCTAGCAGTGTTAGATTGGCACTGCTAGGGTGCCAGCCTGGCACTTCCAGGGTGTCCAGGTGACACCAGCAGTGCCAGGGTATCACCCTGCCCAATGGCCATTGTTGCTCGTTCTTGGTGAGTGTGCTTGACACTCAATTTGGCTGTTTCGTTACTTAGCTCTGGAGTCGCCAGGTATCGTTAAGATACCGCCACAAGTTTCAAGGTCAAGTTCAAAGCAATAAAACCATATACCAATTAGTAAGTTCAAACAACTGAGTTTATTATAATACAATTAAAATAACTACCCATGCACACGCTAAGAGGATTAAACTATTCCTACCGCTAAATAAACAAATACTTATCTCGAAGGAACTGCCGGATCAGGGGGCAAGGCCTCTTGCTCTGCTCTGGTCTGCAGACTTCAGGTTGGTATAGGTTAAAAGGGGTCAGGAGTCTATCTCCGGTAACGATCGTTGTGAGACTTATTTACTGGCGGCTGCTGTCCCCAAACCTCTCCTCTCTCTCGTTCAAGGTCTTCTTGGCAAAGCTGGTCGAAATGCTGGTCCAGAGAAGAGGGCTGGTCAAGGAGAGAGGAGGGCTGGACAAAAAGAACAAACTATGTGTGGGACCTGTCTTTTATAGGTCCCAGGGATCCGCACCCCTTTGGGCGGACCCTTTTACCTGCTCGGAATCGATTGGGTCTCTTCCCAATCGATATATTTGAATCCCCCCAATACTGAGGCTGTTCCTTGGCTACTGGGCGGGCTTTCAGGTGCTTTGTTTTCGGACCCCGTTGGTGCCGGGGTGTCTGGTATCATATACAATGTTGCAGTTACTTCCCAATTTGTGTTCATTGTCTCTGGGATCGTTCCATTAATATGCTAACTATCCCGGAGATTGCCTCATTAGTATGCGGAATGTTCGTTTCGGTGCTGTCTGCTCTCTTAGCAGACAGAATCCACATTTGCTTGGTGCAGCCTGCTGGTGCTGCAAACATTGTCCATTTTAACCTGTATGCTTTGCGTTCCTCCATTTTGTATTTAGGGAATGGCCAACTTCGGTGGCTACACCATGCACCTCGAGGCCTTCGATCCCCTGAGAGACCCCCACAAGTGCCATTCCATGTAGTCCCTGTTGTGGAGACCAGTACTGAACAGCACCTGACCCAGGTCCCGAGGTGAAGGGGATAGATCCCAATGTCTCAGGTGCCTCGGGAAGCTGAATATTAGAGTGTGACTAGCTGTCCCGCCCAATGGCAATGCATCCCAATGTCTCGCGGGATCGCATTGGGTCTCGCAAGGGGTCTCCCGGCTTCCATCAGACACGTTGCGCCGCGGCACGCTGTTTTTCAGGCACAACATTGCTGTTCGATCGCACCGATAATGTTTTTCCACTTACAAAAAAAAAATCAGAGATCCATCGCAGGCATTCCATACAAAATCCGATGCAATTTCCAGAGAGGCAAGATGATCAATTTAAATTACATGTCCCAATGATAGGAAACTTCTTTTACTTGTGGAAACTGCAACTGGTCATGAGCAAGTAATAGTAGGGTCATTGGAGCCCTGTATTCTTGGTGTTAGTGACGACTGGTGCCGCATCTTATTACCTGTCAGTTCCCAGCTAGCATTATATTGCAGGGAGGAATCAAAACAAATGAAGAAAAATTAATTCCAAGGCACTAAAGCAGATTGAACGATGCAAGCCAGCAAAAAAAAATAAAAGAGCAAAATCAAAATCATCAGAGCAGAAACATAAGCAGTTGGCTGTGTCACTTTACTGATTTATCATCGCTCTGTCTCAAAAGCAGGTCCCATGCCCTGAGATATGTTTCACTGTCCATGAGATGCAGACACAAACAAAAAAAAATGTTTTTTATATCCTTGGCCTTGCAGTGGTGGAGTTGAGCAGAAAAGTGTACGAGCACGGAACATTGCAAAAGTAGTCGCAGCAAAAATAAGCTGACAAAGGACACTGGTAGAAAAAAGTTGGAAAAGAAAACAAGGCTTGCAGAGATGCCACTCCATGTTCTCTCCCGGCCAAAAACAGGCAGCAGCTGGGAATTCTGTAGAGAGTAACTCACCTCCTGATTCCCCGAAGCCTGTCCACCATTTACAGGAGTGTGATGCAATTCTCTCCAATTGCTTGGATGAGTGCAGCTCTGTCAACAGGCAAGAAGCTCAACACCATTCAGGACAAATAAGCCTGCTTAAATGGCACCCTTTAGGTAATTTGGACATTCTGAATTCTCCCTCTGTGTACCCGAACAGGTGCCAGAATGTGGCAACTAGGGGCTTTTCACAGTAACTTCATTGCAGTGTTAATGTAAGCCTACTTGTAACAATAACGATTATTATTATTCACCACCTTCAACATTCCTTCCCTCCACCACCGATGCACAGTAGCAGCAGTGTGCACCATTTGCAAGATGCACTGCAGCAACTCACCAAGGCTCCTTTGAACATCCTTCCAAACCCGGGACCTCTACCATCTAGAAGGACAGGGGCAGCAGATACCTGGGAACCCTACCACCTGGAGGTTCCCCTCTAAGTCACTCACCACCCCGACTTGGAAATATATCACTGTTCCTTCACAGTATGTGGGTCATAAGCCTGGAACTTTCTCCCTAACGGCACTGTGGGTATACCTACACCACATGGACCGCATTGGTTCAAGAAGGCAGCTCACCACCACATTCCCGATGGCAAATAGGAGTGGGCAATAAACACTGACCTAGCCAGCGTCACCCACATCCTGTGAAATTGTTTTTAAATGGAAGCCAGCTGAGCAGTCTGAGCCTCCACTGCAGCATTCAGATGCTGGTGGTTTATGCTTGTGTTGTCATGGAAACTGAGACACGGCCATCACATGCTCCATCATGGTTCCATCTGGAAGTGTGAAAATGGAGGTGGCCATGTGGGAAGGGATGGGCTCCAGGATCTCTGCCAAGTTAGTGCCAGGCTCCACCTTGCAAACAGGCTTTCTGGAAGGCCTTACAATGCACCAAACATTTTGTTAGGCATTTCCATCAGCTTTTTCCTGTACGCTGCCCTATTGGGGATGCATGGTGGCACAGTGGTTAGCACTGCTGCCTCACAACGCCAGGGACCCTGGTTCGATTCCACCCTTGGGTGTCTGACTGTGTGGAGTTTGCCTGTTCTCACCGTATCAGCGTGGGTTTCCTCCGGGGGCTCCGGTTTCTTCCCACAGTCCAAAGCTCTGAAGGTTAGGTGGATTGACCACGCTAAATTAGCGTTTTGACCACAGTCCAAAGCTCTGAAGGTTAGGTGGATTGACCACGCTAAAAGACCGCGCTTGCTTAGCATGTGAGAGGTAGTGGGATCGATGCCCGCATTCTCCACTTCATTTAATGCAGTTCCTCGTTAGTATAGTGGTTAGTATCCCCGCCTGTCACGCGGGCGCCCGGGGTTCAATTCCCCGACGGGGCGTTTGTACCTCTCCTGAAAGAAAACGGCAATCCTTTAGGGGCAGCAGGGTAGCATGGTGGTTAGCATAAATGCTTTACAGCTCCAGGGTCCCAGGTTCGATTCCCGGCTGGGTCACTGTCTGTACGGAGTCTGCACGTCCTCCCCCTGTGTGCGTGGGTTTCCTCCGGGTGCTCCGGTTTCCTCCCACAGTCCAAAGATGTGCGAGTTAGGTGGATTGGCAATGCTAAATTGCCCGTAGTGTCCTAATAAAAGTAAGGTTAAGGGGGGGGGGGTTGTTGGGTTACGGGTATAGGGTGGATACGTGGGTTTGAGTAGGGTGATCATGGCTCGGCACAACATTGAGGGCCGAAGGGCCTGTTCTGTGCTGTACTGTTCTATGTTCTATGTTCTATGTTAAATTGGCCTCTGATGTGCAGATTCGGTTACAGGGACAGGGTGGAGTGGGTGGGGGAGTGGACCTGGGTAGAGTAATCTTTGGCGAGTTAGTGCAGACTCAATGGACCGAATGGCCTCCTTCCACACTGTAGGGATTTTACGGATTCTAAAGAGCCCTCATCCAATCACTTTGCCCCAGACATCATTTGCGATCTAACATTTTGAGAAACCATTAGCTGGGGAACCCTTCCTCTCTGGTCTGACAGTGAATGTAGATCCTGCCCCTCAGCTACTTGTCCTGAATTCAGTATTTTTGTTCCTGTATTCTTCATAAACTAACACCTTGTGATGTTCCCATACTTGGTATATTTGATCCTACCTAGTAACAAGGATGGGACCCTCTTGGAGTGTTTTGATAGGTCACCCAAATCAGTTCAAGGGTCAGTCAATTTTAATCAGAGAACATAAGAACTAAGAGCAGGAGTAGGCCATCTGCCCCTCGAGCCTGCTCCGCCATTCAATGGGATCATGACTGAGTCCACAGCCATCATGTGAGCATCCTGACTGGCAATAGCAGGTTAGTTCCACACCATCGGGAACTCGATTACGGCGTCAAACTGGATTCTCCACCCCGGTGCCGCCGCGATTACGGCGTCAGGATGCGGAGAATAAAGCCCAATGTTACTGGTCCCACACCTGACCGTACTAAAATCTGAGGCTCTGTCCAAAACCCAAACATGCTTTCTAAAGTATTTACAATACCTGAGCTGGTTGCTTTGAAATTAGCACTCGTTCAACCTCGATATTCTGTTTATATCATTCCTTGATTTTCTCCATTAATAAAATTTTATGATATGAAGATCACTCTTACGCAAGTGCTCCCCTTGGTCTACTTGGCCCACATCATTTCCCAGCATCAGGTCCAGTAATGTCTCCTTTCTAGTTGGGTCAAGAACATACAGATCAAGGAAGTTCTTTGAACACATTTCAGAAATCCCTCTTCCCCTTTTCCCTTACTCAAACATTATTGCAATCAATATTTGGGTAATTAAAGTCCCCCAATATCACTACTCTATAGTTCATGCACATCTCTGTGATTTCCCTGCAGATTTGATCCATCTCTCTCTCTCATTATTTGGAGGCCTATAGAATACCTCAGTCGTGTGATCATCTCCTTTTTGCTTCTCAACTCTAACTAAATGGATCTGCCGTTGCCCCTTCAAAGGCATCCACTCTTTCCAATACTGCAATGTCTTCCCTAATCAGTGCTGCCTCCCCACCTCCCTTTTTCCTTCTCATATTCCTACATGGCTATTTGTTCTTGTAGCTCTCCAGCCTTATTCGCCATTCTTGTGCATTTACATACATCCATTGTGATCCTGCCTCGGCATTTCCTGTAGTCCATCTCAGTCCACTTCTATCTCAGAGGGAATTAATCCCTTCTCCATACTGCCCAACACACCCGCTGCACCTTATTCCTCTTTTTACTTATAAATGCTGGTGCAAGGAGCAGCATGGTGCCGCAGTGGGTTAGCCCTGTTGCCTCACGGCGCTGAGTTCCCAGATTTGATCCTGGCTCTGGGTCACTGTCCGTGTGGACTTTGCACATTCTCCCCGTGTTTGCGTGGGTTTCGCCCCCACAACCCAAAGATGTGCAGGGTTGGTGGATTGGCCATGCTAAATTGCCCCTTAATTGGGATAAAAATGAATTGGGCACTCTAAATTTAGAAAGAAAGAAAGAAAGAAATGCTCACCCCGCTGCCAATTTAGTTTGAAATCTCCCCAACCACACTGGTGAACCTTACCGTGAGAATATTGGTCCCAGTCTTACTGAGGTACTATCTGAACTGTTCGAATAGGTGCCTCTTTCCCCAGAACAGGTCCCAGTGCCCCAGGAATCTGAAAGCCTCCATCCTCCACCAGACCTCAAGCCACACATTGATTCTCCTTATCTTCCTGTTTCTACTCTGGCCAGTGTGTGGCACTGGGAGTAATCCAGATATTATTACTTTCAAGGCCGTACTTTTTAACTTCACTGCAGGACCTCAGTACCTGCCCCCTCTATGTTGTTGGTACCAATGAGTATCACAGCTTCTGATTTACATACTTCCCAGGCAGAATATTCCCACTCCATGATGTCCTTCACCGTGGCAACACACCACGTGGGACTCATGATGATGGCTATAAAAATGCCCCTAATGATTGAATTTCCTGTAAGAACTGCATTTCTCTCTTCCATCCTTTCTGCACAGTTGCTTGCCCTTTGGTGACTTGGGCTGAACTGCACTTCAAGATAGCATCACTCCCAGCAGTCTCCAGTTCTGCGTGCCTGTTTGAGAATAGTGCACACTCCAAAGAATTCTGCACCCTCCATGGGTCGAGGACCTCGAGCCTCCTATCCACCTCCTGCACTATGGCCACCAGTGCTACAGCAGAGAACCTTGAAGCATGCCTGCTGTCTCTGCACCATTTCCGTTCTACTTCCTGTCTGGATTCTTCCCCAGCCCCTGCGCCAGCCAGGCTGAATCTTCCCTTTATGAGATGCAGGCTGTTTTCAAGTCATGCTGGTTAACTTTTAAGTGGTGCTAGCCTCGCACAAACTTAGGCCATCTGCTGAGGTATGCAACCACTCAACAGCACATCGAATGCTGCATCCCACTGTCCTTTACATTGGCAGGAAGTACAACATTATCTGCAAAGCAATGAAAAGCCTTGGGTTAATCGTGCATTGCCACTCCCACATCGCTTTTCTGACTTTATCCAATTTTTTCCAAAGATCCTTCTTTAGTTACGTACAACCAAATTTAATGACACAACAGTCTCAAAGGGCAGAATGGCCTTATTCTGTTCCTACGTTCGCTAATAGCAGCCCACAAAATTACAAGATTTTTTGAATTCATTTTCCCAATGTACTCTGGTGGAATTTAAACTCGAATCCCCCAGATTTCCCTCAGTAAACCTTTCCATCATCTCTTCTCCTTTAAGACCGGCCTTAAAATCGCTACCTGTTCAAGCTGCAGGCTATTTGTTCTAATATTTTCTGTTGTATTTTCTAGATGCGCAAACACACTAATTATTTTTTTGTTTGTTCAGGTGATGTTAGCGTCGCCATTTGGGCCAGCATTTATTGCCCATCCCGAATTGCCCTTGGACTGAGTGGCTTGCTAGACCATTGCAGAGGGCATTGAGAGTTAACCACATCCAGCTACTATTGCAATGGTTTGGAAATGGGCGGTGGATGAGTGGTCGGTTTGGGGGCAGATGGTGGCAGCCTCGTGTAAGTGGACCAGCTTGAGGGCACTGTTGTTGGCGCGCCTCCATTCTCGCCAGTCAGGTACTCCTCGTGCCCGATGGTGGCATCAGTACTGAGGGTTTGGAACCAGTGTCGGCAGCATTTTGGATTGGAAGGCATGTCTCTGTTACCGCCAATTTGCGATAATCATAAGTTTGCTCCGGCGGGGTTGGATGTGAGGTCCCAGGGGTAGCGGCAGGTGGGATAGAATATTGTAGGAATTTGTTTGTTGGAGGGATGTTTGCAGGCCTGGAGGAGTTGGAGGGGACAGATCAGTTGCCGAACGGGAATGGGTTCAGATATCTGCAGGTTAAGAACTTCATGAGGAAGGAGGTGCCGTTAATTCCGATGCTGCCACCCCCCGGTGCTGCAGGATAAGCTTCTGTCCGAGGATAAGATAGGGGAAAGCAAAGTTACGGATACAATTGGGCAGCTGTTGAAGAGGAAGAGTGTTCCCATGGAGGAGGTTAGGCATAGGTGGGAGGAGGAGTTAGGTGGGGAATTCGGGGCCGGAATATGGATCGAAACTCTGCGGAGGGTGAATGCTTCCTCGTCGTGTACAAGACTAGGCCTTATCCAATTTAAGATGGTGCAAAGGGCCCACATGTCAGTGTCCAGGATGAGTCGATTCTTTCCAGGGATGGAGGATAGGTGCAGGTGGTGTATGGGGAGGCCGGCAAATCATGTGCATATGTTTTGGATGTGTCTGTGGTTGAGGGGTTTTGGAAGGGGTTTTCGGACGTAATGTAAAACTTTAGCCCCAGGTCCGGAGGTGGCGATATTTGGAGTGTCAGAGGATCCGGGAGTGCAGGTGGGGAGAGAGGACATGTTGGCCTTTGCTTCCCTGATAGTTCGGAGATGGATTGTTGCATTGGCGAGACTCGGAGCTGTCGAAGGCAGGGGTATGGGTGAGCGATTTGACAGAATTCCTGCATTTGGAAAAGATCAAGTTTGCCATTTGAGGTTTGAAGGAGGGGTCACCTTGAGATGGAAGCTGCTCATTGACTTTTTCAAGGAGTAATAGAACAGTACAGCACAGAACAGGCCCTCCGGCCCTCGATGTTGTGCCGAGAAATGATCACCCTACTCAAATCCATGCCCCCCTCCCTTACTTTTTAAGGACACTACGGGCAATTTATCATGGCCAATCCACCTAACCCGCACATCTTTGGACTGTGGGAGGAAACCGGAGCGCCCGGAGGAAACCCACGCACACACGGGGAGGACGTGCAGACTCCGCACAGACAGTGACCCAGCCGGGAACCGAACCTGGGACCCTGGAGCTGTGAAGCATTTATGCTAACCACCATGCTACCGTGCTGCCCCTGAGTCATCAGTTGGGGGGGTTGTTTTATTTTTTGTCTGGGTGGTGGATATATAATTGGAAAAAACTCAATGAACAAATTCATCAAGTATTGGACTCATAAATACAAATTGGCTTTGTAAAATATGCAATAGCACCATCACTTGTATAGATACACATATCGTAAGTAAACTAGCTGTTTTGTACAATTTTCTTTAACGATGTACAGAAATTATGTAAAGAAAAAAGGGGGGATGTGGTGACTGTAAATCTGTGTAGATGCAACACAACTGAGCAAGCACTAGAGGGAGCACGGGAGAGCTACAAATACAGAGGGACAGGAAGTGAGGGCACACTTCACAGAAGGGAGAACTGGGAGCAAGACACAGGACAGGCAAGCAGCATTTGAGGTAGCTGTAAGTTAAGCTCTGAAGACAGAACAAATAGAGCATCTACTTCAACTTTGAGACTACAAGCTTTATTAAGACACAAGGAACAACACATGGTACCCAGGGGTGGCTTCAGACGCTTACTACAAGATTACTCAGCTGCAGACACAGAAAGACCAAAATGGCAAGAAGAACTCCTACCAGGCATTCGACTTGGGAAGACCTCGCTTATTCAATGATGTGGGCTGGAACCCCACCTCAGCTGGACCTAACCGGTAATGTAAGTAATGTCTGGAAAAGATTTAAACAAGTGTTCAATATATATATCGTAGCTAATGATTTAGCAGCAGCCTCAGACGAAATGAAAATAGCACTGCTCATCGCAGGACATGAAGCTAGAGAAATATATAATGGCTTTAAATACTTGAAAGCTGAAGACAGCAACAACTTACAAATAATACTAAAAAAATTTGAAGAGTACTGTATGGAATTTGAACAGCACTGTATGCTCAGAGGCCAAACTGCACAGAGACTGAGTGATGAAAAACTCAAACAATCACTATCAAAACAGAGAGAGTTCAGTCACGAAATCGCGAGTGAAAAGTACAGATCAAAAGGAAACAGTAACTTGAACTTCTCACATAGACAAACGCTGAAATCCAGTTGAAATAAAAAGGAAGAAGTAACTTGAACTTTTCAGAAAGAAAAAACACTGAAATCCGCTGTAAAATGGCGTCGGAGCATATTTTACAGTCTCGGGGCCACAAAGGACGAAAATCTGCGTCTGCGCATGTGCAGGAAACAGAAGGCGCGCATGCGCAGTTACAATCACCCGTTTTGCGTTCTGCGCTTGCGCAAGCCATGCATGAGCAGTTAAAAAATGTTCTTGTTGCTGGTCGTTATGTGGATGCGCAAGCCGCGCATGCGCAGTCTCAAAATGTTTTGGCCGCACATGCGCAGTGGACACAAAACCGCACAGTAAAGGAAGGCTGATTTGCGCATGCGCAATCGATTCCTACGCATGACGTCACGAGCGTCATGACGTCTGAGGATCCGGACCACGCCCACTCAAAAGGGAAATGCCCGAAAATTAAAAACAAGATACTTAAAGCTGTAAAACCCAATTTTCTTACCTCAAAAGACAAAAAAAATGGCTGAACTTACACCAGCAGTTGAAAATAACTCTCACAACACCCTGGAACAAGCAGTCTGCACCACCCAAAGTGAAGAGAAGAAAAAAAAATCCGAAACAAAAAAAGATGATTTGTTTTTCGAACAATACTACTCAGACATGGCTGAGTTATTCGGATATGCTGATCACAGCATCAGCAACACGGTCGCAAAGCTCAACACGACTCTACTCGTGGTAGATGAATCCAACACCATGGTGCCATGGCAGATCGTCGATACATTGGATGACAGCAATACTCAAGACGAAGACAACGCCACACAGAGAGCACAGAAAGACTCCACAGGAAGAGCGATGACAGGCTCCGTAGTGAGAGTGATGAAAGACTCCACAAAGAGAGTGATGTGAGCCTCCACAGACAGCTCGTTGAAAGACTCCAAAATGGAAGCAAGCAAACACTCCCTGGCGAACACCATGCATGAACAAGACCATGAAGGTCAACCCGCCGTATCTGAGCAACCGCAAGCAGACTATGAAAGTCTACCAAGCTCACATAATCAAGAAGAAGATGATGTAAATCTACCCACTGCATGCGAAAACAGTGACAAGGTGATCACACTCGACATGCAGGAGGTACAGGATCACAGCGAGACTGATAGTTCTCAGCTCGTCTGTACAGAAGCCCAGAGTAGGGCCGCCCAAGAGTCCAGAGCGACTACGCCAATAGAAACCATGAAGATTTTGACTCCAGAAGAGGAGCGCCAAGAGTCCAAAGAGACCACATCAATAGAAACCATGAGGATTTTGACTCCAGAAGAGGAGCGCCAAGGAAGCAAGGAAGAGGAAGCAAATCCACCACAAATGACTGATGTCACCAGCATCAATGCAACATCAGATCATTCTCACCATTCTCTAGACGAAACGTTCAATGTAACAGATCCCACAAAGGACACTCGCACCAATAACTGTGACAATGACTCAAATTATCCACACGGGACACTCATTGAGCATAACAAAGACAACAACAAGCACAACAAGAACCAAGACAGAAATGACAAAAACAACAAGAATGACAACGAAAACATTAAAGACAGAAACAACAACAATGAAACTACGACTTGTACAAAATGGTACAACTCTGCACATGAAGGACAATGCCACAGCACACTGCAAAACAATTACAGGACTACAAACATGCCATGGGATGACAACGAATCTCACAAACTCACATCTGCTCCAGAACAAGCAAGCACACCAGCTTTCAAGGCAGATGACATACTAAATCGATACCATAAGCACATAAAAAAAGTCCATGTCAGTCAACATCAGTGGTTCGACCATGCAAACACCTCGGGATGACGTATTGGTTACTTAAAATAACAAGAACACCGACAACATTCACAACGGAGTTGCAATATCAATATCACCACGTCAACAACGATAAAGAAAAAACTCAATGAACAAATTCATCAAGTATTGGACTCATAAGTACAAATTGGCTTTGTAAAATATGCAATAGCACCATCACTTGTATAGATACACATATCGTAAGTAATCTAGCTGTTTTGTACAATTTTCTTTAACGATGTACAGAAAATATGTAAAGAAAAAAGGGGGAATGTGGTGATTGTAGATCTGTGTAGATGCAACACAACTGAGCAAGCACTAGAGGGAGCACGGGAGAGCTATAAATACAGAGGGACAGGAAGTGAGGGCACACCTCACAGAAGGAGAACTTGGAGCAAGACACAGGACAGGCAAGCAGCATTTGAGGTAGCTGTAAGTTAAGCTCTGAAGACAGAACAAACTCACAATAAAGCAGCTACTTCAACTTTGAGACTGTGAGCTTTATTAAGTCACAAGGAACAACACACCCACTAGGGCAGAAAGAAGGCCCACACTGTGAAGAATGGTCTGCCTGAATGTCATTGGTCCGTCAAAGTCAGTCTTTAAAAGGGTGGAAGGAATTCTCCGGCTGTTATGATTCTATGTTCCCACTGCCCACGGGTTTCCTGACAGCGTGGAACGGCTTCAATGGGAAATCCCATTGACAAATGGCGGGAAGACAGAATCCCACCGCCAGCGAATGGCGTGCTGACAAGAAATATGCGGCTGGGGAACCAGAGAATCCCACTCAATATGTTATTCGAAAAAGTCTGGGTGCAAAACAAAACAAAAAAATCTTTTAAAAGAAGCTCTATACAAGAAGCACAGGACCTAAGCAGCCAGGAAATCAATTTTTTCAGTGAAATCAAAGAGAACAAAAGCCAATACTGGAGTGTGAATATTGTATTCAGAGAGATACAAGAGCTGGAATCACAGTTCTGTCTAGTGGAGTTAAGTGACTGCAAAATGTTACTCTGTAACCTTCACCAATCAAACATCAAGGTCCAGGAGGAATCAAGTGAAAGTCAACGGTCAGCTTGATGCAATATTGAAGTGCAAACTTTGAAAAATCTCTGAGGCAATATATGTCATTAAGAACTAGGAATAGCCTGGTTAAGTAGGGAAGCCTCTATAAATCTGAACCTAATCCTTAAAGTAGGTGAACTCAACAACCAAGAACAAGGCAATGAATTTGGAAGAGAACTTCCAAAACTCTTCAGAGGCTTGAGAAAACTGAAAAATGTGTACCACATCACACTAAGGGCCGATGCAAAATCCGGGTCAATGGACTTGGAACGTTAACTCTGTTTCGTTCTCCACAGATGTTGCCAGACATGCTGAGGTTATCCAGCATTTTCTGTTTTTATTTCAGATTTGCAGCAATCGCATTATTTAGCTTTGATGCAAAACCCATTAGTCTGTTTATATCCAGGAAGATCCCACACCCACTTCTAAAAGGGGCATGAAGTGAAATAGAGGTGATGCTTCAACCAGGGTTTATTTCACCAGTTATGATATGGTACCAGTTCCAAAACAAAATGGACCCGGTAAAAACTGCAGCTGTCTCATGCAATTGAACAAGGCAGTGGAACAGGAGATACACCAGTGGACAAGAACCGAGCCAAACGCAGGGAGTACAATCTTCCTAAAAGGCGACTTGATCAAAACTGTTCAGATCCTGAGGGGTGTTGACAGGGTGGATGTGGAGAGGATGTTTCCTCTTGTCTGAGAATCTAGAACTGAGGGTTACTGTTTCAAACTAAGATGTTGCTCATTCAAAACAGAGATGAGGAGAAATATTTTTTCCCCATGAATCCTGAGTCTCTGGAACTCTCTTCTTTGAAAGGGTGTGGTCGTAGAATCTTTGCATATTTTTAAGGCGGAGCCAAATAGATTGTTGATCAACAAGGGGGTGAAAGGTTATCGGGGGTAGGCAGGAATGTGGGGTTGAGGTTACAATCAGAGCAGCCGTAATCCTATTGAATGACAGAGCAGGCTCGAGTGGCCTACACTTGCTCTTAATTCGTATGTTCATATAAATGCTGGCTTTCAGATGAGAGGTGAAGCCAAGGTCCCATCTGTTCTCTCAGCTGGCAGTATAAGCATCGACCCTCTTGAAAGAACAGGAAAAAGATATAAAAGGGGCGCTCATCATATGAACTGAAATGACAACAATGCGCTTGTGGAGAACAGGGGGAAGGATATAAACAAATGATGGGCAACCTACATCAGTGAGTGGCCCTCCTTCATCTGAGTGGGCCTCAAGGTTGAAATTGGGCTTATTCACTAACCATCATCCCACGAATAAGATTGAATACATTTAACGCACGTCAAATATTTCATAATGGGTTATAGCAAATGCTTAATCATTGATACATTTCTAGAGCTGTCATCAACCTCAATTGGTAAACATAAAATAAACATTTATGCTTTGAATGAAAGCAGAGGGAGCGAGCGCCTGGCTCTCACAATGAATGTGTGCAATCAGCCCTTGCCGCTTCACGTGCGTACCACTTCAGTCATACCGGTCGGGAAAATAACTATGCCGACAGAAACCAATGGAATGTGGCAACCCTGCATGTGGGCAACGGTCAACAAAATGTCTCATGCACTGCACTCAGAATCCTGATGGGTCTCCGGACTGCACTGATATAAAAGACCAATGATATAGAAGACAAGTAAAGTCGCTGTAGTCCCAGATGACCCTTTGAGGGGGAGAGCTGACTGGTGGCGTTAACCTGAGGATCACCACACCTCAGGCAAGGGGCAAGGTTGAGAAGACAGGGCCTACATGAATAACCTCAACCGGTACAGAGATTGAACCATAATGGGTGCTTAGGTTTAGGGTTGGAGATCATTGAAATCCCTCAAAAAATAAGCAGAAATACTGCAGATGCTGGATCTGAAACAAAAACAGATGCCGGGAAGAACTGAATTCTCTGATCCCTGGTATGCCTATTCTTCAACAATTTAATTAAAGCTCAGCATCTCAGCTTGAGTCACTGTCTGTGCGGAGTCTGCATGTTCTCCCTGTGTCTGCGTGCGTTTTCTCTGGGTGCTCCGATTTCCTCCAAAAGACGTGCTGTTAGGTGAATTGGACATTCTGAATTCTCCCTCGGTGTACCCGAACAGGCGCTGTAGTGTGTCGACTAGGGGATTTTCACAGTAACTTCATTGTAGTGTTAACGTAAGCCTAATTGTGACACTAATAAAGATTATCATTATCGACTCTAAAGACAACTGATTTCCTCCTTGAAAATGCAAACCTGACAGCTAACGAGGAATTGGTAATTGCCCACAGCAGGGTCGTTGACAGGACAGGCAGATTAAAGTTAGAACAGTAACTGCTTACAGTGATAAGCAAACTCTTCGTTTAAAGTGTTTTTTCTTGCAAAAAGATCAATAGTTATCACCATGGTGGGGAAGATTTAGCAACGTTACCCAGTCGAAGTGCTGATAATGTTAGAATTGAACCAGTTGAACAGAAATATTGCTATTCAGCTGTCGAATGAAGATTACTTTTAGACATACTTGTGTGTTTTGTTTCAGTCTATACAGGGTGGGTGTTGCTGTTATGGTCATTATTAATTCCCCATTCCATACTGCCCATGAGAAGATAAATACGTAAGATTAGAAAGAATGAGGGACAGATGTGCATTTAGGCGGCGCCTTTTACATCCCAAGCAATCCCCCTGCTGATAAATTATATTCTAAAGTGTAGTCAGTTTTGTTAGATTTTTGGGCAGCACGGTAGCATAGTGGTTAGTGCTGTGCCTTCACAGCGCCAGGGACCCAGGTTCGATTCCCTGCTGGGTCACCGTCTGTGCGTAGTTTGCATGTTCTCCCCGTGTCTGCGTGGGTTTCCTCCGGGTGCTCCGGTTCCCTCCCACAGTCCAAAGACGTGCAGGTTAGGTGGATTGGCCATGCTAAATTGCCCATAGTGTCCAAAAAGGTTAGGAGGGATTATTGGGTTAAGAGGGTTGAAATGAGGGCTTAAGTGGGTTGGTGCAGACTCGATGGGCCGCATGGCCTCCTTCTGCACTGTATGTTCTATGTTTTGTCAGTTTGTGTACACAAAGACCTCACAGCAGCAATCATTGAATAACTGCTTTCTGTTTTGCTACGGTCCCTACAGGGCAGGAGGCCATTGGTCCCTTGAGTCTACACTGACCCTCCAAAAGAGCACCCCACTTAGGTCCACTCCCCCACCCTAGACCCAACTAACCTTTAGACACTTTAAGTGGCAATTTGATCATGGACAATCCACTGAACTTGCACAACTTTGGACTGTGGGAGGAATGTGCAAATTCTACTCAGTCACTTGAGGTCAGAATTGAACCTAGGTCCTTGGTATTGTGAGGCAGCAGTGCAACCATTGTGTCATTGTGCCGTGATAGTGTTGGTCGAAAGTAAACCTTGGCCAGGACACATGGAAAATTCCCCTGTTGTTCTTTGAGATGTCCATGGGATCTTTGACATCCACCTATGCAGGGGAAGGGGTCTCATTTAACAACTGCTGTGAAACACTGCGCTGACAACCTTGCTGCACTCGCTCAGCATTGCGCTGAAGTGTCAGAGGAGGTTATAGGCTAAAGTGTTTTAATAGAACCGAAACACTAACCTGATGAAAATGCTGCCGAACAAGGAAGCATATCCAAGGTGGTCACAGGAGCAGGCAAGTGCTGAGCCGAGCTGGTTAGCAGGCCCACCTTGGTTATAAAAATTAAGATAAAAATGAAAGCTCAGAATCTGAATGCATGTTGCATTCGAAAAAAACACAGATTAACTGAGAGTACACATAGAAGGAAATAAGTATTACTAAGACATGAGTAAACTGTTGGAGCTGTGGGCTTTCATGAGCCCAGGTCCTGATGGACTTCATCCTAGTGTCTAGTGTGTCGGCTGATGCATTGGTTTTAATTTTCCAAAATTCCCAAGATTAGGGAAGGGCCTATTAGATTGTAAGATAGTAAATGTAACTCCAAAGTTCAAAAAGGAGGGAGACAGAAAGCGGGAAACTACAGACTAACATCTGGCATCAGGAAAATGTTAGAAACTATTATTAAAGAGGTTACAGCAGGGTACTTTGATAAGCTCAAGGTAATCAGGCATAGTCAACATGGTTTTGTGAAAGGGAAATTGTGTTTAACCACCTTACTGATGTTCTTTGAGGAAGTAAACTGTGCATTGTTGAAAGGTTGCACTGTACTTAAGATTTCCAGAAGGAAGTTGATAAAGTGCCACAATAAAGGTTATTATGAGGAATAAAGGCACATATTAAAGGTGGTAACATATTGGCATGGTTTGAAGGTTGGCTGGTTAATAGGAAGCGGAGGTTGGCAAGATGTAAAGAGTGGTGTGCCACAGGGATCATTGTTGGGACCTTAACTGTTTACAATTTATATAAGTGACCTGGATGAAGGGATTAAAGAGATGGTTGCTAAATTTGCTGATGACACAGAGGAAGGTAGGAAGAAGGTATAAGGAGGCTACAAAAAAGGATAGAGATAGGTTAAGTGAGTGGGCAAAGATCTGGCAAATGGAGTATAATGTGGGAAAATGTAAAATTGTCCAATTTGGAAGGAAATATAAAGCATATTATTTAAATGGTGAGAGATTGCAGAGCTCTGATGTGTAGAGAGATCTGGGTGTCCAAGTGCATGAATATCAAAAGGCTAGTAAGCAGGTACAGCAAGTAATTAGGCAAGTTCATAGACTGTTATCATTTATTGCAAGGGGAACTGAATACAAAAGTAGAGAGGTTATGCTTTGGTTGTACAGGGCATGATGAGACCACATCTGCAGTACTGTGAACATATTGGTCATCTTATTTAAAGATGTCAATGCATTGGATGCAGTTCAGAGAAGGTTTACCAGACTAATATGTTGACTGGCAGGTTGTCTCATGAGGAAAAGTTGGTGAGGTTAAGTTTGTATCCGCTGGAGTTTAGAAGAGTAAGAAGCAACTTGATTGAAACATGTAAGATCCTGAGGGATCTTGAGAGCAGGGATGTGGAGAGAATGTTTCCGCTTGGGGGAGGATCTAGTACTAGGGATCACTGTTTAAAAATAAGGGGTCGCCAATTTAAAATCGCGATGAGGCAAAATGTTTTAGAACACTACAGCACAGAACAGGCCCTTCAGCCCTCGATATTGTGCCGAGCTTTGTCCGAAACCAAGATCAAGCTATCCCACTCCCTGTCATTGTGGTGTGCTCCATGTGCCTATCCAAAAACCGCTTGAAATTTCCTAAAGTGTCCGACTCCATTATCACAGCAGGCAGTCCATTCCACACCCTAAACACTCACTGAGTAAAGAACCTACCTCGGATATCCCTCCTATATCTCCCACCCTGAACCTTATAGTTATGCCCCCTTGTAACAGCTACATCCACCCGAGGAAATAGTCTCTGAACGTCCACTCTATCTATTCCCCTCATCATCTTATAAACCTCTATGAAGTCACCTCTCATCCTCCTCCGCTCCAAAGAGAAAAGCTCTAGCTCCCTCAACCTTTCTTCATAAGACCTATCCTGCAAACCAGGCAGCATCCTGGTAGATCTCCTTTGTACCCTTTCCAATGCTTTCACATCCTTCCTATAATGAGGTGACCAGAACTGCACACAATACTCCAAATGTGGTCTCACCAGGGTCATGTACAGTTGCAGCATAACCGCGCGGCTCTTAAACTCAACCCCCCTGTTAATAAACGCTAACACACAATAGGCCTTCTTTACGGCTCTATCCACTTGAGTGGCAACCTTCAGAGATCTGTGGACATTAACCCCAAGATCTCTCTGTTCCTCCATTCCTCAGAACCCTGCCGTTGACCCTGTAATCCGCATTCAAATTTTATCTACCAGAATGAATCACTTCGCACTTATCAGGGTTAAACTCCATCTGCCATTTTTCGGCCCAGCTCCTCATCCTATCACTGTCTCTTTGCAGCCTACAACAGCCCTCCACCTCATCCACCACTCCACCAATCTTGGTGTCATCAGCAAATTTACTGACCCACCCTTCAGCCCCCTCCTCCAAGTCATTGATAAAAATCACAAATAGCAGAGGACCCAGCACTGATCCCTGTGGTACACCGCTGGTAACTGGTCTCCAGTCTGAAAATTTTCCATCCACCACCACCCTCTGTCTTCTATGTGATAGCCAGTTACTGATCCAATTGGCCAAATTTCCCTCTATCCCACACCTCCTTACTTTCTTCATAACCCCACCATGGTGAACCTTATCAAACGCCTTACTAAAATCCATGTATACGACATCAACTGCTCTACATTCATCTACACACTTAGTTACCTCCTCAAAGAATTCAGTCAAATTTGTGAGGCAAGACTTACCCTTCACGAATCCGTGTTGACTATACCGGATTAAGCTGCATCTTTCCAAATGGTCATAAATCCTATCCTTCAGGACTTTTTCCATTAACTTACCGACCACCGAAGTAAGACTAAGCGGCCTATAATTACCAGGGTCATTCCTATTCCCTTTCTTGAACAGAGGAACAACATTCGCCACTCTCCAGTCCTCTGGCACTATCCCCGAGGACAGTGAGGACCCAAAGATCAAAGCCAAAGTCTCTGCAATCTCATCCCTTGCCTCCCAAAGAATCCTTGGATATATCCCATCTGGCCCAGGGGACTTGTCGACCCTAAGGTTCTTCAAAATTGCTAATACATCCTTCCTCAGAACATCTACCTCCTCCAGCCTGCCCGCCTGTATCACACGCTCATCTTCAGAAACATGGCCCCTCTCCATGGTGAACACTGAAGTAAAGTATTCATTCAATGCCTCTCCTATTTCTTCTGACTCCATGCACAAGTTCCCATTACTGTCCTTGACCGGCCCTAACCACACCCTGGTCATTCTTTTATTTCTCATATGAGAGTAAAAAGCCTTGTGGTTTTCCTTGATCCAACCCCTCCAAGCTCTCCTAAGGCCTTTTTTTAGCGAATTCCTTGCTACCTTATAACCCTCACGCGACCCAACTGAACCTTGTTTTCTCATCCTTACATCTTCTCTCAGTTGTGAGTCTTTGGAACTCTTTCTAAAAAAGGTGGTGGAAGCAAAGTCTTTATATATTTTTAAGGCAAAGGTATATAGATTCTTGGCAAGCAAGGGGGTGGGGGTGATGACAGGTTATCGGGGGTGAGCAGCATGCAGATTTGAGATTACTATCGGTTCAGCCATGATCTCATTAAATAAAGGAGCAGGCTTGAGGGGTCAAATGGTCTACTTCTGCTCGTTGTTTTTAGATATTTTTGAAATGGGGTCACAAGGGGCCTCACGGTAGCTTGGTGGTTAGCATCAATGCTTCACAGCTCCAGGGTCCCAGGTTCGATTCCCGGCTGGGTCACTGTCTGTGTGGAGTCTGCACGTCCTCCCTGTGTGTGCGTGGGTTTCCTCCGGGTGCTCCGGTTTCCTCCCACAGTCCAAAGATGTGCGGGTTAGGTGGATTGGCCATGCTAAATTGCCCGTAGTGTAAGGTTAATGGGGGATTGTTGGGTTACGGGTATACAGGTTACGTGGGTTTAAGTAGGGTGATCATTGCTCGGCACAACATCGAGGGCCGAAGGGCCTGTTCTGTGCTGTACTGTTCTATGTTCTAGTTGTAACGTGGGAAATGAAGCGGCCAATTTGCGCACAGCAACCACCTACAAAGAAAAATGTGATAAATGATTAGCCCTTTAGTGCTGCTGGTTGAGGAATTCGTCAGGGGCATTGGACAAAACCTCCATGTTTTTCTTCAAAATAATATCTTACTTTCACAGCAAAGGGCTGTTTTGTTGCCTGTGTGGTAGGTAACATGTGCTACTCAATCCTTGGTTAGTGATGAGGTATTCTGAATCTCAATGAAGAAGATTCGAACGCGTCCAGAAGTAACAAAAGGTTTATCGAGAAACGACAACAATAATTGCATGAGTTCTTTACTTTAACTTTGATACTAGTGATAAGGTTAACAAGATCTAACTACGGTGACTATACGTAACTCCACTAGCCATCTGAACTAATCTGCTATTGCCCTGGTCACAGTAGACCCAAGAGAGAGAAAGACCCAATGTGGTTGCCTTTTATACCCCTGTTGATCCGGCCCTCTAGTGATGTGGCGCTACTGATTACACATTAACCCCTTGTGTACATGCACATATAGAGATCACTACAAGGATTAAAGGTCCCAGTTTAATGTTCAATTCTCGGTACTGCACCGAAGTGTTATTCTAGATTCCATGTCCAAATCTTTGATATAGGACCTGAAATGAGAAATTACGACTAAGCAGCAAGAATGCTATCACTGGTCCGAGGCTTGGAGCAGGTCGAGGTGGTGGCTTGACCTTTTGGTTTCTTGTGTGGTTTTAACCTGGATGGTAAGGCATTCGACTTGGTTATAGGACAGTAACCCAGCAACACGGTAGCACAGTGGTTAGCATTGTTGCTTCACAGTACCAGGGTCCCAGGTTCAATTCTCAGCTTGGGTCACTGTTTGTGCAGAATCTGCACATTCTCTGTGTGTCTGCGTGAGTTTCTTCCGGGTGCTCTGGTTTCCTCCCACAAGTCCCGAAAGACGTGCTGTTAGGTGAATTGAACATTCTGAATTTTCCCTGTCACCCGAACAGGCGCCGGAATGTGGCAACTAGGGGATTTTCACAGTAACTTTATTGCAGTGTTGATGTAAGCCTACTAGTGACAATAAAGATTATTATTAACCATGCTTAACAATGGCAGCCATGAAAAATATAATAACACTGTGAACCATAATGATATATAACAGGATTTATTCAAACCATTAACTGTTTTGAATCAAAAATGTTCTGTTATTTGTGAAAAACTGTAAAAACCTAATAAAAAGTATTTTTTAAAGTGCCCATCGGGTGAGTGATTATCTTGAAATGATTGACATTAGCAAGGTTATGGCTTTACCTTCGAGGTGATGATTAAAGTTCCATAGCAAAACATAAAATAGTTTGCAGAAAACTGAAAACTACAGGATGATCCAGTGCCAAATAAACATAAAGAGCAGCTCTAATACAAAGAGTTATTCACCGGTAGACAGACTGTAAGGATTTGTTACGCTGCCAAGGTGACTTTTAATGATCTGCTCAAGGAGATTGCTCCATTTGAGAAGACCAAACCGACTAAATCAGACATCAGCATACTTGAATAGTCATACTACCTGGAAATTTCATTTTTGGTATGGGGTAAAGAGAAGCTTGTACAATAGATCTGAAGGTGGTAAAGGCTTGGTATATCCTCTATTCTCTTTTCTGCAAATAGTCTGGGTAAAAATCTACAGTCAGGATTATTGTTAATATTGGAATTGTGCTGCAAGAGTATATGCTGTAAATTGGTAATCAAGAGCTGCTGTCTCCAACTGGGGAAGTATAAGGGTTCCATTACAAGAGTATGGTAGGGGGGACTTGGGAGAGTCTGGGCGCAATTCTCCAGAAAAATTTCTGTGTTGTAGCGAGCGAGAATTGTCACTAGCTTCCCCACGCTCGGCCGGCAAGGCGATTCAACGTTAATTAGTCGGGACTGTGCTCGCCAGCCCCCGACTAACAAGGTCAAGCAGCACTTAAGCTGTGCTTACTCAACCAATCGCAGCCAGCTCGCAACAATGGTGCCAAGGGGACCAAGATTCGGGGACGTTGATCTGGGGAGGCCACTAGAAGCAGTGGAGTACAGGAGGGATGTCCTGTTCTCCCGAGGGTTAGCCATAGGGCAACCATGCCGCCTAGGATGAGGTGGCGGCGGCAGGGAGATAAGGGAGTGTGACCAGGAGAGCTGACCTCCAATACAGGAAGGTCAATGATGTACACCAGGCAGCACGAGAAATGACACCCCCCTTCCTCCAACACCCCCCCCCCCCAACGCTTCATCCACCCGCTCCCCCTTCATACACCCGCCAACCCTTCCTTCACACGCGTGTGGCTAACGATGCCCTCTCTGTGTTTACTCAGGAAAAGTTCTCCCATAATCACCTGAAGAGGGCCCAGACTGTGCCCTGGAGGTGACCGGTGTGGCTGACGACAGAGCGGTCACCATGGCCGAGGTGAGGAACCACTGGGCACAACACAGAGGATCTGTCAAATGTGAGTAGTGATTGCCTTACTGGCTGGTTGACTGACTGACCCATTCCTCCGACTGACCACATGTCCATTCTCCAGTAGAGCCTTCAGCCAACAGCGCCAGCCCATCCCAGGCAGCACCCTCTCCAGCCTCCCAGGAGACCACCTCGGAGGAGAGCTCCAAGGATGCAACCATTATAGTTGCGGCACAGCTGTCATCCCCACTCTCCACCAGCGCAGATACACACACCTCGATGGGGCATGTTAGTGATCAGGCTTCTGGGGCACAATCTGGTGAGCACCACACTGCTGCTGATGTACATCAGGAGGAGGCAGGAACCCCCAGGCGAGACAGCAGTCGGAGATCTGCTGGATCCTAGGACCCAGCTGGGTCCCAGCCTGATGCTGAGCCTGTGGAACAGGGTTACCCGGAGCTTTTTATAGAGGTGTTTTCTTTGCTCTGACCTTCCCATAAAGGCCAGGTGCTGTATCCGAGTGCTGCCCCCTGGCACTGCTAACCGACACTCAAGAGCTCCTGGTCTTTCTGCGTGAGAAAATGTTTCCTCGTCATCCCTTTAATCCTTCTACCAATCACTTAGCAACTGTATAATTGGAAGGATTTTTTAAAAATCCGGCCATCTCTTTAACACCCTGCAGCCCAGCAGCTCCTGGGGATCTGTGAACAACTCTGGCCCCAGGCACATCTCCAGTTTTCTTTGCTCCACCACATGTGGTCTTGCCCTCAGTTTCCTAATCAGAGCGCTGGATTTTCCTCCCTCCCAACTCCTTAAGATCTCTTTAGAATTTATCGTTTTGACTAAGTTATTGGTCACCTGTCCTAATATCCCAAGTGACTCAGCATCAGATTCTACTGGATAATTCTTTGGGATGTTTCACTATGCTGGAGGCGCAAGTTGTTTCAAAGAAAGCAGAAGCAACAGAAACGAAAGGACTGAGAGTCAGTGGCTCGAGATCACCTGCTCATGGCCCTGGGAGGTTGAAATAAAATGAAAATCGCTTATTGTCACGAGTAGGCTTCAAATGAAGTTACTGTGAAAAGCCCCTAGTCGCCACATTCCGGCACCTGTTCGGGGAGGCTGGTACGGGAATTGAACCATGCTGCTGGCCTACCTTGGACTGCTTTCAAAGCCAGCGATTTAGCCCCGTGTTAAACCAGCCCCAAATAAAGATCCAGGCGTGAAACTATTATTTAGTAATTGTAAACCACGTGTTTATTGAGAGCTCAAGCAAGATGTCTTTCAGATCATAGAGTTACAAAGGCGGAGAAGCAGAAAAGTACACGCATCAAACCTAGTCAGTGTTAATCTGAGACATGATGACAAGGAATGGACAGCTGCAAAGTGTTGATGAGGAAGCCTCTTTCTGTGGCAGGGCCTGCCTCACATTGGACCCGCACTACGCAAACTGGAATTGACATCATTACGCAGGAATTTTCACTTTCTGACACCACACAGACAGATATTTTATGGTGAAAGTGCCTTACCGCTGATGAGTACGAGATACTTGGAAAAAGTTTCCCCAAGGGAACTGTTGGGAATTGGCTTTGACTGAGGCACTGTGTAAAAGTTAAAATGTCCTTTACTGTTTGGGCGGGTTTTAGGCCAGCAACTATTACAAAGTCTAATTACCCAATATTAAACTGCAGCTGCAACTTCTCAGGTGATTTGGTCATGTCAAAAACTCCACTCAGTGCAGGCTATCCATTATAAATTGATGCGTCTTCCATGCAGAAGACTCCCTCTATATGTGGTACAAAGATTTTCTTTTTATTTAAAAATGAAAATGGAGGTTTTTTTTGTAAAATCCTAATTTAAAAATGTACATTGGTTGATATTGTACGATGCTGGTTACATTTGCAAGGCAGGTCTCTCAAATCTATTACTCAATCTGTTCTCTGATAACAGGTCAAATGTCAGCCTTAGTGTGTTAGTTTTCTGTTCATTTTTTCAGTATCACTCCCCACCTTCATAAATTTAATAAAAGGAGCTTGCAGTCCTTCTCAGTACTTTATGAGCAGATTGATGCACGTGTTCTCATACATCAACGGTCATTGTTCAGTCTCGAGGGACAGTTGCAAAACAAAAACGGAGAACTGAGTTGCGTGTGTCTTCTTATTTCACGTCAATTCAATCTTCAAGTCCTTCCCATGCTTGCGGATGAGCTTACTGTGATTGTGATCCACAGACCACAGGGATGGAAGGTGCCGGGGTCGCATGTAGTCCAAGAAGTGCTGTCGCCAGCGTTTTTCCAAAGACATTAGGGCTGGGAGCCCACCAAGAGCACAGGACTGCGCCACCTTCAGGCCATGGGGGACATAGTTCTCGTTGAATATCCTGATGGAGAGAAAGAGAAGCCGGTTGAACAAGATATGCATTGTCGTTCTGCCCATATATCAAACTCCATTATAGACCATAATTCATATTAGAATGCAGAAGCTAGGGAGGTATCTGAAGTAGAACGAAATACATGGTTATGCTAATATGTTTGATGATGGAAAATAAACACTTGTTTCTGTGATGTGACACCAAGTAGGAAAATAAGTTGTCAAGAGGAGGCAGAGTGTCTACAAAGGGGGAGAGACAAGTTAAGTGAGTGGGCAAAAATTTGGCAGATGGAGCATAACGTGGGTAAACGCGAACTTGTTCACTTTGGGCAGGAAGAATAAAGAAATGTAGCATACCATTTAAATGGAGAAAGATTGCAGAATTCAGTAGTACAGTGGGAGCTAGGTGCCTTGGCACACGAATCACTTTGGCCCGTAACTTTGAAGCTTCCCAGCATTTTAACTAGAAAGTGCTCCGAAGATGTACTGGAGACCACCCCCACCCCAACCCCTGTCGGTCCGCAAACAAGGACTACCCTGCAATTGCAACCATCTGTAAGGACAATTTAAATTGGAGACTTCGGAGGGTTTTGACCGTCTTACCAGAACAGTTACCCAGGAAAAGTTAGAAGAATTAAAACCATTCTAACTCGTGAGTAACTACTGAACCCCCCCCCCCCCCCCCCCCCCCACCCCGTGCCAAAGCTGACCAACTGACCACCTTCACCCCCACAAAACCCGATCCCCAAACCCCCCCACTGGCCAAGCAAGCTCCCTCAATAATCAGGCCCCCACATCCCCATTGAACACCCCCAACCCCCCTCCCACCTGACCCCCCCAATCACCAGGCCAATCTCACTGATCAATCTCTACCCTCCCATGACCACCCAATCCCCTCCCCTGACCACGTGACATCGACTCTCTCTCTCACACACACACACACACACACACACCTTACTATTTACCTCACAAATCTACTTTCTCCAAGACTTCTGAAAATGGCTGGATTTTTAAACTTACCTGCTTTACATTAGCTCGTGCCTTCCTTACCTCTGACTCTCCAGGACTCGAAGGCCTCAGGACTGCGCTGCCCTACATAGTTCTCGCCTGGCTTGAGTCAAAAGGCCAGGTGAGAAAAGAGCAGCTGGATTTCCAGGTAACTAGGAGTGGAGCGGCAATCTGACTCTGCTTACCACACTGCAAAAGTTTAGGCTCATAACTGCTGCCTCACAGTGCCAGGGACCCCAGTTCAATTCCAGCCTTGACCGACTGTCTGAGTGGAGTTTGCACATTCTCCTTGTGTTTGCGTGGGTTTCCTCTGGGTGCTTCGGTTTCCTCCCAAAGTCCAAAGATGTGCAGCTTAGGTGGATTGGCCATGTCAAGTTGCCCCCGAGTGTCCAAAGGTGTGCAAGTAAGGTGGGGTTACAGGAGATAGGGCGGGGGAGTGGGTGCTCTTTCGGAGGGTCAGGCAGACTCAGTGAGCCAAATGGCCTCCTTCTGCACTGTAGGGATTCTATGGTATACTAAAGTTAGCATGCAGATAGAGTAAGCGATTAGGAATGTTGGAATTTATCGCAAGAGGAATGGAATATGAAATTAGGGAAGTTTTACTGCTGTTGTACAGGGCCTTGGTGAGAACACATCTGGAGAAATATGTGCCTTTTTTGGTCTCGTTATTTAAAAAAAGATATAATTGCTTTGGAAGAAGTTAGAAAAGGTTCAATGGGATCATTCCTGGCATGAAGGGATTGTCTAATGAACAACAGTTGAACAGGTTAGACTGATACCCACTGGGGTTTGGAAAATGAGAGGTAATCTTATTGAAACATACAAGAACCTGAGGAGATCTAACAGGGTGGATACCTGGAGGATGTTTCCTCTTGTGGGAGAGACTAAAACTAGGGAACACAGTTTAAAAATAAGAGGTCTCCTGTTTAGGACAGAGATATGGAGAAACATTTTCTCCCGAAGGGGCGTTGGTTTGTGGAATTCTCTTCCCGAGAAAGCCATGGAGCTCAGCCATTCAATTTATTCAAGGCTGAGTTAGATTTTTGAAGCACAAAGGAGGCAAGGATTATGGAAGGTACACAGTGAACTGGAGTTGGGACCACAGCCAGATCAGCCATGATTTTAATGAATGATAAAGCAGGCCCGAAAGACTGAATGGCCTTTTCCTGCTCCCGTGTTCCTACACATATTCTGTATAATTTTAATTATGACTTTAAAGAATAGTGATATCACTGGTGACAGCATTGAAGCAAAGCTTCCTCTGCATTCAACAATGCTCATTAATCTCAACCCTCAGAAGAACCCTGACACACCCAACCAGCATCATGCGATTTCCCACACCAATTACTTAAGTGGTCAACCAACAAGCCCTTTGGCCACCAGAACTGGGCAGCAATTCTTTATCTTGTCTACTGTATGTGCAGTTCACCATCTATTGAAATCAGTCTCCTTACACAGACTCAGAAGCCCAGGTAGCAGCCATTTGACCCTTGACCCATTATTGCTGCTCTGAGTTTGTTAATCAGCCTCACTCCCCCTGATCGTTTTCCATAATCTGACATTTTGTAAGTGTACATCCAGTTTACTTTTGGATGTTATTACCGCATCTGGTCCCACCACCCTTTCAAGCAGTGAATTTCAGATAACAACAGCTGGTTCAATGTTATGCCCATCTTCCCCTGACCTTTTTTTCCCCAATTATCTTAAATCTGGTTACTGACCCTTCTTCCAACTGAAATAGTTTCTTCTTATTTACTCTTTTCAATATCACTCAATTTTCATCACACGACATTCTGACTCTCGGGCAATTGGGGATGGACGATAAATGCTGGTCTTGCCAGCGATGCCAACATCCCAAAGACAAATTTGTAGAAAACAAAACTTCGATTATATCTCCCCTTGACCTTCTCAACTCGAAGCAGAATAATTGCAGCTTCTTTAGTCTCTCCACAGAACCATCTTTCTCCTCTCTATGAAATAATATCTCCCATTAAAGGATTGAGTCAGAAGTTATCTCAAAGCATATTAGGTTTATGCAGCACAGGGAAATCACTGGGCTGGATAAAATGGGAGGAAAAGGGTGGGGGAGGTAGTGGGTGGCACCCCCACCCACCCACATCTCCCCCAGGACCTAAGTCAGTGTTGATTTTTTCTCTACATCTTGCTATAACTGTAACATTATATTCTCCAGTCTCTCCTTCCTTCCTTATGTACGGTGTGCATTGTTTGTACAGCATGCAAGAAACAATACTTTTCACTGTATATTAATACATGTGACAATAATAAATCAAATCAAAGTGGAGCTAACTAATTCCATACTGGCCCATGCCCGCAGCCTTAATATGCTGCAATCGGGCTTCACAGGGCCAAGTGGAACTTCTGCCCCCCAACTGGGATGGTAGTATCACCCTCTGGATTGGCCGGCAGCCCCAGCAGTGCCAAGAGCACTTTAGTGGCCATTGCTGGGACTGCAGCAAGGAGGGAGGCCAAACGTTTTATGGTGCCAGCAGTGCATTATCAAGGTTAACTGGCTTGGTAAAAAAACAAATTGACCTCTGATTGTAAAAACAGCCCAAAGGCCGTCACACTGTGCCTTGTCAGAATCTGTGTGCACATTTTTTCCTATGTGTCAGTTTGGCTCATGGCAGACTTCATCTTGGAGTCAAAGGTCATGGATTTATGTCCCACTGAACAATCTGAACACATGATCGAGGCGAACAATCTAGTGAAGACGGTCTGAATGCTGCACTATTGGAAGATGGCCATTCTTCAGATGAGACGTCAGAAACAGGGCTTTGTCTGTCCTCTGAGGTGGAAATAAAAAATTCTATGGGCACTACTGGAAGAAGAACAGGGGTGTTCACCCAGTATCCCAGTCAATATTTATCCCTCATCCAACACAACGAAAACAGGTTACCTGCTGATTATTACATTGCAGTTTACGGGGTCTTGGTGTGTGCAAATTGGTTGTCAAATATCCCTGAATTACAACAGTGACCAACGTCATACTTCATTAGTTCTGAAGTGCATTGGAATACCAGGAGATCACAAAAATCTCTGAAAATGGGAAGCTTTTTCTTACGTAAATTAAAGGTTTTTTTCTCCAATGTAAACAGCGTTCCGGAGGGATTCTATGAATTTTGTAAATACAAGTTGTTTGTCGCAATTGTACATTGTGAATGAAGAATTTTCTCACCGAGTTTCCAGCGATGCTCCTTCTTCCAGGATCTCTGTAGTCAATGTCTCCACACCGTAGAAAGCCTTCAGGATGCCCTGCAGTTCTTTCTGCCGAGCCTCGGGAAGACTTTCGGCATGCAACAAGGCCCGTGCTCCGGAACGCACCTGCCTACGGACCGGGTCCTCCAGCAGACGGACACTTTCCTCACAACCAATTGGTGCACTGAACTCCCCAGCTAGCTGCTGCTTTAGGACATTGTCATAATAATTCGAGGTGGCATGGCAGGCAGTGCACAGGAGTAGAACGTCATGAGAACTGTGGTCTTTCATTTGGATCGGGAAGTGTCTTCGGTATTCGTGGGGAACAATGTTCTTCCTGAATAAACATAAATCATCGCAACTACTTTATCTAAAATACGGTGAAAACATATTATATGGGTCACAAAAAGTGACATTACAAATCTGGGCCAGAATGGGGGTGGATTGGCTAATTCTCCAATCAATACAGACTGGGATTAACTTTATATAATTTGTGTACTCGCCACCTGTGCTCACTGATTTGCATCAGCATCAGATCTGGCAACACCTTAATTTTAAAAAAATCATGTCTTTTCAAATGTCTTGCTTCTCATCTCCTTCAGCTCCACAACCCTCGAAGATTTCTATTCTAATAAAACTTTGATCTCTTGAACATCTTCCCGCCAGCGTGGCCAGGCCTTCAGCTGTCTCGACTGTAAACCATGGAGTTCTCTTCTTAAACCTCCCCGTGTCTCTCCCTCCCTCACATACTTTAAGGCACTCCTTCAAAACCTAACTCTTTGACGAAGTCTTTGGTTACAGTGGCTACAAGAGTAGTTCAAAGGCCTGCAGGAACCGAGCATATCTGGTAAATAAGCTGAGCTGGGTCCACCATTGACAGCTGTGTCTTCAGCTGCCTGCGCACTAAACACTCTCGCCCTCTCCTCCTTCAAGAAGCTCCTTAAACACTACCTCTTTGACCAAGCTTTTGGTAAAGTGCCCTAATATTTCTCCTCAGGGCGCACTGTTAAATTTTGTTTGATAATGCTCCTGGAAAGTACCTTACTTTCACACTTCATAACATTAAAGGAGCTGTGCAAATGTAGGTTATTGTTCAGCATTTCAATGCACCGATGTTGGAATATTCGGATGCATCAAATTAGTTGGAGGCTGATATGGAAATGCTGAAGCTGCGAAAAGGTGAGGGAAACGTGTAGCCCAGCTCAGACCAAATGTTAAGTAGTCAGATCAGACAAGGCAAAATAGTCCATTATGTTTTTCACTAAGTAACATGTATGGTAATGCACTATGTTAGCCTTACAGGGTAAGTAAAAGGCAGGAATGGTTGAATTCTCGACTCGTCCTCTTACAAACATCTCACATTTCACTGCAAGATTGAAATCCTTCACTCACCTGATGTAAGACTCTCTCTTGCCACACACAACACACAGGTTCTCCTTGGTTGTCAGGTAATAGTCTTCCTGAGACTCGGGCCTTCCTGACGGTTCAAACGTCAGCTTCACAACAAATGGGGCCTCGCTGATGAGCTCTGAATGAAGAACAAGACGCCTGTTCAAATTCAAGACTTCATTTTTGAGAAACAAAAACAAATGAAGTAACTTTCTCAGCCATTACTAGAATTATAAACTTGCAGTGTACTTAACTCCTCGAAGTAGCTAATTAGATTCTTTTAAGAGAAAGTACAAATCAACATCCTAAGAAATTTTTTTAAAAGTAATACTGTTACTGGGTCCAGAAGTAGGATACAGGGGAAGGGAGAAGGTATACATAAATAAACTTTGCAAATAATAATAAACTTGCAGAGTGGGTGAAAAATTGGCATAAACAGTTCAACACTGATAAATGTGAGATAGCACAGCTTGGTGGGAAGAATAGGGAGTTCACTCATTACTTTGAGCTCTATGTTTGAGCAAGCAGTGGCAAGGTTTGTTTTCCAGGACAGTTCCAAAGAAGAGATCCTGGAATGGCAATGGGCAGGCTGTGGCAGCGAGGTCCAGGTTGAGGGCAAGGCCCAGGGCAGGACACAGTGGGCAGGTGAGAAGTTGGGGACAGTGCCAGTGAAGGAGAAGGGTGGCGTGTGTGAGCGAGGGGCGGAGGGGTGCGAGAGGGGGGTGGGTGGGGGTGCGAGAGGGAGGGATGGTGGGGGCACGAGAGGGAGGGGGCAGGGAAGAGAGAGGGAGGGGGAGCGAGAGGGAGAGAGACGGGCAGCAAGAGGGGAGTGGGGCATGTGACGGGGTTGGGGCGTGAGGGGCAAGGGGGTAGAAGCATGGGGGGGGGGAGGCGCGAGGGGTGGGTGGGGGCACAAAATGAGGGCGTGAGGGTGCAAGAGGGGGAGGGGGAGCAAGAGGGAGTGAGAGCGAGGGGGAGCGAGAGAGGGGGAGCGAGAGAGGGGGAGCGAGAGAGGGGGAGCGAGAGAGGGGGAGCGAGAGAGGGGGAGCGAGAGAGGGGGAGCGAGAGAGGGGGAGCGAGAGAGGGGGAGCGAGAGTGGGGGCGGTGTAAGAGGGAGGGATTATGGGGGCGCGAGAGAGGGAGGGGGCGGTGTGAGAGGGAGGGGGCGGTGTGAGAGGGAGGGGGCGGTGTGAGAGGGAGGGGGCGGTGTGAGAGGGAGGGGGCGGTGTGAGAGGGAGGGGGCGGTGTGAGAGGGAGGGGGCGGTGTGAGAGGGAGGGGGCGGTGTGAGAGGGAGGGGGCGGTGTGAGAGGGAGGGGGCGGTGTGAGAGGGAGGGGGCGGTGTGAGAGGGAGGGGGCGGTGTGAGAGGGAGGGGGCGGTGTGAGAGGGAGGGGGCGGTGTGAGAGGGAGGGGGCGGTGTGAGAGGGAGGGGGCGGTGTGAGAGGGAGGGGGCGGTGTGGAGAGGGAGGGGGCGGTGTGAGAGGGAGGGGGGCGGTGTGAGAGGGAGGGGGCGGTGTGAGAGGGAGGGGGCGGTGTGAGAGGGAGGGGGCGGTGTGAGAGGGAGGGGGCGGTGTGAGAGGGAGGGGGCGGTGTGAGAGGGAGGGGGCGGTGTCAGAGGGAGGGGGCGGTGTAAGAGGGAGGGGGCGGTGTAAGAGGGAGGGGGCGGTGTAAGAGGGAGGGGGCGGTGTAAGAGGGAGGGGGCGGTGTAAGAGGGAGGGGGCGGTGTAAGAGGGAGGGGGCGGTGTAAGAGGGAGGGGGCGGTGTAAGAGGGAGGGGGCGGTGTGAGAGGGAGGGGGCGGTGTAAGAAGGGAGGGGGCGGTGTTGTAAGAGGGAGGGGGCGGTGTAAGAGGGAGGGGGGCGGTGTAAGAGGGAGGGGGCGGTGTAAGAGGGAGGGGGCGGTGTAAGAGGGAGGGGGGGGGGTGTAAGAGGGAGGGGGCGGTGTAAGAGGGAGGGGGCGGTGTAAGAGGGGAGGGGGCGGTGTAAGAGGGAGGGGGCGGTGTAAGAGGGAGGGGGCGGTGTGAGAGGGAGGGGGCGGTGTGAGAGGGAGGGGGGGGTGTGAGAGGGAAGGGGCGGTGTGTGTGAGAGGGAGGGGGCGGTGTGTGTGAGAGGGAGGGGGCGGTGTGTGTGAGAGGGAGGGGCGGTATGAGAGGGAGGGGGCGGTGAGAGGGAGGGGGCGGTTGAGGGAGGGGGCGGTTGAGGGAGGGGGCGGTTGAGGGAGGGGGCGGTTGAGGGAGGGGGCGGTTGAGGGAGGGGGCGGTGAGGGAGGGGGCGGTTGAGGGAGGGGGCGGTTGAGGGAGGGGGCGGTTGAGGGGAGGGGGCGGTTGAGGGAGGGGGCGGTTGAGGGAGGGGGGCGGTTGAGGGAGGGGGCGGTTGAGGGAGGGGCGGTTGAGGGAGGGGGCGGTGTGAGTGGGAGGGGGCGGTGTGAGTGGGAGGGGGTGGTGTGAGTGGGAGGGGCGGTGTGAGTGGGAGGGGGCGGTGTGAGTGGGAGGGGGCGGTGTGAGGGGGAGGGGACGGTGTGAGGGGGAGGAGGCGGTGTGAGGGAGGGGGCGGTGTGAGAGGGAGGGGGTGGCGTGAGGGAGGGGGCGGTGTGAGAGGGAGGGGGCGGTGTGAGAGGGAGGGGGCGGTGTGTGTGAGTGGGAGGGGGCTGTGTGAGAGGGAGGGGGCTGTGTGAGAGCGAGGGGGCGATGTGAGTGCGAGCGGGCGGTGCTAGAGGGAGGGGGCGGTGTGAGAGGGAGGGGGCGGTGTGAGAGGGAGGGGGCGGTGTGAGAGGGAGGGGGGCGGTGTGAGTGCGAGCGGGGCGGTGCTAGAGGGAGGGGGCGGTGTGAGAGGGAGGGGGTGGTGTGAGAGGGAGGGGGGCGGTGTGAGTGCAAGGGGGCGGTGCTAGAGGGAGGGGGGCAGTGTCGAGAGGGAGGGGCGGTGTGAGAGGGAGGTGGCGGTTGAGTAGGGTAGTGGGGGCTGGGTGTGAGAGGGAGGGGGGCGGTGCTGAGAGGGAGGGTGGCGGTGTGAGGAAGAGGGGCTTGGGTGAGAGGGAGGGGGCGGTGGAGAGGGATGGGGACGGTGTGAGAGGGAGAGGGCGGTGTGAGAGGGAGTGAGAGGGCGGTGTGAGAGGGAGAGGGGCGGGTGGAGAGGGAGGGGGGGGCGGTGTGAGAGGGAGGGGGCGGTGTGAGAGGGAGGGGGCGGTGTGTGTGAGAGGGAGGGGCGGTGTGAGAGGGAGGGGGCGGTTGGAGAGGGAGGGGGCGGTTGTAAGAGGGAGGGGGGGGTGTAAGAGGGAGGGGGGGAGGTGTGAGAGGGGGGGCGGTGTGAGAGGGAGGGGGCGGTGTGAGAGGGAGGGGGCGGTGTGAGAGGGAAGGGGCGGTGTGTGTGAGAGGGAGGGGGGGGTGTGTGTGAGAGGGAGGGGGCGGTGTGTGTGAGAGGGAGGGGGCGGGTATGAGAGGGAGGGGGCGGTTGAGGGAGGGGGCGGTTGAGGGAGGGGGCGGTTGAGGGAGGGGGCGGTTGAGGGAGGGGGCGGTTGAGGGAGGGGGCGGTTGAGGGAGGGGGCGGTTGAGGGAGGGGGCGGTTTGAGGGAGGGGGCGGTGAGGGAGGGGGGGCGGTTGAGGGAGGGGGCGGTGTGAGTGGGAGGGGGCGGTGTGAGGGAGGGGGCGGTGTGAGTGGGAGGGGGCGGTGTGAGTGGGAGGGGCGGGGTGTGAGTGGGAGGGGGCGGTGTGAGGGGGAGGGGACGGTGTGAGGGGGAGGAGGGGTGTGAGGGGGGGGGGGGTGTGAGAGGGAGGGGGGGTGGCGTGAGGGAGGGGGCGGTGTGAGAGGGAGGGGGCTGTGTGAGAGGGAGGGGGCGGTGTGTGTGAGTGGGAGGGGGCTGTGTGAGAGGGAGGGGGCTGTGTGAGAGCGAGGGGGCGATGTGAGTGCGAGGGGGCGGTGATAGAGGGAGGGGGGGTGTGAGGGGGAGGGGGCGGTGTGAGAGGGGAGGGGGCGGGTGAGTGAGTGCGAGCGGGCGGTGCTAGAGGGAGGGGGCGGTGTGAGAGGGAGGGGGTGGTGTGAGAGGGAGGGGGCGGTGTGAGGAGGGGGCGGTGTGAGAGGGAGGGGGCGGTGTGAGGGGGAGGGGCGGTGTGAGGGGGAGGGGGCGGTGTGAGGGAGGAGGGGGCGGTGTGAGGGGGAGGGGGCGGTGTGAGGGGGAGGGGGCGGTGTGAGGGGGAGGGGGCGGGTGTGAGAGGGAGGGGGCGGTGTGAGAGGGAGAGGGCGGTGTGAGAGGGAGAGGGCGGTGTGAGAGGGAGAGGGCGGTGTGAGAGGGAGGGGGCGGTGTGAGAGGGAGGGGGCGGTGTGAGAGGGAGGGGGCGGTGTGTGTGAGAGGGAGGGGGCGGTGTGAGAGAGGGGGGGGGGTGTGAGAGGGAGGGGGCGGTGTGAGAGGGAGGGGGCGGTGTGAGAGGGAGGGGGGCGGTGTGAGAGGGAGGGGGGCGGTGTGCGAGGGAGGGGGCGGTGTGAGAGGGAGGGGGGCGGTGTGAGAGGGAGGGGGCGGTGTGAGTGAGAGGGGGCGGTGTGTGTGGGAGGGGACTGTGTGAGAGGGAGGGGGCGGTGTGAGAGGGAGGGGGCGGTGTGAGTGGGAGGGGGCGGTGTGAGTGGGAGGGGGCGGTGTGAGTGGGAGGGGGCGGTGTGAGAGGGAGGGGGCGGTGTGAGAGGGAGGGGGCGGTGTGAGAGGGAGGGGGCGGTGTGAGAGGGAGGGGGCGGTGTGAGAGGGGGCGGTGTGAGAGAGAGGGGGCGGTGTGAGGGAGGGGTCGGTGTGAGGGAGGGGGCGGTGTGAGTGGGAGGGGGCGGTGTGAGTGGGAGGGGGCGGTGTGAGAGGGAGGGGGCGGTGTGAGAGGGAGGGGGCGGTGTGAGAGGGAGGGGGCGGTGGTGAGAGGGAGGGGGCGGTGTGAGAGGGAGGGGGCGGGGTGAGTGGGAGGGGGCGGTGTGAGAGGGAGGGGACGGTGTGAGTGAGAGGGGGCGGTGTGAGAGGGAAGGGGCGGTGTGAGGGAGGGGGCGGTGTGAGAGGGACGGGGCGATGTGAGGGAGGGGGCGGTGTGAGAGGGAGGGGGCGGTGTGAGAGGGAGGGGGCGGTGTGAGAGGGAGGGGGGCGGTGTGAGAGGGGGGGGCGGTGTGAGAGGGAGGGGACAGTGTGAGAGGGAGGGGGCAGTGTGAGAGGGAGGGGGCAATGTGAGAGGGAGGGGGCTGTGTGAGAGGGAGGGGGCTGTGTGAGAGGGGAGGGGGCGGTGTGTGAGAGGGAGGGGGCGGTGTGAGAGGGAGGGGGCGGTGTGAGAGGGAGGGGCGGGTGTGAGAGGGAGGGGGCGGTGTGAGAGGGAGCGGGCGGTGTGCGTGGGGAGCCGGGGGCGGCTGTGAGTGGGAGGGGGTGGTGTGAGGGAGGGGGCGGGTGTGAGAGGGAGGGGGCGGGTGTGAGAGGGAGGGGGCGGTGTGAGATGGAGGGGCGGTGTGAGAGGGAGGGGGCGGTGTGAGTGCGAGTGGGCGGTGCTAGAGGGAGGGGGCGGTGTGAGAGGGAGGGGGTGGTGTGAGTGGGAGGGGGCGGTGTGAGTGGGAGGGGGCGCTGTGAGAGGGAGGGGGCGGTGTGAGAGGGAGGGGACAGTGTGAGAGGGAGGGGGCAGTGTGAGAGGGAGGGGGCAATGTGAGAGGAGGGGGCAATGTGAGAGGGAGGGGGCTGTGTGAGAGGGAGGGGGCTGTGTGAGAGGGAGGGGGCGGTGTGAGAGGGAGGGGGCGGTGTGAGAGGGAGGGGGCGGTGTGAGAGGGAGGGGGCGGTGTGAGAGGGAGCGGGCGGTGTGAGTGGGAGCGGGCGGTGTGAGTGGGAGGGGGTGGTGTGAGGGAGGGGGCGGTGTGAGAGGGAGGGGGCGGTGTGAGATGGAGGGGGCGGTGTGAGAGGGAGGGGGCGGTGTGAGTGCGAGTGGGCGGTGCTAGAGGGAGGGGGTGGTGTGAGTGGGAGGGGGCGGTGTGAGTGGGAGGGGGCGCTGTGAGAGGGAGGGGGCGGTGTGAGAGGGAGTGGGCGGTGTGAGAGGGAGGGGGCGGTGTGAGAGGGAGGGGGCGGTGTGAGGGGGAGGGGGCGGTGTGAGGGGGAGGGGGCGGTGTGAGGGGGAGGGGGCGGTGTGAGGGGGAGGGGGCGGTGTGAGGGGGAGGGGGCGGTGTGAGAGGGAGGGGGCGGTGTGAGAGGGAGGGGGGCGGTGTGAGAGGGAGGGGGCGGTGTGAGAGGGAGGGGGCGGTGTGAGAGGGAGGGGCGGTGTGAGAGGGAGGGGGCGGTGTGAGAGGGAGGGGGCGGTGTGAGAGGGAGGGGGCGGTGTGAGAGGGAGGGGGCGGTGTGAGAGGGAAGGGTCGGTGTGAGAGGGAGGGGGCGGTGTGAGAGGGAGCGGGCGGTGTGAGTGGGAGCGGGCGGTGAGTGGGAGGGGGTGGTGTGAGGGAGGGGGCGGTGTGAGAGGGAGGGGGCGGTGTGAGAGGGAGGGGGCGGTGTGAGTGCGAGTGGGCGGTGCTAGAGGGAGGGGGCGGTGTGAGAGGGAGGGGGAGGTGTGAGTGGGAGGGGGCGGTGTGAGTGGGAGGGGGCGCTGTGAGAGGGAGGGGGCGCTGTGAGAGGGAGGGGGCGCTTTGAGAGGGAGGGGGCGGTGTGAGAGGGAGTGGGCGGTGTGAGAGGGAGGGGGCGGTGTGAGAGGGAGGGGGGCGGTGTGAGAGGGAGGGGGCGGTGTGAGAGGGAGGGGGCGGTGTGAGTGAGAGGGGGCGGTGTGAGAGGGAAGGGGCGGTGTGAGAGGGAGGGGGCGGTGTGAGAGGGAGGGGGCGGTGTGAGTGTTGATATTTTCTGTTTAATGTGTGTCAAATTTTATCTTTCCAAAATTTGCTTAGCAGTCCTGCAAGTGTGAAAAAAATAAATGCGTGCACCCCCAAGCCTCTTGGAAAGATTGGGCAAACCTGGATAGAGGATATCGAGGCACTGGAATCAGCATAGAGGATTAGTATGCAATGGAGGGGGTACAGGGGATACTATCGGCACTGTAGTGGGTATTGGGGTTAAAGAGGCGCTAGGAAAGGATTCCAGAAATGCATGCGTATATACTATACCCGTTAGGAAAGGATTGATAGGCCGGGGCGGCATTGGGGAGGGGATCAATTAAAACAGGGTCCTATAATTAAATTAACTGAAACAAGAGATAGGTCAGTGAAAAATGTTTTTAAAAAAAAACAATCAGACGGAGGAACAATCCGGATTCTGTCGCTCAGTCTTAGAACAATTCAGAATGTCCCGTGCAGCAATTGATGACCAAGTCATTTCTTACTGGTCCCCACTACCATTTTGATTTCCCCTCTGTGGTTCATTACTCTGAGTAGTGACTGTAAGGTAAATTTGTATTCCTCCGATAGTGCAGACAAACCTACCCCCAATGCCCTTGTCTATGTACCATTGAGCCTTCTTCCTGTCGCAGGTGCACAGAGGTTGTCCATCTGGGGCATGGAGGAAACAATTGTCATAGAGTGGTGATTTCCTGCAAACAGTAAAACAAATTGCAATCATTCCACTGAAGTAATAATCAGATCCCACTTCTATCCTGCACAGGACCTGATAGAACAATGGTACAGCTCCACATGCCAACTGAGGTTTACATTCTGACAGCGCCGGGGACCCGGGTTCGACTCCAGCCTTGGGTGCCCGTCTGTGTGGACTTTGCACGGTCTCCCCGTGTCTGCGTGGGATTTCTCCAGGTGCTCTGGTTTCCTCCCACAGTCCAAAGATGCACAGGTTAGGTGGATTGATCATGATCAATGCACGGGGTTGCGGGGTTAAGACGGGGGAATGGGTCGAAGTAGATTGCTCTTTCGGAAGATCGGCGCAGACTTGATGGGCTGAATGGCCGCCTTCTGTACTGTAGGGATTCTATGGATAGAGGCCAGTGAAAAAACCCAAAGGATGAAAACTCAATTTTAGCAATTAACTAATGTGCAAGTTTCAAAAGACATTTGGTACTCGAAGGTTAACCTGCTCTGTCTAATTTCAGTGACGTGTGCCAGTTGCAAAACACTTGTTTTGGCTGGTTTTTAGTGCAGTTCACTGCTGTTGTGACTAGTTTACTTTGAGCATCGGCCCTACACAGGTAGTCAAGCTACCTTTAAGTTGTTGCTTGGTAGTACAGAACTTCAGTACTGAAGAAAAGGGACATGTTGTCGAAGCTTTTCATTTAGTACTCAACAGAACAATACTCAGGAATACCAAAGGTAATGGGATGACAATCCAAAGTGCATGAAAAGAGTGCTGCTCTGTTGGAAATGGACTCTGAATGGTAGAGGCAATGCAATGGAGAATGCACCAGTTAACGGCTGACTGACAGTTAACTACCAAACTTTACTTAAATTCAAACTGATTAGGTTGACTCTGATTGGTGAAGGCATTGCCCTGGGAATGAACCAGAGAATGGATTAGTTGTTTAGTTGAAAAAAAGCCCAATGTGTGTACAAGTTCTTTTTATCTGCAACGGGCAGGGCCTTGTGTACTAATATATGTAGCTTCCAACAGGCATTGGTGAGCCACACTGCAAACCCAACTGATAATCTTAAATTGGTTGTTAGTGTAATTCTTAACACACTCAGGACAGAGTTCACTTACCATCCAAACAGCACACTCTTCTCAAAGGAAATTGTTGTTTCCTTTACATTTGGTATTTTTTTTAAATTGTTCTGATGAGTGCAAGATGAAAAGTTTCCGCAGCATGTGTCTTTGTTTAACTATCTTCCAGTTATTGAAAATGCTACGCTTGCACTCACCTCCTTTGTGCACAACTTTATTTCCCGGGGTCATGTTTTTGTAACACTTTGCATGTCAAATTCTCCCCCTTATGAATTTTTTGTAGGTTTACATGTTTGCCAATATAGTGAGTGTGGAGGCTGATTACTGGATTCCTATAAATTTCTTTTTCACCTGCCACTTCCACCACCACCCCACAACTAAATTTTCTGATTTAAAGGTTTAAATGAAACAAAATATATATTTTACAATAATTAAGCTGCCTTTCGTGTTTTTTAATGCTTGCTAAATTTGTACTTGAAGACCTTGGCTTCCACCAGGAACTTAGGCTTTGAGTTGATAATTTTGCCATTATTTAAAAAAAAATTAAATTTAGTGTACCCAATTCATTTTTTCCAATTTAAGGGACAATTTAGCGTGTTCAATCCACCTACACTGCACATCTTTGGGTTGTGGGGTGAAACCCACGCAAACACGGGGAGAATGTGCAAACTCCACACAGACAGTGACCCAGAGCCGGGATCGAACCTGGGACCTCGGCACCGTGAAGCTGCAGGGCTAGCCCACTGTGCCACCGTGCTGCCCATTTTGCCATTATATTAATATTCTGTGGTTTGAGCATGTATTTAATTCCACAGGATACACATTACTGTTCAGTCCCAAGTACAGAGGCAGTAAAAGGTTCAGAGTACAAGGAAATTAGCCTACACGCCGCCCCCTTTTACCTGGCAGAATATCCCACCCCCAGTGGTTTATGCTGGGTTTTTCTCGGGTCTTGCGTGTTCAGCTCTGACTGGTTGGCCCCAAGCTTCTTGTTTCGTCGTCTCTGCTGAGAGTTCATCTCTCCCGTCCCATCTTCCCCTCTGCTGCAGCCCACTTTGCCCTTAAATGGGATGTCCACCAGGCCCTGGCAGCGTGCCAGCATCTGCCTCCAGCTGGGCTCACATTCAGTTGAGGTGCTATCTTCAAGTGGTGCAGAACTGAATCCCAGGAGGTGAAAGAACAGAGCCACAGAGACCTGGGCATCTTGTGCAGCATACGTTACCTGTCAGCACAATGCAGAATGTAGAAGCAAGACACTGACTCAAAACATTATCTACAACCTGCAAAAACATACAAACAGATATGAATATATTTCCTGCCCACAATCAAATCAAATTATGTCAGATCTGTGACCTCACTTTAATCTCACAGGTATTCAGCTAACAAAAAGATTTGGAATTAAAAATGGATCCAGTTTCAACTGTCATTTGTAGAAGTTCCAAACTTCTACCATCCTTTGTGCGGAAAAGTGTTTCCTAACTTCACTCAGTAATGTTCTCTTGCCCTAGATTTACCAACCAGTGGAAATAGTTAACCACCCAATCAATTCTCTGTTAGACTTTGGAAACTACAATCAAGTTCACCCTTAATCTTCCGCATTGCAAGGAACAGGAGCCAAATTTGAGTCATCTCTCCTCATAATTTAACCCTCGAAGTCCTGGTATTGTTTTAGTAAATCTAAGCTGCACTTCCGAATATTCACAGTGCTCCATGGTTATCTGACCAGGGCTATGTAGCACAACTTTGAATTCCTTGTATTTGAACTCTAGATATAAAGGTCAGCATTTCATTAGCTTTTTAAATTATTTTTCAGACATGTCCCCAATATTTTAGTGATCTATCTAATTGAACCTACACTGCTTCTCATTTGTCATTACTTAGAAAATACTCTGGTTTATCTTTCTTCGGTCCAAAATGGAAGGCCAATACTGAAATCCATTTGCCATAGTTTTGCCTGCAACAACTTCTTGTATTCATATCATGTATATAATGTAATTAAACAATCCGCGGCACTTCACAGAAGCATTACAAAAGAATATGAGGAAATTCCAAAGTTTAGTGCCTAGGCAGCTGAAGGCATGGTGGAACGGTTAAAATGGGGGGATAAACCAGAGGTGGGAATGAATGAGCGCTGGTAGCCAGAGGGCCAAGGTCATGGCGGATTTTTGAAAACCAGGATGAGAATTTTAAAATCAATATGTTGCTTGATCGGGAGCCAATACAAGTCGGTGAGTACAAGGATGATGGGGAACGGGATTTGGTGCAAACTAAGACACAAGTGGCATAGTTTTAGATGACCTCAAGTTTATGGAGGGTAGAATGCAGGATACCAGCCATCATTGCGTTGGAATATACAAGTCCAAAGTTACCAAAGACATAAATGAGGGTTTCAGCAGCCGATGAGCTGGTACAAGGGTGAAGCTGGGATGCTAGGGAGGTAGAGATAGTGCTTTTATTTTCTAATTACAGTTAATTGCAGTAGTGCTTGTGAAGTGGAGCTACATCAGGAAGAGTTGGCCATGCCTTCACAAGACTCGGGCTCAGCTGGCTCCGGCTGACAGCACCCAGTCAGGGCCCCTGCTCAGGGATACCAGACCCACTACCTGTGGGTGTGTCGAGAGAGGAGAAGATTAAGGGAGTAAACCCTAACTGAAAATCTGGAGTGGTGTCTCGTAAGGTGATCATACGTTATTTTTGGCATGTTCAGACAGCTCCTGCAGTCAAGCTGGTGCCAAACGTCGTGATCTGCACTTCCTTGGACCCCACCAGCAAGGCCGAGAGGGGGTCCTGATGCTTGGGCAGCCCAAACCCCCATTTAATCCACCCAGGCACATACCATAGGGAGATCACTCCATAGTCGCCTCACAGCGACCAAAACAACATGGTAGGCAGCAGTTACGGGCCATGGAATGCCTTTGACAGTGGGATAGATCACCGCATCTCATCGGACAGCTACCGCTTGCCTCAAACCAGGCAGCCCGCAGTTAGTAACGTTCTGTCGCATCACAGTCTACCAACATCAACGAGTGCTTGGAGCTTAGGATCATTGCCTGACAAGTGGAGTGTACCACCACACCAAGCAAAATGAAGAGAAGACACGTAGCAGTTGACAAGACACCAGGAAGAGAGAGCCAGACGCTGCCAAACCAGTGACTCATTGTTGTGCACCCATTGTCTCTTGAGACAAGGAGACCAAGAAACAGTCAATTTGCTTATGTTCATCTTCATGAGACTGCATGCCTGATTCAATATCAGCTTCCTTGGGATCATGCTGATCTCTTCCACTATAAATGCTGACTCAAAGTAATTATTTAACAAGTTTGCCATTTCCTTATTTTCACTTATATTACAATTTCATTTTTTAAGGGGCCCATATTACTCAACTTTTTTCTCGACTCTAGACTTTATTTCCTAATATAATTGCAAACATTTTTGGTGTTGATATTGATATCCCTTGCAAGATTTTTTTTCCTGCTACCTATTTGTACCGCTTCCTATCTGTCCCATCATGTTTGCTGGTGTTTAAAGCTCTCCAATTCACCAAGTTCTGAGCAACTTTGTGTATTCTTGTGTTAAGTTCAATGTTATCCGTTACCCGTCAAGTCGCTGATGTTTTTTTTTCCATTAGTAAACTATTTGTTTTTTAACATTCTGCTACTGTACAGTTGCTATCAGAGGGCCTATACACAATGCTACCATAACCATGAATCTTTTTTTTGAACACTTCTCACTGACCTATCATTTTAGCCAATTTTGAGATTTGCATACTTTAGTGTGGATAATCCTGTTGAAGTCAGACTTTGTCTTTTTGTCCATGACATCTTTGTCAATCTTTCCCTCGCCTCCACCTATCGTTGGCCCTCTATCCAGCCCTTACTGCTCCACCACCATCCCCCCAGAGTGTAAATATTATCCTGTTTCCAGTTCTCTCTCGCTCTGACAGAGTCATCCAGATTTGAAACATTAATTCTGTTCTCTCTTCACAGATGTTGTCAGATCTATTGACATTTTCCAGCGTTTTCTGTTTTTGTTTCAGTATTTAAGGGAGTTAGTGTGTCATTTTTCAGGTGAGACATTAAACCAATGTCCCATCTGCCATATCAGGTGGACCCAAAAGATCTCATGGCAAATATTAAGGTAGAGTTGGAGAGTTCTCCACGCTGGCCTGGTCTATGGTTATCCCTCAACCAACATTACTAAGACAGGTAATCTGGTCATTATCAGGTACCTTCTTGTGGGAGCTTGATGTGCATAACTTGGCTGCCATGTTTCCTTCATTAAAACAATGACTACAGAATACTTGGCCCTGCATTTACCGAAATCTTAAGCGATAATAAAACGGATTGTTTTGCGACTGTATGCTCAACAAGGAAACTTGACATTCCATTTTTTTTTAAAAAAGTTAAAATCAACAACTTGATGGTGTTGCAGTACCAAACTAATACTGTACCCTGTGAAGTGTTGGATAATGCAGACTTGCGAGGTTAACATATACCACCAACACTGAGAAAGGTTCAACTCTATTTTATTAACTAACTATAAACTAATCGACATATGAGAACTGTGGGTTTAAACAATGCTAATTTAACTAGAGACCTAAGCCTGTCCGAACCAGTTGATTCTCTCAGCACGTGTTGTGAGTCTGTGCTGGGCTGGATGAGTTCCTGTTACACTCAGAGGCAGCATCCAGAATGAACGGGAACCGTGGTGCCCTCTGCCTTTATAGTGTGTGTATTCCAACTGGTGATTGGCTGCGGTGTTTGTGCATGTTGATTGGTCCCAGTGTATGTCCATCGGTGTGTGTCTGCACCATGATATACTGGTGTATATTATGACACCCTGAACAAAGTAGCTACTTATATTTTTATAGTGCCTTTAGCATTTTAGATGAAATGTTTGACAGCTGGAGGAAACATTAGAACATGGTATAAGAGGAGTTTTGAGGATTCTCTCAGGTGAAGAAGAAGGGGTTGAGAGGTAAAGAGGTTTAGGAAGGCAATTCCAGAGTTTAGGGCTTGGGCAGCTGAGAACACAGTTGTCAAAGTCGGCGACATGTGGGAAGTTCGGGACGCGCGCACCGGGGAAATTGGGGACGTGCGGGAGGACAGAGTTGGAGAAAGGCAGAATTCTCTAAGCTGTAATGCTGGGAGGAGATTACAGAGATAGTGAGGGACAAGGCTTTGGAGGGGTTGTAACACAAGCCATTGCTGGAAGGAGAATAAATGTAGGTCAGTGAGGACAAGGCTGCCGCATGGGCAAGTATGAATTAGGATACAGGCAGATTTATTGTTGAGCTTAAAGTTACAGAGGAAGAAAGGAGGCCAGCCAGGAGGACATTTGAATAGTCGATGGCAAAAGCATGGATGTGGTTATAAGCAATAAATGAGCCAATGCAGGGGCAATGACAGGTGATGTTTTATGGAGATGGAAGTGATTGAGAATCACTATTGAGTCCCATTCCAAAAGCCCAAAGGAAATGGAATGTGAAGGAAGCACCTTCATCTCTCAAAAGAAAATATGGAATAATATGCTTACAATATTCAAAATAAATTGATGGACATTCCCTTAACAAGAGTACCTGCTCATTTGTGAGTTCTTTTGCTTCCCAATTGCTACATCGCAGGTGGAGGGACTTGTCGAGGGTAAAATGCAAGATGTCTTGAGCCAAGGACTTCAGGCTGAGGGCACAGGTAAAATTACACTTTCTGCCATAAAAACAAAAAGGTAACCGGGGCTAAATGCAGGAAGCTATTAAAAAATGCTTAAAATGTAACATTCACCAAACAATGGCAAGAAAACTCTCCACAGAAGATTATAGCACAGCACCATGTATCCTTTAATAAATTACAGTAAGAAATGCAGAGTGAAATCTAAAGAAGCAACACATTCAAACACTTGAAATGGAATCTAGAGAAAGAAAAGTTAAATAACTCTAACCCCATTGCTCAAAATTCCAATACATCAGACCATGTCAATTATATTGAAACTGTAATAGTTCAGATATTAGCCATCGCATCAGGACTCCATCAGGAACAACACTTTCCCCTTTCGCTCAGTGAATTAAATTCCAATGCACTCTAAACTTGCCCTAATTTACTCTCATTATACTGGATTCCAACAAAGCAAACCCTATTCCCTCAAATGTCATTTATAAATCCCACACATAGGAGCACATTATTTAACTGGAAGCTCATTGCAAGTATCTGCAGGGCCTCTGACTTTTTTTAGGTGGCTCTGCAATAGGTATTTTCAATGTTCAGGGTGTCACTCCGTGTGACATAATTGCTACTTTACAGCAAAAGTATAACCGCCAAATGATTATGCAACAAAGCACACAACGTTTACTTGAATATTTTTCAACCATTTTTCGTTCCTCAGTAACTAAGAATGCTCTTGCCCAGAAGTGTGCAAAATTTAAAGAGAAGTACTTTTGATTAAATTTATCTATTGAGTTGTCTTCGGCATCTTTTAGTGTCCTCATTCATTCGTCCACTTGAAATCTTCAGCTTCTTCCAACATCCTGGGTCACAACGTGATCTTTCTATCCAGAGCTTAACTCTGGGAGATGCATTTAGATTGTGCCGGCTGATTATGTAACATGTACATGTCCCAGATGTATCAGTATAATTCAGTTTGCTGTACTCAGGAATGGTTCTTAAGTTCCCAGCAATTTCTGCCCAGTGGCTTGTTTACAAATAATTTTGAAACCCAAAAATACAATCTGTACTTGCAAAATTTACAGATTTCTTTTTCCAAAAATGAGTTACAATTATGTATGTGACAGGAAAAAAAAATGATTGTGTTCTAAATACGCATTTGTCTTCTATGAAAAGTGAAGTAAACCGAGGGAAATACTTTCCTCATTTAATAACAATTATACATTTTTTTTAAACTTACCGCTGTCTAGAGGGAACTGGAGAAGCTAATGGCTGCCTTCTGTATGTCTGCCAAAGCTGTGATTAAGGTGTCATAAAAGTGAGATAATCCTTGATTTTGTAGGGGGTGGGGGGGGGTGGGGGGTGGGTTCTGTGGTAGATTTGAGAAGCATTTGCATGTTTCCAGATATCTGCCAAATGGAATATTGTTTTGGGCTGGAGGTGCCTGGGGTGCAGTTAACCTATGCTTTAGGTACTGGGGAGATATAGAAAAGAACTATAGATTGCAGAGTTTGCTGGGACATTATATCTGGTCAACTTAGGGTTAAAGCTTACTTCACAAACCGTCAGCAGTTGAAACCACACATTGCAAAAATAATCCTGCAGCAACTGAGGCCATCTATATTCTTAGCTTCAGGTTTAACCAGTGGGGACGTGATAACCAATATCAGACAATAAGCTAATCAGATGAGAATAACGATATTAAGTGTGGAACACATAGCAAACTCTGCAAAATCATATTAAAGAGGAACCATTACACGGGAATCCATGGAACTTGTTTACCCAAGTGTATAAATATGTTGTAATTACTGGTGATTTGCGGAGGTGCTGCACACTCACCTTGTGCACAAGTAAAAAAATAAACTAATAATCTGACGGTACTGCTCATGTGTTAGAGTCTTACTCAGAGTCGAGATTTCGACAGTACAAATGATGTAATTAAGAGGAGTCAAGTCTGTCTGTAATTGCAGTTTGCCATAGGATTTTAGTCTGACAAGATGTGTCTTTTAGTTTTGCTACCAAAACGTTCTCTCCAAGGTCTATGCACAGAGAAAAGTAAGTAAAACCTGATTATTAACTTTATTTGTAAGTGGTATTTGAACTAGGTTGATTTGCTTAATTGGAATATTTAGTGGTAGATTTAATAATAATAATCACTTATTGTCACAATTCGGCTTCAATGCAGTTACTGTGAAAAGCCCCTAATCGCCACATTCCAGCACCTGTTCCGGGAGGCCAGTACGGGAATTGAACCCGCGCTGCTGGCCTTGTTCTGCATTGCAAGCCAGCTATTTTGCCCACTGTGCTAAACCAGCCCCTGGGGATTTATGAAATGGGGATTTATGAAGTTAGTTAAGAGTTCCTTCTTTGTGCTAAGAACTGTGATCTGTAAAACTATTTCTTTGTTGTTCATATAGTTAATTCTGTGTTTAAAGCAAACTTTGTTTTAACATAAAAGGTATCTATTGGTCAGTGTTATCATCCCAGTGCTGTTGTCACCTTTCCTCAGTGTTACAAGTTGCAAATGGTTGGGTTCTCATCTGGGATCCGAACAGAATTGGGGGCTCTTTTGCCGGCATTTTAAAAGTATAATTCCCTGTTTGGCTTGGGATTACAGAAGTTCAAGACAGTGAGTATGAAGAGCTGTGGCTTTTTTTCAAGTGTTGATACTCTGACAGTGTAATAGGGAGTGACTTGTAAAATAGTGCTTTCTGATGGCTGATAGTTTCCTGCGTGCTGAAGACATAACTCTGGATGGTTTACAAAAGGTGTTTAAAACACAAACAGACACAGAAAATACTAGATGGGCATCCGGTGGCAGCCATGGAGTAAGTGGTCTCACATTTGGCAGCTCCAGCTCAAGGCTGATTTTTGGACCTTTTCCCCATTCGTAGGGTAGAAGTTTGGATGAAAAAAGGTGTAGGTGTGATAGGAGAAAGTGAGACTCCACTGGTGTAGCTGGTAGATGGATTCACGGACCAGACGTGAGTCAAGAGGAAGAGCTGGTGGAGCAGGAAAATCTTTGTGGTGCGCCACAGGTCAAGATGGAGGAGGGTAAAGGGCCTGTCCTGCCCGCCCAGTGGTCAACGGAGCAATGGTGGACTTTTTAAATGAGCAATTCAGCCAGTAGAGGAGGGAAGCCCATGAGGACCTGGCCAAGGTGGGAGAGCCGTTTAAAATGGGGATTGACTGTGTGGAGCAGAGGCTGGAGTCCCAGGGCCAGGTGATTCAGAAAGTGGAGGAGGCGGTGGGGGAGCACGAAGCGCAGCTCGCCTCATTGGTGACTGAGGTGGGGGTGATGCGGGAAACCCAAATGCGGCTAAAGAAGGTGGAAGATCTGGAGATGTTTGTTGGGCTTGGTGGCAGGTGCTTGGGGAGCGTCGAGGGTAAGTGCACCTTTTCTCTGTTTCTTTGTTTTGTGGGATAATGCGAGCGGGTGGGAGGCTTTGAAATCTTGAGCGGGGGCTGCCAGTCTCACTGGGTGGGCTAGTTTTTTTAAAATATTTTTATTCTCCTCCTTTTTCACATTTTCTCCCAGATTTACAACCACCAACAATAAACAATAATCAGTAACGAATAAAATGTCAATCCCCATATCAACAACAAACCCCCAAACAGCAGCTCGCATGTATTTTAGTTATGGGTCCAACAAGTGCCATTTGACCTAAAATTTCAAAATTATCAAATTTGCTTAAAGATGGGTTTTTAAATTAGAGAAACAACTGACCTTTCAGAAATGTGTACAAATTTTGGTATCAGAAAGCATTCTGCCATTAATTGCATTACTTATGTGATGCAATTAATCTTTACACTTAAAATAAAACACCCTGCCTTATTTAATTATTCATTTTATTAGCTTTAAATAAATTATATGGTTAAGGTACAGTATAATAAATATAAAACATTTGTATGATTAAAAAAGATTAACCAAAGCACAAATTATGGTTGTAAGCTTTAAAAAAAATATTATAAACAGAGTTTACAACGTAAAGACTGGACACAAAAAAAATGGTTTCCCCATCCTACTTAAAACGCACACTGTGCCTGTGTAGCACGAGTGCAAAAGCTTCCTGGTTAATTTAAACAGTTTTAACATTTAAAAATAACACTAATCTACAAAAATAGTAAAGAATCTCTCAAGAAATCTTTAACTTACCTGTGATTCATTGATGATTTCCAAACCGCAGCGTAAGTACACGGAAGAACAAGGTCAAACGCGGGACACAATGCGGTCTCATTCACAAATTTTAAAACTGTAGTAGTTCACGTGTTCTTACCTTGCACACGTGGTAGGTCCATCCGGGTGCTGTGGAATCAGGTGATTTTTCCCTTTGTTAATTTCGCCGGTAGTGTCTTTGCCATGATCAAACATGGCAGACGTAAAGTTTTCTGGGACATCATTTAACATCATCAAAAAGGTAATTGCAATTTTTTTTGTTAAAAATGTGGGCTATATTTAATGTTTTATGTTGTAATGTGTGCTGCTAATGTATGTTTATTTTATACTGACAAGACTGACTTGCCAACGGAGTTTAAAAAAAATTTACATACCTTTTAAATTCGAGATCCAACGTAAATAACTGGGCAATAAAATTTACGAAATTTGCATTTTATTCCAGCACAAAAATGATAGACAACATTTAAAATAAGGAAATTTAATACTTTCCAGAATTAACCATTATTGATAAAATTGTGATAAACAGCAAAATCACTCAAATTCATTAATGAGAATGAATTATACAGCCTTAAGAACAAAGAGAGTTTCCATGTCTCTAAAAAAAATGTGAAAATGTGGGGGACACGAATGATTAAGTTATAAATTTGAATAAAATCATCTTCTGTTTTTCTTTGACCCGAGTACATTTGAATACCCAAGTATAATCCTCATAATAAAATTAATTTGGGTGGTGTGTGTGTACATGAATTTAGCATAAAATATGTATGAAATGTGAATACCCTTTAAAACCACTCTTGGCCTCCAAAAAAAAATAACTAGCCATTAATGTAAACTAATAACAAAAAGGAATCAGAAATCACCCACAGAGGCGAAGGCTAGCATCTACCTCCGCACCCATTTCCAAACCCAGCTGGTCTGACACCCCAAATATGGCCTCCCGAGGGCTCGGGTCCAGTTTCATGTGCACTTTAGAGATTACCCAAAAAACCTCCTTTCTGTAATCCTCCAGCTTTGGACAGGACCAAAACATATGAACCTGGTTTGCATTCCCCCACCCAACATTCACACACATCTTCTACCCCCTCAAAGAGCCGGCTCATCCTTGCCCTTGTGAGGTGTGCTCTATATACCACCTTCAGCTGTATCAGCCCCAACCTCATGCACGAGGTGGAGGCGGCACTCTCTGGAGCACCTCACACCAGAACTCCTCCTCCATACCCGCTCCCAACTCTTCCTCCCACTTTGCCTTGATTCCTTCCAGCAGTGCTTTCTTCTCTTCCAAAATAGCCCCGTAAACCACCGATACTACCCCCTTCTCCAAATCCCCTGTCGTCAGCACCTCCTCCAGCAATGTGGAGGCCGGCTCTACCAGGAAGGTCTGTATCTCATTCTCGAACCTGCAGGTACCCCCTGCTCCAGCCCATACTTCGCTCCCAGCTCCTTCAATCCTGCAAACCGACCCCCAAAAACAAATCTTTTAGTATCCTAATTCCTTTCTCCTCCCATCTCTGAAAATTTCCATCCCACTTCCCTGGCTCAAATCTATGGTTCCCCCGAACTGGCATTTCCCTTGACCCTGCCCCAACCCGCAGTGCAGGCGAAACCACCTCCAAATTAGCTGGGTGGGCTAGTTAACGGGAGCACAGTGGGGGGTGGTCATGTGGTTGGTGCTGGGGAGAGGGATGGGGTTGTTGTTTTTCTGGGGAGGGAGGGGGGACTGCTGACAAGGGTGTGGTTGTTGTGGCGCAGCAGAAAGGGAGTGATGACGGTGGACATCCGACGAGGGCCTGAGGCACATGTGACACAGGACAGGGGCTGGCCCAAAAAGGGATATGGTTAATCTGCAGGGGATGGGGCTCCAGGCTGTTCACATGGAGCGTGAGGGGGCTGAATAGTCAGTCAAACGGTCACGTGTGTTCGAGCACCTGAGGAGTCTGCAGGTGGCATTTTACAAGAGACGCATTTAAAGACAGGGGATTAGACAAGGCTGAGGAAAAGATGGGTGGGCCAGGTGTTTCACTCGGGACTGGACGTGAAGATGATGGCGGGGGGGGGGGGGGGGGGGGGGGCAGTGCTGGTAACTAAGCGGATGGCGTTTGAGGTGGGGAACAATGTGGCAGATTTGCAGAATTGAGGGTGGGTACAGGTTTGTGATGGTCAATGGGAATCTGGAGAGATGCTGGTGGTTTTGGTAAACTGGGACAATGAGGTGCCCCTTAATAGCGAACCTCTGACTAAACATTTGCTCACCTGTACTAATATCTCCTTGTGTGGCTCTGATAATGGAACCTTTGAGCACCTTGGGAGCAAAGACACTTTATAAAAGCAAATTGGTGATGTTAAACAGATGTTTACTCCACAGGCCAAGTTTAGCTGAACTAGCAACCCAAATGTCAATTATTCAAATTCCACCATAGCAAATTGTATGATTGAAGAATTCAATAAGTCACCAATTTATGGACAAACACTTGCACATATAGTTTGCTTTTAATGTCAAAAAATATCTCAAGGCTGTTTTCAGAGGCAAAATCAAAAAAGGATGTTGAGAGAAAGGAGGGGCTAACTACAAACTGACCAAAATCATCATGAAAGCTATCAACTTGTCGTTAAAGAGCCAACTGGCTCATTAATATCCTTCAGGAAAGGAACCAGCCCTTGTCCTTACATGATCTGGCCTAAATCTGCCAACAGTCCCATACAACATGGCTGAATCGCAATGTACTCCGGGCAACTCGTTAGGGCAATAATGACACCATTCCCTGTGACATCCACGTCCCAGAACAAATCAACTAACAATATTTTTTTAATAGATTTAGAGTGCCTAATACATTTTTTCCAATTAAGGGACAATTTAGCGTGGCCAATCCACCTATCCTGCACATCTTTGGGTTGTGGGGGGGAGACCCACGCAAACACGGGGAGAATGTGCAAACTCCACACGGACAGTGACCCGGGGCAGTGATTGAACCTGGGACCTCGGCGTCATGAGGCAGCAGTGCTAACCACTGCGCCACCTTGCTGCCCGAAACATTACGTCATGTAGTATTTTTTCACTTGACAGCTTAGTGGGTGGCACAGTGGTTAGCACTGCAGCCTCACAGCATCAGGGCCCAGGTTCAATTCCAGCCTTGGGTGACCGTGTGGAGTTTGTACGTTCTCCCCGTGTCTGCGTGGGTTTTCTGTGAGTGCTCCGGTTTCCTCCCACAGTCCAGGAATGTGCTGTTTAGGTTGGCCATGCTAAAATTCCCCTTAGTGTCCAGGATGTGCAGGTAGGTTAGGGTGTAGTGGACGAAGGAGTGACGCAAGGAGAGTGTTCTTTCGGAAGGTTGATGCAGACTGGCCAAATAGCCTCCTTCTACACTGTAGGGATTCTATGATCAGGCCACCCACAAATGGTACAAATGAAATCAGCAGACCACTGTTTGAAGAATAACTGATAAAGACCTTGATCCCTTTACACCATGCTTAACATTCTTGGAAGTCTCCTCCGAGCAAGATACTGATTGGATTGTTGACACAAAGGATAGATTTGCAATCATACTGCACCTCCCGTGATCATCGGACATCCCAAAGCCATTTGCAGTCAAATAAGTGTTTTTGAGGTGCAGTCACTCTTGCACACAGTCAATTTGCACACAGGAAGACCGACAAACAGCATTGAACATATAATGTGATGCTAATGAAATCAAACAGAAAATGCTGGAAAACCTCAGCAAGTCTGGCAGCCTCACCCGAAACATTAACAGTGTTTCTCTTCCCACAGATGTGCCAGACCAGTGGAGTTTTTCCTGCATTTTCTGTTTTTATTTCAGATTTCCAGCATCTGCAGTACGATTCTTTGATTTTAGATGTTAATAATGACATTGGTTGAGGAATAAATGTTGGGATGAGTACACTGGAGCTAACTCTCCTATTGTTCAAATTAGTGCCATGGGACCTTTTACATCCACCCTGAGGGGTCAGCCGGCACCACAGCATTGCATCCCATCCTAAAGACTCTCCCTCAGGACTGCACTCAAACATCAGCCTGGATTATGTCCTCCAGGTTCTGGGTTCGACTCATGACCTTCTGACTCAAGATGAGTCACTACCTGCAACAGTAGTGAACACGCCAACATTGAGGGCATTTAAAAATTTATTGGATAAGCATATGGATGATAAGGGCATAGTGTAGGTCAGATGGCCTTTAGATTTTTTCCATGTCGGTGCAACATCGAGGGCCGAAGGGCCTGTACTGCGCTGTATCGTTCTATGTTCTATGAAAATGCCATAGCTGAAGTAGTGATTGCCAATGGAAGTAACTAACTATTGGGTTAGAAATTCAGTGAAGACCTACAAGTCACAATCTAGCTGTAAAACAACCTTTCTGTATATCTTACAATAATATATGAATGAAATGATTCCCTTTTCATTGCGTAATTTAGATTTTATCTCAACAATAAAAACCTGACTGGAGATGCTGAGAGATTTCTCGTTGGCAAAGGGTATGTTGCTGTTGCATTAATATTATAAATTTATGTTCACAATAAATCCCACCGTAAATAATTCAGTCCACTGTCCAGGGAGCATAATAAGCTGTAGATGCTGACCATAAATATTTCACACAATTATTTTGATATGTTGGACTTCAATAAAGCATGCAGTGTGAAGTTGAATCAAGCAAACTCCAATAGTCGTCGTGACCAAAACAAATCCAATGCCACGACCAGTCTGAGATTTCCCATCTGCTGAGCAATTAGAATGCACCAAGGGTAACGTTGGGGCAGGAAGGGCAAATCAACGCACAAATGAGAGGGATAAGTGTCAAGTGGACTACTGACAAGGACACAGGGAGGATGAAAATTAGGCTGATGACTCGCCCTCTAGACATTGAACATGACTTGCCCAGGGAGACATTTCAAAATCGGGGTCCATCGCAGCATTCCCGATCGCGGGAATTAATGCGCAACGGCCGCAACAGCCGAATTTTAAAAATGCCGGCTGCAGCCGGCTTTAAAAATGACGGCTGCGACTGACTTTCAAAATGCGGGCGCACTGCGCATGCGTGCCTGCTCATCAGTGCGCTGACGCAGGAGAAGATTTTTTTAAAAATTCAATGCAGTCTTCCTGCCTGAAGCAACGGCAGGGAACAGGTCTTGTGTCACGAACACAACTTCAAGTGCTCTTCATCCATTTTGTCAGCAGCAAACAAGCAACAGAACTGGATCGTTTTGCAATAACAAAAAGAGGGCCTGAGACACAAGCGGGCAAGGATCTCACAACTAAACCTGCTGGAGAGAGGAGCTCAGCAGAATCCAAAGCAGGACAAAGCAGTGGTGCTGTCAGCTGTTCAGGAGAGTCCACAATTGGACAAAGCAAAGTGCTAGTGTGAGCTCCAGGACCTCTGATGAACAATCCATAGAGATATGTAACATTGAATGACAAAACAAGTGAGATTGTGAGGACCAAGCAGGCTTACATGTCGCATCAAAGGCAAGTGAAAATGGTGGGTCGCGAGAGTCAGCCGGCATGGGTTGCGCCGGTCAACCGGCATGGGTCGCGTCGGCAAGCCGGCATGGGTCTCGACGGCCAGCCGACATGGGTCCCGAAGGTTGGCCGGTTGGTAAAAACGGATCCCCGGAAAAAAAGTTTGAAAAACACTGGGCTATGGAGTGGCCCAATAGAGGTTTTTAAAATTATGACAGGCTCAATAGGTTAGGACGTAGAGCAGCAGTTTCCCCTTGTGGGGGAGACCAAAACTAGAGGCCAAAAATATAAACAGTCACTGATAAGCAATTCAGGAAAACAAACTCTTTACTCAGAGAATGGTTAAACTATGGAATTTGCCACCACATGGAGCAAGAAACAGATGGGTGAGGCTCACAAAGTTGCCCACAAAACAGTCCATGAAAAATAAAATTGGAGCAAAAACTCAAACTACCGAGAGGAATATCACACTCATAAAGATATTCGCTATTTAAAGTGCATTTTAATACATGCTCAGTATTTTCTTAAAACACATCCTGCTGCTTTGCTCATCACTACTATCCCAACTCTTCACACACTGGACCTCCCGACCCTCCTCCCACCTGCTGGATCTCATGTGCCTCCACCCACCCACCCTCCCAACTCTCCTCTTACCTGCTGGACCTCTCAGCCCCCTCCCCCACTGGACCTCCTGAATTAATGAATTATTCCATTAACAGAGTCTGATGACTTAAAGGTCTATCAATGGAAGGTAGTTGCATACCAATGGCCTAGCTCTAGCCTTTTGTGTAAATGGAAATGGACTATCAGCCAAATAACGAGAAGAGATTCAAGTTTGACTACCTCTGGGGAGAAGCTTTGTTTGAAGTGCTGGGCGGAGCTTAGAGCGAGGTAGAGAAATTATTTTGCAAACAAAGACAGAAGCAGATGGACAGCCAAGGAGACAGGCCAGAAAACCTGGAAGCAGAAGGAAGTGGAGAGCAGCCAGTCAGGTCATGAAACCTGCCAGCTTAAAGATGTAAGCAGCCATGGAACAGGTCATGGCAATAGCCACAGAGAAAGCTTTGGAAAAAAATTCTGAAATATATGTCCAAACAGAAGAAAGATTGCTTCCTAAGTGGAAGTACTGCCTTTACTGAATGTGCAAGTGGAACAAGAGCTGTATTTTAATGCCCAAGTGTTGTTTAATGGGCCCTTGTGTCTTAAATTTAAGAAACTGTACATAATCTGTTAATGTTAGAACTGTGAAATTTGTAAGTTTAAATATTATTTTCTTGAGAATAAAGTGTTGTTTATAAAATAACAACACCCAATTTCTTATATTACCACTCGTGGGACGAATCTATCTTTTCTGCACAGTGTTAAAATGTAAAACGTTACGCGTCTGGTTCAGTTTCTTAGCCATTATTGAGGTCTGACCAGACGAGCCTAACACCGAAAACCCCATCAACACCTTAATTACAGCATTCCTTAATCTTACACACACAACCGAATACAAGCCTAGCCTTTGGCATCTTTCTCATAATTCAAATCAACACAAACCTCTGGCGCATGACCAAGTATCTCAGATCCAAGCAGCCCCTGACTGTAATGCAGTAATTTCGGAACAACTTGCTGCCATCTTCAAAGGCATCAACACCAACTTTCAGGACACTACCATTTCCCAGCAGGTCGAGTAAAGTCTTCGGCAACAACCGACCATCCTTGGTCAACTGTGCCATGCGGACGAGAAGGCATAGGCCACTGTAAGAGGCAAGCTGAAGGAGAGACACGGGGTTTGGCTTTCCTGTTATAGAAATCTGGAAAATAATTTAAAGACAGGAAGAAGAAAATGTTTAGTTGCTGCCAGGGTTAAGATGAAAGTTTCAAACTTCCAGGGAAGGAAGTACAGTTTCAAAAAACTAATCAGCTAAAGCCAGCCAGCTCTTCAACTCTTTCTGGAATAGGAGATACCTTAACGTTCATCACAATAACTTGTATTGCCTTCAATGGCGAAATGGCACTTTCACAAACAACATTTGAAACTAAGTCACAAGATAAAAGCCTTATCACTCAGGTAGGTTTTAAGGGGTGCACTGAACACAGATTTGTTACAGTGCACAAGGCCATTTGGCCCATCGTGTCAGCACCAGCTCTCCAAACAAGCAATGTAATTTAGTGCCATTCCCCTGCCTTTTCCCCATATTCCTACACTTTGTTTCTGTTCAAGGTACTCATCTAATCAGGGAAACAGAGAAAGGCGAATAGGTTCAGGGAGAGAATTCCACTGCTTAAGGATGAGGCAGACTCCACCAATAGTGGAGCACAAAAAAATCAATGATGTGCAAGAGGCCAGAGTTGGGAGAGGAGAGATCGCAGAGAGCTGCTGAACAGGAGATTACAGAGATAGGGATGGGTGGGGCCATGAAGGGATTTAAACAACAGTATAAGAATTGTCTTTTAGATCAAGGTGGTAGACCGGGATCTAATGTAGGTCAGTGAGCACAGGGTCAATGGGTGAACCAGACTTCATATAAACTAGGCTTTGGGAAGCAGTGCTTTGAATCAACTGAAGGGAGGTTGATAGGTGAGAGGATGACCAAGGCAGCATCGGAATATTGGAGCCTACAGGTTGCAAAGATATGGGTGAGGGTTTCCGAAAATAAGGGATGAGCACAGTTTTTTTCAAATGTTTCCTAGCTGCGCACTCCAATCATAGTGAATGTCAGTGCAGTGCCCTAGTCCTGGAGGCAGTGCCTGAGATACTGTCCTGATTATCCACCCTACAACATTTAGCATTTAATAAATGCCAGCTCAAGGATGCTTTGGTTGTAGCAGGCTGACAAATGAAAGGCCATAGACTGGGGTGACGCAGTTGAGCCTTTCCTTTTTGGCCAAAGACAATTTCACTTCATCCTGGGGTCTTCCAAGATTGGGAACCCCCAACGTGGAAAACTGTGGAGAGAGCAAGGGATTTGGCACGTGACATAGTTGAGGCAAATAGTATAGATGCCTTGATGGGAACCTATGTAAACACATAGTGGAAAAAAGGAATAGCGGTTAAATGAAGTAAATGGGAGGAAGCTAGTGTGAAGCATGCTAGCACAGACCGAATGGTCTGTTTTGTGCTGTACGATATGAATAATTTTTATAGTCAACTAAGGTTCAAATAGGATGCCAAAGTTACAAATAGCTCAGCCTCAGATACTGGCCATGAAGAGGGATGGAATCAGTGCCTAGGGAACAGTTTGAGGGAATCAAAACAAATATTTCTGATCTTTCCAACAGTTGCATGGATATTCCATGAAAGTTAGAAAGTTCCCTTTTCTCAAACACAGTTTAAATTTGCCTGCTTTGCTGTGCATTTCTAGTGGATCTATACACCATCTTTGTAGGTATTCAGGGGAACTCACCATAAACAGCTTGATGCACAATCAATGGACACGAAACGTAGATGAGATCCAAACGATAGGCGTTAATGCATAAGATGTGTGCCTGGCAGCAGATGTACAGAAGAAAGGCCGACTGCCGGGAAGCACGGGTTCTTATATACCGCCTCGTAGGCGGAGCTACCTACCTCTCAGCCAATCGGCACATGATTTACCCGGACCAATTGGCAGTGAGTCCTCTGCACCAATAGCAGCTCACTTCCAGGTACCGTAATACCCCTAATCATACTACCACATTCACCCCTTTTTGAAAAAGATGCGGGGGGGGGGGGGTATAGGAAAGGCAGACACGAGGAGGGGTGGGGCGTGTCCCATGAGTACGTGACTGGTAGTATGACTAGAGATGTTTAGGTCGTACCAATGCATCGATGGCTGCCCACTGGCACGCAACTTATGTGCAAAATACAGCAACTATGTTCAGTGTATAAAATTCGGGGGGAAAAAAAATGAAGAACAGGCAAGGAAAAGAAACAACAGTCCATCCGTATGCAGAAGTCCACCAGTAGGACACATCGATTCAATCAGTCGATTGGGCGCCTTGGACGTCCTGCTTGACCTGCGTAGCTGTGCCGGCGACGTCAGAGCAGTGGTCGTCCGTGACTCCGAGAGCGATGATCCTGTTCCGGTGTCCGTACCCCTGGTCGGAGCTAGCGGGGGCCAGGCCGGGGGAGGGGCGTCCTGTCCGCTGCGCCGTGGGGGTGTCGGTGGGGCCGGGGGGGATTGCTGGGGCAGCTGGGGGGGGGGGGGGGGGAGTGCTGGGAGATGTGGCCGAGATCCGGCGGGTGCCAGGTCTCGAAGGGAGACCGTGTCCTGTCGGCCGTCGGGATACTTCACATACGCATTTTGTGGATTTGCGTGGAGTTGCTGGACTCTTTCGACCAACGGGTTCGACTTGTGCACCCGCACATGCTTCCGGAGCAGAATGGGCCCGGGGGTAGCCAGCCAGGTCGGGAGCAGGGTCCCTAAGGAAGACTTCCTTGGAAAAACAAGAAGACGTTCGTGAGGCGTTTGGTTAGTGGAGGTACAGAGAGGTGACCGTATAGAATGGAGGGCGTCTGGGAGGACCTCTTGCCAGTGGGAGACTGGGAGATTTCTGGACCGAAGGGCCAGCAGGACGGTCTTCCAGACCGTACCGTTCTCCCTCTCGACCTGTCCGTTACCCCGGGGGTTGTAACTGGTCGTCCAGCTGGAGGCGATGCCCCTGCTGAGCAGGAATTGACGCAGCTCGTTACTCATAAATGAGGACCCCCGATCGCTATGGATGTATGCGGGGTAACCAAACAGGGAGAAGATGGTGTGAAGGGCTTTGATAATGATGGTCGTCGTCACGTCGGGGCAGAGGATGGCGAAAGGGAAACGGGAGTACTCGTCAATCACATTGAGGAAAAGGGCAGCACGGTGGCACAGTGGTTAGCATTGTTGCCTACGGCGCTGAGGACCCGGGTTCGAATCCCAGCCTTGGGTCACTATCCGTGTGGAATTTGCACATTCTCCCCGTGTCTGCGTGGGTTTCACCCCCACAACCCAAAGATGTGCAGGGTAGGTGGCTTGGCCAAGCTAAATTGCCCCTTAATTGGAAAAAAAAATTGGGTACTCTAAATTTATTTTTTTTAAATCACATTGAGGAAGTAAGTGTTGCGGTTGTTGGAGGGGAGGGAATCTTTGAAGTCCATGCTGAGACATTCAAAGGGGCGGGAAGCCTTAATCAGATGCGCTTGTTCAGGGCGGTAGAAGTGCGGCTTGCACTCCACGCAGATGTGGCATTCCCTGGTCACTGTCCTGATCTCCTCGATGGAGTAGGGCAGGTTGCGGGTCTTTATAAAATGGAAACAGCGGGTGACCCTCGGGTGACAGAGGTCCGCGTGGAGGGTTCGGAGGCGGTCCACTTGCGCGTTGGCACAGGTGCCACGGGACAGGGCATTGGGAGGCTCGTTTAGCTTCCCAGGACGATACAAGATGTCGTAGTTGTACGTGGACACCTCGATCCTCCACCGCAAGATCTTATCGTTCTTTATCTTGCCCCTCTGTGCATTATCGAACATGAAAGCCACTGACCATTGGTCTGTGAGGAGGGTAAACCTCCTGCCGGCCAGATAGTGCCTGCAATGTCGCACAGCTTCGACTATGGCCTGTGCTTCCTTCTCGACCGAGGAATGGCGGATTTCTGAAGCGTGGAGGGTACGGGAGAAGGCGGCCATGGGTCTGCCCGCTTGATTGAGGGTTGCCGCCAGAGCAACATCAGACGCATCGCTCTCGACTTGAAAGGGGAGGGACTCGTCGATAGCGCGCATCGTGGCCTTTGCAATGTCTGCTTTGATGCGGCTAAAGGCCTGGCGGGCCTCCATCGACAGGGGAAACGTGGTAGACTGGATGAGTGGGCGGACTTTGGCAGCGTAATTGGGGACCCACTGGGCGTAATATGAAAAGAAGCACTTGAGGGCTTTGAGGGAGTTGGGGAGGGGAAGCTCCATCAGGGGGCGCATGCGTTCGGGGTCGGGGCCTATCACTCCGTTACGCACTACGTAGCCGAGGATGGCTAGACGGTCGGTGCTAAACACGCACTTATCCTTATTGTAGGTCAGGTTAAGGAGTTTTGCGGTACGGAGGAATTTGTGGAGGTTGGTGTCGTGGTCCTGCTGGTCATGGCCGCAGATGGTGACATTATTGAGATACAGGAAGGTTGCCCGTAAACTGTGTTGGTCGACCATTCGGTCCATCTCACTTTAGAAGACTGAGACCCCTTTGTGACACCGAAAGTAACCCTTCAAAAGTGGTAGAGTCGCCCATCTGCTTCAAACGCAGTGTACCTTCGGTCACTCGCGCGGATGGGGAGCTGGTGGTAGGCGGACGTAAGGTCCACCGTGGAAAAAACCTTGTACTGCACGATCCTGTTGACCAAGTCGGAGATATGTGGGAGAGGATACACGTCCAGCTGCGTAAACCTGTTGATGGTCTGACTGTAGTTTATGACCATCCGATTTTTCTCCCCGGTCTTAACCACCAGCACTTGTGCTCGCCAGGGGCTGTTGCTAGCCTCGATAACCCCTTCCTTCAGAAGCCTTTGGACTTCGGATCTGATGAAGGTCCAGTCCTGGGCACTGTACTGTCTGCTCCTGGTGGCGACGGGTTTGCAATCCGGGGTGAGGTTTGCAAATAAGGATGGGGATCGACCTTGAGGGACGCGAGGCTGCAGACAGTAAGGGGGGGCATAGGGCCGCCGAATTTGAACGTTAAACTCTGGAGGTTGCACTGGAAATCTAACCCCAGGAGTGCTGCCGCGCAGAGGTGGGGAAGGACGAAGAGCTTATAGTTTTTAAACTGCTTCCCCTGGACCGTGAGGTCCGCTATGCAGCACCCTGTGATCTGGACCGAGTGCGAACCGGAGGCCAGAGCGATTCTTTGTTTTACCGGGTAAACGGGAAGTGCGCAGCGTTTTACCGTGGCGGGGTGGACGAAACTCTCTGTGCTCCCGGAGTCCAGCAGGCAGCTCGTCTCGTGGCTGTCGAGAAGGATCTTCGTGGTTGCCGTGGACAGCGTGTGGGGCCGCGACTGGTCCAATGTCACTGAGGCGAGTCATGGCAGGAACACTGAGTCGTCATCTGGCAGAGAGCAGTCGCCTGCGGGGTCCTCGA